>NC_030821.1:93593632-94193632 GCF_001704415.2 Capra hircus
TGGGAGGATGTGGAGTCAGCCTTCGGAGAGATGACCACTGCCTTATCCCCTCTTCACCCAGTTGCCAGCATCTGAAATAAGCAAACTTTCCTTTCTGCCAACCTGGCCTGCTTATTGGCTTTTGAGTGGTGAACAGCTAGACCCCACACACTTTTTCAGTAATGGATTTTGGCCCCCAACGTGGGGCTGGCTACTGCTGGCTCCTCTGCTTTCATGGCACCTGACTCTCCTGGGGTTTCCAGGAGAGAACTATAACCAGGAAAATATATGAGCCTGCTGCTTGTGGCTAGCTAGCCCAAGTAGGGAATTGGAAGGATGTTCTCAGCAATCGCCAAAACCATTTGTTTTGAGGATCCTCCCTATTTCTCCCCTTCTCGGCACTGGCTGCTGACTTACACTTTTCCTTGGTGGATTGGAGACTTGCATTTGGGACAAGCTCACAAGCTCCAAGACTGGTTAAGTCCACCAGTGCACACACGGGCAACCCTCCCATCTGTGAGTGCTAGTGCTATTTGGGCATTCTTGCCAGTTGGTTCTTATGTTTATCTGCCATTGTGGACCATCTATGAGTACCAGGGCTATCTGGGCATTCTTGCCAGTTGGTTCTGATGTGTATCTGATGTTGAGAACAGTCTGGGGCACGAGGTACTGTTTGGGCACCTTTGGCAATTGGTCCTGATGTGTGTCTGATGCTAACGACCTTTTGTGAGCACTGCCTGCAATTTGGGCATTTTTACCAACTGGTTCTGACATCTGTCTGCTGTGAGGACTGTTTGTGAGCAATGAGTGACATCTGGGCATTTCTGTCAATTGGGTTCTGATCTCTGACTACCACTGAAGATTGTTTGTGTTGGGGAATGTTTGTTTGGGACTCTATACCAGTCACCCTTGGAGAGGGTCTGTGAAAGATTTGTCATTTTGTATGTAAGTGTGTATTCCACTTGTGTGATTGTTATTTCTGTTGCCTTATGTAAAATGTGAAATTCAGGTTTTATTCATTAAGAAAAAATTTAGCTATAAAATGACAAAAGAAAAAGAAAGATGAGCTATTTTTAGACAATGTGTGGTAACAGTATTCCTTAGACTCTGGAGAGAATTGCTTAACATAAAACTAAAAAACACAAAGACAGGTTCTTTTTGCATATGCAGTTAGGGAAAGCTAACTTAATAAAATGCATTTTTCAGATCCTGAGAAAACAAAAATATGCCTAGGAGAAAACTTGAAGATAACATTTATCATGTCCTTGAAATACCAACACAGTCCACTTTGCCTGGAATTCCAGCCTGGGGTTAATCATAGAACTTCAACCTAAGAAAACACTTTACAAAAGGAGGAAAGCCTTTTAAAATTGAGTGTAAACTTGACTATCCTGACTATTACCCATAAACTGATAAGCTTAATTGCAATCCTAATTCATGAAATGCAGTAAGATGAAAAAAATGAGGTCTCTGGATGTTTGTGTGTCTCAATATGTGTTTTTGTCCTTAGATAATATTGCTGAGGTTAATTTGTCAAGGAGATTCTTTTAATTGACCTTAAAACATATAAATGACATGATCCTCTACATAGAAAACCCTAAAGACTCCACCAGAAAATTACTAGAGCTAATTAATGAATATAGTAAAGATGCAGGAAATAAATTCAACACACAGAAATCCCTTGCATTCCTATACACGAATAATGAGAAAACAGAAAGAGAAATTAAGGAAACAATTCCATTCACCATTGCAACGAAAAGAATAAAATACTTAGGAATATATCTACCTAAAGAAGCTAAAGACCTATATATAGAAAACTATAACACTGGTGAAAAAAATCAAAGAGGACACTAATAGATGGAGAAATATACCATGTTCATGGATCGGAAGAATCAATATAGTGAAAATGAGTATACTACCCAAAGCAATCCCTATTAAGCTACCAATGATATTTTTCACGGAGCTAGAACAAATAATTTGACAATTTGTATGGAAATACAAAAGACCTCGAATAGCCAAAGCAATCTTGAGAAAGAAGAATGGAACTGGAGGAATCAACCTGCCTGACTTCAGGCTCTACTGCAAAGCCACAGTCAGCAAGACAGTATGGTATGGGCACAAAGATAGAAATATAAATCAATGGAACAAAATAGAAAGCCCAGAGATAAATCCACACACCTATGGACACCTTATCTTCGACAAAGGAGGCAAAAATATACAGTGGAGAAAAAACAATCTCTTTAACAAGTGGTGCTGGGAAAACTCGTCAACCACTTGTAAAAGAATGAAACTAGAACACTTTCTAACACCACACACAAAAATAAACTCAAAATGGATTAAAGATCTAAACATAAGATCAGACACAATAAAAGTCCTAGAGGAGAACATAGGCAAAACACTCTGACATAAATCACAGCTGGATCCTCTATGACCCACTCCCAGAATACTGGAAATAAAAGCAAAAATAAACAAATGGGACCTAATTAAAATTAAAAGCTTCTGCACAACAAAGGAAGCTATAAGCAAGGTGATAAGACAGCCTTGTGAATGGGAGAAAATAATAGCAAATGAAGCAACTGACAAACAACTAATATCGAAAATATACAAGCAACTCCTGCAGCTCAATCCCAGAAAAATAAACGACCCAATCAAAAAATGGGCCAAAGAACTAAATGGACATTTCTCCAAAGAAGACATACGAATGGCTAACAAACACATGAAAAGATGCTCAACATCACTCATTATTAGAGAAATGCAAATCAAAAACACAATGAGGTACCATTTCACTCTAGTCAGAATGTCTGCGATCCAAAAATCTGCAAGCAATAAATGCTGGAGAGGATGTGGAGAAAAGGGAAACCTCTTACACTGTTGGTGGGAATGCAAACTAGTGTAACCATTATGGAGAACAGTGTGGAGATTCCTTTAAAAACTGGAAGTAGAACTGCCTTATGACCCAGCAATCCCACTGCTGGGCATACACACCAAGGAAACCAGAATTGAAAGAAACACGTGTACCCCAATGTTCATTGCAGCACTGTTTATAATAGCCAGGACATGGAAGCAACCTAGATGTCCATCAGCAGATGAATGGATAAGAAAGCTGTGGTACATATACACAATGGAGTATTACTCAGCCATTAAAAAGAATACATTTGAATCAGTTCTAACGAGGTGGATAAAACTGGAGCCTATTATACAGAGTGAAGTAAGTCAGAAAGAAAAACACCAATACAGTATACTAATGCATTTATATGGAATTTAGAAAGATGGTAATGATAATCCTGTATGCGAGACAGCAAAAGAGACTCAGATGTATAGAACAGTCTTTTGGACTCTGTGGGAGAGGGAGAGGGTGGGATGATTTGGGAGGATGGCATTAAAACATGTATAATATCATATATGAAACAAGTCACCAGTCCAGGTTCTATGCATGATACTGGATGCTTGGGGCTGGTGCACTGAGATGACCCAGAGGGACGGTATGGGGAGGTAGGAGGGAGGGGGGCGGTTCAGGATGGGGAACACGTGTACACCTGTGGCGGATTCATGTTAATATATGGCAAAACCAATACAATATTGTAAAGTAATTAGCCTCCAGTTAAAATAAATAAATTTAAATTAATATATATATATATATATATATATATATATATAAGTGCTTGGAGAAGGAAATGGCAACCCACTCCAGTGTTCTTTCCTAGAGAATCCCAGGGACAGGGGAGCCTGGTGGGCTGCCGTCTCTGGGGTTGCACAGAGTTGGACACGACTGAAGCAACTTAGCAGCAGCAGCAGCATATAAGTGCTTGCAAATCAAACAAATCAAATTTTACCTACTTTTGTCTGCTTTTAAACCAAGAGGAAAATTAAAAGTGTTTGGATTTATTAAACATGCATGATATATCATTAGAGAAAATTATCCTGTGAAGAAATGTTTGTTTTTAGAAGTATGGAATATGTTCTTCAGCTTGCCAATCAGAAAATGCTGGTGTAACATTTCAATCACTCGTTTCTTGATTTTGTCAAGATCTTCAAGTTGTGGGTTAAAAATTGTGGTATATAAAACTGACAAGGAAAACATTTCTGTGTTTAAAACAAGTAGGATATGTGTTATTGGCTAAGAGAAAGTATAAAGAATGGGGATTTTTTTGCAAAAAAAAAAAAAAAGATGACTGTCCTACAGTTGTTTGGTTTTGGATGAGAAAATACAGGACAAATTTATTTGGATCCAGAAAATGATAAAAAAAAAAAAAGACTTATGAAAAAGGATCTTTGAGAAAAGAATTTTGTTTTTTGTTTTCTAGGGTTCTTTTTTCTTGTTTTTAGTTTTATTTATTGAAAATAATTTTTTACATTGTCAAGATTAATATTAGACTGAATTTAATTGTGTTCATGAATTTTGTTATTAACAAAAAACTGATACAAGACTGAATTTGTTTTTTGTTTTGTTTTCATTCTGTTAAGAAAACAAAGTTCTAGAATATTGATCTGATTTTGATAACAGAGATTTCTAAGGGAAAGTAATTGTTTGTTTCTAACCATACTTTTAACCCTAGAGTTCAAGAAGGAAAATTGTCCAGTAAAATTGCACAGAGTATAACTACCCATGATGTTGGCTTTCCTGGTGGCTCAGATGATAAAGAATCTGCCCACAATTCCAGAGACCTGAGTTTGATCCCCGGGTTAGGAAGATCCCCTGGAGAAGGAAATGGCAACCCACTCCAGTATTCTTGCCTGGAGAATCCCATGCACAAGGAAACCTGGAGCGCTACAGTCTGTAGGGTTACAAAGAGTCAGACAAGGCTGAGGAGCAAACACTCAGTTTTCAAAGTTGTCATGGAGTGTAACTATTCATGATGTGTAGCACTGCTGGTTTTAAGTTTACCGCTTAAAGCACATGTACAATGTTTGTGTGACAATTGGATGTGAACAATAAAATATATACCCTAAAATGTATAAAGCATTTCCCTATTAATACACCTCTGAGCCTGTTCATGATATCTGATTAGTTTCCCCCAACGTGGACAACTAGGCAAATATATCAACAAAAAGGAGGACTAATACAGAGAGAAATGGATGGACCCAGAACAGGCAAATGAAACACTCTGGCAATGCTGGAAAAATATATTGATTATCAATGCTTCCTATGAAAGGAATTTCAATTAAAAGGGGAAAATTATGGAAGAAATTTTCACATATTGAGGTATAGGAAAGTCATTCTGGCCTATACATGACTTTAGTTGAACTGTGTGTGTGTGTGTGTGTGTGTGTGTGTGTATGCTGTCACTTCAGTCCTGTGCCAACTCTTTGCCTGCCAGGCTTCTCTGTCCATGGGATTCTCCAGGCAAGAATACTAGAGTGGGTTGCCATGTCCTCCTCCAGGGGATCTTCCTGACCCAGGGATCAAACCCACATCTCTTGCAACTCCTGCATTTCAGGCAGACTCTTTACCGTTGAGCTACTGGGGGAAGCCCCATTTGAACTCTAGGCTAACCGAAACAGCCTGTTTGTAGCCTATTCAACATAGGCTCTCCATCCCCCTTCTGATGTCTATGTCAGAAGCTTTCTAAGTCCTTTTTCACTGTAATAAAACCTGCCAGACAAAAGTTCTGAGTGATCAAGTCTGGTCCCTGATCCCAAAGCTTAATCTTCTTCTTCAGAGATCACAAATCCAACATTGTTCACCATAAACTATCATCTTGGGGGCTCGTCTGGGGTCTTCAGGACAAGGTAAGAACACTCAGAGCTCTAGCCTCTGCTTTCTCAGTATACACGTTTTCTGCCTTATTTTACTAACTCTACATTGTCTCTACGTGTGAGAGTGATTGAAAACCTATGGGTGAAACCTGTGGATAGAACTTTCCTTTCTCGATTATATTTTCCTGGTCTCTTTGACCATTCTGCAACTGCCTGGGGAATTAGAACTATTAACCGAATCTGTTGGATCATAGACTTTTAAGGGACTTGTGGTCCATGCCATTAGTATGTACTTTTACATAAACCCCAAGCTTGGGCTTCCCTGGTGGCTCAAAGAATCAAGCAATTGCTTGCAATGCCAGAGACCTGGGTTCAATCCCTGAGTTGGGAAGATCCTCTGGAGGAAGAAACGGCAATCCACTCCATGATTCTTGCCTGGAGAATCCCATGGACAGAGGAGCCTGGTGGACTACAGTCCATGGGGTCACAGAGAGTTGGACATGACTGAGCAACTAACAAACATACACTGTACATTTGCTTTAATCATTAAGACAAAAAGTAGTACAAAGGTACATTTTGATTATTATCCTTATTGTAATATGTCTAGTAATTTTCAAATGTTTGCCCAGGTACTATGAAAGTTTATTTCCTTTCAGGTTCAGCAGCCTTTGAAACAGCAGGCCTGCCCCATGTCTTCTGCCTGCCTTTTGCCTATGGAAAACTTTAGTCAAAGAATAAGTTTAATCAGAGAACTGAGAAATGTGGAAACAAAGGGAAACTGTCAAAAGAGACTAAATAATAAAAATAATGTAGGAATTAAGCATAGTCAAGGACCTTTAGTTCTTTCTCAAGGGCTATAGATAATATTCTGAGCCATATCCTGTGAGCAGTATCTTGCAGATACTAAAGGGCCAGGCAGGAAAGTTAGCTACATGATAACCAGATTGCACCCAAGATTTAAGCTGCCACGATTCCAAGAACTGGCTGCAAAGAAATGGGGACAAATGGACCCTGGAACTGAAGGTTAACTGTACTTAAAACAACCAAGATGATGCTGGTCAGACTACTGATGACCAGTTTGAAAATGACTGTCAGAGATGACTGCGCTGTTTCTGCAGGCAGTAATCCCCCTCCACTTCTTTCTGTAAAACATCTTGCCCCACTGGTTGCCAACATGACTCCACTGGGAGTCAGCCTTTGGACAGCCATCTGCCACCCTCTCCCTCCACAGTTTTCAGCATCTGAAGTAAGCAAACTTTCCTTTCCACCAACCTGGCCTGTTTTTTGGCTTTTGAGGGGCGAGCAGCCAGACCACACACATACCTTTTGGTCACACACTCAAATTGGAGAAACATCAACTTTGGGGGCTTCCTCTGGCCATCATTTTTCCCTCCTATTCAGAAGACTCAAAATGGCTCTGTATCAGCGGATATTCCAGGGCCTTAGGCTCAGGGCGGTCACTCTACATCTCAGTGAACCAGAGACTCCTGGCTAGAGAGAGTAGAGGTCAGTGGCAGCCACACTTGAAAATAGCTCTCCTTCATAAAAGTGTAAATTTCATGTTTTTTTTCTGGGAGTCTTAGTTCTCAGATTCCCAATAAAATCAATGACACAGAAACTTCACCTGGGATCTGACCTGTCACCGATCCTGGTTACTTTTTAGCTCTGATGTGCTTCCTGAATACAAAGACTCAGAGCTTTGGAGATAAGTTTAATGCACATTTTTTTAAAGATTCCATATATAAGTGATACCATATCTTATGTGTTTTTCTCTTCTGACTTTACTCTGTATGACAATCTCTGGGTCCACCCAGGTTGTTGTAAATAACATTATTTTGCTCTTCTTCGTGGCTGAGTAGTATTCCATTGTATACATGTGCCTAGAGATACATATCTCTATCTATTCATCTGTCAATGGGCTTATCTACAAGACAGAAATAGAGTCACAAATGCAAAAAAAAAAACAAAACAAATTTACAGCTAGCAGAGAGTTAAAGGGATGAGGTATAAATTAGAAGATTGCTATATATAATAGATACCTTTATATAACTATATATATATGCTCTATATAAAATAGATAACTAAGAAGAACTTTGCTCAATATTCTGCAATGACCTATACGGGAATAGATTGTGCTATACACCTAAAATTAACACAGCATTGTTAATCAAACATACTTCAATAAAAATAATTTTAAAAAATAAAAAAGTGAAATAAAAGGACTCAAAGCTGAGTCCTTAGAAGCTGAGCCTGTAGAAGATCATGTAGGATTCAGTTCAGTGTAAGAGGATGGAATCTTGGCAGCAGCAATGAGAGCTCTGACAGAACCTTAGCTTCATTTCTTACTGCCTCAGCAATCAACTCTCCTGGGTGTTTATTTAATATCCAAGAGATTAATTTTGACTAGATGTCCTAGAGTCTTATCCTGTTAAGAAGAATTTATTGTCTACTTAAAGGGATGCCTTGAATGCATAGATTGTAGGAGGATAATGCAAGCAGAATTACCAATTAATTGTGTTACTAGATAGATGCAAGCTCTAATGAAACAATTAGGTGGCCTTATTCATGAGTAAGCCCGACCAAACAATCCATGATAAAAAGACAACCAAACTTGAGTTTCAATTGTCCAGAACAAGGGTTCTTCAATGCAGACTGCAAACAAATCAGTTTAAGTCTGTTTTTGAAAAATGGTTAGTGTAGATTTCCTTTAAAATTAATTTTCTTTTCTATTTTCATCTGGTACTAAAAGTTTACATCCACCATCTCCCCATCTCACTTCCCCGTGTCTATCTCTGTATCACCCCATCCTTGAAGTGTTTGCATCTCTCTCCTTGTGATCACATGACTTATTTTAGATCTGACCAGAGTTCCTTCAGAAGGTTTCAATCTGCATTTATAACAGCCAGAATGTAACTTCATTCTGCATCTTGGACAAAGCAGGAGTGAGAGATGTGTAGAAATAGACATGACATGATGTGAAGAAGAGTGGGTTAGGGAAAGACAGTGTTGAGAGGGGCAAAATTCAGTGGGAGGGAGGATAACCAATAAATACAGAGGAGCCAATAGATGATCAAGAAGAATAAAGACCCTGTAAAAAAGACCACAGGGCTTTACAAGATCCAGATGAGAGACCCTCAACTAACCATGGACTCTGTACCAGAAATCTAACACTTATTACTTACAGTCAGCTTAATCATGTTGTAAATAACAGTATAATTATTTTACTTGCAAAAACATTTGAATATTCCTTCAGGTAGAATGGTCAAAAAGTCATTGTTATGTCAAAACTTGAAATAAATACACTTTCATTTTTTTTAATATGCACAATGCTACTAACATCAGCAAAATTATTACATATACTGCATGTAACTTTCCAAGCAGCAAAAGTGAAGAAGTGCTTTGGCGAGTAGGAAGTATAGACTATGTAGTTTTCAAAAACATCTTCTTAACTGATGGTGGATCCGAGCAAAAGCAGATCAACCAGGGTGCAGTCGGCTCGGGTGTTTAAAAGAATTTGTTGTGGATATCTTCATTTTGGCCCTCATGGATGTCTAAGCATTTCTGATGTTTACCTCATTTTTGAAGATGAAAATATACAAGCAAACATAACTAAATCTATTTTTAGGGATACTTATAAATGTGGTAATAATATTCTTTAAAAGAAAGAGATGCTAAACATAAAACTCAGGATGAAAGTTGCCTGCCAGAAGAAAGGCAGTAGGAGGCACTATGGGAAATCACAATGACCTTAGGAATATTCTCATTCTTAAACTGAGTAATGAGTATTTACTGTATTTCTAGAATCATAGCTTACATGTTATGTGTCTTGATATGCATAAAATATCACATAATAAACATTTTAAAAATCATCCAAAAATTTTGTTACACTCCCAAATAAATCCATAGAATGTCAATTCAGAAACATCCCAGGTATGAAAATTCATGTCTGAACACTAATTACATGGGTGATGTAAAAAGGCTCATGCTTTAAAATGTTGTTGTATCTGAGTTGAAAGCAGAGAAGACATCAGTCTGCAGAGAAATCAAGCAAAGGACACTGGGCCCTTCTGTCTCTCGGTTGTTTACAAGTGTAAAAATGACAATTTTGGTTTTTACCAAAAATAATTCTAACAAATTTTTTCCCCAGAGAAACTATAAGCTTTTCAGATAGACCACATGGATTTCCTTAAATACTATTTCAACTATGTGTTTTGGTTGGAATAAGTGCCCACAAATGCCATGAGAGTTTTGAAGAACAAATTAAAAGGAAGAATCCATTAAAATTGTTTTTAAATCATTTTATTTTTAAAAACCAAGTTTATTACAATAATCAGAAAATAACAAAGGCTTGTAGAAGAGCAAGCACATTAGGTATATTTAGGAAGCAGAATAGATTAATGCAGATGCGGCTGCCCTAGGCAACTTTTACCTCTGTGAATGACCAAGACCTCTGAGGGCTGGCTCACTGGGGGATGTGGGTCTTTTCAGACTCCTGTGATGAAGCAAGAGTAAGTTTTATCAGTGTAGTAGGTTACATGAAAATGAAAAAAACAGCTAGGAAAATGCAGGATACAGCTAATATTCCAATGGTCTTGACAAGGTAGAACAGTGGACCAAATCCAACAAAATATGTTCAATAGGAGTATATGTAAAGTCCAACATATATGTTTTAAATATACAGTTAAAAAAAAAAAGTACATGTGAAAAGAAAAGATACCCGAAATGATATCTATTTCTGCAAGAATAGGATCAAAAATGAGGTAACTGTTTCCTACTGTGAATGGGTCATTGAGAAATCTTGCATTTGTTCCTGAGGGCAACATCTTAATGTTGAAGAAAACAATCAGGTTAAAGAATTGTCTTGAACCAATCTTATAAAAGGGACAGAGGACACCCAAACCAAAAAGGATACGATGCCGCAGTGAACGGAAACCAGAGGTCAACCATGTGTAGTTATTTCAGGGATTCACATGTGAAGAGTGAGCTAAATTTGCACATTTTTCTCTTTGATGGTGAGGGCATGGCCAAAGAAAGGGAGAGTTTAAGCTAATACGTATCTTCCCTAGAGATAAGTAAACTGAGGTAGAATGCTGTAAATGAAACAAATCTCTAACTCGGGATTATGTTAGGTTAATTTTAAGATTTCTTCCAAATCTGACGACTGTATGCGTGTGTGTTGGCATGCGTGGGATTTTAAACTAATGTATTTTTTCCAATTAATACAAGTTTCCAAAAATGTTGAGAAATATACATCAGGATGATAAAATTTTGACTAAACAACAGCATAAAATCAGAACTAAAACCAGAATCAAGATAGGTTAAATGAACTGACATTAAGAAAGAGATTAAACCAAAAAAACTTAAAAAATAAAATAAAACACGGTGACCAAGATACTCTCACTTTCCCCTTGGCTTGAAACATCAGAGCAGGTATCTGTCTTCCTGGGGCTTCCCTGGTGGCTCCATGGTAAAGGATCCATTTGCAACACAGGTGACGTGGGTTCAAACCCTGGGTCAGGAAGATCCCCTGAAAAAGGAAGTGGCAACCCACTCCAGGATTCTTGCCTGGAGAAATACCATGGATACAGGAGCTTGGCCAGCTACAGCCAGTGGGGTCACAAGAGATGGACATAGCTAAGCAACTAAAGCACTGCCCCCACTGTCTTCCTGACCCTAGAACCTGACCCCCTTTTCTGATAGCATTTATTTTAGAAAACATGTAAATTCCTTCTCTGCCTCTCAGAGATGTAAATCTCCTCTCAATCTCTCCCCCCACCCCTCATTTTACTACCTCAGAATGTCTTTCTCCAGGACCTGGGAGCCACCCTTTGAAACGTGTTCATCAGGATCAGTTCAGTTCTGTTCTATTCAGTCACTCAGTCATGTCTGACTCTTTGCAACCCCACGGACTGCAGCATGCCAGGATTTCCTGTCCATTCCCAACTTCTGGAGCTTGCTCAAACTCATGTCCATTGAGTCAGTGATGCCATCCAACCATCTCATCCTCTGCTGCCTGCTTCTCCTCCTTGCCTTCAATCTTTCCTAGCATCAGGGTCTTTTCCAATGAGTCAGTTCTCTGCTTCAGATGGCCAAAGTATTGAAGTTTCAGCTTCAGCATTAGTCCTTCCAATGAATATTCAGGGCTGATTTCCTTTAGAATTGACTGGTTGGATCTCCTTGCAGTCCAAGGAACTCTCAAGAGTCTTCTCCAACACTACAATTCAAAAGCATCGATTCTTTGGCCCTCAGCCTCCTTTATAGTCCAACTCTCACATCCATACATGACTACTGGAAAAAACATAGCTTTGACTAGATGGACCTTTGTTGGCAAAGTAAACTCTCTGCTCTTTAGTATGTTGTCTAGGTTGCTCATAGCTTTTCTTCCAAAAAGCAAGTGTCTTTTAATTTCATGGCTGTAGTCACCATCTGCAGTGATTTTGGAGCCCTCAAACACAAAGTCTGTCACTGTTTCCATTGTTTCCCCATCTATTTGCCTTCAAGTGATGGGACTGTATGCCATGATCTTAGTTTTCTGAATGTTGAGTTTTAAGGCAACTTTTTTCACTCTCCTCTTTCACTTTAATCAAGAGGCTCTTTATTTCTTCTTTGGAACCAGTCTGTTCTTCCATGTCCGGTTCTAACAGTTGCTTTTTGACCTGCTTAGAGGTTTCTCAAGAGGCAAGTAAGGTGGCCTGGTATTCCCATCTCTTGAAGAATTTTCCACAGTTTGTTGTGATCCACACAGTCAAGGGTTTAGGGTAGTCAATAAAGCAGAAGTAGATGTTTTCCTAGAATGCTTTTGCTTTTTTGATGATTCAACAGATTTTGGCAATTTGATCTGTGGTTCCTCTGCCTTTTCTAAATCCATCTTGAACATCTGGAAGTTCATGGTTCACATAGGTTGAAGCCTGGCTTGAAGAATTTTGAGCATTACTTTGCTAGCATGAGTGCAATTGTGTGGTAGTTTGAGCATTCTTTGGCATTGCCTTTCTTTGGGATTGGAATGAAAACTGACCTTTCCCAGTCCTGTGGCCACTGCTGAGTTTTCCAAATTTGGTGGCATAGTGCTGCTGTGCTCATCAGGATATGCCTTGACTAATCTCCCTGTGCGACTAAGGGAGCTTGACAAACTCAGAGGGTGTAGTCACAGAGACAAACATTTGAAAACTCAGGAATAACTCAACGTTACACACATCTTGTTGCTCAGCCCATCCTCTAACCTGCTCAGGTGCACATTTTCACCAGCTCACCTAGCACTTAGCAACACTCAGGCTTTGTGTTTCAGCAGAAATTAGCTCAGACTGAGGGCTCTCTCCTACACTGCAATAGACTTGAATAAAATCATCCTTGCCTTTTTTACTTTCTCCAGGACAAATTTTGCTTTGACAGTGGTGGTCAAGGTAAGACCTAAGAGTAGTGAACCAGAAAGGAAACCCAGAGCTGTGCAGTCACCATCATCTGGCAAACATTTCCAAATGCTTATCAATCCACTGCAATGACAGAGAACATAAAATATATGGTCTCCCAGAACATAGGGTGTGTCAACTACAAATTGACTCTTGCCAAGAGCATTTGCCAGTGACTGAACAACAACAAGAAGGGCATTTGCCATCTGCATCTGCAGAGATTGAACTGTGTGGTGCTGCAGCTGGTGACCTTCAGCACCCCCTGAGAGTAATTCAGCATGGAAAGTGAGGCACTCTGTGCTCCAGGGAAATTGGTAGAACAGGTCTTTAGATAGTTAGCTATTTTCAGGAACTGATTTCGTGTTCCCAATCCTTGCATCTCTTTATGTCTAGAAAAGCACTAAATCCCCTCAAGGTGACATTGGTGTCTCATGACTAGCAGAAAACCTCTTGTAAAGTAAGCACTTGATTGCACTGAACTGCCTTTTCACCAAGATCTTACATATTGATCTTTTCCCACTACCTCTTTGGAGCAGTTTCTCAGAGCTATCTGAGGTACTGTCTTCCAGGCTACAGTCCTCATTTTGCCCAAATAATGTTGTGTATCTTTTTAGTCAACAGGTGTGACCACAGGTGACTTTAATGCAGTCTGGAAAATGAAGAGTGGCTTAAAATCCTATCCAGTTCCCTGAAGGAATCATACCTTTCTATGATTGGCCTTGGAGAGAAAAGCCCAAGGTGCATATGTAAAATTACAGCAAGAACAACAATCAAGCAAAAAGCTTTTGACACACCTAGTGCTGGAAAGTGAAAGTGAAGTTGCTCATTCGTGTCCGACTCTTTGTGTCCCCATGGACTGTAGCCTAACAGGCTTCTCCATCCATGGGATTTTCCAGGCAAAAGTGCTGGAGTGGGTTGCCATTTCCTTCTCCAGGAGATCTTCCTGACCCAGGTATTTAACCCAGGTCTCCTGCATTGCAGGCAGACACTTTACCATCTGAGCCACCAGGGAAAGAGCAGGAGGCAATTATCAGGCATAAGCAAGAGTGGAATTGCTGAGTCAGTGATGTGGAAAGAACAGTAAAGCCTGCAACTCCGACTCCTCATGTCTCGATTATTATGTTTGATTATTATTATACCAAGTCTAAGCTTGCTCTGCTCACCACGTAACATGCCAAAGGAATCCAAGAGATGAAGTATCAAGGCAAGGAATATGACTTTCTTCAGAAAACAGGCAAACTGAGAAGATGGCAGACTCATGTCTCAAAGTAACCATCTTGGGGTCTGGATCCCAGGTTCCTTTATAGATTCAGAAAGAAGCAATGAGGAATTAAAGTCAAAAGGCAGAATAGAGAGGAAAAGACATGATAAGTCAAGTAAAAAGGCTCTTCAGTCTTGCAAAACATCTCCCCTGAGGGGCCAGCATTCAGAAGGATGAGTTAATCTCTTGATTTTGTTGTAACTATTTATATGTCAGTGGGGTAAGATTATCTCTCTAAGAGATAAACAAAGGCTGTTTAATAGTCAGGCAGAGGGGCAGGGTCCTCTGAGTCAGGCTATTATGTATGATTGTAATAACAAAGGCAACAAAAAGCAAGTCAAAGAAGCAGTTTCTAACACAGAGTCAGAACTGGCTTCTCCCTGCAACAGTTACAAAGAGATGTACTTCCTCTTTCTCTCTCTCTAGTAAAGAGAAGTGAAGTGAAAATCACTCAGTCACATTTGACTCTTTGTGACCCCATGGACTATACAGTCCAAGGTATTCTCCAGCCCAGAGACTGGAGTGAATAGCTATCACCTTTTCCAGGGGATCTTTGCAACCCAGGTATCAAATCCAGGTCTCCCACATTGCAGACAGATTCCTTACTAGCTGAGCCACCAGGAAAGCTCCTAGTAAAGAGAAGAGCCTATATTTAACCCATTGGTTGGCCACTCCATTGCTCATATAAGCACACATCTGCTCTGGTGCAGTGCCTACAGCAGGTCACAGAAGTGGTCCAGGCCCCCTTGGCCCAGCTGTCAGATGGACACCTGACATCCAGCTCCCTGGCTGGCTCCAAGCATGCCAGCAGGAACTTCAGAGTCAGGTAGAGGACACCAAGCCTCCCACCACAGCTGTTCTCGTGCTCAAAGAAGCGTGCTCAGCAGCCTGACTGCCCCACATGAGATATAAATATCAAATATCATAGAGGGAGAGAGAGCTGTCCCAGAGGGTGGAGGAACCAGGAGGTCAGTGTCTGTGTTAATGATACAAACAGTACCAACAGCAGCCAGTAACAGTGCCAGCCCCGGTGCTCTAGGTGCCTTAAGTCTCTGCATCCTTCTACAACCCAATGAAGAAGATGCTATTATTATTCCTACTTCTCTAAGGAAGCTGAAATTCCCATATTTAGTGAGAATGACATTTAAACTAATGCTGATTCTAAACCCATATTCTTGCTAATAAATCCAGCGGTCTTCAACTTTCGGTTAACCATCAAGTCAGCTGGGAAGCTATTTAAAATATCAATATCTGAGTCCCATTCCCCAGAGATTCAGATTAACTATTTTGGGGTGAGACCCAGGCATTAGTGTTAAAAAAATTAAGTAAGTCCTTCTGAAAACAAAGATCATGGCATCCGGTCCCATCACTTCATGGGAAATAGATGGGGAAAGAGTGGAAACAGTGTCAGACTTCATTTTGGGGGGCTCCAAAATCACTGCAGATGGTGACTGCAGCCATGAAATTAAAAGACGCTTACTCCTTGGAAGAAAAGTTATGACCAACCTAGACAGCATATTCAAAAGCTGAGACATTACTTTGCTGACTAAGGTCCGTCTAGTCAAGGCTCTGGTTTTTCCAGTGGTCATGTATGGTTGTGAGAGTTGGACTGTGAAGAAGGCTGAGCGCTGAAGAATTGATGCTTTTGAACTGTGGTGTTGGAGAAGACTCTTGAGAGTCCCTTGGACTGCAAGGAGATCCAACCAGTCCATTCTGAAGGAGATCAGCCCTGGGATTTCTTTGGAAGGAATGATGCTAAAGCTGAAACTCCAGTACTTTGGCCACCTCATGGGAAGAGTTGACTCATTGGAAAAGACTGTGATGCTGGGAGGGATTGGGGGCAGGAGGAGAAGGGGACGACTGAGGATGAGATGGCTGGATGGCATCACAGACTCGATGGACGTGAGTCTGAGTGAACTCCGGGAGTTGGTGATGGACAGGGAGGCCTGGTGTGCTGCGATTCATGGGGTCGCAAAGAGTCGGCTGCGACTGAGCGACTGAACTGAACTGAAGGTGACCATGTTGTGAGCTGTGTCACTGGGCTATTCTGTTTCTCCTCCTGCCATTTCTATGGTAGAAATAACAGCCAGAAATTGATGCCAGTAGAGACAAAGCTAGCTTTCACCAAGGCCTCCCATCTAATTCACTTCATTCTAACCTCCACACTTACCATCCACTCAAGCTGCACCTGCCAAGATCATCAGTTAACTTCTACTGACACATCCACACTCATTTAATGCTCATCTTCCTGCACCATTTGATTCTGTGATTAGCGTACCATGCTTGAAACTATACCCCCTCCCCTTTTTGTAAAACATGCCAACTGTCCTGTGCTCCCAGTGATTTTCTGCTGTGGCTCATACCTGTCATCTTGCTGTTTCCCAGGGTCCCTTCTTGACCTTCCACTTTTCTCACTCAGCACCTGTGCACCCTGTAGGGCTAGCTCATTCTGCCCAACATTATCAATTACCCTCCAAGGAAAACAAACTCTTCCTGCCTGTACCAGGTCCCTCTCCTGGAGCTCAGCTCCATGCACCAGCTGTATTCCAAATGTCTACCTGCTTCACTGTAGACCAGGATGCTGGACCATGGGAAAGGGGGTCGTTACAGCTCAGTAGCCTGGGATCTGTTGTACCATGAAGGCTCTACCATATGCCTTATGCAAGGTGGGGTGGACACTTACTCTTAGCTCCTAAGGAGGAGGTTAATCCCTCATGCCTTCTCTTTAGAGTCAGAGGACAATGTTCTGCAGATAGTGAAGGAAAACTTACCAAGAATATCATTTTATCAAACTGTTAAGGGAACAGAAACTAAGGGAAGTGTAACTGTTCGGTATTTGCCTATTTCCAGGTACTAGGACACAAGCTAAAGAGAAATTGTTCAGACTCAGGGTTGATTTGCTATTACTCAGACTTCTGTACCCTGACTCTTTGTACTGCTAGCTAGAACAAGTATCATCAGGTTCTCATCTTTTTTTTTTTTTCCACTTCAAATATTTAAGTGAAGAAATATAATTTATTTCCTAGTGACTGCCTCAATAAAGACAAAGTTTTAGTTTTATATCTCAGTGTTTGATAAAGTAATATTTACTCGTTTTACCCTGTAAGGTAATAATACTCTGAAAGAAATGACTTTATCACTGTTTATTTTAAAATTGTAGAGCATTATTCTGAATAGTCATGATACTAGCATTGATAGTGATACTGTTAAGTTATTTTCTCTAATGAAATGTTTTATAATTTATAATGCCTGTTATTATAGTGTCCATCTTAAATTTTTATTGCTAATACATAAGAACAGAAGAACATTATAGCATCCCATCCTTTATTTCATGAGTTATGAATGAGTAATAACTTAAAGGTACATACATTGAGCCTCTGGTTCAGTAATCAAAATCCAAATTTATATGAGTTACAAGCCTAGAGGTGCTTGTTCCATATTGTGGTAATTATCTGGATTGAAATTCCATTTCATTTATAATAAAGTGCAAGTGCTACAAAGACAAAAATGTAGTTAGGAAGTTTGCACATGTAGTCACTGCATTGCTGAATATATAAAATATATTAAAATAATCTCTACAGTATTAAATCTTTAAAAAATTCTGCCATAATTTCTTTTTGCTTACAAGTTAATATGCATGCTGTGAATATTGGATGCAAAAGTTTTCCATGGATTCTTCCTTTTTGCTTCTTAAGTTTAATGTTAAAAAAATCATTTTCTCTGTGCTCCATATAAGACTTGCTGAAACTTGTCCATGAACACGGAGATCTTCAGGATATTACTATTTTTCATTTCCTGCTTCAACTATATCTCTAAACCAAAAACTTTAGATAAGATGGTTTACAGTTTAATTTTCATAGGAAATGTGAATCAAGAATTGGAATCTATTGCCTTTTTAATACTAATCTAACAGCAAGAAAAAGTCAAGCAGTTTCCATGGAAACCAATCATCATTAGAACTGTTCCTTTTGATATTCAGTTGGGTATGAAACAGGTGAATTCACTTTCCTTCCAACACAGAACCATGACCCACTCTGTAAAATAAAAACCTCACGAGATATGTGCCTGAGTGCTGTGTTTCTGAGTAGTATTTTCGGAAGGAACAGGAATTACCTATTAAGGAGGAACATTGATCAATCTCAGAAGTCAGGCATTTGGCCGATGCCCACCTGGCCTTCTATGACCCACAGACATTTCCACTGACCACAAGGGAGTCAGACACTTTTCCCTGCAGCCTGTGGACCACAGACATGCAGATCAAGACAGAAACACCCTGGCTGCCAGCACAAGTTCTCTTCGTTATTTATCAGGAAGACTCTCGGCCAAAATCGATAGTTTCTGATCTCCATCCCCCATCCTCCATTTCCCCACCTGGACAGTTTGCAGTTATTAACAAAGCAGAAGTCTTAGCTTGATAGAGATTCCAAGAATTAAAAACAGAAGCAAATAACCAGTGGGATCTTCAGGGTAGAGACCCAGAGTATCAGTTTCCACCTGTGTAGGTTAGGATTTTGTAGTCACATGTCAAGAAAATAGGATGTCAGGAGACTATCCTATAGCTCAAACCAAAAGGAGTGAGTTGCTCCTAGATTATGAAACTGAATTTCAGGGATTGCTCATGTTAGGTAGTTAGAATAGGAAAAAGGAGTCCAGGATAGTGGTGGCTAAAAGACAAGGAAGGGAAAAGCCCGCAAAAATAAAACAAAGGAAGGTCCAAGGACCAGAGGGAGAACCTCAGGTAGAACAAACAGCTCTCCTGGCTAGCCCAATTTCCATAGGGCAGGCCCAGAGGGAGGAAAAAAAAAAACATAAATAGAGGAGCCAAAGGGCCGGGGCTTGCTCTCTCTCTCTCGCTCTCTCTCTCTCGCTCTCACTCCTCTTTGAGTCATTTGGGTTGGCATGCACTCATGCCTTTAGGATGTATTTTCCTTTTATTTTCTGAATAAAACTGAGCTGTAACACGGAGCTGTAACATGGTCTGTCCAAGAGCTGAGACATGGTCTGTCCAAGGGCTTTAACATTCATTGCTTCAAATTTTTGTTGTGATGAGACAGAATTGAGGAAATTACATACTCCCCTGAAACTAACATCTTAGTTTTCACTGAGGGAAAAGTACTTGGTGGTCTCCATCAATTTAAAAAATACCAGCAAAGTAAACACTCTGAAACTCCATCTCAGAAGAATCTTTCTGTGCTAAGCCCCACTCTGAGTGCTTCCTTCTGGAAGTTAGGAGTGAGGTAAGTCCAGGTGACTTGGTGTTCTTTCTAGAACGTCTGTTGTACAAGGAAGACTGTGCAATGAAGCTAAGGGCCTGGGATGAACTTTGGAATCAGATAGAGTGGATTTCTTTCATAGCATGTGACCTCAAGAAGTTTATTCCACCTTACTAATCTTAACTGTTTTCCAGCTATGAGATAGAAATAACTGTAAGAGATGTTTACAGAAATAATTGGGATGTCTCATGCAAAATAAATATCACTATGCCTTACACTTAATTAGTACTCAAATGGCAGCTAGAGTGCCAGCATTTTCAAGTTATTTGATGATTTTGGTACTTACTAGAACATAGTAACTGGCAGAGAAGAAATGAGACCTTCTACCTGAATGTTCTAGTTGTAGCTCCCTTTCTTCCAGCACTGAACATCTTTCTTAATTTTCCTAATGACCATATTAGAGGTCATTTCTAATAACCAACTGAACCATCTTGTAAGTCTATAGATTTGTGGTAGTGTGCTTTCTAAAAAATTTTCCCATTTCTTTCTGGTACATTTTCTGAGGAATGAATTCAATGGTCAAGAATCTCATCTGTGAAAGGTGTTCTAATTATTCCAGGACAACTGGCTTCCTCCCTTGTGTTCCCACCAAGAGCAGGGCATTCACTTCCCTGGTTGGTTGGTTGTCTGTGTGTCTGTCTCCCTGGATACACAGAAGCTCCTTGAGGGCAGAGACCATGACTGCGTGTCCTTATTGAACTCAGGAGTGTGAAAAACTTTTGGGAAAACAAATACTGAGAATTGTTCTGGCCAACAATGTCATTTGGCCTTGGAGAGTCACTGGGGATGGAAAAGCACAGTCAGACATGCTGTGAGATTTTCTCTAGTAAATGCCAGAGTGGAAAGTGACTGGGCATTTGGGAGCTCCCAAGAGCATCGCATCTGAAGCAGCAGCTTTGGAGTGAGTGCTCTTCCAGGACTCACATCTGCTCTTCATATCTTGTTGTTCAAAGACTATGCACAGCAGAATGTAAAATGTCAGTAAATGGCCTTTTCTATTGGAATATAATTGCTTTAAAATGTTACGTTACTGTCTGCTGTACAACACTGCGAATCAACCATAGGTAACAGTTTTTAATCCTTTCCAGTCTTCCTTTTGTCCCTTAAAAATTAAGAGAAAGTTATCCTTAGTCTTAAAGGATCATTAGCTACTCAAGACATCAACAATAATGAGAATATGATCTTTGTTCCATTTCTAAAATTCTCGAGACACAAAGAAAAGTTTTGTCAAAATTCAGCTTATATTTCTGAAATATAAGGATGAAAAACGAAAAATCATGATAATCATAGTCATGTGAGGTCAATGCCATTAATGATAGCAAATTGAGTATTAATTCACACTGGCTTTGTGTGCAAAAATGTAACAAACTTTAATTACCATTTATTAAACTTGTTTTAAAAAAATTATTAGTGATCTCCCCATTTAATATGCTAAATACATTGTTTACATAAATGGGATTTTGGCAGTAATGTTAAGAATATAAAATTGAATTAATCAAATCAAAAATTCCAAAAAAATATTTGAATATATATTACAAATATATATATATATATAATCTCTTCAGGTTAAGAGAGAAAAGATCTCTCTCCTCTCAAATGCATCATCTTACCATTACAAAAACAACATAATTATACTAATAGAGCCAGACATGGAACAACAGACTGATTCAAAATTAAGAAAGGAGTATGTCAAGGCTGTATACTGTCACTCTGCTTATTTAACTTATATGCAGAGTACATTATGGGAAATGCCAGGTTTGAGGAATCACAATCTGGAATCAAGATTGCTGGGAGAAATATCAATAATCTCAGATAACCAGATACCATCTAAACGGCAAAACATGAAAAGGAACTAAAGTGCCTCTTAACAAAGGCGGAATAGGAGAGTGAAAAATCTGACTTAAAACTCAGCTTTCAGAGAACTAAGATCATAGCATCTGGTCCCATCACTTCACAGCTAATGGATGGAAAAAAGTGGAAACAATGACAGATTTCATTTACTTGGGCTCCAAAATCACTGCAGATGGTGATTGCAGCCTTCAAATTAAAAGACGCTTGCTCCTTGGAAGAAAAGCTATGAAAAACTTAGTGTATTAAAAAGCAGGTTTCATTTTGCCAACCAAGGTCCCTTTAGTCAAAGGTATGGCTTTTCCAGTGGTCATGTAGGGATGTGAAAATTGGACCGTAAAGAAGGCTGAGCGCTGAGTAATTGATGCTTTTGAACTGTGACACTGGAGAAGACTCTTTTTTGTTGTTGTATGTATTTAATACTGATACAATTTATTTTAGATTTCCATTCTTGAGATAAAACTTTCTTGGTTATGTCATAATATTCTTTTTTTTTAATTTGTGTATTATTTTATTTTTTTAATTTATTTTTTTAATTGAAGGATAATTGCTTTATAGAATTTGGTTGTTTTCTGTCAAACCAAAACATGAATCAGCTATAGGTATACATATATCCCCTCTTTTGAACCTCCCTCCCATCTCCCTCCCCATCCCACCCATCATGGTTGATACAGAGCCCCTGTTTGAGTTTCCTGAGCCATACAGCAAATTCCTGTTGGCTATCTATTTCACATATGGTAATGTAAGTTTCCATGTTACTCTCTCCATACATCTCACCCTCTCCTCCCCTCTCCCCATGTCCCCTCTTCCTTGTTCTCTATGTCTGTTTCTCCATTGATGCCCTGCAAATAAATTCTTTGGTATCATCTTTCTAAATTCCATATATATGTATTAGTATATGATATTTATCGTTCTCCTTCTGTCTTACTCCACTCTGGATAATAGGCTCTAGGCTCATCCACCTCATTAGAACTGACTAAAATGCATTCCTCTTTATGGCTGAGAAATATTCCATAGTGTATGTGTACCACTACTTCTTTATCCATTCATCTGTTGATGGACATCTAGGTTGCTTCCATGTTCTAGTTATCATAAATAGTTCTGTAATGAACAATGGGAAACAGGTGTCTTTTTCAATTTTGGTTTCCTAAGAGTATGCCTCGGAGTGAGATTTCTGGGTTATATGCTGGCTTTTTTTCCTAGGTTTTTAAAGGACTCTCCATACCATCTTCCATAGTAGCTGTATCAATTTACATTCCCACCAATGGTGCAAGAGGGTTCCTTTTGGAGAAGACCTTTGAAAAATCTCTTGGCTCCAAGGAGATCAAACGAGTCAATCCTAAAGGAAATCAAATATAGATTGGAAGGACTGATGCTGAAATTGAAGTTCCAATACTTTGGCCACCTGATGCCAAGAGCCAAATCATTGGAAAATACCCGGATGCTGGGGAAGATTGAGGCCAGGAGGAGAAGGGGGTGACAGAGGATGAGATGACTGAATGGCATCATTGACTCAGTGGACATGAGTTTGAGCAAACTCAGGAAGATAGTGAAAGACAGGGAAGCCTGGCGTGCTGCAATTCATGGAGCCCATAAGAGCTGGACAGCATTTGGGAACTGAGCACCAGCAAAACGGTTGGAAAAGGAGGAGTTAGGGAGCCACTGCTTTCTTCATCTTATGCAGATACAGCTTGTATGCAAAAGTATATTTTAGAGTAAAGTAAAACCTGAATGTTTACCAAAATATAGTCCACTATTACATAACAGAGGTGGAGCAAAACGTGTCATTTTTTATTTTGAAGACTAGTGACTTTCAAGTAGATGATTTTTAAAATAAATTTTAGTGGGAATAAAATTTCTGAAAACCATCATAAATTGTATTGTATTTAGAAGGACCCAACAAGCTTCATGCTAAAAACAAATAAACCTATTGAAACATTTAAAGTGGAAATTGATACCCATTTCAGAGAAAATATACTTACCTGCAGTTCCTCAACCTGTGACTTATTTCAAATTTATTATGGGAAATTACATGTTTCCCATTCTAGTTTTTTTTTTTTTTCTTGAAAACAAAGCCTGACTTTGGAAAATTTACATAGCACAGTTAACTCTAAATATTTCCATGGTATCTAAAATTCAACTATGAAGACATAGTCCTAACTAGCTTTCAATACCTTCAATGATATTTTAAAAGCATAACGTTATAGTAAAAGTGCTATTTGGCAAGTTAAAAAATCTTTATGAGAACAAGAACAATGAATAGAAAACAATAACAAATATAGTAGACATTAATCCAAATGCATCAGTAGTCACTTTAAATGTCAATGATCTAAATATACAAGGCAGAAATTGTCAGTGAGTAAAAAATTAAAACTCAACTATATGTTGTATAGAAAAAATCAAACTTAAGTATAAATATGCATATAAATTAAAAGGAAAGAAATATAGAAAGATATACATGCAAAGAGCAATCAAAAGAAAATGAGAGTAATAACCATATTAACTTCAGACAGAGCCAACTTCAGGACAAGGAAAAAAATCAAGGATAAAGATGGCATTGCATCGTGTCAAAGAGTGCATACTTCAAGAAAACATAACAATCTTTTCTGTATATGCACTTAACAACAAAGCATCAAAATACAAGAAACAAAACTGCAAGGACTGGAGACTTTAACACTCCTTTTTCAGAAATTGCTTTCCAGGTGTCACTAGGTGCAAAGAACCTGCTTGACAATGTAGGAGACACAAGAGACATGGGTTTGATCCCTGGGTCGGGAGGATCCCCTGGAGAAGGAAATGGCAACTACTCTAGAACTCTTACCTAGAGAATTCCATGGACAGATGAGCCTAATGAGCTACAGTCCATGGGGGCACAAGAGTCAGACATGACTGAAGTGACTAGCATTTTTAGAAATTAATGGATATAGGAGGCATCAAATGAAAAATGACATAGTTTAACAGTACTATCAAACAACTGAATATTATAGACACCTATAGACAACTTTATCCAACAACAACAGAATATACATTCGTCTCAAACTTACTCAGAACACTCATCAAGATAGACTACATTCTGGGCCATAAATCACACCTTATCACATTTAAAAGAATGAAATCCTACATCTGCTTTCAGACCATAGTGAAATTAAACTAGAAATAAATAACAAAAGATAGTTGGAAAATTTCAAAATACTTAGACATAAGAAAACACACTTTTATTTAACACATGGTTCAAAGAATTAATAAGCAGAGAAATTTTAAAATATCTTGAACAAAATGAAAATAAAATAAAACCATCTTATCAAAATTTGTGAGATACCATGAAAGCACTATTTAGAGGGAAATTTGTAGCATTGAATACATGCCTTAGAAAAAAAAGAAAGACCTAAAATCAAATATTTTATGTTTCTAAGAACAAATTAAATCCAACTCAAGCAAAAAAGAAAAGAAAGAGAAAAATTAGAGCAGAAATAAATGAAGTTGAAAATAAGACATCAATGCATAAACAACGAAATAGCTATTTCTTTGGGAAAAAATCAACAAAATTAATAAGCCAGACTTCTTTTTAGAAGACACAAATCACTTATATTAGAAGTGAAAGAGCCACAGCACCACAGCTACTCTGAGCTTTAAAAAGATAGTAAAGACGGACTAAGACCAACTCTGTGCCCACACAATTTATAACCCAGATGAAATAGACCAGTTCCTTACATAACACAATATGTTAAAAACACGCAAGAAGAAATAGACAATCTGAATATAGCTATTAAAGAAATTGGATCAATTAATAAGCTTCTGAAACAGAAAGCATCAGGTCAAGAAGGATTGAATTCTACTGCTGAATTCTACCATACACTTCAGGAAGAAACGACACGAATTTTCTCAAGAAGATAAGCAGATGGAATATTTCTTAATTCATTTCATAAAACTAGCATTATCTTGATACCAAAACCAGACAAAAACGTTACAAGGGAAGAAAACTACAGATTAATCTACTTCATGAACATAGATATAAAAATATTTAACAAAATATTAGAAAATCAAATCCAGCATATATTAAAAAAAAAAATGTACACCACCACAAAGTGAGATTTACTCGAGTTATGCAAGTCTGGTTCAACATCAAAAAATCAATCAATGTAACAGATAACATCAACCCACTAAAGAAGAAAAATTACGTCATGTTAATCAATGCAGAAAAGATATTTGACAAAATCCAACTCCCACCTGTGACAAAAGTTCACAGCAAATTAGGAACAGGGGGGATCTTCCCCAAGTTGATAAAAAATATCTACAAAAAACCTTAATTAACATTATGAATGGTGGGAAACTCAAAACTTCTGCACTAAGGTTAGGAATATAGAAAAGATGTCCTCTCTCACCAGTGCTTCTCAACATCATATCGGAAGTCCTAGCTAATATAGTAGGACAAGAAAAGAGAAGATAACTCTACAGATGGGGAAGGAAGAAATAAAACTGGTTTGGTTTTCAGATGATATAACAACAATAAAAAAATCTTGAAACTAACAAGCAATTTTATCAAGATGACAAGATATGAAATTAATATACAAAAGTCTATCACTTTCCTATATATCAACAATGAACAAGTAAAATTTGAAATTAAAAGCACACTGCCATTTACACTAGAACTCAAAAAAATACCGAGGCATACTTCTAACAAAATATGTGCAAGGTTTACATGAGGCAAACTACAAGGCTTGGAAGAAAGATATTTAGGAAGAACTAAATAAATGGAGAGATTATTCCACATTCATAGATAGAAAAACATATTGTCAAAATGTCAGTTCTTACCACCTTGACCTGTAGATATGCAAGAATCCCAGTCAAAGTTCTGGCAAGTCATTTTGTGGCTGTTGGTAAACTCATTCTAAAGTTTATATGGGGAGGCAAAAGACAAACAATAACCAACTCAACACTGAAGGAGAAGAACAGAGTCAAAATCTGACACTACCCAACTTGAAGACTTACTTTTTATTTTTACCTTCTTCTGCACTCCAATCCCCTATGATGGAAAGGACATCTTTATTTTGTGTTAATTCTAGGAGGTCTTGTAGGCTTCCTTGGTGGCTCTGCGGTAAAGAATCTGTCTGCAATGCAAGAGATCCAGTTTCAATACCTGGGTCAGGAAGATCCTCTGGAGAAGGGCATGCCACTCACTCAGTATTCTTGCCTTGTAGGTCTTCACTGAACCAGTCAACTTCATTTTTTTAGCATCAGTGATTGTGGCATGACTTGAATTATTGTTGAATGGTTTGCATTGGAAATGAATCAAGATCATTCTTTCATTTTTGACATTTCTTTTAAGGAATTCTTGCCCACAGTAGTAGATATAATGGTCATCTTCACCCATTCCAGCCCATTTTAGTTCACTGACTTCTAAGATATCAATGTTCACCCTTGCCATCTCCTGTATGAACACATCCAATTCACTCTGATTTATGGACCTAACATTTCAGGTTCCTATGCAGTACTGTTCTTCACAGCCTTGAACTTTAATTTCACCACCAGAAACATCCACAACTCAGCATCCTTTCTGCTATGGCCCAGCCCCTTTATTCTGTCTGAAACTATTAATAATTACCCTCTGTTCTTCCCCAGTAATATATTGGACACCTTCTGACCTGGGGGGATCATCTTCCACTCTCGTATCATTTTGCCTTTTCATACAGTTCTTGGGGTTTTCCAGGCAAGAACACTGAAATGGTTTGCCATTCCCTCCTCTAGTGGAACACGTTTTGTCAGAACTCTTCACTATGATCCATCTGTCTTGGGTGGCCCCACATGGCATGGCTCATAGCTTCAGTGAGTTAAGCCAGCCCCTTATTCATGACAAGGCTGTGATCCATGAAAAGGGAAGACTTACTACAAAGCTGCAATGCTCATTAGCAAAAGAAGAGACAAACAGATCAATGGAACAGAATGTAAAGCTCAGAAGTAGACCACTATGAATATAGTCAACTGATCTTGGACAAAAGAACAAAGATGATATCTTCTACAACTATGTGCTGGGACAACTGAATATCCACTTTCAAGAAAAAATGAATTTATACACAGATCTACATCTTTCACAAAAGTTAACTCAAAATGGATAATAAATCTAAAGTTAAAATGTAGAAGTTTAAAACTCCCAGAATATGACATAAAAGAAAATTGAGGTGACCTTAAGTATGGCAATGAATTTTTAGATATAATACCAAAGACACAATCCATGAGAGAAGAAACTGGTAAGTTAAACTTCATTAATATTCAAACCAAATAAAAAATAAGAAATCCTTCAGTAAGAAACTGGATAAATAAACTATGATACATTTAGACAATGAAATACTACTTAGCACCAAAAAGAAATGCATTACCAAGCCAAGAAAAGACACAAGGGAAGCTTCAATGCACATATTAAGTGAAAGAAGCCAGTCTGAAAAGATTATATTCTATATGATTCTAACTTTAAAACATTATGGAAAAGATAAAACTATGGAGACAGCAAAAGGATTGAGATTGAGGTTGCCATGGGTAATGGGGAAGGGAAGATGAACAGGTAGAGAACAGAAGAATTTGAGGCAGTGAAACAATTCTATATTATGGTGGCTATATGTCATTACATACCACCAAGAGCGAACCTACTGTATACAATGAACTTTGGGTGATAACAAGGTACCAGTGTAGGTTCATCCATTGTGACAAGGGTACCACTATGGTTCAGGGTGTTGACAGTGGAGGCAAAGCGTATATGAGAACTCACTGTACTTTCTGCTCATTTTGCTTTACCTTAAACTGGGCTAAAACATGAAGTTTATTAATATAAAAATATTTAAGTAACAATACCAGTTATTCTCTGTATATTCATACTTAAAATTGAAAATGTTATCACCCAACTGTGGCAAAATTGAAAATAATGACTTTATTGTATGTATACAAACTACTACTTATCATAAAGGATGCAAAAATTTTTGTTCGTGTTTTCTCTCTCTAAGTAATGTGCAGACTTTGTTATTCATGGACCAGTGATAACTGTACAATTTCTCTCTAGAGGTGCATATCTCATCTTATTTGATCCCAAAACTATTTTTAAATTATGATGTATTGACAGAGCCCCAACGGGAACTCATTAATAATGTGACAATTTCATAATACCTTAAACATTGACAATGTCACCATCTTGTGTTAAAGGTACAAGACAGGAAGGTACAGAATGAGCAGAAGATCAAGGTGGACTTCTAGCACCCAGGAATTTGTGGACAGTGCCTCTGCTTTAGCACAACGGCCAAGCAGCACGTGTCAGGTGCTTTCATTTGTGACTTTCAAATTTTTGACTTCCAAATACTGTTGGGAATTTTTCTTAGAGTCTAGAATAATGATAAAAACAAATATACCATTATCTTGAGCTTTTTCTAACATTTAGAGCAAATGCCTCTCACACCAGTCCCAGGATAACTGCAACGCTGAAGGCTGGCACACCAGGACCCAGCCCATAGGAATGCCTGATCCCAATTCTGCCCACCAGTGGGCCAACCCAGACCTGGCATTCAACCATGTCAGGAACTAGCTCAACCCATCACCCACCCATGAGATCCATAACACCCAGGCCATAGCCATCCACTCCAGAAACTGGGTCTACCCACCAGCGAGTCAGCACTAGGCTTGGGGTCCCTGGGGCCACACGGGTGGCAGGTTCATGACCTGGCCCCAACCACTACTGACTGGCAACCTCTGCACAAGGCACAGCCTGATAGTGACCTGGACCAAGGGCCCAGACACTCCTCCCAGATCACCCACAGTCGTCAGCCCACCACACAGAAGGACCCATAGAGCCACACAGGGGGCTCCACTGGAGCATACAGCATTAGTGACCAGAGGGGAGCATACCAGTGGGACACAGCATGTCTCTGACAAAGGCCACCTAAGCAAGGAAAACAAACTGCCAGATACATAGAAAGAAAAACAGCAAATCAGACCAAATGAGACAACAGAGGAGCATGTTCAAAACTAAGGAATAAGATAAAACCCTAGAAGAGCTAAGTGAAGTGGAGTAAATAATCTACCCAAAAGAGAGTTAAGGGAAATGATCACAAAGATGTTCAAAGAACTTGAAAGAATGGAAGGACAGAGTGAGAAGTTATAACTCTTCAGCTAAGACTTAGGAAAAAAAAAAAAAAACAAGCAGAGGTGAAGACTACAATAACTGAAATAAAAAATACACTAGAAGGAAAAACAGTAGACTAAATGATACAGAGGAACTGAGCAGAGAGCTGGAAGGCAAAGTTAGTGGCAATCACTATTGCAGAACAGAAAAAATGAGTGAAAAGAAATGAGGACAGTTTAAGACACCTCCAGAACAACATCAAGTGTGTGAACATTTGTATTCTAAGGGTCCCGAAGGAGAAATGAGACAGAAAAGGGGCAGAGGATAAATTTAAAGACATAATAGCTGAAAACTTCCCTAACCTGGGAAACCAAATGGACATCCAGGTCCAGAAAGCGCAGTCCCAAACAGAATCAACCTACAGAGGAACACTCCAAGACACATTATAATTAAAATGGAAAAAATCAAAGATAAGAGATAATCTTAAAAGGAGCAAGGGGAAAGTAGCACATTACATACAAGGGAACTTCCTTATGGCTATCAGCTGGTTTTTCAGCAAAGACTCTGCAGGCCAGAAGGGAGTGGCAGGATATAATTAAAATGATGAAAGGAAAAACCTAGGACCAAGAATATTCCACCTAGCAAGGCCCTCATTTTGATTTGGTGTAGAAATCAAAAGCTTCAAAGACAAGCAAGAGATAAAAGAATTTAGCATCACCAAACCAGCTTCATAACAAATATTAAAGGACAGAGGAGCCTGGCAAGCTACACAGTCCATAGGGTCTCAAAGAGTTGGACTTCGCACGTATGCAGGCATGCATCTAAGTGAATAAGAAAAGGCCACAACTAGAAACATGAAAATTATCAAAGGGAAACTCCATTAGTAAAGGCAAATATACAATAAAAGTAGTAAATCAGCTTCCTACAAAGCTAGTGGGAAGGTTAAAAGACGAAAGTGGTAAAAATAATCAATATACGTAATAAGTTAAGGGGTACACCAAACAAAAAGATGTAAAATAGGAGGTATAAAACAGTAAATGTGGGGTGAGGGGAGTAAAAATGAAGGGCTAGTAAAATACTTTCCAACTTAGAGATCAATTTAAAATAACCTTAGATAGAGAAACTGAGAGATAGCTATGTACAGAGTGGAGAATATAGTCGATGACTAAGTATTTATCATTGTATGGTGACATATGGTAAATAGACTTCTCTTGGTGATCATTGTGAAATGAATAGGAATATCAAATCACTATGCTGTAGGTCAATTAGACTTCAAAAACAAAGAAACAAACTCATAGCAGAAGAGATCAGATTTGCGGTCACCAGACACAGGAAAGTGCGTGGCGGCGGGGAGATTGGATGGAGACATCAAAAAGTAAAAATTTCCAGTTATAAGATAAATAAGTAGTAGAAATGTGATGTACAACACGATAAATATAATTAACACTGCTGTATGTGATATATCAAAGTTAAGATGGTAAAGCCTAAGATTTCTCATCACAAGAAAAAAATCTTTTTTTCCTTTCTTTAATTTTTTATCTAATGAGGTGATGGATATTCACTAAACATACTGTGTTTATCATTTTAAGATGTATATGAGTAAAATCATTACGCTATACACCTTAAACTTGTACTGTGTGAATTGATAGTATGTCAATTGTATATCCGGAGAAGGCAATGGCACCCCACTCCAGTACTCTTGCCTGGAAAATCCCATGGACGGAGGAGCCTGGTAGACTGCAGTCCATGGGGTCGCTAAGAGTTAGACATGACTGAGCATCTTCACTTTCATTTTTCACTTTCATGTATTGGAGAAGGAAATGGCAACCCACTCCAGTGTTCTTGCCTGGAGAATCCCAGGGATGGGGGAGGCTCCTGGGGTGTCATCTATGTGATTGCACAGAGTTGGACATGACTGAACGACTTAGCAGCAGCAGCAGCAGCAATTATATATCAATAAAAGTGAAAGGGAAAAAAAAAAGAAAAGAAACTGAATACCTAGTGTATAAAAGGCCCTGTTTCCTGGAGTGTTCCAAAGGGAAAAAATACATTTAAAAGGAACGTTATTGTGAATATTTTTGCATAGGACATATGAACATCTTGAGAAATACTAGTACTCTATGGAAGAGGATTTGGAAAATTCTGCCCTAGACAATTAAAACTTTCCACGCAAATAAGAAATATTCTTTTGAAAAATCCTAAATGAAAAAAAAAAAAAAAAACCACCAGAATCTTCATTCATCCTGGCCAACACTGGCAAGACTATCTGCAGAGGAGATTGCTAAACTCATTGCTAGAAATAGGAAGTATTATCATTGCAAAAGCAGGTGGTATCCTGATAAACATATGCATGTTAGGGCTGGCAGAAAAAATTAAACCTGTTCTTATGTAAGCAGCATTAGGCAGGCAAGAGCTCCCTGCAGGAGGTCCCTTTGTCTTGTCACACTGACCTTAAATCTTATGCTCTCCTCATCTCAGGCCCAAGCCCACTTGTCAAATGTTTTGATCATACAATACCTTGCCGCACCTGTCAGTTCATCTTTATCAACTGATGACAAGATCTGTTCCCTAGCTTCCTGTTCAGCAATCTTGTGAGCAAACTGTGTGATTAAGACAGCATCTAAAGAAAGATTATGAGAAACAGGCAAGCCTGCAAACTAGCCTGCAGATAGTAGAGGGATGGCCATGACTCTGACCCCTGATCCCCTTGTTTAACTTAGATTATGTCCCTATTTCCCTTTAAAAACTTTCCTAGCTGAGCAGAATCTTCAGAGTTGGACTCCAGAAATGAGTCCACCTTCTCTCCAGATAGCCAGCATTCTGATTAAAAGCAACATTCCTGTCTACCAACTTATGCGTCTCTCTCAGATATCATTTTCGAGTGATGAGCAGCCAAACCTGAGTTCGGTAAGACTTAGAATTCAAGAAATGATGAGCATTGAATTACACTGGTGCCACAGGCTGATAAATAGCCCTCTCAGGGGACTCCAACCTGCTCAACCAACAGTTTCCCCCCTCCCTCTATACGATCATCCTGGAAGGGATAATTCCTCCATAAAGAAGTGAACCAACACTGAATCACTGCCCATCTCTCCTTTACAGAAGGTGCCATATTTAGTTTCATCATTTACATATTAGATGTAAAATTAATTAGATTGAAATTTTCAATCTCTTAGCAAAAAAACACAAAAAGATTTTATGACTATTAGAAGTTAAGGATGACACAGGCCAAGGGAATAACCAAGTACTGTGACCACAGACCATCCATGGAGATAGAATGTCCCTGTATGATGCAGATTCACCAAAATGTCCAGCTTCACTTTTCCATAGCCCTGAATAAACTTACTTTCTCTAAACAAAGTTTCAATTACTGAAAAAAAGGACTAAAAAGTGATTTATTCCCCATTGTATAATATGTGCATTTGAAAATTCATTGCACTTTATGATTTTCATATCCATATGTATATCGTATGGGCTATTGATGAAAAAATATTTATATAAAAGTTTATCTGTGGACAAAAAATGATGCGAGTGTACACTGTGAATAGAAAACAAATTAAACTATGATACAGGTTATCTTAAAAAGCAAAACACTAACCCAAGAATTTACTTGATATTTTTTTTCCCCCATTGAAGACATTAGACTACTTTAGTTTATATCTATGGATCAGTTGTGTATTCTAGGTCCAGTTCAGTCACTCAGTCGTGTCCAACTCTTTGCGACCCCATGAATTGCAGCACGCCAGGCCTCCCATCACCAGCCCCCGGAGTTCACGCAAACTCATGTCCATTCAGTCGGTGATGTCATCCAGCCATCTCATCTTCTGTTGTCCCCTTCTCCTCCTGCCCCCAGTCCCTCTCAGCATCAGAGTCTTTTCCAATGAGTCAACTCTTCGCATGAGGTGGCCAAAGTACTGGAGTTTCAGCTTTAGCATCATTCCTTCCAAAGAAATCCCAGGGCTGATCTCCTTCAGAATGGACTGGTTGGATCTCCTTGCAGTCCAAGGGACTCTCAAGAGTCTTCTCCAATACCACAGTTCAAAAGCATCAATTCTTTGGCGCTCAGCTTTCTTCACAGTCCAACTCTCACATCCATACATGACCACTGGAAAAACCATAGTCTTGACTAGATGGACCTTTGTTGGCAAAGTAATGTCTCTGCTTTTTAATATGCTATCTAGGTTGGTCATAACTTTTCTTCCAAGGAGTAAGCGTCTTAATTTCATGGCTGCGATCACCATCTGCAGTGATTTTGGAGCCCCCCAAAATAAAGTCTGACACTGTTTCCACTGTTTCCCCATCTATTTCCCATGAAGTGATGGGACCAGATGCCATGATCTTTGTTTTCTGAATGTTGAGCTTTAAGCCAACTTTTTCACTCTCCACTTTCACTTTCATCAAGAGGCATTTTAGTTCCTCTTCACTTTCTGCCATAAGGGTGGTGTCATCTGCATACCTGAGGTTATTGATATTTCTCCCGGCAATCTTGATTCCAGCTTGTGCTTCTTCCAGCCCAGCGTTTCTCATGATGTACTCTGCATAGAAGTTAAATAAGCAGGGTGACAATATACAGCCTTGACGTACTCCTTTTCCTATTTGGAACCAGTTTGTTATTCCATGTCCAGTTCTAACTGTTGCCTCCTGACCTGCATATACATTTCTCAAGAGGCAGGTCAGGTGGTTTGGCATGCCCATCTCTTTCAGTATTTTCCACAGTTTATTTTGATCCACCCAGTCAAAGGCTTTGGCATAGTTCAAAGGCTTTGGCATAGTCAAGAAAGCAGAAATCAATGTTTTTATGGAACTCTCTTGCTTTTTCCATGATCCAGCAGATGTTGGCAATTTGATCTCTGGTTCTTCTGCCTTTTCTAAAACCAGCTTGAACATGCCTTATGATTATACAGTGGAAGTGAGAAATAGATTTAAGGGACTAGATCTAATAGATAGAGTGCCTGATGAACTATGGATGGAAGTTCACAACATTGTACAGGAGATGGGGATCAAGACCATCTCCATGGAAAAGAAATGCAAAAAAGCAAAATGGGTGTCTGAGGAGGCCTTACAAATAGCTTTGAAAAGAAGAGAAGCAAAAAGCAAAGGAGGAAAGGAAAGATATAAGTATCTGAATGCAGAGTTCCAAAGAATAGCAAGGAGAGATAAGAATGCCTTCCTCAGCAATCAATGCAAAGAAATAAAGGAAAACAACCGGATGGGAAAGACTAGAAATCTCTTCAAGAAAATTAGAGATACCAAGGGAATATTTCATACAAAGATGGGCTCAATGAAGGACAGAAATGGTATGGACATAACAGAAGCAGAAGATATTAGAAGAGGTGGCAAGAATACATGGAAGAATTGTACAAAAAAGATCTTCATGACTAAGATAATCACAATGATGTGATCACTCATCTAGGGCCAGACATCCTGGACTGTGAAGTTAAGTTGGCCTTAGAAAGCATCACTACGAACAAAGCTAGTGAAGGTTATGGAATTCCAGTTGAACTATTTCAAATCCTAAAAGATAATGCTGTGAAAGTGCTGCACTCAATATGCCAGCAAAGTTGAAAAATTCAGCAGTGGCCATAGGATTGGAAAAGGTCAGTTTTCATTCCAGTCCCAAAGAAAGGCAATGCCACAGAATGCTCAAAGTACCACACAATTGCACTCATTTCACACACTAGAAAAGTAATGCTCAAAATTTTCCAGTTGTATATTAGTGGGCATCTAAAGTATGGAACAACAGACTGGTTCCAAATAGGAAAAGGAGTACGTCAAAGCTGTATATTGTCACCCTGCTTATTTAACTTATATGAAGAGTACAGCATGAGAAATGCTGGACTGAAAGAAGCACAAGTTGGAATTAAGATTGCTGGGAGAAATATCAATAACCTCAGATATGCAGATAACACCACCCTTATGGCAGAAAGTGAAGAGGAACTAAAATGCCTCTTGATGAAAGTGAAAGCGGAGAGTGAAAAAGTTGGCTTAAAGCTCAACATTCAGAAAACAAAGATCATGGCATCTGGTCCCATCACTTCATGGGAAATAGATGGGGAAACAGTGTCAGACTTTATTTTTCTGCAGATGGTGACTGCAGCCATGAAATTAAGACGCTTACTCCTTGGAAGAAAAGTTATGACCAACCTAGACAGCGTATTTAAAACTAGAGACATTACTTTGCCAACAAAGGTCCATCTAGTCAAGACTATGGTTTTTCCAGTGGTCATGTATCGATGTGAGAGTTGGACTGTGAAGAAAGGCGAGTGCCGAAGAATTGACGCTTCTGAACTGTGGTGTTGAAGAAGGCTCTTGAGAGTCCCTTGGACTGCAAGGACATCCAGCCAGTCCATTCTGAAGGAGATCAGCCCTGGGATTTCTTTGGAAGGAATGATGCTGAAGCTGACACTCCAGTACTTTGGCCACCTCATGCGAAGAGTTGACTCATTGGAAAAGACTCTGATGCTGGGAGGGATTGGGGGCAAGAGGGGAAGCGGATGACAGAAGATGAGATGGCTGGATGGCATCACTGACTCGATGGAAGTGAGTCTAAGTGAACTCCAGGAGTTGGTGATGGACAGGGAGGCCTGGCGTGCTGCCATTCATGGGGTCGCAAAGAGTCGGACATGACTGAGCAACTGAACTGAACTGAAACTCTTGAGAGTCCCTTGGACTGCAAGGAGGTCTAACCAGTCCATTCTAAAGGAGATCAGTCCTGGTTGTTCTTTGGAAGGACTGATGCTAGAGCTGAAACTCCAATACTTTGGCCACCTCATGCAAAGAGTTTACTCATTGGAAAAGACTCTGATGCTGAGAACGACTGGGGGCAGGAGGAGAAGGGGACGACAGAGGATGAGATGGCTGGATGGCATCACCGACTTGATGGACATGAGTTTGGGCAAACTCTCTGGGAGTTGGTAATGGACAGGGAGGTGTGGCGTGCTGCAATTCATGGGGTCACAAAGAGTTGGACAGGACTGAGCAACTCAACTGAACTGAACTGAACTGAACTGAAAGATTTCATGACTTAGTCCAATTCTTCAACAAGTATCATTTTCCTAAAGAAAAGCACCAGGTAGAGAATAAGAGCACTTTTGTGACAAGAAAATCCCACAGCTCTGCTTCAGTGGGAATCAGAGAAAGAAGGAAGAAAATGACAACGTGGGCAACAGATATCTGCTTCAATGTCTATTGTATGAATCATTCTTCTTCGTGGAACATAAATGTACATACATTGTCTTTCATGTTTACAAAGTTAAATGGATGTGTTTAATCTGACAATGAAAAAGTAATGGCTATGAAAGCTCACATTTCAGTAAGTACCACGATATTCTGGCTCATGGGGAAGCTCCATGTGGCAGCACTTCTATGTTTATTTTGAATCCCAAAAGTCCTGAGCTGAGAGGACAGTGTATGAAACTTGTAGTCCTAGTTTGTAACTTATCTTGAGAAGTCTGTGTTCAGTTAGTTAGTGTATCTCACTTTTCAGGCAATTTTCTGACCCTGAAGAGCAATTGAAGGAAGACCTCTTCCTGGCTGCTTTGCTAAGTGTTCTTAGTGCCATCTGCTGCATGCTTCCAGCTACTGTAGGGGAACCACTCAGGTTAATAGGAGCTAGTGGATGTAGAAAGTGAGGACACCATGTCTATCGATTTACAATCCACGTGTGGAAAAACACACCACAACAGCATTCTGACATGGAAAATTCTTTTGAAAAAGTCTTAGAATAGTTGAAAATAATGATTAGTTTCATGATTCTTACACTAAAAATAATTCCTGAATGTACTCTATTTCTTCTGTTTTAAAGTCCATGAGTAATAATTTCCTCTAATACATATCAGTAGTATCAACTTCAGCTCATCTGTAGTGAGGCTATTAATCACAGGGAGCTATACTTAATATCTTATTATAACCTATAATGGAAAAGAATTTCCAAAAGAATATATATCTGCATATACATGTGTATATAACTGAGTCCATTTACTGTATACCTGAAACAACACAATACTGTAAGTCAACTACATTTCAATAAAAATTTTAAAAAGCAAAGTGAACCCATTATTATCTTTCAGCTTGCTCCTAGAAAAGTTAAAAAAAAAAAAAGGATCATATCTGGAAGCAGCAAAAATAATTTAATGGCACTAATAAAGTTTACTGAGAAATATTCATATTTTTTAAATTAAATGGCTTATTTTTAAGCTAAGAAAAGACAGATAAGGAGATAAAAAAATAGTTGAGCCCATTATTCTAAAGGCTATAGTACTGCTAAAGCTACATGGGTGCATGCTAACTCATTTCAGTTGTGTCTGACTCTTTGTGACCCCATGGACTGTGACCCACCAGGCTCCTCTGTCCATGCGATTCTCCAGTGAGAATACTGGAGGGGGCTGCCTTTTCCTTCTCCAGAGGATCTTCCCAACCCAGGGGCTGAAGCGGTGTCTCTTATGTCTCCTGCGTTGGCAGGTAAGTCCTTTACCACTGGTGCCACCCGGGCAGCCCAGGTGATAGCATTAGTGATAGTTAATGCTACCTAAAGGAGGGAAGCATCTGCCTGTGACTAGATTAGCTCCTGTAACAGGGGAGTCGCAGCCAAGGGCATAGCCCTGCACCTTCTTAACCAATGTCCCATTTAAAAACATGGTCCGTAAAGTTTCTGAAGACTGACACATGCTGTATAACTAATTATAAACATTTGATACATTATTTTCTTACTTATATTGTCTTTTTCTGAAACAAAATTCATCTCTGTGAGACCTGGTGAGTTTTAGGGAGGCTGCCAGGTAAACCTGAGCTCTTGTGTCTACCCTGGCTCCAGTCCGTCCACCATTTCTGACTCCAGGGTCCTGCTGTCCTTCAGGTTCAGGGATGTGCACTGCTTGAAGTGAGCCCTTAATTTAGAGGCTTCTCTTCCAGCCTCACCTCATTTGGGGACTGTTCTCTGCTTCATTGCAAGGGTTAGAAAGTGGAACGTTTCAGCTAGATGTTCACACTTGCTGTAAAAAGCATGATGATACATGCTCTGTTGAGATAATTACATAGTTCAGTCCTCAGCAGTCAAGGTTATGTGGGTATAAAATGCCCAGAGATGACTGTCACAGTCTTTGTCTCTTAAACTAATTGCCCTCAACAGATACACTGGAACAGTTCCTTGAGCTTGTCTCTTTTTATTCCAGAGAATTATCCCTTTCTTTCACCCTGTCTAAAGACCATCCTCAGCTGGCAAATAACGAATCCAAGAATCCTATTCCCTGCAGTGTATTAAGATCATAGCCTCTGTGAAAGCACACAAGCCATTTCCTCAATGTTGGAAATGAAGCAGACAGTGTACTAATGCAAAAGGTGTTTAATTATGCATAAAACAAATCACAGTTGCAAAATAATAAAGAAATTAGAAGCATTAGAATAAAAGGCTGCAAGGACAAATATGACCAAAAACTCTGCAAGGCAATAACAAATAAATCACAAAAAATACTTAGGATTGTAGGGACTCTTGAAACACAGTGTCAGTTATTATTTCTAAAAACCAATAGACTAGGTTGATTGAAATCTTTCATAATCAACGTGTAAGTAAAATAATGCTTAGGTTTTCTTTTTCAGTCACTGAGAATTTTAAATTTTATTTTGTGCGTGATAGAGATGTAAGTCACAATGTTCAAAGGAAGCCTAAATGTACTTCTTCCTAGGAACCCTGGTCACATGCACCCCAAAATGATTAGAAAAAGAGCACTTCTTGGCCTAGAATACCTAGAATATCTGCTCTGAGATTTTGTACTTAATAGTTAATGAAACCATGAGGTAACTACCATATTCTGTGTGTCCTGAATCTCTCTTTATCATGATTTGTGCAGTACCCAAGCTTTTGTGCTTACCTGACACCTCTTTTTCTGGATGCAAGGAATCTGTGAAGCCCACTATCTCTACATTATGATGACTTGATGAGTTTCCTTTCATGGGAGGTTATGCGTTATAAGAACCCACCATGTGGGCAGGGTGATGCCTGCAAAATCCCCGCACATGCAGAGTAAGGCCCACCACAGCTGTGTGATGGGCCGATTAGCTCACCTGTTATGGCTGGAAAGGGTTTAGTGCACCTACGATTTTTTTTCTAGTCTTTTATTTGACATTATTAAACCCATAGTTGCTCAAGAGACAGCAGTAGTGAAACTAATGTTTGAACCCAAGTCCACTGGCACTCCAAAATATATTCCTTTCTTGTGTAACTATACCTACAAATACCAAGAGAGCTAAGCTACATAAAAGTCAGAGTTAGACCCAGGGTGTCTCATGGGTTTCTGCCAATGATTGTTCCTGATCAAGAATAAAGAGCTGATATTTGGGCTCAGTTTTCCTCCTTCAGATTGATTTAATTCTAGCCTGACATATGTAACATCTAATCTGAATCAGGATCTACGTTATCCTGAAGCATTTCATGTCACCGTTACCCCATCTAGGCCGCACTTCTACATGAAATTCAGCCTTTCTTCCCGTTTCTCCCCATTTGCCTTCCCATTCAGACCAACAACCCACATCCTCCTGCACACCAACTCCTTGCTCCTATTTCTTTTCTGCCTTTCAGAAGAGAGAAGACATTCCACAGAAGACTGAAAAGGGCTAGGAATAAATTAGTTAAACAAAGGAGGCGGATAAAGATACAAATTGCAGGAACAGGTTGGGATAATAAAACAGAAAAGAAATCAAGGATTTCCTGTGAAGGAGTAGAGCTGAGCATCTCTGGGTAATCATGGCTCAAAACGAACAAACAAAAAAAGACTCTTGAAATCCAAACTGCTTCCCAGAGACTATTTCCTAGTGTTTTATCAAGGAGAAATGTCCAATATCTATCAGTAGAAATGTGGAAAGACATTCCTAGGCCCTCTTGGATTCATGCTTTGTTCAAAGCCCAGGAATTAAACATCAGATCAACCCCATAAGAAGAGCTGACCCTCAGCTTCCCCCTGGGGTTTTCCAGGAAGAAGACGTAGGCCTTCAGAAAATGGGTGGGCAACTTCCTCCAGCTCCTCCATAAATCTGCTGTGGGATTTATGTTTATATTATTTACATTATTTATGTTTATTTATACACTCTTCCCACTGCTGCTGCTGCTGTTAAGTCGCTTCAGTCGTGTCCGACCCTGTGCGACCCCATAGACGGCAGACCACCAAGCACCCCGTCCTTGGGATTCTCAAAGCAAGAATACTGGAGTGGGTTGCCATTGCCTTCTCCAATGCATGAAAGTGATACGTGAAAGTGAAGTCGCTCAGTCGTGTCCGACTCTTAGAGACCCCATGGACTGCAGCCTACCAGGCTCCTCCGTCCATGGGATTGTCCAGGCAAGAATACTGGAGTGGGGTGCCATTGCCTTCTCTCTCTTCCAACTGAGAAACCTTCAAACAGTCCCATGCCTTGGATGAGATGTCTGTGTGGTTTCCCTTCTGTCTATTGTACTAGATCTTTATGATGGTATAACTGCTTTGCTTCCCCTTACCATTCATTTTTCTGATTGTAATATCCCCTGTCTGTTACAGAATAAATTGGATCAGATTCATTTTCATAATATAAGAAGCAGCATAGAAATACTCTGTTTTGTTACATAATAGCATTATAAATCCAGTAGAACCACTCAAGTTTAGAATTAGAAAGGGACTTGTAATCAACCTTTCAAAATTACTAATCGATCTGCCTAAAAATACAAGGAATGTTTCATGATGAATGAGGCTGTGAAAGTCAGCATTCCTTCTTCCACTGAGAAACAGAAAAGCAACAAAACTGTGACATCTACTTTTTAGTGAAACTAGGAGACAGATAATTCTGACTTCAATATACATGTAAAGCTACAAAAGTTTATCTTTATCAGTCGTGTATGAGAGTTCCAAAACCTCTGCATCCCCACCAACACTGGCATCTTGGTGTGGCCAGGCTTTATAACTTTAGCCCTCTGGATAGGTGTGTAGTTGTGTTTTGTTGTGATTTTAATTGGCATTTGTCTAATGACTGGTGGTGTTGAGCACATTTTCATGTACTTACTTGTCATCTGAATAATTTTTTGGAAAAAGTAAAACTGTATTTATTCATAGAAGACATGACATTCTACGTAGAAAATCCCAAAGAATCTATAAAAAGTGATTCAAAATAATAAGTAAGATCTTATTTAGCAAGATCTCAGGATACTAAGTCAGTGCATTTGGCTTCCCCAATGGCTCAGCAGGAAAAGAATCCACCTGCAATGCAAGAGACATAGGGGATGCAGGTTTGATCCCTGGAGAAGGAAATGGCAACCCACTCCAGTATTCTTGCCTGGAGAATTCCATGATCAGAGGAGCCGAGCGGGCTGCAGTCCATGGGGTCACAAAGCATTGAGCATGACTGAGCACACACACTCACACAGGTCAATATGCAAAATGCAAAAATTTAATAAATAATATCTTTACATTAGCATCAGCATATGAGATATTTAGGAATATATTTAACAGAAGATGTTTAAAACATTATTATTGAAAACATTTAAAAATCTAAAGGAGACATAAATAAGTGGAGAAATATATCAGGCTCATATATGGAAGAGTCAATATTATTAAGATGTCAATTCCACCCAAAGATATATATATATATATATATATATATATATATATATATATATAGGTCCTGCTGTGTGGCGTGTAAAACCTTAGTTCCCTGCCCAGGGATTGAACCCATGCCCCCAGCACTGGACATGTGGAGTCTTTAACTACTGAACTGCCAGGAAGTCCCTAAATTGATTTGTATTTAACTCAGTCCCAATCAAAATCCTTGAAGAAATTTTTAGTAGAAATTCATAGGTTGATTCTAAAATTCATGTGGAGATGCAAAGGACCTAGACAGCCAAAACAATTCTGAATAAAGCTTTTTTTACAGTACTGTAAATTTCAAGAGTTTTCATACGGCAACAATAATCAGACAGTGTCTAATACTGCCTTGCTAACTGTTGTACAGTAGATCTCAGGTACTTATTCAACCTTCATAACTGAAAGTTTGTATTTTTCACAAATACCTATTAGTGAAGTGTCTGTTAAAAGATTTTTCCCATTTTAAAACTGAGTTATTTTTCTCTTGTATTGTGTCTTGAGAATTCAAACCTTGCTAATCTGGTGGTGATCAGTGGGGGTATTGTTATCCCATTATGATTTTAACCTACACTTCCTTGGTTATAAACTAAGTCCAGCACTTTTACAAAGGTTTATTGGCCTTTAGGACTACTTGTTTGGGGAAATGTCTGTGTTTTGCTCTTTTTTTTTTTTTTTTTTTTTCCCATTTGATTTTCTCCCTTTTACTGATTTGTATGAGTTCATTGTATGTTATGGATATGAGTCCTCTATAGCTCAGCAAATATCTTCTCCCATTCTGGCTTGTCTTTTAATCATTTTTATAATACTTTTTGATGAGCAAATTTGTAATTCTAACATAGTCCTAATTTTTATATTTTCCTTTTTGTCTTATGCTCTTTGTGTTCTATTTAATATTTCCCTTCCCAGATGTCATGAATATATCATACAAATTTATTTCCAGCAGCTTTATCTCTGTGCTTCATCCACCTGCTAATGGTGTGAGAGAGGGACCCATGGGTGTATTTTCCCAGATTCATACTTATTACTACTTCCTGCACTGTTTATATAAAGGACAGACTTTCCCGTTGATCTGCACCTCTTTTTTTGTTGTTTTGTTTAAATATAAATTTATTTATTTTAATTGGAGGCTAATTACTTTAAAGAGACACATGATCTGCACCTCTTAATCCTGTTTCCAGGCTCTCTCTTCTATTCCCCTTGGGCTATCTTAATCATTCCACATTGTCTTAATGTTACTAAGTCTTGATATTCAGTTGAGATATCTGGTAACTTGTCAAGTTTCATGAACTAACACCACTTTGATTGTCTTTTACTCCCTTGTAGGTATCAAATGTTTCATCAAAGGTCATCTTTATTCCTGCAAAATACATCCTTTAGAATTTGTCTTTAATACAGTTTTGTGGGGTGTTGAGCACTTTCAAATTGTGTGTTTCTGAAGGTGTCTCCTTATCTTATTCTACCTCCATTTTAGAGGATAACTTTGCCAGCTATATATCTCAAAATGTTGACAACATTTTCCCACTGGCTTCTAGCATCCTTGGTTGCATGAAGGAGTGAGCTGGCAGTCAAGCTGCTGGGCTCTTTCTTGGAGGTCATCTACCTTCTTTATTTTTTCTCCTGTTGTGTTTAAGGTTTTCTCTTTGCCTTAGGAATTCTACATTGTCGTCACGTGTCAAGATGTCTGCTTCTTTTTTTATTCAAATTTCATTGTGATAACTGTAGATTCACATGCAGTTGTAAGAAATAATACAGAGAGATCTCCCTGTCCACATTCCCGAATTTTCCCCAGTGTTAAAGTTTTGTAGAAGTTCAACAACCAGCATTAACATTTGTACAATCCTCTGTTCTTATTCATGTCACTCCAGTTTTACCTGTACTTGTGTTTGGTTTTATATAGTGTCTCCCTGGTGGCTCAGACAGTAAAGAGTCTGCCTGAAATGCGGGAGACCTAGCTTCGATCCCTGGGTCAGGAAGATCCCCTGGAGAAGGGAAAGGCTACCCACTGCACTACTTTTGCCTGGAAAATCCCATGGATGGAGGAGCCTGGCGGGCTACAGTCCATGGGGTTGCAAAGAGTCGAACACGACTGAGCAACTTCACTTATCCCAGTAAAGATGTGGAAGAGCCCCAATACCAAAGGTATACTTCCTGTTGCCTTTTTAGAACCACACACACCTCTCTCCATGGCCTCCTTGGTCTAGAGGGACAAACCATATGGTGAATTCCTACCCCAGTTATTTCAGGTCTTCTCTGTCTATATTTTGTGTTTCTCAGTGTGTCTTATGCATTTTCCATCTTTTCTCGATGCTGCTTTCTGGAAAATTTATTCCAACTTGTCTTCTACCTCACTAATTTTTTCAGCTATTTGTATTCAATTAAAGCTTTACATTGAATTTTTAATTTTACTTACAGTTTTAGGATGAGAAGATTGATTTTTTTTTAATCAGTATCTTTCTTAAAATAAATTTTATTTCTTATGTCTTTTTTTATATTTTTAGTTTGTAACTATAGGTCATCTTATGATATATGCTTGTTAATTTAAATATTATATCTGAATTCATTATAATCTTTCTGTTGTGTATTTTGCTGGTTCTAATTAATGATATCTTCATTTTTGTGTGTCTGACCATCATATCTGAAAACAAAATAATTGCAGGAATAATTCAAGGCCTCAAAAGAAGGATTTCATTTGCTTTCACCAGTGGATTGGGGGCACTATGAGAGTATCATTTGAGGAAGGTGCAGGTAAGGACTTCTTTCCTTCTGCTTCACTCCTTCTTCAGAGGCTATAGCCCCTTTCAGACTCTGCATTTGGGTAGGAATTGACTTTTGAAGTCTATCCCTTTGCCTCAGGAGGCTGCCAAAACCAGAGCTCAGTTCCCAGCTGTTTCTTTCAATAGACAAATACCCTTAAAAGCAGCTTTTAGTTTTCAGCTTAACCTTCTTAATTTTCAGTTTCTCCTAATTTTGGCCAGGTAATTCTTCAGTATCTTGTTAGCTCTTTTAGCTTTTAGAAAAATTTTAAACGCTTCATCTAGCTTTTTTAGTTACCATTTCAGTATTCTGAGGACCACTAAACATCATTTTTAAAAATATTTTTGTAAATTTGAATCATGTTAATGTAGTCCATTTAGTCAAGGCTATGGTTTTTCCAGTGGTCATGTATGGATCCGAGAGTTGGACTGTGAAGAAAGCTGAGTGCCAAAGACTTGATGCCTTTGAACTGTGGTGTTGAAGAAGGCTCTTGAGAGTCCCTTAGACTGCAAGGAGATACAACCAGTCCATCCTGAAGGAGATCAGCCCTGGGATTTCTTTGGAGGGAATGATGCTAAAGCTGAAACTCCAGTACTTTGGCCACTTCATGCGAAGAGTTGACTCATTGGAAAAGACTCTGATGCTGGGAGGGATTGGGGGCAGGAGGAGAAGGGGATGACAGAGGATGAGATGGCTGGATGGCACCACCGACTCGATGGACATGAGTCTGAGTGAACTCCGGGAGATGGTGATGGACAGGGAGGCCTGATGTGCTGTGATTCATGGTGTCGCAAAGAGCTGGACACAACTGGGCGACTGAACCGAACTGAATGTAGGACGAGTTTAGAAATAAAACATACATGCACAAACATGTACAAGATGGGAGTATTCCAAAGATCCACTTGTGGGAGCAGGAAACTTTGGGAGAATTTTGTCACAGCTATCCATGCCATAATATTCTGTAAAATCAGCCACAAACCCATGGAGTCTGTGTTTTGTTATTTACTTTTGAGGTTAAAAAAAAAAAAAGAAAAAGAAAGATTTGCAGATTGCCAAAGCTTCTTGGCACAAGGACAGCTGAAACACAGAGTGGAGCATGGAGTTGAAGAAAAGAAGACTTATTTTCCATATTAATCACACAAGTTCATTTACTACTGAAAGTTTTCAGGCAGTTGAATTTAAAATAGTGTATCCGTTTTTGTTTTGTTTTTCCTTTAGTTTAAAAAGTGTGCCTTCCAGTTAGCTAAAAGGAAAGGGCAAAATTAGTACTGCTTCACTAGATTGGCTTCAGTTGCCTGGTGAGCTCCAGGAAAATCTCTATAAATATAAGAAGGTATATATAAGATTATAAACAAGAAGGTTCTCCCCTTGATCTACAATTAAGTGAAGGCATCTCTCTACCAGGCAGTGCAACTTCAAAAAGCAACAGCAACCCTGCAGATCCATTCTGCAGGGCAGCAATGGAGATGCCGACATAGAGAACAGATTTGTGGGCACAGGTGGGGAAGGAGAGGGGAAGGTGAATTGAGAGAGTATCATTGAAACATATGCATTACCATATATAAAACAGATAGCCAGTGGAAATTTGCTGTATGATGCAGGGAGCTCAAATCAGATGTTCTGTCCTGCAACCTAGAGGGATGGGATGGAGTGGGAGCTTTGAGGGATCGTTCAAGAGGATGGGGACATACATATACCTAAGGCTTATTCATGTTGATATATGGCAGAAACCAACAAAATATTGTAAAGCAATTAGCCTCCAATTAAAAATAATTAAATTTTGAGAATAAGATGGCGGAGGAGTAGGTGGACCTGGAGTACATCCCTCTCCACGGATACAACAGGAATACACCTCCAGACACAGACGTGCATGCAGAACACTAGCTGAGAGCGGACAGGAGTACCTGACCAGCGGAAAAGAATATATAGACCCATGCAAAACTCAGTAGGATGAAGGAACTAGGGGAAAAAATGGGAGTGTTAGTAGGACTGGACCTGCCCTCAGCAGGTGGTGTAATGGAAGCAGAGGTCTGATCCCCACAGCGGGGCAAGTGTCTGAGTCAGAGGAGAAACATTTAAAGCTAAAAGTGAAACAGCTGATCTGTAGCAGCCTAAATGGAATGAGAATCAGACAGTCCTTGCCACAGCCATACAGACCCTGGACAGGGACACAGGTCCCCTGGAAGGTGCATTGGCTAGGAGCTGGAGTTTAGGGATTGTGGAGCAATCCCTGGGCAAAGGCTGCTGCTGACCACGGAGAGACAGATCAAGGGCATGTGAGGGAGGAGATCATGGTGGGAAATGCCTGTGGAGGAAAGCCAGGCAGCCATGGAAGCAAGGCGATACTGCTGAGTTACGCGTAGGGAGTGGAGCCATCACCACAGCCTCTCTCTCCCCACCTGCCAGCATCGGTAGGTGAACAACAGAGAGGCTGGCCCATCAAACGACTGATGCACTGAACTACAGAGCAGGACACCACCCAGGGTGCCTCTTTAAGTGCCTGACGTGCCAACCTACAGAGTAGGACCCCAGCCAGGGGGGCTCCTTTATGTGCCTGACATGCTGAACAACAGAGAAGGACCCCAGGCAGAGCTATGGAGAAAGACTGGCCAAAGAGGCCTTCTGATCACCAGCTACAAGCGGCTCAAAGAAAGACTCAGATAGGGCCATAACTCCTGCTGTGGAGGCAGTCTGTGTCCCTGCACATTTGGTGCCACCAGCATCCCCACAAGCCAAGCAGCTATGCCACCTTCATGCTCAACTCTCACTGGGGCAGAGCTGCCGCAGACAAAAGAAAAATCTTGCGTCTATGCGTGCAGGGTTGGTTTGGTCTTGTCCAACTCTTTTCAGCTCTGTAGGCTGGCCTGCCAGGCTTCTCTGTTAGGGGGTTTCTCCAGGCAAGAATACTGGAGTGTATTGGCCAACACTGGTTGTCATACCCTTCTAGAGCACTATATTTCCTGCTGCCGTAGTCACCAACCCCCCTGAGTACCTGGTGCTTCCAGAACCCCTGTGACCCAAGCAGCTACACCACTTAGATACCTGGCCCTCACTGGGGCAAACCCAAGTCCTCCAGGGCAGCCTCAGGAGCAATCCCCAGTGGACGACCCACATGCAGAGGTGGAAACAAAACCACAGTTGAAACCCAGGGGCAGTGTGGCCAAGGAAGAAGACCCAAAACCTTCCCACCATCTGTACAAGCTGCAGATTAAATCCACAAGATTAACTAGGCAGACTCTGGCTCTATGGAATATATTAAAGGACATTGAGAGCTCCCACAAAAGATCGTGGACACTGAAGGCAAGAACACACAGGAGTAGAACCAAATTAGAATCTGAGCTGCCCCCATGGAAGGTCCAGAGATCAGCACAGTGCTGGAGGGCATCCTAAGGAGGTGAGGTGGACTGTGACTCCAGTGAGGCAAAGGACTCTGACAGCAGTGACTCAAGAAAAACTTTTATTATTCTTATTGTTTCACTTGTTCTGTAGATTCTTTTGGATTTTCTTATCTTTTCCTTTTTTCCTTTTCCCCCTCCCTGTTATAGTGGTTGATTTTAATGGCACTTTGAAATCTAATTAAGCTCTTGAGCTATGTTTTTTCCCTCAGTCACATTTTTTATTGTTGTTATAAACCTCTGCCTCTATGTTGGGCTTTTGCAGTTCTGTGGAGCTTTCCTTTTTTTTCCCCCCCTCTCTCACTTTATGTAATTTTTAAACTTATAATTATTTTTTCTATATTTATTCCTTTGTTTGCTTTTCCTACTATTCTTTTCCCCCTGCAGTTAATCTTTAATGTATATAAATCTTCTTTATCTACCTCTATGTAACTTTGCATATCTAATATTTCTTTCTTTTCTTTCTTTCCTTTCCTCACAATCTATTTGTTAGTTTTATTTTCATTGCTTTGTTCCCTAATTGACACCTCACTTTAGTTTTGTTTTCTACTTTATGCTTTAGTTAATTTTGTTCTTAACTGGTAGATATAATTTTGGGTTTCCTTTCTTCACCAGATCAATCTGTTGTACTTTACTTTTGCTAGACTATTTAGATTTTGCTTACGGGTGTATCTGTACATGTGTATATTCTGGCACATTTTTATTGTTGTTATAAACCTCTGCCTCTACATTGGGCTTTTTTTCTTTCTTCTTCTTTTTTTATTCTTTTCTCTTTTGATAATTTTAATTTTTTTAAGCCTATTATACGTTTCTACACTTATTCCTTTGTTTACCTTTCTGACTGTTCTTCTCCCCTTGTAGTTAATCTTTAGTGTATATAAATCTTCTTCATCTACCTCTATTTAACTTTGCATACCTATTCTTGTTTTCTTTTCTTTCTTTCCTTTCCTCTCAACATGTTTGTTAGTTTGTTTTCATTGCTTTATAACCCACTTCACATTCTGCTTTAGTTTTGTTCCCAGTTTGTGCTTTAGTTAGTTTTGTTTTAACTGGTAAATACAATTTTTGTTTCCTTTGTTTGCCAGTCAGTCTATTGTACTTTATTTATTTAGGACTGTTTTGACTTTGCTCATGTGTGTATATGTGTATATTCCATTATTTTAATTATTACTTTCATGATTTTGTAACTGCCATTTGTCCGGGGTTCATCTTTGGTTTCTTATTTTTGGATATCTGGTTTAATCTCACATAATGCCATAACAAACAACTTGTGGAATTTTTGCTCCCAACCAGAGATCAAGCTCTGAGCCTTTGGAGTGGGAACACTGACTCCAAGGCCCTAGAATAGCAGAGAACTAACCCTAGGGAGTAACAAATCGTGAGAACTCGCACAAAGGAAACCATTGGAATACAAGACCTGGCATCACCCAATCAGCAGTAGCACCTTGTGCTAGAGGCTGCATCTAAGCATCAAACAAAGTAAAAATACAAACCCAATCATCAGCAGACGCAATCACCACCTCACTCAGCCTTGCCCATCAGAGGAAAAACAAACAAACAAACAAAAACTCAGTACAAATATCATCCTATAAAAAGCTTACACAAACCACTGAACCAACCTTAGGAGGGAAGAAACCAAAAGGAGGAAAAAATTCAACCTTTTTCAAGGAAAGAATTTAACTTTCCTTGAAGTCTGAGAAAAGAAGACCTCAAAAACAATAAGTTAAAAAAAAATGAAAAGGCAAAGAAATACTACACAAATGAAGGAACAAACCCAGCAGGCTAAATAAATGAAGAGGAAATAGGGAAACTACCTGAGAAAGAATTCAGAATAATGATAGCAAAGATGATCAAAAGTCTTGAAAACAAAATGGAGAAAATACAAGAATCAATTAACAAAGACCTAGAAGAATTAAATAATAAACATACAGAGACAAACAACACAATTACTGAAATTCAAAATACTCTGGAAGGAACCAATAGCAGAACATCTAAAGGGGAAGAATGAATCAGTGAGCTGGAAGATAAAATGGTGGAAATAAATTCTGAAGAGCAGAATAAAGTAAAAAGAATGAAAAGAACTGAGGATAGTCTCAGGAACCTCTGGGACAATATCAAATTCACCAACATTCAAATTATAGGGGTCAGAGAATAAGAAGAGAAAATGAAAGGGTATGAGAAAATTTTTGAAGAGATTATAGTTGAAAATTTCCCAACATGGAAAAGGATACAGTCAATCAAGTCCAAGAGGACCAAAGAGCTGCATACAGGTTAAACCCAAGGAGAAATATGCCAAGGCACATACTAATCAAACTAAAAAACACTAAATACAAAGAAAGAATATTAAAAGCAGCAAAGGAAAGGCAATAAGTAACATACAAGGGAAATTCCATATGTTTAAGAGCTGATCTTTCAGCAGAAACTCTGCAGGTCAATAGGGAATGGCAAGATATATTTAAAGTACTGAAAGGGAACACTCTACAACCAAGATTACTGTACCTGGCAAGGATCTCATTAAAAATTGATGGAGAAATAAAAAGCTTTTCAGACAAAGAAAAGTTAGGAGACTTCAGTATTACCTAACAAGCTTTACAACGAATGTTAAAGGGACTTATATAGTCAAGAAATAAAAGAGAAGAAAAAAGACCTACAAAATAAACCCCAAACAATTAAGAAAAAGGCAATGGGAACATATATATCAATAATTATTTTAAATAAAAATGGATTAAATGCTCCAACTAAAAGACACAGACGGGCTGAATGAATACAAAAACAAGACCCATATATATGCTGTCTACAAGAAATCCACTTGAGTCCTCAAGTGGACACATATAGACTGAAAGTGAGAAGATAGAAAAATATATTCCATGCAAAAGGGGAGCAAAAGAAAGCTGGAGTAGCAATCCTCATATCAGACAAAATAGCCCTTAAAACAAAGATTACAAGAGATAAGGAAGAACACTACATAAGGAATCAATCCAAGAGGAAGACATAACAATTGTAAACATCTATGCACCCAACACAGAAGCACCTCAATACATAAGACAAACACTAGCAGACATAAAAGGAGAAACTGACAGCAACACAATAATAGTAGGAGGCTTTAACACCCCACTCACACAAAGGGACAGATCATCAAAACAGAAAATCAAAAGGAAAAACAAGTCTTAAATGATACATTAGATGAAAAGAATCTCATTGATATCTTCAGGACATTCCATCCACGTGCAGAATGCAACTTCTCAAGTGTACATGGAACATTCTCCAGGATAGACTACAACTTGGGTGATAAACCCCAGTAAATTTAAGAAAACTGAAATCATATCAAGCATCTACTCTGACCACAACATTATAAGACCAGATATCAGTTACACGAAAAAACTATAAGAAACACAAACACATGGAGATTAAACAATACCTTTCCAAATAACCAGCAGGATACTGAAGAAATCAAAAGGGGAAATAAAAAAATTTATAGAAACAAATGACAATAAAAACACAACTCAAAGCCTATGAGGTGCAGCAAAAGCGGTTCTAAGAGCGAAGCTTATGGCAATACATCCTACCTCAAGAAACAAGAAAAACACTGAATATCCAACTGTACTTTATACCTAAAACAACTGGAAAAAGAAGAAGAAGAAGAACAACAACAACAACAATAGTAGAAGGAGAGAAATCATAAAGATCTGAGCAGAAATAAATGAAAAAGCAATAAAAGAAGCAATAATAAAGATTAATAAAACTAAAAGCTGGTTCTTTGAGAAGATAAACAAAATTGACAAACCCTTGGCCAGACTCATTAAGGAAAAAAGGGACAAGAATCAAATTGATAAAATTAAAAATGAAAAAGGAGAGGCTGCAACAGACAATACAGAAATCCAAAGATTAGAAGAGACTATAATGAACAACTATAGAGCAATAAAAGAGATAACCTGGAAGAAATGGACAGATTCTTAGAAAAGTTCAATCTTCCAAGACTGAGCCAAGAAGAAATAGAAATTATGAACAACCCAATTATAAGCACTGAAATTGAAGCTGTGATTAAAAATCTCCCAAAAAAACAAAAGCCCAGGACCAGATGGCTTCACAGGAGAATTCTATCAAACATTTAGAGAAGAGCTAATGCCTATTCTTCTAAAACTCTTTCAAAAAAATTGAAGAGGAAGGAACACTTCCAAACTCATTCTATGAGGCCACCATTATCCTGATACCAAAACCAGACAAAGACAACACAAAAAAAGAAAACTATAGGCATAGATGAACACAGATGTAAAAATCCTTAACAAAATTTTAGCAAGAAGAATTCAGCAACACATCAAAAAGCTCATACACCATGATCAAGTTGGGTTTATTCCAGGGATGCAAGGATTTTTCAATATACATAAATCAATCAATGTGATACACCACTAACAAATTGAAAGAATAAAACAACACAATCATCTCAATAGATACAGAGAAAGCCTTTGAGAAAATTCAGCACCCATTTATGATTAAAACTCTTCAAAAAATGGGTATAGAAGTAACCTACCTCAACATAGCAAAGGCCATAAGCCTACAGCAAACATTATTCTCAATGGTGAAAAACTGAAAGCATTCCCCCTAAGATTAGGAGCAAGACAAGGGTGTCCACTTTCCGTACTATTATTCAATGTAGTTCTGGTAGCCCTAGCTATAGCAATCAGAGAAGAAAAAGAAATAAAAGGAATCCAGATCAGAAAAGAAGTAAGCCTCTCACTGTTTGCAGATGACATGATCCTGTACATAGAAAAGTGTGAAGATAGTATCAGAAAATTATTAAAGCCAATCAGTGAATTTAGTAAAGTTGCAGGATACAAAATCAATAAACAAAAATCACTTGCATTTCTATATATTAACAATGAAAAGTCAGAAAGAGAAATTAAGGAATCAATCCCATTCACCATTGCAACAAAAACAATTAAATATCTAGGAATAAACTTATCTAAGAAGACAAAAGAATTGTGTTCAGAAAATTATAAGACACTGATGAAAGAAATCAAAGAAAACATAAACAGTTGGAGAGATAATCCACATTCCTGAGTAGGTAGAATCAATATTGTGAAAATGACTATACTACCAAGTGCAATCTACAGATTCAATGTGATCCCTATCAAATTACAAAGACACTTTTCACAGAACTAGAACAACAAAAAATTCCCAATTCATATGGAAGTGAAAAAGACCCTGAATAGCCAAAGCAGTCTTGAGAAAGAAGAATGGAGCTGGAGGAATCAAGCTTCCTGACTTCAAATTATACTACAAAGGTACAGTCATCAAGACAGTATGGTACTGGCACAAAAGCAGAAATACAGACCAATGGAACAAGATAGAAAGCCCAGAAAGAAACCCATACACCTATGGGTATATTATTTTTTACAAAGAGGGCAAGAATATACAATGGGACAGAGACAGCCTCTTCAATAAATGATGCTTAGAAAACTGGACAGCTACATGTAAAATAATGAAATTAGAACACTTCCTAACACCATACACAAAGATAAACTCAAAATGGATTAAAGACCTAAATGTAAGACCACAAACTATAAAACTCTTAGAGGAAAACATAGGCAGAACACTCAATGACATAAATCAAAGCAAGATCCTCTATGACCCACCTCCTAGAGTAATAGAAATAAAAACAAAAGTAAACAAGTGGGACCTGATTAAACTTACAAGGTTTTGCACAGCAAAGGAAACTATAAGCAAGGTAAAAAGATAACCTTCAGAATGGGAAAAGATGATAGCAAATGAAACAACTGACAAAGGATTAATTTCCAAAATATGGAAGCAGCTCGTGCAACTCAAAACCAAATGACCCAATCAAAAATTGGGGAAAAGACCTAAACAGACATTTCTCCAAAGAAGACATACAGATGGCTAACAAACACATGAAAAGATACTCAACATCACTCATTATTAGAGAAATGCAAATCAAAACTACAATGAGATATTACCTCAAGCCAGTCAGAATGGCCATCATTAAAGAGTCTACAAACAATAAATGCTGGAGAGGGTGTGGAGAAAAGGGAACCCTCTTGCACTGTTGGTAGGAATATAAATTGATACAGCCACCATGGAAGATGGTATGGAAAGTCCTTTAAAAACTAGGAATAAAACCACCATATAACCCAGCAATCCCACTCCTTGGCAAATATCTTGAGGAAACCAAAATTGAAAGAGACACATGTATTCCATTGTTCACTGCAGCACTATTTACAATAGCTAGAACATGGAAGCAACCTAGATGTCCATCAACAGATGAATGGATAAAGAAGTAGTGGTACATATATACAATGGAATGTTACTCAGCCATAAAAAGGAACGCATTTGAGTCAGTTCTAATGAGGTGGATGAACATAGAATCTATTATACAGAGTGAAGTGAGTCAGAAAGAGAAAGATAAATATCATATTATAACGCATATATACAGAATGTAGAAAAACGTTACTGAAGAATTTATTTACAGGGCAGCAGTGGAGAAACAGACAGAATAGAATTACAGACATGGGGAGAGGGGATGAGCAGGTGAGATGTATGGAGAGAGTAACATGGAAACTTACATTAGCATATGTAAAATAGATAGTCAATGGGAATTTGCTGTATGGCTCAGGAAACTCAAACAGGGGCTTTGTATCAACCTAGAGGGGTGGGAGGGGGAGGGAGATGGGAGGGAGGTTCAAAGGGAGGGGATATATGTATACTTATGGCTGATCCATGTTAAGGTTTGACAGAAAACAAAATTCTGCAAATCAATTATCCTTCAATATAAAATTAATTAATAAAAAACTAAATTTTTATGAAGGCAATAGCTAAGTGCCATTTAAATGCATCTCCTCGGTCAGTCATTATACCTTAAGTGAAGAATTATAGATTGTAAGCTTCCTGAGGAGAGAAACAATTAAAATCACACTAATACAAGGACCCACATAAAAGTAAAATTAAAAACCCGGAACTTCCTATTTAATAAACTGTAAAAATAAAACAGCAGTAGTTAGTAGCTCATAATGTTCACTGAAAACAGCAAGATGTTTTTCACGTAAATAGAAGTATAGTTTAAAACACAGGATGATGTGGAATGTCTGAGATTCAATCCCCTTCCCTACCGTCTGGAAGTGTGTCCCAGTTAACCATAGTTATATATCCCCAGACAACAAATTCACTCAACGATTGTGCTGTACTTTGTCCTCCAGGGTTTTAACTCTCTATTCACCACATTCTTCAGGAGGTGGAGAATAGTAATGATTTTTGTGCTGTTATCCCCCTGTTGCTCATTTCTTCTCCTTGCCAAGATGGTTTTGCATTGAGAAAATATATTTAAGAAGCTGCCCCAGGGTGGACTTATTTGGAGTCAGATGAACTCTGCCAGACCAGGGATGTTCTCAGCTACACACAGATGTCTCATAAGCGATAAAGGATTAGAAGATCTCCAATTACCATAGGATGGATGTGAGTGGCATACAGCACCTATGAAGGTAGTTTTCTTCCATTATTTTCATTAAATATTGTGTGGATCCCAGGAAGAAGAATCAAATATATGTGAAATACAAAAGTAACAATGCATTATGTGGACAAACACCCTCTGTTCTACAACTCAGCATCGCACCTCTTTCTAGACCTGAGCTGGTCTCCCATGCCATCCTGAGTCTTGGCCTCCCCTCTAGCCCAGACAACCATCATATTTCCTGTATCTTTTCTTTGCTTTTTAAGGTTGTTGCTTAGCATATATATGCAAGCAGCATATTGTTTACTGTGTGTGTGTGTGTGTGTGTGTGTTAGTCGCTCAGTCATATTTGACTCTTTACAACCCCATGGACTGCAGCCTGCCAGGTTCCTTTGTCCATAGGTTCTCTAGGCAAGAATACTAGACTGGCTATCCATTCCTTTCTCCGGGGGATCTTCCCAACCCAGGGATCGAACCTGGGTCTCCTGCATCACACGCAGATTCTTTACCGTCTGAGCCACCAGGGAAGCGCCACTGTTTACTTCAGTCCTTTATACAGATGGAGTTATCAAGTGTCTTCTTGAATGTGGCCTTTTTGCTCCTGAGATTCTTCTATATTGAATCTGGTTATAATTCACTCATTTTCCTGTCATATACTGGTTTCTTTTACCAATATTCCGTAGTTTGTTGATTCACTCGACTATTGGGTTGTGTGCAGCTTTGCTCTGGTGACAAGCAGTTCTTCTAATAACATTCTCATTCACATTTCATGGGATCCTTGTGAGTGTGGTTTTTAGGAATAGAGACAAGGGTGGAAATCTATAGGTCCTAGAATTTGTGTGTCTTCAACTCAGTTGAACATATTTTCGATTCCAGTTCACACTTACTTCCACCAGGAGCACATCGTAGTTTGCTGGCTCCATACTCAAGGCCGAAGCATCTAGCAGGTATGAATGAACTTCTCATTACAGTCTTATATTTCCATTCACCTGAGTCTTAGTGAGATGGAACATCTTATATTTTCTGGATTCCTGTTTTTCTCAAGAGAAATGACTTTACTTTTTCTCATTTTGGGGCCCATTTTATTAGATTGTTTGTCTTCTTCCTGTTGATTTTGGTGATTTCTTTATACATCCTGAACTCTACTTTTTTTCCTGAATTTGGTTTGTCTTAACTTAGGAATATTTTGAGCAGAAATTCTTTCTTTTAAATGTATCCATTAATTCATGTAAGGACCTTGTTTTAGAAAGCCTTCTCTATGCTGTGGGCATAAAGATATTCTCCATCAGCACATCAATTGGTAATTACTTATGTGCTGGGTTTAGGCCCTAGCTCATCTTCCCCATAACTATCCCAATCCTTTCCCTTTAAGAGTCTGTTTGTCTCCATTAATATAAAATGCCAACTTATCATCATCAAGTTTCTGTGTGCTTCATTTCTGTTTCTGGCCCTCTTCTATTTTGTTCACTGGCTTGATTATTAGACTTTAGTAATTATTCTTTAGGGCTTTCCTGGTGGCTCAGAGGGTAAAGTGTCTGCCTGCATTGTGGCAGACCCAGGTTCAATTCCTGGGTCAGGAAGATCCCCTGGAGAAGGAAATGGCAACCCACTCCAGTATTCTTGCCTGGAGAATCCCATGGACAGAGGAGCCTGGCGGGCTACACAGTCCACAGGGTCGCAAAGAGTCTGACATGACTAGATATCAGCTCTTTTGGACTTCAAGCTCTTAAATTCTAGAATACATTGGTTTAATAAGTTTCATTACAATAACGTGTACATGAAAACAAGCCAAAATCCTCAGACATTTTATTATTGATACAATAACATTCATTTTACAGATTTACTCAAGGGAAAGCTGATTTTTTCAATATATATTCCACACTATATACACTGTGTTTCTCTTCATGTATTTAGGTCTTAGTTAATGCTGTTTTATTACATTTAAACATTTTCTCCATGAATGGCTTGCATACTTTTTGACAATTTATTCTTAGATACTTAATTTTTTAAATATGGTAAAGGTTATATTTGTTTGATTTCATTTTCTACCTTTTTGTTGCTAATGTATAGAGGTATGATTTAAGATCTTACTGCTTTGTGTGTTCAGCAATCTTGCTAAATTTACTCAATTATTCTTTAGAGGTTAGTTTTACCCATAATGTTCTTGTAATATCTATATTTTGAAATCAAGGTAAAAAGTGTCACATAAAATGAGCTAGGAATACATCCTCTGCTTCTATACTTTAGAATAGATTGTGTAAGGCTGGAATTAATTAATCTAGTGAATGTTTTATGGAAATTAGAATTAAAATATCTGAGCCTCTTTGGGAAGGTACACAGGAGGGGAGAATTTTAACTACTGATTCAGTTTCTTCCTAGTGAAAACTCTATTTTTTGTCCCATTTTTCTGAAAGTTAAATTTATATTTTTGAGAATTTGTTCATTTTATCTAACATTTTATATTCATTAGAATAATATTTGAATATTAACTAATTATTTTTAAACTACACAGAATATCTAGTTATACCCTCCTCCCTTTTCATCGATATTAATTTTTTCACTTTTTTTCCTTGTTCAGTCTTACCAGAGTTTGTCAGTTTTGCTATTTATTTCAAATAGTCAATTTTTGGCTTTGTTTATTCTCTCTATTGTATGTCTGTTTTCTTTCTATTCAGTTCAGTTCAGTTGCTCAGTCGTGTCCAACTCTGCAACCCGATGAACTGCAGCATGCCAGGCCTCCCTGTCCATCACCAACTCCTGGAGTTCACCCAGATCCATGTCCATCGAGTCGGTGATGCCATCCAACCATCTCATCCTCTGTCGTTCCCTTCTCCTGCTGCCCTCAATCTTTCCCAGTATCAGGGTCTTTTCAAAGAGTCAGTTTTTCGCATCAGGTGGCCAAAGTATTGGAGCTTCAGCATCAGTCCTTCCAATGAACACCCAGGACTGATCTCCTTTAGGATGGACTGGTTGGATCTCCTTGCAGTCATCTATTATTCCCTATTTTTGGAGGTGAATGCAGATTTTATCTAATTTCTTAAGGTCATTTAACTTGAGGCTTTTCTATTTTATAACATAATGATTTAAAACTCTGTAATCCTTCCTGGAACCACATCAGTTTCATCACATGAGTCTGATATACAGCATTTTCATTACCATGTTGTTAAGTATGGTAACTTTCATCATGGACTAGGTAACTTTCCTCATGATTTCTTACTTGACCTATGATAGAAATGTTAAATTTCTAAATGTATTAGTTTTGCCTTATCTTATTAATTATTTCTGACAATCCCACTGTGGTCAGAGCATGTGTCCTACATAACCCCAGTTATGAGAGGGTAACAGGCAGGAAGGCCAGGGGTCTCCAAATGGAGGAAATAGCATGCAAGAGTCAGACATTTTTATCTCTCTTAAGCAGCAGGAGGAAACAAACTAGCGATATTTTTTCCTTCTCTATACAAATTTAAAAGGAGGTTTCTCTTTAAAAAGGAGGTTTCTCTTAAAATCGGAGAAGGCAATGGCACCCCACTCCAGTACTCTTGCCTGGAAAATCCCATGAACGGAGAAGCCTGGTAGGCTGCAGTCCATGGGGTCGCTAAGAGTCTGACACGACTGAGCAGCTTCACTTTGACTTTTCACTTTCATGCATTGGAGAAGGAAATGGCAACCCACTCCAGTATTCTTGCCTGGAGAATCCCAGAGATGGGGGAGCCCGGTGGGCTGCCGTCTATAGGGTCGCACAGAGTCGAACACGACTGAAGTGACTTAGCAGTAGCAGTCTCTTAAAATACTGTGGTGCCATAATGACACCTGGTTTCACCTGAAGTTAACTATTCTCAAACCTAGAGATAACCAATGCATTTCTCTTATGGAAATGTTTGTCTTAAGCTATGCTAATGTGCTATGCATTTACCCCAAACTCTGTCTTCAAGTCAGGTTCTGCCTCATGGCTCAGAACCTCCTTGACAAACCAGTATGTTATACTCAGATATTGTTCCCCTAATCTATGTAAATGAAACTATTTGTATGGTGATCTGCCCTTCTTCAAGATTCAAGTTAATCATTTTGTGGCCCAGGATAAACCATTTGGTGCCAAGATTATCCCAAAATGCATCTTATGGGTGAGGGGCCTGCTGCCATTCTGAATTTTAAGACATTCCTTTTTTTTATTAACAGACTGCTAGTGACTATATAACATCCAACTGAAGACTAGCAGGAGGGTACTCTTTCTGCCCCCTTCTGATGCCTATGTCAGAAGCTTTCTCTATCTCCTTTATACTTTAATAAAACTTTATTACACAAAAGCTCTGAACGATCAAGCCTTGTCTCTGGCCCCAGATTGAATTCGTCTCTTCCGGAGGCCAAGAATCCCAGCGTCTTTGCGTGATTCAATAACAACCCTTCAGTTGTTTAATGTTTGGTGAATCTGGCTTTCCAGCACACTACGTGGTTAGTTTCATGATAGTTCTAAGTGCCCTTGAACAGCTGAATGTTTTGCAATTGATCTGTTAAGGTTGTTAGTTGAGGTAGTCAGATCTTCTATACTCACAATTTTGTGTCTTGTCTTGCCAGTTACCAGGCAAATTTCCCAGTTCTGATAATGTATTAATATGTTTTTTATCCTTTTCATTTCATGCATAAAGAGTGTATTATTAAACAGGCATTTACAAATTAAACTCTTAAATCTTGCTAGTAAATTGAAATATTTCTCGACTTTATAATTACCCTTTTACCTCTATTAGTTTTTTTTTTTTTTTGCCTTAATATCTGTTTGTCTGCCATTTACAGAGTTTCACTTTAAACTATTGATTGCTGAATGTGTCTTTTTTTTCTTTCTGAATGTGTCTTTGTTCTACCCTTCCATGTTCAAACTGTATCCTGAAGTTTTAGGTGAGTCTTTTATTGTTTAATTAAGATTAAAAATCTGGTCTTCTAAATGAATCTTTAATTATGTTTTATAGTACCTTCATATTCTTGCAAATAAAATTAGGGAAAAATAATAATACAAAATATGAGATCAATTTCCCCAGACATCACTAAAACACTCTGAAACTCATGTAACAAAGCACGAAAGATTTCTGCATTGTAAGTGACATTTTAAACCCAATTTATCTAACCAGTTTGTACTTAATGGATGTTATTGAATATACTGTGTGTTTATTCTGTGGAGTATTGAATGCAAATTATCTTGACTCTCTATGCTTAATAATGAATAAGTACTGTTGTAGAACTAAACAGAGAAATCACATATTAAACATGGTAGGCATACTATCTAAACTGGATCTAGGAGTTAGTGCCCCTAGGTAACCGACAGAAACAACCAGAAGCTAAACCCACAGGAAAATAATATTAGCAAGAGATTAGACCTTATTGGAAAAACAGAGAAGATACTTCTGCAAGAACAGGAAAACTTCTTTACTGAAATTACACAGAACTTAACATTTTTGTTGATACATATGTAGATATATGTTAGTTGGCTTTCATTTTGGATAACAATTTTTGATGAAACATATGCAAGTCATTATTACAAATACCTAACTTTTGAGAGCTCATACAGGAGGGATAACTGTATAATTTCTACTATCTTATTTTTGTACTTTCTCTGTATCCCATCTTATCTGTTTCTATTTTGCTTGTTTTACTTTTTCCAAAATATTGATTGGCTAGGTTTCCTTTCTCATTTTTCTCTCTATGGATTTGAAATTTAAGCCTTTTACATCTAGTCTTTCATTGGTTACCTTAGCATTTCCAACCTGCCTAGGTATCAAAATCCAAAATTACAATTTTCACTGTTTTTAAACAATGATCTTATTAAACCTTTCAATCTGATCAAGTCCTCCTGATTTATATGTAATTATTAAAAGTGTTGTTTTTGCATCTAAGGCTGTTTATATTTATTCACATATTTATGGCTTTCTTTGTCTTCCATTCTTCTGGGCACCTTCCATATAAAATTGGTCTCCTTTTGTCTGGAATCCATCTTTTGAGTTTCTTAAAATGTATATCTTTTGTGACAAACTCACACTTTTCTTCATCTGACAGTATGCTTTTTTCTTTTTCTTCGTTGTTTCTTCAAATTTATTTTTGCTCACTATATAATTCTAGATTGACATATACTTTCTCTCATCACACTAAATCATTCCACTGTTTTCTCAATTGTTAACCTGATTATTTTCAAATTTGCTACTACCTCATTCTTTCACTTCTATTTTTAGAACTCCGAATATGTGAATTATATTAGAATTTTTTCTCTCTTCTACCCATCTCTTTTCTATTATATTTTCTCACTGTCCTACTTTAAGAATAAATTTCTGAGACCCATCATCTGGTGCATCATCATCTGGATAATCTCATGAAATAGCTAATTATCCATTAAATCTAGCCACAGTTTTATTTCAACTTATGTTTTTAATTTCTGACAGTTATATGTATTCTTCTTCAAGCCTGATTTTAAAGTTTATAGTACTTTTCCTATACGTTAACACTCTCTTTTTAAAAGGAAGTATTTTAAGAATACTCAGCTCAGTCATTTATTTTACTGTCTGTCTGATAAATCCAATACCCGGAAGTTTTGCACCTTTGATTCAGCTGTTCACTCAGATGGTGGGCCTTCCCGTTGTCCTGTTTTCTTGACTGTTGGCAGTTTTGACAATAAGCCGCTTTTCTCTACGTGACATCTGCTTGTATTCCTTGAGGCTTTGATGTGGGTGGTATGTTTGCATTCGTTTCTTCCAGGCTCCAGAGGACACCTTTACACTGAAAGACTGCTGACAGCCTTTGTGAGCCACTTGGATGACAGGTCTGCTGTCTGCAAATGCTGTGCTCTGGTTTGTTAAGAACAAATGGAGAAGCTTCCTTTCACATGAACCTCATGCCAGTTTCAAAACAGGTAATTTTTATTCAGTGTTCTTCCAATTCATTCTGTAGTCAAGGACTTAATGCACTGAGGTCCTGTGCAGGGAGCAACATCTATGTGACCCTGACCTTGAGTAGTTTTGCCACCTGCCACTACCTGCCCCCAAGCTAACACCTGTGAAAACTGAATTTCAAGTTCACTTAAACTGGTCAAATATCTTCAAAGTGGTATGTCCACTCACCTGTCAGAATTCTTATTGTCACTAGTTTTTGGCCCCCAAGGGAGGCTGGATCAGGCTGGAAATTCTTTCATGATATCATCACAGAACAACAAAGCATGTTTCCTTATTACTCCAGCTAGTGTATATATGAGTGTGTATGTGTGTGTATAAAAATATCTGCTCTCCACTGTCCCCTAAAAAGTCACTAATTGTCTGACATATAATGCCTATGTCTGAGGATGAAAGTATGTGTGCTGTGTGCTAAGGTGCTTCAGTTGTGCTAGCCCGCCAGGCTCTTCTATCCGTGGGATTCTCCAGGCAAGAAAACTGGAGTGGGTTGCCATGCCCTCCTCCAGAGGATCTTCCCCACCCAGGGACTGAAACCACGTCTCTTACATCTGCTGCATTTACAAGCAGGTTCTTTGCCACTAGCACCACCTGTATATATGAGTGTGTAAAAACATCTGCTCTCCACTGTTCACTAAAAAGTCAATAATTATCTGACACATAATGCCTATGTCTGAGGATAAAAGTAAGGTATTTATATTTATTCAACAAACATTTGTGATCACCTAGCATCTTCAGTTTATGTTGTTTCCATTTTTGTTGCCTTTGAATTCATAAAAGCCCCTCAAGAAGATCTTCTCCATGGAACCTGGGACACTTGACAGTACCACATGGTGGTTTTTCCTTCCCTTGAAAAGGAGATGAAATAAAATCCAGTTTCTTGTGACCTTTCCCTAAAGACAGACAATATAAAATGTCATCAAATTCCCTGCTATGTCTTTCTGTTTGCTTTCTTCTATTTGCTTATCTTTGAAATTACGTTTGCTTGTGATTGATGTTTCTATAAAATACTAGAGACAAACAAGCATCTCAGTGTCCCAAGGGAGGTAAGAAACTTGTGTTTAGCTGTGACTATCAGCCCCCAATTTCTGCTTTGGGAATAGTAATAAAGGGATCTGAACACTCACCATTTTGGACTAATAGCTCATTCCGGATATGGAGACAGCAGCTGGGAGATTAGAATAAAATGTTTAAAAAAAAAAAAAAAGGAAAAACATAGAATAGGAGGGAGAAACTCGGCCTATTTAGATCCACGTACATGAACATTTATTGAATATTTACTTCAGTTTGGGAGCAACTAAAAACATTTGAATCTGTATGACTGAGCAATATTGGGCTTGCTGGTTAACCATGTTCCTTTTCAAGAAAAAAAGTTTTTAATAAATAGGTAAACATCAACATGGTGTAACTCTTAATATTTTTCCTAAAATACTTTCCATATTTCCCATAAACTAGAGGCATCTGTAAGCTATTGAACATTGACAGAGCACTGACAGGGTGCAGGGAACTTTGCAGAGATTATAAAACTTAGTTCATCTCCCAGTAATTCTTGTCTCCTATTTTGAAAGTGAGAAAAAGTGAGGGATAAAGAGACTAAATAATGTGCTGTTTACTTGTATGTTAAATAGAGAAAGTATAGTTTAAGCTAATCCAATAAATCCTCTGATTTTCCAGTATAACTCATAGAAGAAAAAAATCTAGCATAAATTACGTCATTTTTATTTATACCAAAACTGGAACCTCATTTAAGGAGCATTAAAGAACAGGAGTATTTTATAATTCAAATTTGAGAAACAGTTTTATTTTTCTTCAAGGAGTGACTCTCTTTTCCACAGCAAGGAAGCTTAAGAAACTTAGTGGATCAGTGATGGTAGAAATAAAATTAATATTTTAGAGGTCCTATGCACTTGTGTGTCCATAACCAACTTGTATATGCGTGTGCGTCTTCCCAAGTGGTGCAATGGGAAAGAGTTACACCTGCTAATGCGGGAGACAGAAGAGATCCAAGTTTGATCCCTGGATCAGAAAGATTCCCTGGAGTAGGAAATGACAACCTACTCCAATATTCTTGCTTGCAAAGTTCCATGGACAGAGGAGCCTGTGGGCTACAGCCCAAAGAATTGGATACAAATTGGGTCACAAAGAATTGGATACAACTGAGCAACTGAGCTTGCACACATCAAAATAAATACTAAGATTGGTGCAAAAGTAATTGCAGTTTTCATTGTTGAAATTTTCCATTTGATGTTGGAATACATTCTTAAATAAATGTGGTTATATTATACATCATTTTAACCTGCATTTCTCACTTTATGTTTTTTTCCTAATGATTCATTACTTGCTGTTTATTTTAAATTTATTTTAACATCATGGAAATGATGTTAGATAAAAAGCAAATTTAAGTAATTTTCTTATTCGAGTTCAAAATGGGTTGTAAAGGATCAGAGACAACTTGCGACATCAACAACACACTTGGCCCAGGAACCGCTAAAGAACATACAGTGCAGTGGTGGTTCAAGAAGTTTTGCAACAGAGACAGGAGACTTGAAGGTAAGGAGCATGGTGGCTGGCCATTGGAAGTTGACAACAACCAATTGAGAGCAGTCATTGAAGCTGATCCTCTTAAAACTACATGTGAAGTTCCCCAAGAACTCAGTGTTGACCATTCTACAGTCATTCAGCATCTGAAGCAAATCAGAATGGTGAAAAAACTTGGTAAGTGGGTACCTCTTGTGCTGACTGAAAATCAAAGAAAGTGTCATTTTGAAGTATTGTCTTCTTTTATTATATGCAATGACAATGAGCCATTTCTTGATTAGATTGTGACATGTTACCAAAAAAATGGATTTTATATGACAACCAGCAATGATTAGCTGAGTGTTTGGACTGAGAAGAAGCTCAAAGCACTTCCCAAAGCCACACTGGCACCAAAAAAAAGATCATGGTCACTGTTTGGTGGTCTGCTGCTAGTCTGATCCACTACAGCTTTCTGAATCCCAGAGAAACCATTACATACGAGCAGTATGCTCAGCACATCAGCAAGATGCATCAAAAGTTGCAAGGCCTGTGGCCAGCGTTGGTCAACAGAAAGGGCCCAATTCTTCTCCATGATGACACCTGAACACAGATTGCACAGCCAACATTTCAAACGTTGAGTGAATGGGGCTATGAAGTTTTGCTTTCTCCCATCACATTCACCTGACTTCTTAGCAACTGATTACCACTTCTTCAAGCATCTTGACAACTTTTTGCAGAGAAAATGCTTGTACAACCAGTAGAATGGAGAAAATGCTTTGCAAGAGTTTGTCAAATCCTTAAGCACAGATTTTTACACTACAGGAATAAAAACAACTTATCTCTCATTGGCAAAAATATGTTGATTGTAATGGTTCTTATTTTGACTAGTAAAGATATGTTTGACCCTAGTTATAATGATTTAAAATTTACAGTCCAAAACTGCAATTTTGTTTGCACCAACCTACAGACGGTGATTGCAGCCATGAAATTAAAAGACGCTTACTCCTTGGAAGGAAAGTTATGACCAACCTAGATCACACATTCAAAAGCAGAGACATTACTTTGCAAAGCTCCGTCTAGTCAAGGATATGGTTTTTCCAGTAGTCATGCATAGATGTGAGAGTTGGACTGTGAAGAAAGCTGAGCACCAAAGAATTGATGCTTTTGAACTGTGGTGTGGAGAAGACTCTTGAGAGTCCCTTGGACTGCAAGGAGATCCAACCAGTCCATCCTAAAGGAGATCAGTCCTGGGTGTTCTTTGGAAGGACTGATGCTAAAGTTGAAACTCCAGTACTTTGGCCACCTCATGCAAAGAGTTTACTCATTGGAAAAGACTCTGATGCTGGGAGGGATTGGGGGCAGGAGGAGAAGGGAACGACCGAGGATGAGATGGCTGGATGGCATCACCCACTCTATGGACGTGAGTTTGAGTGAACTCCAGGAGTTGGTGATGTACAGGCAGTGCTGACATGCTGTGGTTCATGGGGTAGCAAAGAGTCGGACATGATTGAGTGATGAACTGAATGGAACTGAATACTATCTATAGAACATATCTTCGATTCAGAAAAGAAAGTTAAAAAACAAGCTTTGCCATAAAAAAAATAGGTAAATGTATTCATGACTAACATGACAGCAAGAAAATGCCGTCGCTTCATTCGTTCCAGTATTTTCCCGTCTGACAGATTTCTTTCCAACCCAGGACCATTGTTACATGAGAAAATCATTAGCCACTATAGTATATCCATATATTGTTAAATGAAGTAAAGAAATATTGTCAGTTTAATGTAAGATGGCACCCCTCTCCAGTACTCCTGCCTGGAAAATCCCATGGACGGAGGAGCCTGGTAGGCTGCAGTCCATGGGATCGCAAAGAGTTGGACACGACTGAGCGACTTCCCTTTCACTTTTCACTTTCATGCACTGGAGAAGGAAATGGCAACCCACTTCAGTGTTCTTGCCTGGAGAATCCCAGGAATGGGGGAGCCTGGTGGGCCGCCGTCTATGGGGTCACACAGAGTCGGACATGACTGAAGTGACTTAGCAGCAGAAGCAGCAGCAATGTAGCTTTTATAATGCTATGATTACCACAAAAAAAGATGTGTTTTTATTAAAATTCTCAAAAAAGATGTAGCAATCCACAATGGAAATGCTTACATTAAAATGACGTTTGACTCAGACCAAATGTCCGTGTTTGAACCTCTCATAAAATATCTCTAGGAAAGTGGTGAAAGGTGAGATACAAACTGCAGTTATTTTACTTTGCTCATTGGCATTTTATTACCATCAAAGGACTCCTGTATAAATTTATGTGGAATTAGATAAAGCTTGAATAAATCTGTGGCATCATTTCAAGGATCTATATAGAAATGCAACCATGGAAGAATGCCTCACAGTGCCTTCAGAACCCTGAGCCAACTGGCAGTTCATTTGCTTCAAGACTCTTTCACTGCCTATTTCCTTTCCATGATAGAGGCAGAAAATGTGCTAATTGTTAGGTAAAAATAATACTGATATTGTTCTAAATTTCTAGAATATTACTGACAGACATGCCTACTTATTTACTTTCTCTGATGTTGTAGACATTGAACTATTTTATTTTGAATGGGATAATTGTTTCTTTATGAATATCTAGCTTCATTTCCTCAGGCACATACTACAAACTGAAATTCTAAATATAGAAATAGATGGTCTGTACACAAACATATATTACCTGATAACAGGAGAAAAATTCCTTTCCTCAATATGTTCAAAGGCTGGCTTAAAAGGCCTCTCTGTAGTGGGGTTTCTCATCCTCAACTCCGCTGGCGTTTTGGGAGAAGTAGCTGTTGCGGTGATTGTCCTGTGTATAGTCACATGTTTCTCAGCACCCTTGACCTCTACCCCCAAGACACCGTGGCAATGCCTCCCAGCCCCTCTCCCACCAGCCCTGCGTCTACCAACAATGTCTCTAGGCATTGTGAGCAATTCTCATGAGCAAAGTCATCTCTAGTGTAAAGAGTTCATAGAGGAATGCATGATTTAAAAGTGTATTAGTTGGCCTTGGATTACCAAGTTTAGATCATTTTTCTGTCAGTCTATGTTATGTACAGTTTAAGATCATCTCTGTATCATCTCATGGTATGTATAAAACTCTGCTCTAAAGTTTTAGCTTTAGAAAAATTACAGTGAACTGCCGGCTACATTACACAGAGAGAATAAATGGAGTTTAGAGCTTATGTAAAAACTATATTATAGAGGAGAAATTTGAGAGGCCCATTAGGGGCCCAGGTGGAGAACTATAAGTGTCATGTTGTAGAGCCATGCAGTAGGAGAGGATCACGTGTAGGTATGTGTGTGTATATACATATCCCATATATATGGCTATATATGGGATTCTCCAGGCAAGAAAACTGGAGTGGGTTGTCATTTCCTTTTCCAGGGAACTTCCCTACCCAGTGATCTCTATATTAATATATTTTCTATAAGTTCATTTTCAAAAGCTTAACCTGACATTTGTAGGACAAGATGTCATAGCGGAAGAACCAAAGTTCAACTCCTCTCATAAAAAGAGCAAAATCACAGCTAACGGCAGAACAACCATTGACAAAAAAGCCCAGAAGTTGCCAAAAGAGATCTTCTACTTCCAAAGACAAAGAAGAAGCCACTACAAGACAATAGGAGGGGCTCATTCATAACACAAAAGCCTAATCTAATTAAGGAAGCTGCTTATGCTTACTATCTTGTTAAGGATTTTGTTTTGTAGTTGTCAATACAGAGATGTTGAATTTTACTGAATTTTTAAAACATTCATTCTAGATGATTGTATGATCTTTTTTTTTTTTTGCTGATGGAATGATTTACTTTTTCATTTTTTTAAAATTGAAGTATAGTTGATGTACAATATTGTATGTTATAGGTGTACAATATGGTGATTCTCAACTTTTAAAGTTTATACTGTATTTATAGTTAATATAGAATATTAGCTATATTCCCTATATTACACAAAATTTCCTTGCAGTTTATTTATTTTATACATAGTTGTTTGTACCTCTTCATTCTCTCCCTCTGTCCTGCCCCTTCCAGCTTCCAACTCCCCACTGGTAATCACTGGTTTGTTCTCAGACTATTACATTTTTGTGATGCTCATTAACTTGTTTGATTTTTTATATTATACATATAAGTGATAGCATACACTACTTGTCTTTCTATGACTTATTTCATGTAGGATAATACCTTCCAAGTCCATCCATATTACTGCAAATGGCAAAATTTCCTTATTTTTTATGGCTGAGTAGTATTCCATTTGGAGAAGGCAATGGCACCCCACTCCAGTACTCTTGCCTGGAAACTCCCATGGACGGAGGAGCTGGGTAGGTTATAGTCCATGGGGTGGCTAAGAGTTGGACACGACTGAGTGACTTCACTTTGACTTTTCACTTTCATGCATTGGAGAAGGAAATGGCAACCCACTGCAGTGTTCTTGCCTGGAGAATCCCAGGGACGGGGGAGCCTGTGGGCTGCCGTCTATGGGGTCGCACAGAGTCGGACACGACTGAAGCGACTTGGCAATAGCAGTGGCAGTACTCCATTGTATGTGTATACTACACCTGCGGATGGACCCTTAGGTTGCTTCCAGATCCTGGCTATTGCAAATAGTGTTGCCATAAACACTGAAGTGCATGGATCTTCTTGAATTAGTATCTTCATTTATTTCAGATATATACTCAAGAATGAAATTGCTGGGGTCACACGGCAGTTCTGTTTTTAGTTTTGTGAGAAACCTCCATACTGTTTCCCACAGTGGTTGCATTTACATCCCCAACGACAGTGTACAAGCCTTGCCTTTTCTCCACATCTTTGCCAACATTTATTTATGCTCTCTTTGAAGATGGCCATACTGACAGGTCGGAGAAGGCAATGGCACCCCACTCCAGTACTCTTGCCTGGAAAATCCCATGGACAGAGGAGCCTGGAAGGCTGCAGTCCATGGGGTCATTGAGGGTTGGACAGGACTGAGCAACTTCACTTTCACTTTCCCTTTTCACTTTCATACATTGGCGAAGGAAATGGCAACCCACTCCAGTGTTCTTGCCTGGAGAATCCCAGGGACGGCAGAGCCTGGTGGGCTGCTGTCTATGGGGTCGCACAGAGTCGGACACGACTGAAGCGACTTAGTAGTAGCAGTACACTGACAGGTGTGAGGTGATATCTCACTGTGATTTTGATTTATCCTTCCCTAATAATTAGTGATGTTGAGCATTTTACAATGTGTCTGTTGACCATATGTATGTTGTCCTTGGAAAAGTGTGTTCAAATCTTCTACCCATTTTTAAATGGGCTGTTTGTTTTTCTGATGTTGAGTTGTGTGAGCTGTTTATATATCCTGAATATTAAGCCCTTATCACTTATATCATTTGCAAGTATTTTCCTACGTTCGATCTGCGACCTTTACATTGTGTTGATGGTCTCCTTTGAGATGTAAAAGCTTTTAAGTTTAATTAGGTCCCATTTGTTTATTTTTTCTTTTGCTTCCTTTGGTTTATGAGAAAGAATTGACTTACTTTTGAATGTTAATACACCCTTGTATTTTTTAGTTTATCTCACTTGGTATTGATGTATATATATTTTATATATGGCTGTATTCATATATTTTATTATAATAAATATATCTGTTTATGAAATAGATGATGTAAAATTTTATTTCAATTATCTTATTCAATTATGGTGTTGGGTTTACTCTGGTTTCATAAAATAAACTGAAAGGTGTTTAAAAGACAAAAACACAACCCATGCCTTAAAGGAATGCTGCAGTGGAGGTGATCCAGAGGCTCCAGCGGGTAAGCGGGCAGGCAGCTGGCAAAGTGGAGGCTGGGAAACCAGTAATGGGATGCTTCTAAGACACAACATCAAGGCTTTCATTTCTGGAGGCCACTTTCAATAACAAAGCTGATGCTTTCCCATGTCAGAGCATTAGTCAAGAGTGAAAGGAATGTTTAAGCATGGAAATGATTGTGATCCATTTATCAGAGTTGAAGCCCTAGATGGGCCCATAATCTTCCCTTCTATTGCAGGAATAGATGGTTCTTGGCAGACGTGTTTGCTGGTGGGCAATATTTTAAAGCATCAAATTGCAATTACATTAAACCATATTTACATTTGTTTATATATACATACGTCGCTCAGTCGTGTCTGATTCTTTGCAACCCCGTGGACTGTAGCCCACCAGGCTCCTCTGTCCATGGGATTCTCCAGGTAAGAATACTGGAGTGGGTAGCCATTTCCTTCTCCAGGGGATCTTCCCAACCCAGGGATTGAACCGGGTCTCCTGCATTGCAGGCAGATGCTTCATCTTCTGAGCCACCAGGGAAGCCCATATATACATACACTAACCTACACACACACACACACACACACACACACACACACACACACACACTCATACTCTTGGGTTTAAAATGTATTCCTAACTGCAGTCTGAGGAATAGAATGGGCTATTTCATGGAGTGCAAGAAAGTGCCTGCTACTCAAATTACTCTTATGCGCCCAGTACAAAGCATCCTGAAGACAGCCTCCAGAGAACCTTTGTAAAATTCATTCCTTTAAGAATACAGTCCAAGGACTTAATAATCTGGAATCCATAAGCTCCAGGTTATATGAATTGTTCCAGAGGTTGTCTGAAAAATTATAGGTATGCTTTCCAGAGTTTTACTAAGACTTTCACGAAATTCTCAAAGCTCTGTTATCCTGTAAAACTTCAGAATCATAAGTTAATTCAGCACCTATCACCAGACATCTAAAATGTCACATATATTTTAGAGTGAAAGAATTAAACACCCATTACCACTTGAATATTGCTATTAAAAGTAGAATAATATTCACAGCTGTATGTGTTAAAGGTTTAATTACATCTAGTCTCCTTCAATAAAGTATTGTTAAAGAAAAAAAATGAATACATAGCCTAGTAATTATCGGGTGTGCCTCCTTCATTTGCTTTTTAAACTTCACAAACAGTTCATGGAAAGCTGTCATCTACAAACTTATAGTTTTACTTCTGGGTTATCTGAAGGTTTACCCAGGAAAAAAACATATCCTTTTGCAAGTTTATGGTTCTATTACTTTTATTTGTTTTCTCACTCATTTTTAACATCACAATGTTAAAAATTACAGATGGTAATGTTGCACAAAATTCATTAGCTACTGCTTTCCAATTGTAGGGCGAATCACAAACTGGACCTGAGGGGAGTCTTGCAGACCTTGATCACTAGCAGTAGTGGTCAGATTTGCTGTCAGAGCTTTGCTAAAACTTTAAATCAGCTCTTCATTTAATCCTCACAAAAGCTCTCTGATGAGGATGCAATTATTCCGCTTTAAACAGGAAAGAAATGAAGACAGAGAAACTCAGTAATTCAGTCAGGAACCCAGATCCCATAACTTGGAAGTTTTTCCTGACTCCAAATTCTGACCAGTTTAAAAGTGACGCTACTCAATATAAAATAAACAGTGCGTACCTACTGTCTAGCACAGGGAACTATACTCAGTAACCTATAAAAAAGGAATCTGGACAAGAATCTACCCCTCTCTCTTAGTCACTTCGCTGCACACCTGAAACTAATACAACATGTAAATCAACTGCATTTCAATTGAAAAATTCAGATAAGTAGATAAACAAAAGTCCTTCCAGCCCCCCACCTCTGTTGTAATTATTGGTCCACTTCCGATTCTCAGCACCCAAAAGAACATTGGGTCTTGTGGCCCCCAGTTTCTTCCTCATTTTTAGTCTTTTTATCCACATCAGGAAATAACCTTCTTCCTTAAAACAGTTTTCAACTTTGTCCCCTTTTTTCTCAAAATGCCTCAGTCTCAGTACAAAACAACAAGCTAAAGCAAAACCAAAAATTTTGAGAAGGCGCAGTTTACTCCCTCTGTTTCATTGACCTTATTACATTGTATCTCATCAGAATCTTATGCCAGAGTAGCAAAACATATTTTTCCAAAACAAAAACTAAAACAACTTGATTGCAATCTCACTTTCCCTCTATCTGTTTTTCAGGACACTCACCTGTTACATGAACTCTTTTTACTTTCAGGATTCCTACATAAGGCCCAGTGTCAATTTGTAGCACTTGGATCCTAACATTTCACAGAATCCAGAGCCGCTTAGCTGCTAAGCTGCAGACCCCAGGGTGGTCAGAGCCTCGGCTGTCAGCTCTGGCTCTCCTTATCTTCCCTTTTGCCTCTGTGGGCAGTGACTCGTCGCATTTTGTAACCATGACTCAAAAAGGCAGCAAGCATGACCCTAAACAGCCCCCAAAAAACAGGACCAGCTTTTAAAAATAATTTTAACAGACTTTCTGTTAGCCTAACTTTGTACTCAAAAGCCTCATATTAAAAAAAATAGAGAGAGAGAGAGAGAGAGAAATCTCTGGTTAAAACTCTAGGAACTTGGATGCCCACCCCTGCCAACTCCTGGCTTGTCTGAAAGATTCCAGCATCCGTTCCATTGGTCTCAGCACCACTGCTTGAACACTGCGTTGAATATCTATGAGTTATTAGAGATAAACATAGTTTTCCCTGAACGATCTGGTCACTTCTGCAACCTTTCATTTTAAATAAAATCAAAACTACATCATTCATCCAACATGCATCTTCATTCCAAGTAAAACTAAACCTGAAAAATGTATATACATTAAATTAAACTTTGGGGGAAATGTTAGAAATGAAAAGTGATAGTTTTTATTAAATGCTCTAAAGGTACAGAGCAAAATCAATAGACGTCCAAGTGGTCTCAGACCTCCCAGCTGGGAGTGAAATGCTGTCAGTCTAACAGTAGCTCAGACTCAGCCAGAGGACCTGTGTGCCTGGCTGTGACAGCCACTTGGGTCTCGTGAGTCAGCATCATGTTATGCTGAGAATCTTGGTCAAACGCAAATCGCTGGCCTGCTGCTTCCTCACTCCTCCCCTCCAGAGTCATTAACGTCACTGTCTCACTTCTGAATTCCTTCCTGCCCATTCTGACCTGATTTCTCGCTCTATAAGAAATTCTGCAAGGAAAACAAAACCCAGAAACAGCTTCTTCCAATGACCTGCTTGTGGTCAAATCCTATCTCGATTATCTTTGTCCAGTATTTCCCTGTCGAAGTTTCCTTTATGGCTGCTGAGGCAGTGGTCCTTAGTGGTCCTCAGAGGTTACTCAGCTTCCTATTCTCCTTTCTCCTCCCCTACCTTCAATGTTGGCTCTGAGCAGCACCCCCTCCAATTCTGGTCCTCAGGCCTTTTCTTTTTTCCAGCCAATCTACATATTTCCCAGGTAATCTAATCCCAACTCATCACTTTCATCATATATGGTGACTGCATCTTTTTTATGTGTATATATATGCAGGAGACGCAGGTTCGATTCCTGGGTTGGGAAGATCTCCTGGAGAAGGAAATGGCAGCCCACTCCAGTATTCTTGCCTGAAAAATTCCACAGACAGAGGAGCTTGGTGGGCTCCAGTCCACGGGATTGCATTGAGTGACTGGGCACATACACACACACACAACCCTACGTACATGTTGGTGATTCTCAAATTTTGATTCCCGGCTCCCTCTTGAGCTGCAGACCTGTTAACTCACTGGACGTTTCCACTGGGCTATCTCAGCAGGCAGGCCGTAGTCCATGTGAAGTTGAAGTCACCACCATCCCACCGCCCCCCCACCCCCCCACTACAGATGGCTGTACCAGATGGTCTTTCCAAGTTCAGTAAATAACACAACTCATCATCCAGAGACTCAGGCCTGCAAACTGGAGGCTTGGCTGGACACCTGTCCATGGACTGGCAGCCATCACTACCTTCCACCAAAGACATGCCATCTCTGAATCCCAGTTTGGAACAGCATGTGCCAAGCATGAGTGCTCAAGCCACACTCCCTGCCCCTCCACCCCCATTAAACTTAACTAATATTCAGAGCTTTTCTGCACGTGGAAATAGGAACACGTAGAGTGTCTTGTTTCATATTCTTCAGGGGCTCCCTGCTCAAGTCAGAACACAGTCCCTAAATTCCTGCTGAGACTCTCAGCTGTGGAGCCCCTGACTTACCATAACACCTTCAGAAGCACCCTGGGCTCCAAGAGAATTCAGCCACTTGTCACTCTCAAAGGGTGCCTGGCCTTCACAGGTTCTCAACTAACTTTTCTTTGAACAGCCTGCCCTGATGTGTCACCGAAGCCCAGCTCTTCCCCAAGGAAGCCCAGCCCTTGCGTCCTTCAGGGAAGCCTCTCCAGCTTCTTGTAAGATCCGGTGCAAACCTCCGAGAGCCCGTCACATTAGAATTACTATTCAGCTCATGCACCTAAGAATCAAGACATTTTTCATCTGCACCCGCTCCAACTAGCTCATACCTGATGATTAACGAGAGCTTGCTGAGGAGATGAAAAGGTTTGGGGTGACTCATAAAGAGTGCTTTCTTAATTTCTCTTTGATAAAGGTTACGGTAAAATGTCAGTGCCACTAGAGGGCACAGAATTATAACGGAATTTTCCCCGGACACTCCCTCAAACGAGAGGTTTGTCTTCGGTATCAATCTCTTCACACAGTTTCTAAATGTATATCTTAGAAAGAGCAAATAGCTGTATTCAAATTACTTCCAGGAAGAAGCATTTAAGTAGTTGGCCGAAAGACAGGAGTGCAGCCATACAAACATAGCAAGGAAGAAAACAGAAATCTGGTATGGCCAAGTATGATAAACAGGACTTTGTGAATAAAACTGAAGGTAGTGTTAGGAAAAAGATAAAAACTTAAGTATAATTCCAAGATATCGTTACTTCATGATTTGGAACTGTTTAAAAATATCAATACAAAAGACAAATCTCTATACATAAGCTTTTATTTCTTCAGGAAAAGTGAAGAGGGGTATTGAGGCTAATTTTGTGTTTAGAATAAAATCTCAAGTCCTGCTATGAAACAGCTACTAGAAACTTGCCAACACTTCCCTTTTCAAAGGAAAAACAGTCAGATATATTAACGTGATAATAGGCTAAAGCTTTTTATTTCAAAAGTTAATATAGTCTAGTAGTTTAAAATCTGGTTTTGGTTTTTGTTTCTGTGGCTTTTGTTTTGTTTTTCTTCATGAAATAACCATGTTTGAATTCAGACTCAATTTCTCATTAGTTTTGAAAAAGTATTAACTTTCTCACAACCTCACTTTCTTCCTTATAAACCTGTAGTGCTCATTTGTGAGGCTATGGGCAGAATCAAGTGAAATAATTCTTGTTAATCACAGTGCCTCGTGCGCAGTAAACACACATGACATATCTGCTGTTATTTTGCTTGGACAGTAGTAACTGGCACACAATTTTAGTAATTCCTAGGAAAATAAATTTTGATAGTTGCTGGGATGAACATGGCGAGACTTTCTGAGCCCGTCCCCTGCTCTGTCTGCTTCCCCACCAGCCTCTCCTCACACCCCTGTCCACTCACACCTGCACTGTTTCTGCACCCCTAGGCAGAGGCTGCTCTGAAGGGACCATGCCTCACCTACTGAGGGCAGGGCTAGGATGGGTCCCTGCTATGTAGGAACCTTCATGTCAACTGGCAGGTTCTTATGATCTCTGACATTGCCCCAGGTTTCCTAATTTCTGTCCCTTGGTGAAATATATAGAGAATCTCAGCATCACATCTCTAAGAATCCTCATAGAGTAAAAATGATACTGTGGTCCACAATGCTGACACATTTGAAATAATCGGATTTACTGAATCAATGGTTATGAGATACCTAAGAAACACAATTACAGTTGCTGTGCTTGTAGGTTTGGTTCTGATTTGACAGGAGGAAATAAAAGCTAAGGGAAAGGGTGGCCTGGCCGAAAGGCATTCCACTCAGGCGTTAGGGGACTTCAGTTCTTCTTCCAAAGCAAACAGCTGAGTCTTGGGCAAGCAGCCAACAATAGTTTTCCATTTCTTCATCAGCAAATGTCCCTTTTGCTCTAAGGTTTGAGGATTCTGTTTATTACCACCACTCTGGTTGACCTGGCATTTCACAGTGGATCAAAAAGCATCCACATCACACAAAAGAGTAGCACTTCCATCAGTTGTGAGTTGATCAGAACCATGACCACGACTCGATGTGAAGTGTGTAAAGGTGGTGGGGCCTGAACAGACAGGGGGCTGGGCAGGTCCAGAGAAGGAGAGGGGCGCGCCATGTGGTCACGGGTATTCTGTAAAACCAGCTCAAAACTGCTTATTCTGCCTTGAAAGTCTTTCCTGAGCGCCTCTAGCTCTTGTATAGAATGTTCCATATTACTATTCTAGAGTGCCCTTCAGATGGAAAATAAAATGGCATAGAAAACACACTGAAGTAAAATATTTCTAGTAGCTATTTTCAGTGCAAACCATCTCTAAGTAGACTTCAGATAATAAAACCTTCCATGGTCATACATTTCAAGCAGACATCTCACAACAGTTGAAAGCACACCCACCTCCAAAGGATGGGGAGTGAAATCAGCTCATGTGCTCTACACTAGAAATAAACACCTGCTTTGGAAAAGACGGCTGTCTTTTACCTTTTTACTTCTTGGTAAGGCTCTAAAGTAACATTACAGGTGGAATATACACAGCTGTATCATTTCACTCTTTGTCTACCCTCTCCTCTGATATTAGGTTTTAATATTTCAACCAAAAGAAAGGCAGTTTCCTAGCAACATCTGTGTTCAAAGGCACAGCAACAGAAGAAAAGCTTGATCACAGCACTGTTTTTCCAACAGTTAATTCCTGCCTTTTGAGAGAAGTTAGCTGGTAGTGAAGAAGCTAGGTACACACGGGGAAGCCATTAGAAGAGGTGTGCAGCCTCACGTGGCCTTTCCTTCCCAGCACGCTCAGGCGGGGTGTCAGAGTTTGTGGCTAAACCTCTCTTTTCAAAGCGAGCCTGCAGAGACACTGAAATACAGCCATGAGCTCTTCAGTGTGCCTGCATGCTCAGTTGCTCAGTCAGTCGTGTCTGACTCTTTGACATCCTATGCGATGTAGCCCCGGGCTCCTCTGTCCACGGGATAGTCTCCAGGCAAGAATGCTGGAGTGAGTTGCCGTGACCTCCTCCAGGGGCTCTCCCAGACCCAAGGACTGAACCCCGGTCTCTTAAGTCTCCTGCACTGGCAAACAGGTTCTTCACAGCTAGCGCCATCTGGGAAACCTGCGTTTCAGTACATGTTCTGTTTAAGATGTGGAAGGGATAGGAAACCCAGAGGCAAGGCTGCTGGGTTCCTGTAACTCTCATACCAACCACCTGTGAATGCTTGGGCTGGTCCCCTCTGGGGTGTCTCAACTTCTAGAAAACCAGAGAACCGATCTCAAAGGCCCTTCCCAGCTCTAAACCTCTGCTGATCACCACCTTTGATGCTACTTTAAAGTGTTACGCATTTGCCTAATCAACATTTTCGTTTCCCACCTTGCCACACACTCAGGAAAGCACCCATGAGAAGTCAGGCAACTGGTTCTTTCCTGGAAATCTGTCCCGCTTTCCCAAACCTTCCAGCTAGCACGCTGGGCCCAGCAATGCCAGTGAGACAAGGGACCTGACCTTTGCAGTGGGATGGGGTAAAGTGTGCAAGAAGGAAAACTGCTCGTTCAAGGCGAAATGCTTCTCATTTTCCTGCCTGCACTAAAGCCAAGATTTTCACGCTGAAAGCGTGCACACGAATCCTTCTAAGCCTCTAGATCTTTCACCCTGAAAGCCCTGCGCGGAAACTCCGGGGGGAGTCTAAATATAGCGACGCCAACTCCCTCGCGCTCCGCCTGGTCCTAGCTCGGCCCTAGGACTGGAGCGCTCGCTCTGGGGCGCTCTTTCCTTTGGCCTGAACCTTGGGGGCACTAGGCCGCCCCCTTGCCCTTCCACGTGTGTGCGCGCACGCGGGTGGAAGTGAATTAGGGGGCAGTCACGTGGCGCCGCAGCCAGCTGCACTGAGCGCCTCCGGGAAGCGCCCGCGGCCGCCAGGCTCGGGCACCGGGCGGGAGGGGGTGCGGGGTCGCGCCGGCGGCCGGGAGCCGGCGAGTGGGCTGCGCGGACATCGCAGAGATGACAGGAAGAAGGAAGGGGCCAGCGGGGCCGTGCGGCCGCTGCCCGAGGCAGACCGGAGCCGCCACGCGTGTGCATACACGGAGGAGCTGGCAGAGCATCTCCAGAGCCGGGGGCAGCTCACAAGGGACTCACGCCTCGGCTTTCGGCTTCTGGAAGCAAAAAGGCACTGGGACTCACTATCTCGGAACCATCTGTTCTGGCTTTGCGGTGGAACCCCAGTTCTTCCTTCAGTTTAGCTAGTGATCATTTCCTTCCTATTTGAGGGGGAGGAGAGGGGTTCCACTCTTTGGATAGTAGTTCCCAAGCCCAGCTTCCTCTCAGCGTCTCCCGCACAGCGGCTCATGCTTTTTAACGCCTCTGTCTCGCTGAAGGCCAGACGCTCGGCGGCCTCCCTCCTACCCCAGGGGGAAGGGGGTTTGGGGAGGCCCGCTCTTGTGTCGGAGGCGGCGGGAGAAGCCTCTCACTGCGTAAGTGGCAGCAGAGAGGGGTGGGGAGAGGACCCAGCGAAGTTGGGGTCCTGGACTCTCCATCCTCCAGGGTTTCTCCCCCCGCCCCCAGGCTCAGGGGCTGCCGCCGCCACCGCCAAGAGACTTGGCCTGCTTATGACTTTCTCTGACTTCAATGCAAATTTCTTGACGGAGGGACCCAGTCTGTTCTCCTCTGCTTCGCGCCGCTGTCAGGCACAGCTCAGTGCCAGTCGTTCACGGCGGAGAAGCGGAGTTTTGACGCACCCCGCCCCACCCCACCCCCGGCTGGCAAGGATGTCCAGCTCCTCTCTCTGATGCTGGGATGGAAAGTCACAGCCCGCAAGCCGGAGGAGTTTGCGGCGGTGAGATGCCCAGCGCCCGTCTCGCCGGCTAGGCAGCGGCGTCCCGCGGGGCTGCACCCTGAACGCGGAGATCCGAGCGCCCCCGCCCGGAGCCTGGGCCGGCGCGCTCGTGGACTGGCTGGTACCTGGAGGGCAGGGCTGGGCCGTTCCCGCGCACACCCCTCGCGGAAGGACGACGGGACGAGCCCGCGCAGCGGTGCAGCGGCGGGAGGAAAGGGAGCCTGCCTCTCCTTTTCCTCCTGTGGGTACGAGGCGGGCGCACCTTCCAACAGCTCCGAAGCCCCGGGGAGAATACCCTGAACTCCCGTCCCTGACAAGGGTTTCGGTGCCGCAGGTCCCCTCCGTGGGGAGCCTGGGACCCGGCGTGCGCGCGCAGGAGCTCCCTCTCCAGCTCCGGGGGCGCTTCGCCAGGAGGGAGTTTCCGCCTCGGGGACCGAGGGGCTGGAGAAGCCTTCTTGGAGTGACACCCCCGCGACACGCCCCGATTTCGCCGAAGGAGCTGAAGGCTACTGGACACCTGGACTTCTCGCCTCCCCCGCGCGCCCTCTCCGCCCCCCGGCGCGCAGCTCGCGGGCCGCCGGGCGCCCCGTCGGGGGCGGCTCCCTCCTCGAAAGCGGCCGGCGCGCATGAGGCCGCGGCCCCCTCCGCCGGGGCCCCCCTCGCGGTGCCCGCGGTGATGCCATGCCCCGCCAGCACGCGGGCGGCGAGGAGGGCGGCGCCGCCGGGCTCTGGGTGAGGAGCGGCGCGCCGGCGGCGGCGGCGGCGGGCGGGGGGCGCACGGGCGGCGGCATGAAGGATGTGGAGTCGGGCCGGGCTAGGGCGCTGCTGAACTCGGCGGCCGCCGGCGGCGACGGGCTGCTGCTGCTGGGCACCCGCGCGGCGGCGCTGGGTGGCGGCGGCCTGCGGGAGAGCCGGCGGGGCAAGCAGGGCGCCCGGATGAGCCTGCTCGGGAAGCCGCTCTCCTACACCAGCGGCCAAAGCTGCCGGCGCAACGTCAAGTACCGGCGGCTGCAGAACTACCTGTACAACGTGCTGGAGAGGCCGCGCGGCTGGGCGTTCGTCTACCACGCGTTCGTGTGAGTACCCGCGTCCCCCACTCGCGCCCCCGGCACCGCGGCGGCCGGGGGCACCCTCCTGCCCGGTCCCCCGAGAAGCCCGGCGCCCACGCCCTGGCCGGCCGCGCGCGTATACACGCACACACACACATACACGAGCCCACACGCTCGCGCGCGCGCACGTGGTGGGTTTTATTTCTTTGCACGTGTGTAGGGTCTCCCTCCTGGCGCCTGCCACCTCCCTGAGCCCCACCCCCTCACCCCTGTAGACGGAGACTTCCCCGTGGGGCACCGAATGAGCTTCCCGGCCGCTCTGGGCGCTCAGGGACAGAGCCTGGCAGGCGCGGGACTCCGGCTGCGCGGATAATTGGGAGCGATGAGGTCCCGAGATGCGTCCGTTCCAACCGAGGGGGGCGCCCGGGAGCTGAGAAAGGCGCATGAGACCGTGTGTCCGCGTGGAGCTTGGGAGAGTGTTGGAGAGGTTAGGAGGTGATGGCGGGGTAGACGCGGCTCAGAGAGGCGAGGCGCAGGCCTGTGTCTTGGTCCGGGGCGGAGCTGGGGAGGCCACTGCGCGGTGGGGACAGCAGCTAGGTTGCCAGCGCGCCCGGAAACACGCCTCGCAGACCTCAGCCGCGGCTAACGGAAAATCTCTCCGTGCAAGTAATCCTTCCTGTCGCAGAGGTGGCAGAGGTCTGGAGGAGGCGAGCAGGGCCAGGCGAGGTGATGTTCGCTCAGGCGCCTAGGCCGAGGCCGGCGTGGAGTCTGGCGCTGGCGCGCAGGGGCGCGGGCAGAGGTGCGGGGCACATGGCCCGCCCGGGACTGGGATCAGGCAGTGGGTGAAGTTGGCACTGGTGGTTTGGAGCAGAGCGTGTGCGTGTTAAGTAAGCCTCACCATCTAGCAGAGAATGCTTAATGAGAAAATGATTGGAAGCAAATGTTTATTTTTCCCTGAGGCATTTAAAACCTTTCAGTGGCTTTAAAGTTTACTACTGTTTTTCCCACAACGTCCATTCATTCAATCTCCTGTTAGAATTACGTTTCTGTGGACACTTTACAGTAGTTTTTATGCCGTTACACCTTCATCTTTTCTTTTCTGCTTCTTTTTTCTCCTCTTTGTCGTTCCCCTTTTCTGCTTCTTTTTGTCAAAATGGAATATGAAGGTCTCAGTCTTGGGAGGCCAGCAGAGAAAGTTGCAGGCACTCCCGGATAGGTTCCTTGTTTCCTAGTTAAAAAAAAAAAAAAAAAAAAAAAGGTTTGGAAGACATGAATTAGGTGCTTTTTTAGAAATGAGGCATGTCATCGAAACACAGCTCTCACCTGACATGGAGGATTGGCATCAAGTCCAGAAACACTTTTGAAATAACATGGAGGAAGGGGCTGGTTTTGTAAATAGGTGAGCCTGGAATTTTACCACGTAGTAGTCAGGAAATTGGTGGAGTCTACAATCTGTGGGGCGCTGGTGTCTGGAAAATTTTACAGTCCCAGATTGATGTGAACATCTAGCGCTAGGCAGAATATTCCAGCCAACTTTCCATCTTACAACGTACACAAGGAGAAAGTTGTGTAGGATCATCATTACATCAAAAGTATAATGTTTGCAAGATTCACATCTCCTTAAATGTGGCTACTGTAGTAAATGCTAGTCTTAGAGAAGCGCTACTGATACTTTACATGTTCATCCACTCTGAGTTGATATATAATTAATCCTATTACCTGATGAGCCTGATAAATTATTTTGACCTATCAGAATCCACTAAAACATTTAGCAATATAATCTGTGCTCAGTTTGGCAACAAAGTATATACTGTATGGAAGATGATTTTGTTACAAGAGTTTGCTCAGAATATTCATAACTCTGATTTTACAATATGATGCTACTTGGCGGCCTTGAATTTTTGGTAGTTTATGTATTGTATATTCAGAAAGGGTTAGAGACAACCTTGCTTAGTGCTCATGCTTTGTATTTGCTAAGTGTTACCCTTGAACATGAATGAGGGCTTCTTGTAATGCAACATTTTATTTTCAATATGTTAGGATATAACAGGTTTTTCTGGCCTTACAGAATCTTAAATTTTTGACAAATGATTGTTCAAGAGGTTCACGTTTGAATAATTCTCTACTCACCAATCTTTATCAGTCAGCCAGTGTCTTTCGTGGTAGAAACAAAACAAATTGTGTACTTATCAATACCACATGCTATTGTAAACTTTTGAATTAGTAATTTCCAGAGTCTGAAACTAATGACTGAGTGATGGGGCAGGGGGTGCTAGACTCATGTTGCCAGAAAGTCGGAATCATCTTCTGGGAGGTTGTGCACAAGTACAGCTGGCTTAGGAGGACAGGCCACTTATGATTTAAGTAAGCTTTCGAATAGCTGGGCTTTATACATTAGATTCATAAAGGAAAGTTACTTTGAACTATAAGTCTAACAAGACCATTAATAATAAAAGAAATTATAAGAAAACAATTCCTAAAGCAGTGCAAGTAACTAATTCCTTGCCAACCTGGGAATCCCCCAATCTTACTTTAATAACAGTTTTTGCAGCACATTATGGTTCTTGCCAAGAACAAGTGTACTGTGATGAATGAGGTGTATACTTCAGGGATGGGTTTACTCTGTTGATTTGTGTTTTCATTGCCAAGAAGCAAGAAAAGTATGTTTAAAGTTATGCTTCTGATAAAGAGACATTTCTATTAAATATGCAAAAACCATGATTGTAATGGTATTTTAATGGTATAAAGCATAGTTTCAAGTGTGTGTGTGTGTGTGTGTGTGTGTGTGTGTGTGTGTGTGTATATCCCCAGCCCGCTGATGAGATGGCTGGAAAGAGCAAGAGATGACCTGCTATAAATACTTTCTTCCCATCTTTGTGAATCGCTGGAGATTAGGAAAGTCTCTTCTTTTATGATAATTTAGGATTTACCAGGCAACTATGTTTTCTAGCTTCCTGTTTTCAGCTGCCCTTTAGTTTAATAGAAAGTGAAAGAAAGTGAAGTGACTCAGTCGTGTCTGACTCTTTGCGACCCCATGGACTGTGTAGTCCATGGAATTCTCCAGGCAAGAATACTAGAATGGGTACCCTTTCCCTTCTCCATGGGATCTTCCCAATCCAGGGATCAAGCCCAGGTCTCCTGCATTGCAGGCAGATTCTTTACCAGCTAAGCCACAAGTGAAGCCCAAGAATACTGGGGTTGGTAGCCTAACCCTTCTCTACTAGATCTTACTGACCCAGAAATCGATCTGGGGTCTCCTACATTGAAGGTGAATTCTTTATCAACTGAGCTATCAGGGAAGCCAAATGCATGATTGGCTCCATATATTAATTTGTGGTGTATCTTTGCCTGGCTTAATGCTATGGATCAGAATGTATAGATACTTTATGTGTAAGCTGGGAACCTAGAAGCCATTCTTGATGTCTTCACTTTTCTCAAGCTTGCTCCTGCTGGCCACCCATACAAACAGTAAAATCTGTGTGTTCACTTTATAAGTTTTTTTTTTTTTCTTCAGATCCATTCCCTTCTCTCCTTTGCTACTGCTACTCTCCCTGTCTGTTTCTCTGTACATCTCCGTTGGATTCTTTGTAATATTCTCTGATTTGTGTTATGATCCTTCCAGCTCTTTGCTCTGACAGCAAAGTGTTTTCCTAAAATGCGCATCTTATCACATTATCTCCTTGCTGTAATCTTTCCAAGACCCTTCTCCATCTATTCATCCATTTATTTACCAATCCATCTGCAAATACTTGAATCTCCATTTTGCTGATTCCCAGGTTAATAAGGTGGGGGCCTCCATTCTTAAGAAGGGAAAAGATTCCAGCAGAGGGTGAGTGTAAGCCTGTGAACAGCAGTGAAATACTGCTGTTCTAGGAGCGAATACAGCCTTATAGGAAGAGGGAGAAGTGGAGCCCAGGGTGGAAAGTTCAGCACAGGCTCCAGAGAGGAAGTGAAGCACAGGCTGAGTTTTAGCAAATGACTAGTTAATTCTCAGGTGTGAAAGCAAGGGTGGGAGGGGAGTGCGGCGAGCCATCTGGCTGGAGGGAAAAGCATAGGTAAAGATGTGGAATTGGAATCATGTCAGTAGTTCCGGGTACTGGGGAGTATTTATAGGATGAGAACAACCTCAGGAAAAGAGGGCAGAGCAATAACACACGTCCCTGACCTTGGGTGACTTCCGATGCCAGCCATGGAATCTAGTCTTCATCCTGTGGGAACGACTGGTCACTGAATGCTGATAATCAGAGGGATGATGTCATCAGATAGGAATTTCAGAAAGATGTGGCTTTCATTGGTTCAGTCAGTGGATTGAAAGGTACCAGATAGAACCCATGTGGCTGGTGAGAAGTTTTCAACAACTGGCCCACTTTCCCACTCATTCTTTTATCCATAAATTCGTGGATGTCTGTGGAACAGGATTCAACGATGTCTGTTGAATCGTGCCTTGCTCTGTTACAGGCAGGTGAGAGATGACTTCCTGAGGAGCTCAGGCAGCAACCGTGGGGACAAGAAGGAGGGATTTAATTAGAAAACAGTTAAGTAGGTAGAACTCAGAGTGTTTTCATCACTCTAAATGAGAAGGATGACTCTGAGCTGGGTGACTGGGGGAACAGAAGTACCATTCACTAAGATACGGGACAAAGGATGAGAGAACACGTCCAGGGAACATGATGAGTTCAGACTTGCACTCAGCGAGTCTGAAGTGTTTGTAAGTCATTCGGGGGGGGAGACTGCAAGGGATAAACACGTGATAGTGAACCTGCTGCTCCCGGTTTCTGTCCATTGAGTCTTAGACCAGCAGCCAGCACCTGTCATTTTTTGTCAAGAAGAGAGCAAAAATAAGTAAAATATATTTGAAGGAAGGACCGCTTTTTCAAATCTGGAGCAGAATCTTGATGTCTATAGCAGATATTTAGATTTGGAAGCTGCCAGCAGTTTTGTGCTGGTGAAAGCAGTCAAGAGGAGGAGTGAGTTAGCCCAGGGATGCAAAGTGGGACGAGGACAGGTGGAGGGCAGGGTGGGAGCACCTTCCGCCGGCAGGCAGTGGAGGGCAGGTTAAGAGCTCACAGAAGACCTGGGGAAATGTGACAGCGACCTCAGGGCCGGGGGAATAAGCCAAGAGACTTTCTTTTCATTGAAGCAGCGGAAGGAAGACGTGTACAGGAAGGAGCCGTGGTTGGTGTTTCCGCTGCTGCAGAAATAACTAGAAGAGATGTGCTAGGATTTTATTGGCTAGTGATGAAGGCGGTCGCTGATGGCATTTGCTGAAGCAGCTTCACTGAGATGACATCACACACGGGATTTAAGCGGGTTGGGGATGGCTGGGCGCTGGGAAGGTGGGGACAGGAGTGTAAGTTAACTCCAGACTCATTGGATTGGCTCCCAAGACCCCTCCTGAGGTGGCCTGTGCCCCCCTTCATGTCTCATCTCTAACGCATCCCCCCAGAGCCCCAGCCTTGCTGTCTTGTGTCTTCTGCTAGACAGTGTTTGCTCTCACTGTTCCTTGGGGTTTTCCTTACTCCTTAACCCTCTGGCTGCCCAACTCCTACAGCTTCTTCAAAACACAGTTCAAAGATCACCTCTCTTGGGCTCATGTCCCAGATGCCGGGTTAATGCAAGGTGCTTCTTGTCTCAGGTTCCCCGGCCCCAGGAATGTCATTACTGTGGTGCTTGCCAGGCCATGTGGTCATTGTTAGCTACTTGGTCTGTCTATCCTGTGAGAGGATGAACTTCCCCTGCAGAAAATCTCCTACAGATCTCTGAGTCCGAAGTACCTAGCAAGATGCCCTGTATATAGCAGACCCTCCATAAACACTTGCTTTCAGTTCAGTTCAGTTGCTCAGTGATGTCCAACTTTTTGTGACCCCATGAACCGCAGCACACCAGGCCTCCATGTCCATCACCAACTCCTGGAGTTTACTCAAACCCATGTCCATTGAGCCGGTGATGCCATCCAACCTTCTCATCCTCTGTCATCCCCTTCTCCTCCTGCCTTCAACCTTTCCCAGCATCAAGGTCTTTTCAAATGAGTCAGCTCTTCGCATCAGGTGGTCAAAGTATTGGAGTTCCAGCTTCAACATCAGTCCTTCCAGTGAACACCCAGGACTGATCTCCTTTAGGATGGACTGGTTGGACCTCCTTGCAGTCCAAGGGACTCTCAATAATCTTCTCCAACACCACAATTCATAAGCTTGCTTTACCAGTAAGTAAATCATTTTCCTTGGAAACTTTCCATAGAGGAATTGCAAAGTGAAGCAGAGCTGAAGGAATTACCAGCGTTTGTGATTTTCTTGCTGCAGTCCATGGGGTCCAAAGAATTGGATGTGCCTGAGCGACTGACCTGAACTGAAGATACTGATGATTTACTTTAAGGAGAAAGGTATGGGTCCAGAAGTAGGAAGTCTGCTTTGCTTTCAGCTTTTCCACTAATTCTCTTTGTGACTTGGAATGGGTACTTTCACCTTCCTGGGTTTCCAAATCCCATCTGTGAAGCAGTCACAGCAGTGTTTGTGACGCAGCCACAGTAGTGGAGGTGGTGAGGGTCTGAAGTCTTATCCAGAGGGGAAGGAGTATTTATAATGAGCGACTTGATACTTTTTCTTTTCTTACATTTGAATTCTGATTTTAATACTGAAAGCAGCAAATAGTTTTTGTTGTTGTTGTTAATATAGCATTAAACTAATAGTTTAAAATAGGACAAGATTTTATTATCACATGATGCTGGGAGGGATTGGGGGCAGGAAGAGAAGGGGACGACAGAGGATGAGATGGCTGGATGGCATCACTGACTCGATGGACGTGAGTCTGAGTGAACTCCGGGAGTTGGTGATGGACAGGGAGGCCTGGCGTGCTGCGATTCATGGGGTCACAAAGAGTCGGACACGACTGAGCGACTGAACTGAACTGAACCATACTCAGTAATGAGGGTTTCCCAGGTGGTGCTAGTGGTAAAGAACCCACCTGCCAAATGAGGAGACCTAAGAGACGCGGGTTCCATCCCTGGGTTGGGAAGATCCCTTGGAAGAAGGTATGGCAACCCACTCCAGTATTCTTGTCTGGAGAATCCCATGGACAGAGGAGCCTGGCGGGCTACCGTCCGGGGGGCAGGTCACAAAGAGCTGGACACAGCTGAAAGAACTTAGCACACATACTTAGCAAGGTAGTGCCTTTGAGATCAAGATTAGCCTAACTCCCCACACCACGGCTTTCAGATTTTCCACATGATCTTTTCAAAATTTCCCTTCCTCAGCTCTGAGCTGCAGGGCCACCTCCTAATTATTCGCATTAACTCCTAACTCCTGGTGAGGTCTGTGGGCCGCATAGCAGCCAAGGGGGTCTTTCTGAGGAATTAAACAGATGACGCCACTCCCCCCCACCCCACCCCCGTTGGAGGAGGAGAGGAGGAAGGGTCTGTTTGCTGCCTGTCTCTGCCCAGTTTCTTAAGGGGGACGGGGAGGGGGAGGCTCTCTGTCCGCTTCTCTGCTGTGTAACCTGCACACAGACTCGTGTCTCCACATAGAAGATACTTCATGCTTGCAGACTGAAGCCCTTACTGACACCCCGCACCGCCCCCAAATACACGGATGGTTTCCTGGAGGAAGATGGAATTTGACTCTCTGGGCCACTCCCTGTGTCAGGGCTCAAACAGACCTGATGAGTGACTTTTTTATTTACATATGTATTCTGTTCAGAGTTAAGCCTCTGTCTGCGGAAATTGATGTTTGCATTTTATTTTTGCTCCTGAATTCTTTAAAAAACCACTGATTTCCCTTAAATGCAGTGAGGCCTTGTACAAGTTACACTGCTTTACGCCCTGCTAATCTAGTAACATTTTAATAAAATATATATGTATAATAAAATGCACATGTATAATAAAACATAAAATGCTCAATCTGTTTTCAGAAATTGAAACAATGCTGTAGTATTCGAGGATCATATTACAATTAGAAACATTGAAAGTGTTAAAATCTTAGTCTTGGGAACTTTATGGCCTGAGAGAAATGAAACGTAAGAGAAGAATATTTCAAAATGGCATGAAGTTTTGATGCAGAAACCACTACAAGCCAGGAAGGTAGCCAGCCGTCTTTTAATAATTGCTTGCGAAGAACAGGTGCCAGTGGTTTTAATTTTTAATTGCAAATGGCTATTTTGGCAGGTGAGAGCTCAACAGAGCAAGTTTTCACCCAGCCGGCCCCTTTGAAACCGCACGAAGCACAATTGCGGGGCGGCCGCAGCTTCCAGTTTTGTTTAACGATGGGTAGATGTTTTTATTACAATTTTGTTTTCTTTCACCCGTTTCATGGATACTATTTGAAGTGTTATTTGGTTTCAACAGGGAAGACAGATTGGCCACACAACTGCATTTTTCATAATTTTTGAAATAGCTTGATGGCTCTCAGAGTTTTAGGCGATCTTTTGATCCTTTGTGATCAGTTTCCTAAATGCTACTGAAGTCATCTGTTTATAAACTGAAAAGTGCTTTGCACTTTTTCCGTTTTAAATCTTTGTCTATATCTGCACACATGTATTCCATATACAGTCTATCCTAGCAGAGAACTTGTTAGTGCAAATATTTACATTTACCTTATTTTTGCTCCTCTACAAGTAAATAAGGCATTTGAATAAAATGCAATAGAAATGAAAAGATCATCCAGAGTTTATATCATACTTTGAAAGATATTAACTGTGTATAAAGAAAAAACTTTTTTACACACTTAGTCATAGTGTCCGTTGCTTCCATTTATAGTACCTGGGAGGTAATTTGAGAAGCTCTCTTCCTTCTTCAGTCCGTGGCGGGATGATCCTTTATAATCACGTTGTTGTTGTTCAGTCGCTCAGTCATGTCTGACTGCGACCCCGTGGACTGCAGCAGGCCAGGTTTCCCTGCCCTGTCCTTCACCATCTCCCAGAGTTTGCTCAAACTCCTGTCCATTGAGTTGGTGATGCCATCCAACCGTCTCATCCTCTGCCGCCCCCTTCTCCTCCTGCCCTCAGTCTTTCCCAGCATCAGGGTCTTTTCCAGTGAGTCAGCTCTTTGAATCCAGTGGCCAAAGTATTGGAGCTTCAGCCACAGCATCATGAACTATCATGTCATAATTTCTCTTTTTTATTTAAATGATGAATTGTGATGAATACCCGGCAGGCATTGTGTGTACCGCTGAATGTGCTCAATGCTGGTGGTTCAAAAAGCAGAGTGATGTAGACCTTGACCACAAGGAAGTTCACTGGGTAACAGTGAACCCAGGATGCTGAGTCAAGGGGAGTGATGGTGACCTGACCACAGTCAGCCCCTGAGTTCCTGGAGGAAGGACTCAGAACCAGGCAGGCTGACTGAGAGCCTGCATCCTTACCACTGAATCCTGATCGTGGGCAGTACTTGTGGGCGCAGGCCCCTCATTTCACGTGTATGGTATAATTTAAAAACGGCTCTGGGGTCTGGTATAGCTCTTAGCAATATAGTATATGCAAAATAATTATTTTAGTATTAGCAATATTTGTTTCACTGTCTCCAAATTCTAACCAGCCCAAGTTTTATTTTTGCCATAAAGTTTTTCTTGATAGCTCTGGCTTATTTCCTTCCTTTTATTTACCTCCCATAGCTTTTATTATTTGGACCATGTATTTTACTCCTTAATTACATTCTTGCATTGCTTTCTAATTGGATTGTTTAATGCTTCACAAATAATTTGTGTCTAAAGAAACCAAAGTACCTTTTTTTTTTTTTGTATCTCCTATGGCATCAAGCCCAGATTTTTATCCTTTGTTTTTCATCAAAATTTACCTAGTTTATTGCTACTAGGAGGACTATTTGAATGTTATAACATTTTAGTTTTCAAAGAGAAATTTCCTTAAGTTTCACTAGTTTTAATTGTAGAGCCACTCATATTAAGAACCCATATTGTTATAAAAACTTCTAAATAGCATTTCCTATAAACATATTTCAAACTTATACTCTCATTGCAGAATAAGTAAAATCCATGTAAAATAGCAGCAATTGCTTGTTTACATTTCATAATGGCTGAAGGGACCTATTGGCTACAAACCGATTCTACAGCGCTTTCTTCCTTGAAACTAATAGGATACTTGTGTTTTCTTCGCAGTAGTATAGATGTCTTCCATTTAGGTTCCATGCTCCCCTCCTTCATACACACAGGGGAAGCCCTTGATATTTCTTCTTTTCTTTCCTTCATTTGTCCCGTCATCTTTCCCCAAATTAAACTGCTCCTAGGGTTTTGTTTTGTTTTTTTTTTCTCCTCTCTTGGCATCCATATTTCTGGAATGAGGTTTTTCCTCATTTCTTTTTACCACATTGTATTATTTGATTTCTCTTCCTTTTAAAGCTGTCTGCTCTTAATCAGGAGATGCGCTGACCTTATAATTCCTTACAGGCTGCAGGAGTGTCCTGCATGAGCAGACTGGGCCACCTAATGTACTCACTGTCCTGCAGCAATTAACTGAGGCCTCTAGAAAGATGTGAGGCTTAGAGAAAACTCTTTTTCCTGGGTTTTAGTTAGGCTCAGGTTTCTGAAGAAATCAGAGAGTGAAGCCTTAAAATTGCTCTAAGGCTTTCTAATATATACCTATTATTTTTGAAATCTGGGAGTAATCAGAGATGCAGTGAATAATTTTTTAAAAAATTATGCTTTCCATTTTGGAAGTTCACTACTGTATATAACTGATAAACTAGAAGTTATTTTTTATTTCTGATGGAATTATTGTAGAAAAAGGCATATTAAAGAAATCGAAATATGTTTAGAGTTAATATGTAACAAAGAGTTAAATAGCAATTAACTTAAAAATATTCATCACATGTACATTAATAGATGAATGGACAAAGAAGATGTGATATATATATATATGTATATATATATAAAATGGAATATTGCTCAGCCACAAAAAACGAATGAAATCTTGCCATTTTGCAGTGATAGGGTTGGACGTTAAGGGCATTAAGCTGAGTAAAATGAGTCAGAACGACAAATACCACATGATCTCACTTAAATGTGGAGTCTAAAAAACAAAACAAATGAACAAACAAAATGGAAATAGGTTTATATAGACAGAGCAAACCAGTGGTTGTCAGAAGGGCAGGGAGCAGGGAGCTGGGTATAATAGATGAAGTGGATGAGAGGTCCAGACTTTCAGTTATAGAATGAGTAAGTCATGGGATGTAATATGCAGCATGAAGAATATAGGCTATAACGTTATAATAACTTTATGTAGTGACAGTCTGTGACTAGACTTAGTGGTCGTTTCATAATGTACTTGATTGTGAAATCACTACACCATACACGTGAAACTGACATAATTTGGATGTCCACTATACTTCCGTAAAAAAAAAAAAAAAATTATCACACAGACTGTTTACAGTCGTTAGCAGTTTCCTTTCTCAGTGAGCCAAGAAATAGATCTATAATTTGGCAACAGAGAGCTGCAGTTTTCCTCTTTAATTGGAGATTAAAGTATGGACTCAAGATGCAAGTTGTCAGAGGATTGCATATGACATGGAAAACCACCTGTACTTATTCCTAGTTGGGAATTTTTCCGAAGCATAGGCTTTGTGAAAGCTATTCCTATAGTCTTTATGGAATGGATGCCAAGTTTAGGGTTCCTGTTTCTCTAAACAGAGTGAATGAGGGACTGGATGAGATTGAGAATTTGGATTCTTCTCCCATGATTTTCAGTCACTGGATACCTTTCTCAGCTTTCCCATTTGTATTAGAACGTTACTTGATCAGTATTTGTTCAATAATGTGACCTCAAGCTTTTTGTAAGGACCTGAACTACACAGGAACTACAGAGACTAAGCAGAAATAAGACAGCTTATTCTGTCAAGGAACTTTTACTTCAGGAGGATATGTGTTTACTGAGCTGCAAACCCACCTCTCTGAGTTGACAGGATAAAAGCAAAGGTTGGCCCTTTTCCAGTATCATTCAGCTACTGATCCCATTAAAGGACTTTTCAGGCTATCGTACAGTCACCGTAGAGAACTGCTGTCAGCCGCCTCTCTTGGCCCCTTGGAGATCTTTGAAGCTGGGTGCCCATTTGCTGTGCAGGTGGGGCGTTCTGTGCAGTGCATCCCACACAGAAACCAAACCCAGGAGCTCCCACTGATCATAGTGATTCCCAAAGAGCAGTAACTAAAGTAGTTAAGCCACATGTTCTGGTTAATAAAACATTCTGAGTATGTTCAATTTGCTCCCAAGTATGTTTAAAAATAGAAATGAACCCAATGCTGCTTCATAATACTTTGGGGATGTTACTTTTTCTCCCCAAAATGACTTACAGAAAATAATGCAAACCAAAATTTGTTGTTGTTGTTGTTGTTTTAAGTCAAATAAAAAGGCCCATTATCTTCAGTAGATATTCTAAATTTCTACTCTTGTTAGCTTTCTTTATTCTAGTACATGGAGGGAAGATATTATGTCCTGCCTTCCATGAGGCCAGGATTCATTCATTCTTTCATTCATTTATTCAGTATTCAAGTGCCCAAGAATGTGTGTTCACTGCAGTCTCTAAGGTGCTCTTGATTATTTTAGATGTATTTCTGAACTAGATTTACAGTGAGCTGACAGAAATACACAGTGACATTATACTAATTTTAAAGGTACCATGTCAGATGATTAGATCTTGTTGTTCTGTTCTGCTCCATTAAATGGAAAAGGAAGTTGGATGTCAATGCAAATGACTTTCAGTTCAGTTCAGTTCAGCCGCTCAGTCGTGTCTGACTCTTTGCAACCCCATGAATCGCAGCACGCCAGGCCTCCTTGTCCATCACCAACTCCCAGAGTTCACTCAAACTCATGTCCATCGAGTCAGTGATGCCATCCAGCCATCTCATCCTCTGTCGTCCCCTTCTCCTCCTGCCCCCAGTCCCTCTCAGCATCAGTCTTTTCCAATGAGTCAAGTCTTCTCATGAGGTGGCCAAAGTATTAGAGTTTCAGCTTTAGCATCAGGCCTTCCAATGAACACCCAGGACTGATCTTCAGAATGGACTGGTTGGATCTCCTTGCAGTACAAGGGACTCTCAAGAGTCTTCTCCAACACCGCAGTTCAAAAGCATCAATTCTTCAGCTCTCAGCTTTCTTCACAGTCCGATTCTCACATCCATACATGACCACTGGAAAAACCAGAGCCTTGACTAGACGGATCTTTGTTGGCAAAGTAATGTCTCTGCTTTTCAATATGCTGTTTTCATTAGTCATAACTTTCCATCCAAGGAGTAAGCGTCTTTTAATTTCAGGGCTGCAATCACCATGTGCAGTGATTTTGGAGTCCAAAAAAATAACGTCTGACACTGTTTCTACTGTTTCTCCAGCTATTTTCCATGAAGTGATGGGACCGGATGCCATGATCTTCGTTTTCTGAATGTTGAGCTTTAAGCCAACTTTTTCGCTCTCCTCTTTCACTTTCATCAAGAGGCTTTTTAGCTCCTCTTCACTTTCTGCCAAAAGGGTGGTGTCATCTGCATATCTGAGGTTATTGATATTTCTCCCAGCAATCTTGATTCCAGCTTGTGCTTCTTCCAGCCCAGCGTTTCTCATGATGGACTCTGCATAGAAGTTAAATAAGCAGGGTGACAGTATACAGCCTTGATGTACTCCTTTCCCTATTTGGAACCAGTCTGTGGTTCCATGTCCAGTTCTAACTGTTGCTTCCTGATCTGCATATAGGTTTGTCAAGATGCAGGTCAGGTGGTCTGGTATTCCCATCTCTTTCAAAATTTTCCAGTTTATTGTGATCCAAACAGTCAAAGGCTGTGGCATAGTCAATAAAGCAGAAATAGATGTTTTGCTGGAGCCCTCTTGCTTTTTTGATGATCCCAGTGGATGTTGGCAATTAGATCTCTGGTTCCTCTGCCTTTTCTAAAACCAGCTTGAACATCAGGAAGTTCACAGTTCACGTATTGCTGAAGCCTGGCTTGGAGAATTTTGAGCATTACTTTACTAGTATATGAGATGAGTACAATTGTGCAGTAATGTGAGCATTCTTTGGCATTGCCTTTCTTTGGGATTCGAATGAAAACTGACCTTTTCCAGTCCTGTGACCACTGCTGAGTTTCCAAATTTGCTGGCATATCGAGTGCAGCACTTTCACAGCATCATCTTTCCGGATTTGAAATAGCTCAACTGGAATTCCATCCCCTCCACTAGCTTGTTCGTAGTGATGCTTTCTAAGGCCCACTTGACTTCACATTCCAGGATGTCTGGCTCTAAGTCCCAAATGATTTTAGGGGAACACATTTATCACCTTCAAAATAAGATCTTGAACCCAAGGGGCATCTACTCTACTCCTGTGTTGACATGGTCCTTGACACTTGGCAGAAATGACAATCACTGTGTTTAGGAGCAAAATTATTTCCAAGCTAAAAAATTCAAATTGGCATCCAAGTTTTTTTCCATAGAAGAAAAGCAGATAAATCTGTTAGATTTGGATCCACCAAAGAATAAACCCAAAGAGATGGTTGAGAATCAGCACAAAGGAACCAACTTGTGCTGAGTCACTCGTGTCTGACTCTGTGTCCCCTGTGGACTGCAGCCCATCAGGCTCCTCTGTCCATGGGATTCTCCAGGCAAGAATACTGGAGTGGGTTGCCGTGCCCTCCTCCAGGGGATCTTCCTGACCCAGGGATCAAACTTGTGTCTGATATGTCTCCTGCATTGGCAGGCAGGTTCTTGACCTCTATCGCCACCTGAGATGGCCTGCAGACCTTCCAAAGGTAGGACAGGAGACACACAAGGGAAGGAAAAAGGATGCAAATCACATTTGTGCCAATAGTGTTGACTTTTCCACAGTCATCCAGGTCACCAGTTTGGTGGGACCACGCTTCACAGACCCTTTGCTTCCTCCACCCAGTGGAAGAGATTGTAGTCATTCTACTGAAAGGGGAAGTTACCTTTAGCAGGGAAGATTCCCTTACATGAATCCAGAACTTTTGCTCCCAGTGTTGGACGCGATGAGTTACTTTACAAATGACTGTTCCCAAACTAGTTGGGTCATGCCATGGAGTGTTGTTTACCAGAGCTCATGGGTATGAAGTTTTATGCCAGGCTTCAGGGCAGGAAGTGATAATAAAAAAAAAGTTTATAGATGGCACCAAAAGAGGTAGCCTAGACAACCTCTTAGAACAGTCAAGAAGCTATCACATTTTGCTGGAGAAAACAGAACACTCCTCTAATTCAAAGGTAGATACCATAGTTAACAATTGTCATTAATGAGAGAACATTCTTTTTTCCTCCAAAAAAAGTTAAAGGCCATTACCTGAAAAAAAAAAAAATTTGGGGGGGGGGTTTGTTCTTGATCCAAAGTCCCTTTCCACATTGCAGCCTTAATATAAATTTCCAAAGCACATGGTAATGCATTTGAGAGATCCATTCACAATAAAACCATTGTGTGTTTTTTATACTTACTTGTAGAGCCCCTTGTGAAGTTGGTGGTTGCTTGAGAGTTAGGACCTGAGGGTTGGGAGGTGCAGAGAGAGACATAGCTTCATGAGGACCTGGCCTGGAGCATCAGTGCTGGGAATGTGAAGGAGGGGAGCACAGCAGAGAGTTTAAGGGGAGAAGCAGAGTTCTTAGCTCTGGATCGATGTTTGGTCAACAAAAGAGAGGAAAGAATCCCAAGGTTTCAAGGTTTCAAGCAGATACAACTGTGACTAAGCAAAGATGCTGGGTTGTGTTTCAGGAAGACATGGGGCGCACGGGTGAGCATGTAGCCTGTTTGAGCCTGTTGAACCTGTTTGAACTTTGGGAGAGAGAGAGGAGGGTCACTAGTTACCGATGTAGGGGTTATGGTGATGAGATGAAAGTGGTTAGAGAAGAATGTAAGGAGAGAAGTTTAGGGAATACTAGTGTTTGGGGATGGAGAAGGCAATGGCACCCCACTCCAGTACTCCTGCCTGGAAACTCCCATGGATGGAGGAGCCTGGTAGGCTGCAGTCCATGGGGTCGCTAAGAGTTGGACATGACTGAGCGACTTCACTTTCACTTTTCACTTTCATGCACTGGAGAAGGAAAAGGCAACCCACTCCAGTGTTCTTGCCTGAAGCATCCCAGGGACGGGGAGCCTAGTGGGCTGCCGTCTATGGGGTCACACAGAGTCGGACACGACTGATGTGACTTAGCAGCAGCAGCAGCAGCGTTTGGGGAGGAGAGGGGGAAGGAGGGGGTGGGTCTGCGTAAGAAAGAGAAAGAAAAGGGCACTGCACTAGCCACCAAGTCTCAGGGACAGACTGCAAGGGGTCGAGAGTATTGTAAGGAAGAAAAGGAAGCTATGAACATTGAGGTGCGTGTGGCTTTTTAAACTGGTGATTTCATTTCCTTCAAATATACACCCAGGGCTGGAATTCCTGGGTCATTTGGTCACTCTGTCTTCAGTTTTTCAGGGGGCTGCCACACTGCACTCCATAGTGGTCGTTGCAGTTTGCATTTCCACCGACCGTGTAGCGTCCCTTTTCTCCACACCCTCTCCAACAGCTATCATTTTGGCTGTCTCTTTGATGACAGCCATTCTGACCCGGGGTATCTCATGGCGCCTTCAATTTGCATCTCTCTAATGATTAGTGATGTTGAGTGTGTGTTCATGTGTATGTTGACCATCTGTATATCTTCTTAAGGAAAATGTGTATTCACGTCTTCTGTCTGTTTTTTAACTAGGCTGTTTGTTTTTAGACATTGGAATTATACACTTTGGATATGAGTCCCTTATGCGACACATCATTTGCAAACATCTTCTGCCATTTGTTAGGTTGTCTTTTTGTTTGGTTGATGGTGTCCTTTGGTGTGCAGAATCTTTTAAGTTTAATTAGGTCTAATTTGGATTTAGTTTTTGCTTTGTTTTTCTTGCTAAGGAGACAGGTCCCCCCAAAATAAGTTCTAAGACATGTCCAAGAGTATTCTGCCTCTATTTTCTTCTAGGAGTTTTATTGTTTCCTGTCTTACATTTAGGTATTCCATCCATTTTGAGCGGCCCACCTGTTCAGATGAATGGATAAAGAAAATGCCACACCCACACGCGTGCACAGCAATGCAGTGCTACTCAGCCGTAAAGGAAAAGAATGAAATTTGCCATTTGCAGCAACATGGCTGGATATGGAGGGTATTCAAGAAAGGCAAATACTATAAGTTTTCACTTATATGTGGAATCTAAAATGTTTTAAAAGTGACTGAAGTTACCAGAACAGAAAATGCCAGTGGGGAGAGGGCTGGGGAAGGGCAAGAGAGAGGTGGGGGATTAAAAGGTACAAAGCACTATGTATAAAATTAAGGTTCAAAGATGTACAGCTCATGGAACATACCCAATATTTCACAATAACTTTAAATTGAGTGTAATCTATAAAAATATTGAATGTGTATATTGTACATCTGACACTAATATAATACTGCCCATCAAATATACCTAAATAAAAATATAAAATGTGTCAAAAAAGTTTTAAAATCAACTTCTAAAAAAAAAAGGAGTAGAAATGAAGACGTAACTATAAGAAAAGGCAGTGATGCAGGTAGCCAGCATAGAGTGGGGGCAGGGACCAGACCCTGGAGGGAGCCTGGGCCACTTTGGAGTGGACAGGTCTGCAGCCTCAGATGCTCTGAGGTCACGGGTTTCACGGGGAAAGAATCACATCCTGGGAGAAGGGACAGAGTAACCCAGTGACAGGCCAGGCGGGGGCACAGTGATCAGCACCTCAGAAGGCACCCTTAGGGGAAGGATGTCTGGAAGCTGTATCTGGAGAGAGCTTGGTGTCCAGAGAGCCTCCTGAGCAGGCAGGGAAGTCTTGGGAGGAGCAGCCTTGCAGTCCTGAAGAGAAGAGAGCCCCGAGGTGAGGGCGGGGCAGTGCTGAAGGGCTTGAGATAAGGCAGCTGTGGAAGGGGTGGGGGAAACAGACTGGCTGGGTCATTGGCAACTAGATGGCCAAAGAGAGAGGGAGAATGGTAGAATTAGGTAGCAACAGAGAAAGCTTAATGTTTATTTCTCCAAGCAGCTGGAGGTCTATACAAATATAAAAGCCTAGGGAACCCCTCACCTCCCCACCCCAGCTGGGGAAATGTGGATGTAATTGAGAGAACCAGGGTGCTGGAGGAAGAGGAAGAGTGTTGGTAAGGAAGAATCTGGGATGGTGGGCTTGGCAGGACCAGCTCGGAGGCTCTGCACGTTTGATCCCAAGGTCTCTTCAACGGTGGTACCAGGGAGACTTGGAAGGCACATGGATCTGTGACCCACAGCTGGCAACTCAGGTAACGTGAAGGAGGGTGCTCTGAAAATGTTAGAGCGACCTCTGGCAAGTCCTGTACCCGTCAGGGCCTGACCACCTGGTAAATGTGTAAAGGTGCAGGTGTGAAAGCTCCTCTCTGTAATAACAGGCACATGTAAAAGTGCACATTTACTGAACAAATGAATTAACATGGCTTATTACTTATTTTGCAATAGCACTGTATTTGATACCAGAATTACATACCAAGAGATTTCCTGTTGTCTCTACAAGCTCTCTGTGCTAACAAAAAGATTTTTTTTTTTTTTTTTACAATCTCTTTATTTTTGAATCTGTGGATAAAAGCGTATTCTTAGAGCTCAAGGTTGGAAAAATTGTCGGGGACTACAGTTTTGACACATTCAGTAATAGGATCACAGAGCTGAAAGGACCTTTGCTGACCTATGCTAACACGGTTCTTTCTTAGCTGGGAAAACTGTGGCTGCAGAAAAGATAAGTGACAGCTCACACCAAACACTTACTTCCAGAGCCTCCCCAACACCCTTACAAAAATGACTTCAGCCGTAGGTCTGGTGATCTGCCGAGGTCCCTCTAGTGAAAGTTCTCTGTGGTTTTTAAAACATGAGTAATGGGAGGGATAAATCAGGAGATTGGGGTTAACCTACACACACTGTATATATAACCAGCACACACACAGGGAACTAGACTTACTGCCCTATAGTAGCCTATAATGGAAAAGAGTCTGAAAAAGCGCCGATAAGTATGTATAACTGAATCGCTTTGCTGTACACCTGAAACCAACACAGTGTTGAAATCAACGACACCTCAGTAGAGAAAACAAAAACACGAGTAGTGACATTTCTAATACTGCTGTTTGCTCAACTATAATACGAAGCATATTCTTTTAACTGCATTTTAGTACCTTTTCTCTCTATATATTAATACAGAAAATATGGCACTGTTACAAATTCCTAAAAGCTAGCAACAGACGTTATTTTTATGACATTGATTTCTCCCTAAGAAGTCAAATTCTGAAGCAGGGGTCTCTTTAGGGGGTTAAACCCTATATTATAGCTCTTTAAAGACTCTAGTATGTGGAGAGAGCAGATAAGAAACAACTTAGTACTTAGTGTTAGTATTTAATGGACCACTGTTGCAGCACTGTGGTTTCTTTCGAGATAGGAAAATTTTGTGAGAAATATCCTCAGAATCGGAGGGAGTTGGAGTTAGTAAAAGTACATGTAAACATTCTACGAGGATCCAAAAGCCCCTCCTCATTCCGTGTCTCTGTCTCTCTTACGTGCACACACACACACACGCACAATTTAATTACACTTGATAAATTCATGAAGGGAAGCAAAAGTGTTCACCCAGAAATTCAGAAAAGCTTATACAGCTGTACATGTATGAGCCCAGCGCCCTGCTTTTGTGCAGGAGGGTGTGGACCAGGGCAGTCAGACCCAGGAAGGAGCATCAGGGTGAGGTGACCATCTCACTTCTGGAAATCCTTGCCACGTTCATGAAAGGAAAGGTACATCTCCAGCTTTGCAAGTTCAGTGTCTTTCTTTTAATGTGCATGGGTAAAATTAAGTTAAACTTGCTTTCCACCCTCCTGGTGTTCCTTCGTCTTTATCTAGCATGCTTTTTATAGTTCATATTGTCATTAGAAAGCTAGTGGTTTCTAATGGTTTCATTAATGAATTCTGAAGAGAAAGGAATTCGGGTGGGGTTTGCTTTGCTGGCCTAGAGATGCCATTTTTGCATGAATCATGTACCTACACTAGGAGGTTGATGTGTCCTGTTGGTGCTTCTTCAGACCCCTTCTGCTTAGCTAGAAAATTCTGAGGCAGAGATGTGACTTGGAGGAAACGAAGGGCTCATGTTTAATTTTTCATTTGAATATAATTGCTTTAAAATGTTATGTTCATTTCTGCTGTACAACGAAGTGAATCAGCCATGTGTATACATATGGCCCCTCTGTCTAACAATTCTTTACGTCCTAAGTTACTCCTATGGCCTTTAAATACCTGGGGCATCCTTTCTTGGGCAGCAGATCCCCCTCCTTACGGTCCTGATTGGAGCTGCTTTGTTCACTGCCCAGCACAGCAGGTTTGGGGTGGGAGGTGCAGATAGAGAGGAGGCTGGGTTCTCCCTGTCAAGTGGTCCTTGCTTTTTTCCTTAGAGAGGAGGGTTGCTTTGGTGCCACAAACAAAGAGCACATTACAGAGGCCACCTTTCCTCATGGAGCAGAGTCCTATCAGATAAAGGGACCCTGCGGTTAATAAACTCTGACCTTACATATCAAGAAAAGTCTGATCAGGGGACATTTGTGAAATATCCCCACTGTGGGAGCCACTCATCAAACCCACAGGCCACATCCACACTCTGTATAGTACTGTGAGTCCCCTAAGAAACTGATGACTCCTAAATACAGCCATAAAAGTTACATGCTTATTACAGAGGCCAGAATTTTCTTTCGTTCCGACATCTGTGTCCTTTGCAAAGGTGTAGGCCTAAGAATTTTCCCTGAAGTGTTGTTTTGTTTCACTTTGTTTAAAAAAAAAAAGAAAAAACAGCCTAAAACTCCATCATGAGCACCAATATAATCAATGATGGCAAAATTGTCCATGGGAAAACTTTACATTCTTTGAAAAGAAGAAACTAAGGATATATGACATGGTTTCTTAAATGAATTAGGTGCAAAAATCAAGGTATAACCCAGTGTGTGTAGTGTATACAAGATCTACTTTTATAAATTTAAAAAAAAATGCACGCACAGTGGATTCTCATTTTCCATGGTAGTTTTGGCTGCTGCAGTCGCTGCAAATACTGAATCCTTGCTCCCAGCAGAAACACAGGGTTAGGCTCCTGGAGCCTTTGGTCACATACAGACTTAACTGATCCACATATAACCTTGGTTTGTGTGTGTTTCTGCTTAAAGACACATTATTTAATATACAGTTGATTCACTAACATTCACCTCATAACCAAAAGCACTGTAATTCATATCTGAATGACGCTTACCTTGTGTGTGTGTATATATATATATATATATATGAAAGTGAAAGTGAAGTTGCTCAGTCATGTCCGACTCTTTGCGACCCCATGGACTGTAGCCTACCAGGCTTCTCTGTCCATGGGATTCTCCAGGCAAGAATACTGGAGTGGGTTGCCATTTCCTTCTCCAGGGGATCTTCCCGACCCAGGGATCGAACCTGGGTCTCCTGCATTGGAGGCAGATGCTTTAACCTCTGAGCCACCAGAGAAGCCCATATATATATATATATATATATATATATATATATATATTTTTTTTTTTTTTTTTTTTTTTTTTTTCCTGGAAGTGTAACGAAAAGTGGGGTCTTGCTGCTCCTCACACTAAAGCCAATAAAGAGGCCAGGTTGGTGAAAAGAAAAGTTTGCTTTATTTCGGATGTCAGCAGCTGGGGTGGGGATGAGGGGATACGTGGAGGGTGGACACCTGTCCAGAGGCCGACTTCCCCTGCCCACTGGCAATCAGTGGGCAAGAACTTTTATAGCCTGAGGGAGGGGGCGGCATGCAGAAACAGCACAGTCAGCTTTGATGGTCATCTTGAAATTGGTCTGATCAGTGTCATCCTGATTGTTTTAAGTACAGTTAATCATCAGTCCCAGGGTCAGTTTCTTCCCTTTTCCTTGAGGTCAGTGGTCAGAATGGTGGCACCTCTTGCCATGGTTACAGACTGGTCCTCATGTAGTTGGCTTCTTCCCCCGGGGTTTCAGTGTGTACACGACTGCTCACAGGACATGGCTCAGAAGCTTATCTGTAGTCTTTGAAGAGGAACGGAAGGCCCTTGACTTTACTTACTGACCGAACTGTTGCATTACTTGGTTTTCTTTGATTGTTTCCCTTTGTCTCTGCATTTTCTCACTTCTCTGATCAAACTTATTTTTTAGCTAAAGTTTTCCACAGACAAAAGGCAGGCCGAGGACTCGGAGGGCAAGACCACAGGGTCCTGCTCTGTTTCATAAAGCACATGACGGTCTTCTTGCACTTGACATTGGACAGTGCCTCAGCACTATAGTGGAGCCACTTTAAATGACAAAATCAGACAGACACACACTCACACACACACATGCAAAGCCCCCCAAAGTGCAAAAATCATAACATTAAATAGAGGCTAAGATGGACACATTTACAACTTGAGTGAAACCAGAAGGCAGAGAATCTCCCTGTTCAGTGGAGCATGCATGTCTTTGCCCCCCTTTGTGCGTCCCACATGACCGTAAATGCCCAGTGAGCACTGATGCTGGAGTCACAAATAAATGTTAGGAGGAGGCAGACTCACAAACTTGGAAAGTGTGAGTCATGAGGATTGGCAACGTATGTGCACACGTACAAATAGAAGGATAAAGGAACTGCTCCTAGGAAGTGATCTCTGTTAAACAGGATGGATGGTGCACCTTCTGTGGTCACACTCTGTGGCCCTCGTGAGTTCTTTTTTTTTTTTTTTCACTGTGTCCATACACACACCTCTTCCTTCTCTGTCCTCCCTGCTCCTGTCCCACTTCTGCCTCTGTGCTCGCAGCGAGCCATGTGCATTCTCCAAGGAGCTCCAGGGATAGGATCTTACTGGAGCCAAATTTATCAGAGTGAATACCCACTGAGTCAGCCTCTTGGCAAAACTGGGCAGTATAATTCTGCAGATGAACAGTGTTTTACAAATGCTGAGCGTGACACTCTGACTATAAGTTCCCTGGGTGCTTTGCATTCCAGAATATCACCCATCTCCCCTCACCCTGGGGAGCCTGGATGCCAGGGCACTTGAAGTCTGTAAATGCTCTTGCTGAAATTCTTACCACAGGCCATCAGAATGGAAGCTTGGCAAATAGGAAACAACTTGCACAGTACGGATGAGGGAATGGCAGCTGTCAGGTGGTATGTGACACACGCACGGAAATTCCTTCCAAGTAGATCCCAGTTTCAGATTGCCCTCCTAGAGGCAGAAGAGGCGACAGGTCCCTGTTTTGTGACCATACCTTCCCCAGGACGTCCAGAAGTCAAGAGCATCCTTCTGTGGCTTGTCCCAGATCCTGTGTGTGGCTTTTCAGCTTATTTTTAAAAATCTTGTCATTAATACCTTGTAACTTTAGAAAACAGGAAAGTTTAATTTTGTGTGGTGTTTCCTTCCTCGCATATTATCACACTGTTCTTGTCTTTTACTTACCTGTGAAAGCCTGACTAGAAAGTAACCTCCCTGAAAGGCTTTCTTTCTAATTAATCAGGAGACTTTCACTTTCCCCCAGGCACTTCCTGTGATTTACCTTAATCCCGGTTAAAAACAAGCTGGAGAAAGAATAGCATTGGAACATGTATATTATCATAAGTGAAATAGATCTACAGTCTGAGGTTGATGCATGAGACAGGGTGCTCAGGGCTGGTGCACTGGGATAACCCAGAGGGATGGGATGGGGAGGGATGTGGGAGGGGGCTTCAGGATGGGGGACACATGTACACCCATGGCTGATTCATGTCAACGTATGGCAAGACCCACCACAGTATTGTAAAGTAATTAGCCTCTGATTAAAATAATTAATTTTAAAAATTAAAAAACAAACCAAAAAACAGGCTGAAGCAGAGCTGATGACCGGTAAAGAAAAAAAATGTGTGAGGCGTGCCCACATCTAATTATACTTGGGATTCATTAGTTTTAATGGTCTCCCGTGGACTGTTGCCCTTTGTCCAGTGTTAGTTTGTAACCTAAAATCATTCAGATTTCTGTGTAATTGGATTTCTGCCAACAGTATTCCGTCCATCACTGTGTTTCTTCTCAAACATTGAGAATGCTGTCTTTTAAAGATGTTTGTATGCATATACATGAATATAATCAAAATGTGTGAAAACACCTCTTCATTTGAAAAAAAAAAAGTTAACAGGCTTGTAAAGAATAACTTTAGCAACAAATGGTGAGTTTATTTTAAGAACAAACTTTGTAAATGTATGGGCCTCTAAAAATAAAAATAGGGAGGTTTATCAAATGTTAACTTTTCTTATTAACTATTCCAGTTACGCATGACAGGAGCAGACTGTAGTTACTTCTGATCTTGTGTCTGCAAAACCACAGGGTTTTAGGAAGAAGCATTTGGACACCTTCTGGCCTGCATCGTTTATAGCCACATCTGGACACAGGAGCCTACAATAAAATGGGTCAGAGCTTTCTGGAGTTTCTGAGGATGCTTCCAGCTGGCAACTAGCTGGGATGAATTCTCCTTGATTGGTTAAGTCTGTGTCCCGTGAGTGTTTATTATAGGTGATGCTGCTGCCCTCAGGCAAGTGCACAGCCTGGATGCTTGATCCTGTTTATACATCACCATCCAGCATGTCCCTGAGCACTGATGACCTTGTCCACCTGAGCTGCATTTGAACTGAGATGCATCCTTGTTTTTTAGCCCTAAAAACTCTCTAATGACTTAGAGTCCACCAATGTGCACAGCCGTTCAGTTCTCTTCCTAAAGGCAGAGTCAGGTGCAGCACCAACCTGTCATCAGAAGGTGCCTTGGTGAGTATAATCGCAGGACGGTCAGATGCTGAGCCAGCCCTATGGACCAGGGACCGTAGCTTGTTCCTCTTCTGAGTCTGTATAAGGGACGTGAGTAGATGCCTCCCTTCTGAGACCGACAGTGCTTAGGCCAAGGGTAGCATACCACAGCCCAGGGGCCACATCCAGCCTGCTGCTGCTGCTGCTAAGTCACTTCAGTCGTGTCCGACTCTGTGCGACCCCATAGACGGCAGCCCACCAGGCTCCCCCGTCCCTGGGATTCTCCAGGCAAGAAAACTGGAGTGGGTTGCCATTTCCTTTTCCAACGCATGAAAGTGAAAAGTGAAAGGGAGGTCACTCAGTCGTGTCTGACTGCCAGCGACCCCGTGGACAGCAGCCCACCAGGCTCCTCCGTCCATGGGATTTGCCAGGCAAGAGTACTGGCGTGGGGTGCCATTGCCTTCTCCAATCCAGCCTGCTACCTGATTTTATTCTTTACTGGTCTATAGTTGATTTGCAGTGTTGTGCTAAATTCAGGTGTACAGCAAAGTGATTCAGTTATACATACATATATGTCTAATTTTTTTAAGATTCTTTTTCCTTATATGTTATGGTAAAATATCAAGTAGAGTTCGTTGTGCTATGCAGTACATCCTCTGTGGTTATCTGTTTTATGTATAGTAGGGTATATATGTTGGGGCTTCCCTGGTGGCTCAGATGGTGAAGAATCTGCCTGCAGCGCGGGAGACCCAGGTTTGATTCCTGGGTCAGAGAAGATTCCCCTGGAGAAGGGAATGGCTTCCCACTCCAGTATTCTTGCCTGGAGAATTCCATGGACAGAAGAGCCTGGTGCACTACAGTCCATGGGGTCTGAAAGAGTCGAACGTGACTGAGCGACTCACTCACTCATGTGTATGTTAATCCCAAACTCCTAAGTTATCTTCCCTCTTTTCCCCTTTGGTAACTTTAAGTTTGTTTTCTGTGCCTGTGGGTTTATTTCTGTTTTGTAAATAAGTTCATTTGCATCATTTTTTTTTTTTTAGATTGCATGTATAAGAGATATCTCATATCTCATGTTATTTATCTTTGTCTGACTTCACTTAGTATAATAATCTCCAAGTCCACCCATGTTGCTGCAGATGGCATTATTTAATTCTTTTCAGGAGTGAGTACTAACTATTCCACTGTATATCTATACTACATCTTCTTTATCCATTCATCTGTTGATGGACATTTAGGTTGCTTCCCTATCTTGGCTATTATAGATAGTGCTGCCGTGGACACTGGGGTATGTGTATCTTTTCAAATTATGGCTTTCTCGAGATATATGCCCAGGAGTGGGTTGCTGGATCATATGATAACTTTATTTTACCTCCATCCTGTTCTCCACAGTGACTGCATCAATTTATACTCCCATCAACAGTGTAGGAGGGTTCCCTTTTCTCCACACCCTGGGCAGCATTTATTATTCATAGACTTTTTGATGCTGGCCAGTCTGACCAGTGTGAAGGCTCACCTGCTACCTGTTTTTAAAAGTAAAATTGTATTGGAGCACCATTATGCCTCATTTCTTGTGTGCTGTCCATGACTAATTTTCCTCTACATCAGCTAAGTTGAGTAGTCACAAGAGTGACCTTATGGCCCTCAGAACTGAAGCCATGCACTCTCTGGCTTAGGCCAGAAAACCCTGTTGTCTATGATGTATACTCTTGTTAGTATGAAAAGGCAAAATGATAGGATACCGAAAGAGGAAATCCCCAGGTCATTAGGTGCACAATATGCTTCTGGAGATCAGTGGAGAAATAACTCCAGAAAGAATGAAGGGATGGAGCCAAAGCAAAAACAATACCCAGTTGTGGATGTGACTGGTGATAGAAGCAAGATCTCATGCTGTAGAGAGCAATATTGCATAGGAACCTGGAATGTCAGGTCCATGAATCAAGGTAAATTGGAAGTGGTCAAACAGGAGATGGCAAGAGTGAACGTCGACATTCTAGGAATCAGCGAACTAAACCGGAATGGGCGAATTTAACTCAGATGACCATCATATCTACTACTGCGGGCAGGAATCCCTCAGAAGAAATGGAGTAGCCATCATGGTCAACAAAAGAGTCCAAAATGCAGTACTTGGATGCAATCTCAAAAACGACAAAATGATCTCTGTTCGTCTCCAAGGCAAACCATTCAATATCACAGTTATCCAAGTCTATGCCCCAACCAGTAACACTGAAGAAACTGAAGTTGAACAGTTTTATGAAGACCTGCAAGACCTTTTAGAACTAACACCCAAAAAGATGTCCTTTTCATTATAAGGGACTAGAATGCAAAAGTAGGAAGTCAAGAAACACCTGGAGTAACAGGCAAATTTGGCCTTGGAATGCGGAATGAAGCAAGGCAAAGACTAATAGAGTTTTAAGAAAATGCACTGGTCATAGCAAACACCCTCTTCCCACAACACAAGAGAAGACTCTACACAAGGACATCACCAGATGGTCAACACCGAAATCAGATTGATTATATTCTTTGCAGCCAAAGATGGAGAAGCTCTATACAGTCAACAAAAACGAGACCAGGAGCTGACTGTGGCTCAGATCATGAACTCCTTATTACCAAATTCAGACTCAGATTGAAGAAAGTAGGGAAAACCACTAGACCATTCAGGTATGACCTAAATCAAATCCCTTATGATTATACAGTAGAAGTGAGAAATAGATTTAAGGGCCTAGATCTGATAGATAGAGTGCCTGATGAACTATGGAATGAGGTTTGTGACATTGTATGGGAGACAGGGATCAAGACCATCCCTATGGAAAAGAAATGCAAAAAAGCAAAATGGCTATCTGGGGAGGCCTTACAAATAGCTGTGAAAAGAAGAGAGGCAAAAAGCAAAGGAGAAAAGGAAAGATATAAGCATCTGAATGCAGAGTTCCAAAGAATAGCAAAAAGAGATAAGAAAGCCTTCTTCAGCGATCAATGCAAAGAAATAGAGGAAAAGAACAGAATGGGAAAGACTAGAGATCTCTTCAAGAAAATTAGAGATACCAAGGGAACATTTCATGCAAAGATGGGCTCGATAAAGGACAGAAATGGTATGGACCTAACAGAAGCAGAAGATATTAACAAGAGGTGGCAAGAATACATGGAAGAACTGTACAAAAAAGGTCTTCACAACTCAGATAATCACGATGGTGTGATCACTCACCTAGAGCCAGACATCCTGGAATGTGAAGTCAAGTGGGCCTTAGAAAGCATCACTACGAACAAAGCTAGTGGACGTGATGGAATTCCAGTTGAGCTGTTTCAAATCCTGGAAGATGATGCTGTGAAAATGCTGCACTCAATATGCCAGCAAATTTGGAAAACTCAGCAGTGGCCACAGGACTGGAAAAGGTCAGTTTTCATTCCAATTCCAAAGAAAGGCAATGCCAAAGAATGCTCAAACTACTGCACAATTGCACTCATCTCACATACTAGTAAAGCAATGCTCAAAATTATCCAAGCCAGGCTTCAGCAATACATGAACTGTGAACTTTCAGATGTTCAAGTTGGTTTTAGAAAAGGCAGAGGAACCAGAGATCAAATTGCCAACATCCACTGGATCATGGAAAAAGCAAGAGAGTTCCAGAAAAACATCTATTTCTGCTTTATTGACTATGCCAAAGCCTTTGACTGTGTGGATCACAATAAACTGTGGAAAATTCTGAAAGAGATGGGAATACCAGATCACCTAACCTACCTCTTGAGAAATCTGTATGCAGGTCAGGAAGCAACAGTTAGAACTGGACATGGAACAACAGACTGGTTCCAAATAGGAAAATGATTACATCAAGGCTGTCTATTGTCACCCTGCTTATTTAACTTCTATGCAGAGTACATCATGAGAAACACTGGACTGGAAGAAGCACAAGCTGGAATCAAGATTGCCGGGAGAAATATTAATAATCTCAGATATGCAGATGACAACACCCTTATGGCAGAAAGTGAAGAGGAGCTAAAAAGTCTCTTGATGAAAGTGAAAGAGGAGAGTAAAAAAGTTGGCTTAAAGCTCAACATTCAGAAAACGAAGATCATGGCATCCGGTCCCATCACTTCATGGAAAATAGATGGGGAAACAGTAGAAACAGTGTCAGACTTTATTTTTGGGGGGCTCCAAAATCACTGCAGATGGTGACTGCAGCCATGAAATTAAAAGACGCTTACTCCTTTGAAGAGAAGTTATGACCAACCTAGATAGTTTATTCAAAAGCAGAGACATTACTTTGCTGACTAAGGTCCATCTAGTCAAGGCTATGATTTTTCCTGTGGTCATGTATGGATGTGAGAGTTGGACTGTGAAGAAGGCTGAACGCCGAAGAATTGATGCTTTTGAACTGTGGTGTTGGAGAAGACTCTTGAGAGTCCCTTGGACTGCAAGGAGATCCAACCAGTCCATTCTGAAGGAGATCAACCCTGGGATTTCTTTGGAAGGAATGATGCTAAAGCTGAAGCTCCAGTACTTTGGCCACCTCATGCGAAGAGTTGACTCATTGGAAAAGAGTCTGATGCTGGGAGGGATTGGGGGCAGGAGGAGAAGGGGACAACCAAAGATGAGATGGCTGGATGGCATCACAGACTCGATGGACGTGAGTCTCAGTGAAATCTGGGAGATGGTGATGGACAGGGAGGCCTGGCGTGCTGCAATTCATGGTGTCACAAAGAGTTGGACATGACAGAGTGACAGAACTGAACTGATATTTGCCTTGTTAGCAGGTGACTGTAGAGACATGGGACCACATGTACACGTGTTGAGTCTGTTGTCAGTAGATCTGAAATAGAAAGAATGCCCTCAGTCGGAGTTCAGGTCACGACTGTGGGAGCACAAGTGAAGGTGTGAGGAACCGTAATCTGTAGATGAAGGAAAGGAACCTGGTCAGGAAACCGCGGGGAGCAGAGTAGAGCCGGACAAGGGAGAGATGCCACGAGATGAGATAAAGAAAGACCACAGATCCCCGAGACTGAGATTAGCTTGTTCCTCAAGCTCCCAGGGTCTGTAAGAGCCATCCAACCCACAGGCACCTGTTCATAAGCCTCCTTGTGTCTGTGTAAAGCAAGAGTCTCTCTTTCAAGTAAGAGATGGACCAAAGGAGGCCATTGTGAACTCATACAACTCAACGTAAAAAAAAAAAAAAAAGCCCCATTAAAAAGTAGGCAGAAGAACTGACTAGACATTTTTTCCAAATAGGAAATGCAGATGGCCAACAGGCATGGGAACAGAAGCTTAACATCAATAATCATCATGGAAATACAAATCAAAACTACAATGATGGATGACTTCACACTGGTCAGAATGATCATCATTGAAAAGTTTACAGATAATGAGTGCTAGAGAGGGTGTAGAGAAAAGGGAACCCTTCTATGCTGTTGGTGAGAATGGAAATTGATTCAGTTGCTATAGAGAACAGTACAGTTTCCTTTAAAAACTATAAATAGAGCTACCATATTATCCAGCAGTCCTCCTCCTGAGCATTTAAAAAAATGCTAAAAGTGAAAGTGGCTCAGTCATGTCTGACTCTTTGCAATCCCATGGACTATACAGTCCATAGAATTCTCCAGGCCAGAATACTGGAGTGGATAGCCTTTCCCTTCTCCAGGGGATCTTCCCCACCCAGGGATCGAACCCAGGTCTCCCACATTGCAGATGGCTTCTTTACCAGCTGAGCCACCGGGGAATGTAATTCAAAAAGATGCATGCGCACAAAAGTTCATTACAGCACTGTTTACGGTAGCCTAGACATGAAAGAAACCTAAGTGTGCATCAACAGAGGATGGATAAAGATGTAGTGGTACATGTATTCAATGGAATAATACTCAGCTATAAAAAATAAATAATTTACATTTGTAGCAACATGGATGGACTTGGAGAACATTATGCTAAATGAAATGTTAGGGAAAAACAAATACTCTATGTATCACTTATATGTGGAATCTAAAAAATTCAGCAAACCAGTGAATATAACTAAACAGAAGCAGGCTCAGCTGTAGAGGTGAAACTGGTGGTTCCCAGTGGGGAAATGGAAGCAGTAGGGGCATGACAGGGGTAGGCGAGTGGGAGGAAACTATTAGGTGTAAGACGGGCTTCAAGGATGTATTGTACGACATGGGGAATATAGTCAATGCTTTGTTTTGTAATAACTGTAAATGGAAAGTAACCTTTAAAAATTGTATAAGAATAAAAAATTTAGAAAAATAGAGACCAATATGTGTTTGTCCATCATGAAGCAAATTTAATTCACTTATTTCTAAGTTCCTAATAGATCCCTTTTTGAAGCTCCAGTACTCTGGCGACCTGATGCAAATAGCTGACTCACCAGAAAAGATGCTGATGCTGGGAAAGATTGAAGGCAGGAGGAGAAGGGGACGACAGAGGACGAGATGGTTGGATGGCATCACCGACTCAATGGCCATGGGTTTGAACAAGCTCCAGGAAATTGTGAAGGACAGGGAAGCCTGGCAAGCTTCAGTCCATGGGGTTGTACAGAGTCGGACACGACTGAGTGACTGAACAACAACGACAGATCCCCTTTAGACTCCAGTATTGACGTTAAGCACAATCAACTGGGTTGAGTGGAACAATCACGTGATGTAGTGGATGGGAACCATGTTCTCAGAAAACTTGAATGTAACATCAATGGCGCTTCATGAAATTAGCATTTCCACTTTCATCTGTTCAGTCATTCTGTAAATGTTGAAGACCTATTCAATGGAAAGAAGTTGGGAAAGACAGTTTGATGAATGAGAACAGGATGGAACAAGACTCACTCCCAGGAAACGGAAGCAACCTTGTAAGAATGTTGGCCCAGGCACACTGACGACGACCACCCAGAGAAATCAGCAGTGACTGAATTGAGTAACTACTTGTAGCTCACTTTGGCTCAGAGGTTAAAGCGTCTGCCTGCAATGCAGGAGACCTGGGTTCGATCCCTGGGTCGGGAAGATCCCCTGGAGAAGGAAATGGCAACCCACTCCAGTATTCTTGCCTGGAGAATCCCATGGACAGAGGAGCCTGGTGGGCTACAGTCCACGGGGTCACTAAGAGTTGGACACGACTAAGCAACTTCTCTTTGAACGTGCTGACGCACATGCCAGCACTGTGGGTATGGACATGGGTGAGGCTGAGCCTTTGGTGTTAGAAAAACAGTCGTGTTTCCCACAAGGAGAAGAGGGGGTTGCTTCCTGCTGTAGAGACAGAGGGTGCACCCTGGGGTGTCGTGCTGGTGGGCGCATGAAATAGTGTTAGAGTGTCCACTGCAGCATCACTGATAATGACCATACAGGGACTAAAGCAGGGTCATCAGACAATAAAATACCATCCTGTAGTTGAAAGAAATGAACCAGAGCTATGTGAATCAATATCAATGAATCTCAAATCTATCACCGAGCCAAAACTAAGATGCGGAACATTCTTATAGAATGAGACCAACAATGTGGCATTTTAAAACATGGAGGGATGAATTAGGAGTTTGGAATTAACAGATACACACTAATATGTGTGAAATAGATGACCAGCAGGAACCTAGTGTATAGCGCAGGGAGCTATATACTTAATAATAACCTATAAGGGAAAAGAATCCCTAAAGAGCACATGTATATATAGAGAGAGAGCATAAATGTATAAATATGTATAACTGAATCACTTTGCTGTACACCTGGAACTAACACAACATTGTAAATCATCTGTACTCCAATAAGTAAAGGCAACCATGGAAACCAGTATTTGTATATTGCTTAGACTAGCACGCATATGTGGTGTAAATATTTTTAAAAATATTTTAGAGTAATAGCTACAAGGATAGCTTATAAATCTGGAGAAAGAAAGAAGGAATGGGATTCAAGAGGTTTTGCTGGATTTCAGCTATTTCTGGATATTTAAATTCTTCTTTAAAACAAGACAAAACAAAACAGAAAACCTAACCATGGAGGAAATACAGCAGAATGGGTGATGGAAAGAGTCACATGTATTTTATTATTCTCAGACCTTTTCTTTTTGAAATATCTCAGAGGAGAAAAGAAGAGCCCAGGCATGTTTTTAGGGAGACAATTCCAAAGAAAGGTAGTACGGCTGGTTACCCTCAAGGAATCTCCCAGGCCGGATGGCGTGGATTAGGACCCGCTCTGAACTCTGCTCAATTGCCTTATGCAGAGTTACATTGGTCCAGGGAGTGAAATTCGCCCCTTGTTGCAGTAACAGCACCCCGTCCTGTGGCCAGACTAACAAGCGCAGCCTGGTGGCGGCCACGTGTGAGCCCAGGCCCTGGGCTGGCCCGCAGGGGCCTGCACGGGTAGGTGGGGCACAGAGCTTCTGAGGACCCTGTGGCCAGTTCTTCCACTGCAGGGGCTATCACTCCAAACAATTTGGGGCCAGGGCATCTGCCAGAATATGAAAAAAAAAAAAAAAAAATACTATGAGTCATCTGCTTAGACAAACATGCGCACGTGTATGTACATAAATAAACACATGATTACATCTTTCCAGAAGCTCAGAACCTGAGCCATCTGAGATCCTTGCTTCAGGACCTCTGTGGAGACACATTGCCTTGGATAGATGTGGCCAAATCCTCCAGAGAAGACAACCACGCTGCAGCTTCTGTGACTGCAGGGGACTCTGAACTGCAGGCTCAGGAAAGGGCCGGTGCTGCTAGGCGTTGCCCTAGACAGCGTGCTAGTTAGTTGTCTTGGAGCACCGACGACCCGAATGCACAGAATCTGTCCTTGCGCTAATAGCTCCACGATGGCTCTTGGGAGGTTCTTTAAAGAACGAAGCTACTGGGCTTAGGAAATTCTTCAGCTCGTCTGTCGCCTTGTGCACAGTCATCTGGGTGGTGTAAGAGAGCCTAAAGTTTACATGGGAAGGGAGCTCGGATGACAAGCATATTCTTGGCGTCAGCCTCTGACCACCAATGCAGAATGTGAGTAAGGAATGACATTTTTAGTAAAAGGTCACAGACAACATGAACTTAACACATTTTTATTCACCAGGTGGCAAATAGGAATAAAATCCCCAAAGCTGGGTTCATTGAATAAATATTGCAGGTTGACTGAGGTATCCAAATATGTTTAACATAGTCTCTCATCGCGAGTACTACTTTTTTTTTTTTTCTGACATATATTTTTATTCATGATTTAAATGCTTAGTGACTCTTTCATAGCATCCATCTTTCATTCATCTGATGGCATATTTATATGATTGTTAGTCTGATTGGACAATTAAAATGTACTTAAGTGAGATATAAACTAAGTTCCTTTTTCTTCTTTCTTGGAGAATTCATCTAGTCATTGTTGTTCTAATACTTTACACTAACCATTTTTTCCCTCTGAACTGGCCAACCAGCTACGGTATCTGAAACCAGTGACTCACAACATCTATTTTGAAATCGCTAGTATAAATAGGTACAGTCTGGTTACACCACAATTTAAACAACTGTCCAGCCAAATGAAATGCAAAAAAAGGGGGAAAAAAGTACTGCAAACACCTTGAAATGTGTGTTTCCAGCTGACTTTCAGAACAGGTCCACATTTATATAGCTGTGTAAAGAGCAAGGGAATGAAACCAGAAATTCCAAAATATTTTCAAACGGGCTTAGACATTTCGACAGTGTACTATTTTTCTCTGCCAGGAGAATGAATAAATGAATGGTTTGCCCTCTGGGGGAAGAATCCATTTACAAGAGAAAATATTTTAAATTCTTACCGTTGCAGAAGGAAAACCAGAGTAGATCTTCGTTGTGGGGGGTGGGATGGGCGTATGTGTCAGGGGCAGGGTGGCATGTTTCGGCATGGGGTCTTGTTTGCTTATTTTTGTCCTTCATTCATTCTTCACACATTTCTGTGATGAGCACTGGAGGTATGAATGGTCCCTGCCTTCACGTGGTTACAGTTTTAAGGGAGGAAACCGAGGGAACAGCAATGTATTATGAGGATGAAATGAGCATTCACTAATCCCGTGGGGAACAGAAGTGAGAGGCAGGACAGAGAATGTTGTGAACTGTGTTTGTGAGGTATAGATTGTCCCTGGAGTGTGAAGTGAAGGAAGAGGTGAGGGTCAAGCCTGTGGGCTACACCTGTTGTCCATTCAGTTGATGGGGCTGCTCTCTCTCTGTGCTATAATGACCTGGTTACCCTTTAATCTGCTCTGTAAAGTTCTCCAGAGGAGGAAGAGTATTTATTTATTTCTGTTTCCTAGTGTCTAGAACAGGGCCAGGTGCCTGGAGGGTGCAAAATGCATGCACTTTCAGTTTAATTGAATAAATGGAAAGATGGATGGATGGAAGGAGGCTCTGTATTTAGAAAGAAATATAGTTAGGTTATGATGGCTTCAGTGGGGAAAAATAACTTAGAAGAAAAAATGCAGTACATTGGGTGTGGTAGTATGTAAAAATATTTTTACTAGAAGGATTCTTGGAGTTTACAAATTAAAAATTACTTCCCCCTGTGTCTGGCCCTTGCAAAATTTCACGCTCACACCTACACTAGTATGCTTGTTAGATTGTTGGACTGAACTCTCCTTTGATTTCAAAGTATACTCTTTCATTGAGATGACAGTTTTTAACTAGTAAAGAAGGTTTTCCAATTAAAACAGTAATTTTGCAAGGTGTACTCAATTATGTGAAAGTAAACTGCTAGTACTTTGAAAAAAAACTTAATGCTGTTAAACTCTTTAAAATAGTATTACATATCAAAGCTACACCTTTAAAATACCAATGGAAGAAAAATAAAATAGCTCCAGAGACACAGGGACAGCAAGCAGACAGCTGGAATTTTTGGGAAATGTCTGTGGTATTTTAGTTTATTTTTAAGGGAAAGAAAAATTTTCCATCAAACTTTAGGAAACAATGACATTTAAAAAAACTTATACCCAATAAGGTTCTTTATAATGCTGTAGTTAAATTCAGATTATATTTTATTCAAGAATTGTAGGGGTTTTTAATTTTTTTGGCGGGATGGATAGGGTAAGAAACTGATTTTTGTAAGCTTCTTCCATCCCCTTTAATTACATTCTCATTCTGCTCCAATGCACACACTCACATGGATACTCACAGTGCATTATTTTTATTTTTCATGGGACCCTTGTGTCCAGACCACCATACCAGACAGAAACTGAACAACACTACAGTCCTCCTCAAACTCCAGGAGATGGTGAAGGACAGGGAAGCCTGGCATGCTGCAATCTATGGGGGTCACAAAATGTTGGACACAACTTAGTGGCTGAATAATAACTATCCACCAGAATGTGAAAAGGAGACCAAACATAAAATATTCAGTAACATGTAGGCAATTTCAAAAATGCTTGGGACAGAAGTTAAAAAAAAAAAAGAGAGAGAGAGAGGTAGAAAGAGGCTTTGTAGTCTTGGTCTATATTAGTAGATGTTTCAGAAGGTGAAGAAGTTTTAATTATGTGCTTCATGGAGTGGGAGACTGACTCCTCTGAATCACTTTCTATGCCTTGGGGCCCTCTCTGCTTTTCTGTTCCCTTCTCCAGTCCTGTCCCCCCTGAATCCTCCCCTCTCCCCTCTTACTTCCCCCCTCTCCTCACCACTGATGGCTCCAGAGCTCCTAGCACCCTGGGTGGGAGCAGGAGGGAGCTGAATGCTACAGTCTCCCCACCAGGTCTCTAAGTGTGGTTTAGGGAAGGAAGAGGACTTGTTTACACCTGGATCCTTTGGGCTTTTACTGAGCCTTTCATAGCTTACCTCTATCTCCTCTCACCCTGCTCACAGGAAGATGCCCTGATCAACATCAAAATTGCTGTAATCTATTACTAAACAGTAAAAAAAAAAGAATGAAATATTGCCATTTGCAGCAACATGGATGGACCTAGAGATTTTCATACTAAGTGTCAGAAGGAGAGAGACAAATACCATATAATATCACTTATGTGGTAGTTCATAAAGAACCTGCTTGCCGATGTAGGAGACATAAGAGATGCAGGGAAGATCCCCTGGAGGAGAAAGTGGCACCCCACTTCAGTGTTCTTGCCTGGAGAATCCCACAGAGAGAGGAGCCTGGCTGGCCACAGTCCACAGGGTCGCAAATTGTCAGACGTGACTGAAGCGACTTAGCATGCATATGTGCAATCTAAAATCCGAAGCAAATGGACTTAACCCCTGAAGCAGAAACAGACTCACAGGCAGAAGAGAGTTGTGGTTGCCAAAGGAGAGATGGGTAGGGGAGGGATGGACTGGGCGTTTGGGATTAGCAGATAAAGCTATTATGTATGGGACAGATAGATAACAATGTTCTATTCTGTAGCCCAGGGACCTATATCCTATGATAAACCAGAATGGAAAAGAACACGAAAAAGTGAATGAATGAATGAAAATGGCTGTGTTCGGTTCTGACCCTGAAAAGAAGCTCTATGAGAGGATAAGGCAGCACAGTCCTGGTCAGAAGATAAAGTTCAGCTCTGCTTCCCAGGCTGCTCTGAGAGGAGCTTAAAGGAGAAGACTTCCAGGCCTTGCTTCCTCACCTGGGAGACAAGGATGGCGAGGAGGACTTGTCCAGGGCCCCGTGACTCCGTGCACTGGGGCCTGGCCCCTCTGTCCCTCTCTGTGTGGGCACCCGTCGCATCCTGGGCCCCGGGCCGTTGGCACCACAGACGGTCACGGGCATTGCGAATGATGAGAATCAGAGCAGCACGGCTCACTGGGGTTTGTTTAGTCCGTGAGAGGAGTTTCAATTTGTTTTAAAGGAGAGCCTTTTCCCTCGGCTTTTCATTACAAGATGCTTCAGCCACCACACTGTCTGAACCTTCCATGTCTGAGAGTCTTTCTGTCAGTGTTTGGTTATCAGCCTGCAGTTGTCAGAATCACTGGAAAAAGCCATTTACTGCGTCTCTTAGGTGCACGAATGAGGCCCCTGCTGCTTCAGTCGTTGCTCTAAGAGTCCCCCTTGATTTGAGTATATTTTCAGTGTCTGTTTACATAATTTCATCTCCATCTCAGGGAAATTTATTTGGTAGATGTTAATTTCTTTGAGATTATTTAAAGAGAAGATGGTAGATGGTATCCAAAAGAGCTTTTAACCACCCCCCCCTTTTTTTTTTGCATTTTTACTGTATTGGCAAGTTTTATCAGCTCCATTATTTTATAGTTGTGGTCATTGTATTCTTTATTAAAAATAGTTATTTGGAATTGCTGCATTACTGTCAGTGTCTGAATAACATATTTACAAACATGGCATTCTATTTTGCCAGTGCAAATATGCATTAAATAACAATTCCTATTGCTAAATATGGCTACAGAAACAGTTGGTTCTCTTGCTAAAGATAATTATTTATACAAGTAAAGTGACACTATCTTAATATTCTTTTCAAGACAACTATTTCCAAAGGTTTATTAGAGAAAATGTTCTGGGAAAAAATAAAATATAGATATCACATATTTAACTGTGTGTTGGAAACTTAGATAAGCCTGGAAATCAGATAGTTTCATATACAATTGCATATACTGATGCTCGAAAAATATTCGAAAGACTGCTTTCTCATCTGTAAAATAGAAATAGTAGTAGCATCTTCTCACTGAGTAACTTTAAAAATTAATAAAAAGACGGTATATGAGCTCTATTCAGTGCCTGGCATGTAGTAAGTACTTAGGCAGTGGTAGATATAGATTGAATTCATTCCATAAACAGAGTCCAGAATAATGCCTTAGAGATGTAACAATAAAAAAATCAATCTTTTAGATGAAGTTGACAGGAAATAAACAGAAGAGACTCCATACTTGGGGACCATGTAATATAAAAATAGGAATAGAAGGGAGTCTGTAGGTTTGAGGGTCCTGCAGGGGAGGGAAGAAATGCTGAGTCATGTTTGGGATCCTTTGAGCTGCACCCAAGAGAGGGTCCCTGCGGTGAAGATGTATTGCCGGCATCTCATGGATTGGACCAGAGCCTTCATGTTCCTGCTGCTGTTTACTTGTTTTATTGTGGACCGACTGTGTCCTAGGTGCTGTAATCTGGGGAGAAACCTGGGAGGGAAGTGTGTAAGTCTGTGAGTCAGTTTCCTGAGTGAGGAGTGAGGATCACTGTGCCAGTCCGGAGGCGTTGCTGGAAGAACATAAATAGGGGAGGAGGTGGAGGGAGGAATTACCAAGGGCCAGCATCAGAAGCTGAAGATGTATCATATGAGAGCCTGCGAGAGGAGAGGAGAGGCTTCGGAGAATGATGAGTGTTCAGGAGAATCACTGTTACAGGTGTCAAATGTGGTTTTAGAGTTTATGATGATCCTTATAAGTTACAGTGATAGAAAGTAAGGATAAAAATGGATTATTCTTGGCTTGTATCTACCATATTTACCTATGAAGGTGATTGCATATATCCACTTATTGTAGTATGAAATCATTGTTTTCATGAAAGTGAAGGTATTGAAACAGTTGTTCAGTGAACAATGGAAAATGTGCTTTTGCCTGAATCCTGAACATGCGTTGCTCAAATGCTCTAAAATGCTTAGTTCTGCAATTTTCTGCATCATTTGTAGTAAACCAGACCTATTTCTGATAATAGGTTTCCTTCTTTTGTTATGTTTAGTAGCACAAGTTTTCTTTTAAAGAAAAACACTGGATGTTTTGTCTCAGAGGCTATGAGTAAGCAGAAGGGGAAAATTGGGGAAGGGGCTTCAGAATCCACTGATAGACTTTGACCTCTGTAACCCAACCAACAATGCCATCTATCACCAAAATGACCTCAGATCCTGCTGGGTTCTCAGACCAACAAATCTGTACTGACTGCCCATGTTTGAGCAAACCACAAGCTTGCAGTTTTTAAGTGTAAGAAGTCAATTATATAGATAACCTTGACACGAAGGAGAGTGTGTGGGTCACCATGAGGCATTTTCAAAGGACAGTGCAGATTCTAAGGAGAAGGAGCCCAGTTGGTTGAGAGGGAACAAGAAGAATCTCCTGGACAAAGTAGAATTAGGGGAAAATGGGGCTTCCCTGATAGCTAAATTGGTAAAGAATCCGCTGCAATGCAGGAGACCCTGGTTCAATTCCTGGGTCAGGAAGATCCACTGGAGAAGGGAGAGGCTGCCCACTCGAGTATTCTGGCCTGGAGAATTCCATGGACTGTAGAGTCTAGGGGGTCGCAAAGAGTCAGACACGACTGAGCGACTTTCATTTTCAGGAATAGGGACAGAGTGATGCCATGTTCCCGCGGTGGGAACCACGTAAACAAGACGTGGAGACAGGCTTGATGCCTGGTGCTCCTGGGCGATGGCCATCCAGCTGGCTGGAGGAAAAGGATCATAACTGTGGGGGTGGTAGATTAGGGTGAAGTGGAAGGTGGGGGCACCCCTAGTGCTAAATGTGTGGTGTGGGGAGATTGTGGCTGATTCGGGAGGTGGTGGGGAGCCCTTGTTGGATTCTGAGGGGGGAAAGAATGCTGCTGGAGCAGAGGTTTCAGGACTGATGGGAGCAGTGCGTGCTGTGCTAGGCAGTGAGTTCAGGGGAAGTAAGGAAATTGTCCAGAACCTGTGGTCATAGCTCTGCCATCCACAGGAGCCTGCAAAGAATGGAAGGAAAAGGGGAAGACCCAACAGAGGGCTCTTCCGAGATGCCAACCACGGGGAACATTCCATGTGGGATTCCCAAGAACACATGCACCTGTCTGAGGGGTGGTTTTTAATTTTCCACTTTGCCCTCAGCTATCTGATGCAGTCAGAGTTGTGCTCTGATTTCGCACAGGTGAACTTTGCCTGGAGAGATCTCTTTTGATCTGTATTAATGGGCTCGTCTTACCTTCTCTGGCCAGAAAGTGCATACTAAGTCACACTGGTCACTGCTTCTAGTCTGTTTGTCCTCGGTCCCCACATGGCCAAGTTCCACTGGGGATTCAGGCCTACAGAAGACAGTATGGTGTTAGGACCTGAGTGCCCCAGGAGTTTTAGAGGTGTTCAATTACTATAGAAAGACAACTGCTTCTCTCCCTTGCTGTGGCCTGGACATCACATATCTGTCCCTGGGTTCATCACTCAATGCATCTCTACCTGGTGTTCCATTGAGAGCAAGTAGCATGCTTGAGAACATATTATTGTATTTATTTTTCATGACTCTAGTTTCCTACTCAGGAAAGACTCTCCATGCAAAGAGCATTTAGTTAGTGACATCATGTCATTTATGCACCTATTACATCTTTGCAAGATTGTTATGCGTTTAATAACTTCTAACACAAATAACAATAAAACAAAAGTCAATGTGTAATGGAAACCACATTCGACTGCTCTCTGCTCATAAGCCGATAGTCTGAGAGGCAAGCATCCATAGGAAGGAAAGGCATTTTAATTGGAAAAGCTGGCAACCTGGGGAGAAGGTGGACTCATGTTCTGAGACTCCCAAGATTCTTTTCATCCTTGACACTTTTTAAAGGGGAAGATAGGGGAAACAATCTCAGTGAATCATCGAGGCAGGAGGTTGGATTCTATATCTTTCTCCACTGTGTGGAAACTGGCACCCTCTCTTCAGATGTTTTCTTGTCCACATGATCTCCTGAAGGATTGCTTAGGGGTTGGGTTGTTGGCGGTGGGAGTTAGTCTTTTTCTTTTTTTAAAAAATGGCTTCATTCTTCACCTTTTTATTTGCAAAAAGAATCAACAAGTTAGAAAAGGCATGGTGCGCATTCAGGAAAGCGTAAGTCCGGAGTTAGTTTCAATTGATTAGTGATCTCATTTTTGTATTTAGGGTCTTTCCAAGATAGAGGCAAACAGAAATGAGCAAACAGAAAAGGGGCAAGAGAGCTGCTTTCAGATAGTGAGTCAGTCAGTCTTGGACTTGCTCTTCTCATCCTTTTGGCTAATGAAAAGCAAGTTTAATTTTTTTTTCATTTATGCATCAAGTGAACATCCTAGACTCATCTTCCTGATCTTTATGTTCCATGAGGGATTCACCACCACATGCGTGCTTGTCAGCTTTGAGCCCCTCAGCTCTGGCCATGATGCTGTGAGCTTGGACCCACAGCATGCAGGGGACATTTGGCTCCATCACCAGGTGCCTTGGGACATTATTACACAACATCCTCAAATAAATTATTTTATTTTTTAACCAAAATCCTATGAATCATGGGACAATTTAAAGCTCAATAAAATGACAGAGCCAAAAATAAATAAATAAAGATCCGGATTAAAAATTATTTCACGCATTTTTTAGCCTCTACTAAATACAGTGAGCAATGGAGTCATATGTTTTAACTGAGAGAAGTCTTAGAAAGGTAATACGAATTTTAGTATTATTTCTCTTTCTCTTTCAAAATTGATCTCATTAACTCACCATAACTGATAACTGGGCCTTTTTTCTATGAAACAGAGGTAAGTCTGATCATGTACTTTCTGAGAGCAAAATAAGATAACTTGTTTTAAATCTGAAACTTTTGACATGGGCTTGAGCCTGAGGGAAGAATGGGGTTGTTCACTCCTGGGGCTCCAGGAGGTTCTTAGTGACTTAGCTTTGCAAAACAACCAAGGCTAGGAAACTTCTCCCTCAAATAAAGGCCTTTGTCTGTAGAAATTCATAGCTTATTTGTGAGCGATTTATGATGTAGTCACAACTTTTACATTTAATATAAATACATAACAAACCTGTATAATTGCTAGGATTTTACTAGAGAATTTAATGCACCCTATAAAGCGACATTAGTTTAAGTTTTCTATATCTACCCTTGCAACTTCTCCACCTTCCCTTCTCTTGAGAAGGTCCTCAGAGTCCAAAGCACGCAGGTGACATTAAGATGTAAATATCACCAGGCCTCTCTGGAAGTTTGCACTTTAATCCCCTACTTAGATTCAGATGAGTCGCAGCCGTGGAGGCACTGGGGCGCCTGCAGGCCAGGAGGTGGGATGAGCCACCCGAGTTGCTTTCCCAGAACCTCGGAAGTCCTTCTCAACTGTGCTGAGGTCATGGGCGAAGTTTCCGTCTACATTTCAAAATATCTGTCTTGAAAGAATAAATGCCCATGTAGGACCCTTTGAAAATAAGTGGGTGTGTTTTATCACCAGGTACATTTATTTTTGTCAACTTAAAGAGTCAGTTACTTCAATTTTAGTAATATGAAGTCAGTTCAGTGTTAAAAGATAGGACAGTTACAGGGGTCAAAGCACAGCCCATGGACATGGGTTCTTCATCATGCACACCTCTTTTAGGGTCTTATTCCACTCCACATCCTCAGTCCGCAAGCTCCACCTTCTGAAAAGCCACCTCCTCTGGGAAGTCTCCCAGGACTGCATGAATCCAGTGACTGACAATCTCTGTGCTTCCTCCACACCTTGACAACCTGCGGTGGAATGCAGATTTCTCCTCACTGGGCTGCTCTCAGCTCTAGATTTGATTTTTCTCCTTTATTCCTAGGAACTGGCTGACTAAATGCTAAGTTCTTAGGGACGACAGCCAGCTGCCCATTTGAACTGTGGAGAGTTATTTTGGTGTTTGAATCTTACAACTAAGCCATGATTAGTAATCCTTGGATCAACAGTTGAGAGCTGGTGACTGAACTCTTTTGCCTGAGTATTGACCACTTCCTGTGTTCTTACTCAAATGCACACATTTCCTGATAGACATTTCTTAGAATTGTGACTTTTTTTTTTTTTTCACAGTGGCCTCAGGCTTTGAAAGTGTGTGAGTTTTCCAGACATATTCAACACCATCCAGACAGTGCCAACATGTGTCATGCACACAGCTTCTGATCATTTAGGGGTTTAAAAAAATTCCTGTTGAGGGAGAAATCAGCTACCTTGTGGTTAACGGTCCACCTGGGTTGGGCTTCTTTCTTCTTGATGTCTCACATTTGAGTCTCAGTCCTGACAATGTAATTTAGTCTGTGGTGACTCAACACTGGAATTTTCAGCCCTGACCTCTTCTCTTGTTTTTCCGTCTGCTTCCTTGACCTCTCCATGTGGATGTTTGATGGGCATCTCTTCCTGAACATGTGCAGAACAAGATTCCTGGTGGTCCTTATCGCCTCATCCCAACCTGCACCTGAGTAAGCATCCCATCTGGGTACCTCACACCTGAGACTCCATCCTCATGGTGACTCAGACAGAAGCAAACAAAGACACCCAGCAAACAAGCCATAACCTCCTCCACAAAATACAAAACCCCAAATCAACAATTTTGACTACTTGTCTCTTCTCTTCCTCAAGCCTTGAGCCCTGTCGATGAGGCCATTCTTCTGATGGCTCTGTAACCTCCCACTTGGTACCATGGGCTCTAGCCTCAGGATGGGAGTTAATGTCATGGCTGTTTAGGTATATTTTCCTGCTTCTGCTCCTATCCCCTCCAGTTTGTTCTCAACACCAGAGCTTGGGTGAACCTTTTAAAACCTGGCTTCCCTGGTGGGTCAAAAGGTAAAGAATCTACCTGCAATGCAGGAGACCTGGATTCTGTCCTGGGGTCCAGCAGATCCCCTGGAGAAGAGAATGGCAACCTACTCCAGTATTATTGCCTGGAGAATCTCGTGAACAGAGGAGCCTGGTGGGCTCCAGTCTGTAGAGTCACAGAGTCACACTTAACTGAGCAACTTTCAATTTCTCTTTAAAACCTGAGTTAGAGCATGTATTTCCTCTGTTGAAAACCCTCCCATGACTTGACTGCCGGGTTGTGAACACAATCGAAATACCTGAAGTTAACCTGTGTTGATCACTTACCACGTAGCCCAGCCTGTGCTGAAGTATGCGGCCTGTTCTCACTTCATCCTGAGCTCAATCTCTTATTGTCACCACTGTCTTATACATAAGAAAACTGAGCTAAAACAGGATGAAACAACTCTCTAAAGATCACTCTGAGAGTGAGTTGGGTCAGATTCAGAGCAGAGACCGTAAAAAATTAAGCTCAGTTTTTCTGTCCTTCCTTTTGTTCTTCTTTCACATGCGGTAGTTGTTATAAACAAGGCCTATCTGATAACCCATTTTTATCAATGAAGAAAGACAGCAATGATCATGACATATTTTGAAGTGTAACTTTGTGATGAAGATTCTTGGCATCCTGTTTATTTACGAAGTCCTTGGCAGCATCCTGAGTCACTGCCCGGTATTTCTCTTGACACTGATGGCATCAATGCTTTTCTGGTCTTGCTCAGTTACTACTGCTGGTTCTAACACTCACCTTGCACTTTAGTTCTCATTGGAATCCTGGTATTAAGGTTGACTTTTTCAGAGTCACTATATATATATGTATATATGTATATATATATATATATGGTTTTTTTTTTTTTTTTTCTTGGCTGCACTGTGTGGCTTAAGGGATCTTCAGCAGCGAAAGTGCGCTGGACAGCCAGGAAATTCCTTCCCATCCCAGTATTTTTAAAGTCATTATGCATTAAGGTGAGTTGTGAGTGTATAAGTGATGAATGCTATTCTCAAAAAAATTCATGAATAAATTCCATTTTTTATGAGAACTAGCAGGAACTAAAATAAATGCAATTGTAGATAAAGAACAATTTTAGTTCAGTTGGGTAGTATAGTATTACTGTATTTTATCAGACTAATAATGATGATGGGAATAAAAATCATTATAACTTCACTAATGGCATATAATGAAAAACACTGCTAAAAATGTATCAGCAACTCATTTTAAAATTTATTTGTTTTTAATTGGAGAATAATAGCTTTACAGCATTGGGTTGGCTTCTGCCATGCATCAACATGAGTCAGTCATGGGCGTGTGTCCCCTCCCTCTTGAATGGCTCGCCTTCCCCCCTCCCACCCCATCCTATCCCTGTGGTTTGTCACAGAGCACCTATTTACAAATAGGTTCATCAGTATCATTTTTCTAGTTTCTATATATATGTAGTGGTATATAGTATTTGTTTTTTTGTGGGTGAAAAAATTTTAATCACATCCAAATTTTCCATGAAATTTAAGCAAATATAAATATCATCCTCTAGCTAGTCCTAATATATTTCTTTTTTTCCAATATCTGTTAACATAGCCATGTCTAAATGACTGTCGAAAGGAAACTCATAATGCACAGTGAGACGGACTCCCCTGCCAAGAGCTAAGCCACTCATATGTTCTTCAGTCCCTATAGTTTTAGAATCAGAAAATTCTGCATAAGTGATTAATATTTCTCTTTAAATTGTAATAATCACACATCATGAATTTATTGAATTGAGGACACTGTAAAATTGGCATGATTATCCATCCAAATATACTTTTAAAACTTAATTTTCTTTAGTCTTACCATGCAGGCTTATCAACTGATGGGGCATGATCACTGGTGCTGAATTATAGAATCAAAGTAATAAAAAGTGAAAGCTTGCCTTGAGGAATTATTTTGAAATTGAGATTTACTCTTGGAAAAATGTAAGTTAACCCACCATTCATTATATTATCAAATTATCCTAACACAGTTAAAAGCACATTGATGATTTTTCTTTCCATAGGGATCAGTGTTTTTACATTTATTTCCCATTTATGTGACTTTGCTCTTTTGTACTGATGCAGGCTTGATAATCGTTTTGATATTGTTCTGTATTTTTAATGACACATAGACCATTCTGGGTTACTAGTGTAGTGATCAAATGCGCTTTAGGGACGTAAAGGCTTAGGTTTAAAGATGGACCTGATACTTACCTAGTGGTGCTAGCTTTTCTTTTTCTTGTCCAGTTATTGAATCTTCTCGAGTTTGTTCTTTACAGCTTCATGCATGTGAAACATGTGGCATACTTCCTGACACATACATGCTATTTTTTTTTTCTGGATTTATCAAATCTCATCATGGGCTAGAATAAACTTACTGAGATGAAGCCTGGGCTGCCCCTACATTCTGTGTTTTTTTTGCGTCCATCACATCAGAGTAGCTAACTCCATAGAAGGGCCACATTCATATCTTTCTTTCTATTTCTCTCCTATTTGGAAAGCGATATTTATCATTACTTCTCTCTTTAGCAGGTTTGTGTCCCGAGCCTTGTGTGCATTTGAGAACAGTCATAACCAATCAACTCATTTGCTTTAGTCACAATTACTGCTTAATCTTTTTCAATGATTAAAAATGTTCCCCGTGAAAAAACCGACACTTATATTCTAGGAATGAGAGGAAAAGTCTGTGGAATCTTGTCCTTTCCCTGTGTAGAAATGAATCTGTATTTAACTTCTATTTTGTTCTTTTTAGCCATTCAAGAAGGATGGTGGCGATGTGGTGACATAAATAACTTTTGTCTGGAAAGTTTTTATTTATTGAAAGGCAGGTGTAGAGCAGCTACCAGGTAGATAACATTACACAAAGCCCATGAGAGACAAAAAAGAAATTAAAAATTAAATAATGTTCACAAATAATCACTCTGAAACAAGCAAGTGATCAAAAACTCAGGTTACCTCCTGGGAAAAGAGGGTTTTATGTACCTAACAGGATATTTTTCTCTTACCCTAGCAAGGGCTCGTGGTGTCATTTAGCAAATACAATGTTTTGGCTCACTCTTCATCCTTTTAGGAGATTGCCTTTTGATTGTTACTGTTTTGTTTTGTTTAAACCATCCTAAATATTGGTGTAAGAAAAATAAACAAGGCTGCTTTGACAGCTAAAATTTATAAATGTGATGATCTAGAATCATTGCCAAAGTTTCTCCAAACTTAGACAAGCACAGAGGGCAATACTGGTGAGTGTCCATGTGCTCTTTTAAAAATCTGTCAAGATGAACTATTTTAAAGATCTTCCTTCTGGGAACTCAGCAGGTACGGTTGAGTGGCCTGATCATTAAAACAGCCGTGTTTTCAAGGCGGCTTATTGTTTCATTACATTAAGTTTTGTCAAAAGATGTGAAGACCTTGACTATGCTTAGTGACTACAGCAATTATAATCATACTTGGTATTTAGCGTGATACGCTTCTGGAGAGCCATCCTTTCAGGTCAGGGGTTTCAAAATATTCCTTCTTCTACTGAGGCTCATCTGAACCCTCTCCCTGCCCTCTGCCCCTGTCCTCCCATTTCCCATTCCAGAGTGTCCACCCTCCTGGGCTGTCCCCTCATCCGTAGTGGCTGCCACAAGCACGGAGGGGTCACAACACCCACCGTTTTAGGGTGGCAAGCCTCTGGCCCCTTCAGGACCATACACTTTGCTGACTTTAGCTGAAGCCCCACTCTCCCGTCATCCTCCCTGCAAAATGGCCCTGAATTTCCTCCTCCTCCTACACACAGGTCCTTGGAGGGCCCCCCAGTACCAACAGAAGTGGTGCAGTTTCTCTAGAATTCAGTCCTTGGAACTTCTCTGGTTTCACAAGATCTAAGAGCAAACTCACTGGAGGTCAACCTTACATCATCACACCCCAAAGTGGTATGAGAACAAAGCCTTGTACATTGTCACTGTCTCTGACATCGGGGAAGCAGGCAGATGGGGGATTGGCCCAATAGGCAAAGGACGTGGCAAATAATGCTATACTTGTCCTTGTGGTGGCTTATATGGAGCTGACACAAAAGAACCAAATATATGTTGGTTTGATACTGGACACCCTAAGGTTCATGGAAGAACACTTCTGATGTGGGAAAAAAAAGACAAAGTGTTTACATTTTCCAAAGATATATGTATATAAGAGAGAGAGAGAGACAAATTTATCACAAAGATAATGAACCTTAATTTTCAGAGTCCCTTACTTACCAGTCCCTTGCAAGGTTCTGAATTTAATTTCTCAGTTGTATATTTATAATTTCACATTCCTTTTTTCTCAAAGGAAAATCTGTCTTTGGATCCACCTTATGGTCCTGTGATAAAGTCTACGTAGTTCTTTAATGTAACTGTAGTCCAGTGTGAAGAAATACTAAGAAATAAGCTCCGTGATCTGTGGAACAGTGTTGTCTTTCAGTTCAGTTCAGTTCAGTCCCTCAGTCATGTCCAACTCTTTGTGACCCCATGGACTGCAGCATGCCAGGCCTCCCTGTCCATCACCAACACTCAGAGCTTGCTTAAACTCATATCCATCGAGTCTGTGATACCATCCAACCATCTCATCCTTTGTCTTGCCCTTCTCCCGCCTTCAATCTTTACCAGCGTCAGAGTCTTTTCCAGTGAGTTGGTTCTTTGCACCAGGTGGCCAAAGTATTGGAGTTTCAGCTTCAGCATCAGTCCTTCCAATGAATATTTAGGACTGGTTTCCTTTAGGATGGACTGGTTGGATCTCCTTGCAGGCCAAGGGACTCTCAAGAGTCTTCTCAACACCACAGTTCAAAAGCATCAATTCTTCGGCACTCAGCTTTCTTCATAGTCCAACTCTCACATCCATACATGACTACTTGAAAATCTATAGCTTTGATTAGATGCACTTCTATTAGCAAAGAAACGTCTCTGATCGTTAATATGCTGTCCAAGTTGGACATAGCTTTTCTTCCAAGGAGCAAGTATCTTTTAATTTCATGGCTGCAGTCACCATCTACAGTGATTTTGGAGCCCAAAAAGTAAAGTCTGTCACTGTTTCCATTATTTCCCCACTTATTTGCCATGAAGTGATGGGACCGGATGCCATGATCTTAGTTTTATGAATGTTGAGTTTTTGGCCTACTTTTTCACTCTCCTCTTTCACTTTCAATAGGCTCTTTAGTTCTTCTTTGCTTTCTACCATAAGTATTGTATCATCTGCATATGTGAGGTTATTGATATTTCTCCCAGCAATCTTGATTCCAGCTTGTGCTTCATCCAGGCAGTATTTCTCATGATGTACTCTGCATAAAAGTTAAATAAACAGGGTGACAATATACAACTGTTACTGTCACTATTTCTGTTAGTCTGTCAATAATCTCACAAATCTCTCCAGAATGCTAAAAACATGAAGTGGTTATCTACATAGAAATTTTATTAGATAGGTTGACGGACTGTCCTTTACTACATACAGATATATTTTAGGATAAAAGCATTTTGTTTTTGAGACTAAGACAGAGTCTTTTAAAATATACAGTGAAGTCTTGCCTATAAATGAAAAATGTCCCCCTTTTCACCTATTGCATGTATTATCTATTGCATATATTACCTATTGCAGATATATTAGATAGCATTCATATATTACCTATTGCAACCGTTAAAATAGTTTATTGTAAGATTGTAATTTGGGGACAAAGTTCATTTTTGTAGTGTGACGTTTACAAATTACCAGAGTCTCAAGCCCTGTTGTCATCATTTAGATCCCCTCAAGAATTGCCATGTATTTCTGGAAAGAGAATCAGTAGAATTTCTATAAGCCTGTAATTAGCTCAGTGTGGATTATTCACATTGTAGATCAGCCATTAAGTAAGAATCCATTTTCAGAATCGGGGCTTCTCTGAGGTCTTTAGAAGCAGGGTAACTGCCCAAAGCAGGCAGTCAACTTTCTTCCTTTCTATATCACTGTGTGTATGTGTGTGTGTATGTATATATATATATATATTTTTTTTTTTTCCATGTCACTGTATTTTTCGTGGAAAGCCCACAGTTCCAGATTTCCCCTTGTTTACCCTCTCTGGTGCAAAGTATGAGCTGCTGGTGAGAGGGTATGCTCTGTGCCAGTGGTTATGCACCTATGGGTGGCATCTCCCGGAGGCCACACCATTGGGGGATTGTATCAGAATTGCCTTAGTCACTCAGTGAATCACAAAAGGATTTCAGTTATCGTTTGACTTCTCATCACGAATGCACCCCTAACCCATCACCCACGTTCCTCACTACTGTTGGCTTTACTGACTCATCTTTGTTTCCATAATCAAAATTAAAGGAAACAATTCCAAACTAGGAATTCCGTAAATGAATTCAGGCATAGAAATACAATAAGAACAATTTTACAGCTTCTGATATGATTGCCCCTTATATGCATGGGAATCTTCAAGGATTTGATAAGGTTATTTCTACACTTAAAAATGTAAAATTAGATTCCATTCATTTTTCGCAAGCGAATGATAATAAAGAAAAAAGAAATAGAGGCCTATGTCATAATATCAAGGTCCTTAATGAAATTCCAACTCTAAATTTATATTTGTTCATTTGAGCAGTTTATAAAAAGAACATAACAAATGAAATAAATTTACTTATTTATTTGTGGGGAAGCCAAACCTTATCCTAAGTTCTTGATATTCTCAAATCATGAGTGTCAGTGTCATAAAGTAAAATCATTTAAAAATGAAGGAAATTTTAATATTTTTCACAAACATTAATAGGTTGGTAAATAATTAACTATTTTGAATCAATTCAGATACATAAGTTTAAGTCTTATTTATGCCTTTAAAGTTCTTTATCATTTTTCACATAATAAAGTACTAAAATTATACATATGTATATGAAAAGATTCTAAATATTTTCAAATATACTAGAAAGTGATCTGAAATATAGTTTTATTGTTAACATGAAAATGTGAGACACATTTTAATAACTAACTATAATAACTTCCTTATAATGATTTTATTATGAACATTTATGCTTAAAACTGTTAAAGTGTATTATTGTAAAATTAACAATAAAGTGGCAGAAAATCCATTAAGAAAAGTATCAGGTAAAGTTGTAATATAACGGTGAATGAAATTTATAATTTTTAGGTTACTGTTTTCACCTTCCACAATATTGTATTACATTATTCATTGATACAGTGAGGTGCTGCTGCTGCTGCTGCTGCTGCTAAGTTGCTTCAGTCGTGTCCGACTCTGTGCGACCCCATAGACAGCAGCCCACCAGGCTCCCCATCCCTGGGATTCTCCAGGCAAGAACACTGGAGTGGGTTGCCATTTCCTTCTCCAATGCATGAAAATGAAAAGTGAAAGTGAAGTCGCTCAGTCGTGTCTGACTCTTCACGACCCCATGGACTGCAGCCTACCAAGCTCTTCCGTCCATGGGATTTTCCAGGCAAGAGTACTGGAGTGGGGTGCTGTTGCCTTCTCCGGATACAGTGAGATGAATATTCCTAAAATATTTACTGAGATCAATCACCAAATAAACTATTACAAGTTTAAAAATATGTGAGTTACTGTAACATTAGCAAATATTCATTAAGAAACGAATGAAATTTTTTTCTTTTCTTTAAAGAAGACACAGCTTCTGGTGAGGAGCTGATGTCTTTTCTCCCATTCCCCCACCATCTATTTTCAGTTGCATTTACAACAAAGCTTCAGGCTGCTCAGCCCCAAAATGGAATCACACCATAAAATGGAGTGAGAAGGGGTGTGATGGACTTCACTGATCAAATTAAGGCAGCCACGGAAGCTACTTGTGCCTGGTGTCTGTCTCTGCTCTGGACATGGATGCCCATAAGCACCTGTTGGACTTGTATTGACCTCCTAGACACTATCTGACTTCACCTCTCACCTCCATATGCAGAAAACTCAGGTGTTTTGTGCCTCTGCAGAGGAATACATTTATCAGTTTGTCTTGAAAACTGGCAGATCAAAAGAAGGAAGAAAATTTTAAATCTCATGGACGGAGGAGCCTGGTGGGCTGCAGTCCATGGGGTCGCTAAGAGTTGGACATGACTGAGCGACTTCACTTTGACTTTTCACTTTCATGCATTGGAGAAGGAAGCAGCAACCCACTCCAGTGTTCTTGCCTGGAGAATCCCAGGGACGGGGGAGCCTGATGGGCTGCTGTCTATGGGGTCACACAGAGCTGGACATGACTGAAGCAACTTAGCAGCAGCAGCAGCAGCAGGTGAGTGAGTGAGTGTTAGTTGCTCAGTCCTGTCCGACTCTTTGCAACCCCATGGGCTCCTCTGTCTGTGGAATTCTCTAGGCAAGAATACTGGAGTGGATTGCCATTCCCTTCTCCAGAAGATCTTCCTGACCCAAGGATCAAACCTCTGTCTCCTGCATTGCAGGTGGATTCTTTACCTTCTGAACCACCAGGGAAACCCCACTACTAGGTATGCACTACAAAAACAATTGTTTCTAGCAAGGTCTGATGACAGATGCTAAATGGATTAGATGAAATTTGGAGGAAAAGCAGGATTTTTGCATAGTCTCAAAGTATCCCCCCATCAAGGTGATTATCAATTATAAGGGAAAACATTGTCACGTTATAGTGGAGAAACCCAGAAGATACCACTTTAACCAACTGATGAATACTAACATCACCAGTAATAAGATATCTGTGTCATGTTTCCCAAAAGGATGGTAATGGGACATATTAAAATCCCATTTATGGAAGCAGGGAATGTGCCTTGCATTACTTTGAGGTTGGTGACTGTTTTCATCAGCTTGGAAATCCCATGGGCTGGATGGATGAAACCATACAAATGAAATTTCTCACAGTTCTGGGGACTGGAAGTCGCAGATCAGGTGCCTGTCGATCAGAGTCCTGGCCTCTTTGTCGGGCTTTCTGGTACACAGTATGACAATCTCTGGGTTCATCCCTGTTGCTGCAGATGACGTTATTTTGGTCTATTTATGGCTGAGTAGTATTCCACTGTGTATGTACAGCACGTCTTCTTTACCCCTTCCCCTGTCCATGTACGTTTAGGTTGCTCCCATGGATTGGCTGTCGTGAATAGCACTGCAATGGGCTTCCCAGGTGGCGCTGGGGTGAAGACCCCGTCTGCCAATGCAGGAGAGGTAAGAAATGGGGGTTCAGTCCCGGAGTTGGGAAGATCCCCTGGAGAAGGAAATGGCAACCCACTCCAGTCTTCTTGCCTAGAGAATTACATGGACAGAGGAGCTTGGTGGGCTACAGTCCATGGGGCTGCAAAGAGTCGGACACGACTGAAGCTACTTAGCACGTAGCACATAAAGACGTTAATCCTGTCAGGTCAGGGCTGTATCCTATGACTACTACCTAATTAAAGGTAACTGGTGGCTCAGACGTTAAAGTGTCTGCCTGGAATGTAGGAGACCAGGGTTCAATCCCTGGGTCGGGAAGAGCCCCTGGAGAAGGCAATGGCAACCCACTCCAGTACCCTTGCCTGGAGAATCCCATGGAGGGAGGAGCCTGGTGGGCTACAGTCCATGGGGTCGCAGAGTCGGACACGACTGAGCGACTTCACTTTCACTTTCACGTTCTTACCTCCGTAGAGGCCCAGCCCTCAGATAGGATCACGTTGAGAGCTGGGGCTTCAGTGTCTGACTTGGAGGGACACAGGCATTCAATCCATAGCATTCCATCCCTAGATACCCCAAGTTCGTGTCTTTCTCTCATACAGAATGCATTCATTCCATCCCACCCGTCTCAAAAGGCTTCACCTGGACCAGAACCAACTCTAAAGTCTGAAATCCGAAGTCCCATTTGTGAATCACCTGAGACAGACATGGGTAAGAGTCAAAGCGTGGTTCATCCTGAGGCAAAATTCCTCTCCAGCTGGAAACCTACCTCTCTCTGATAGATAGGCTAAGGCTGCCACACTTCAAGTGTTTCCTTGGAGAGGCTGTGAATGTTCCCAACTTCCAAATCTTCCCTTTTGCCTAACCGTTCTTTCTTTGGTTTTTCTCTCCTCTCGCATTTTGTGATAAACAGTCAGAAGGATCCAAGCCACACCTTCAATACTTTCCTTAGAAATTTCTTCTGCTGAATATCTAGCCTCATCAATCACAATTTCTACCTTTTCGCAAAACACTAGACCATAGCTTACCACGCTCTTTGCTACTTTATAACAAGGGCACTGTTTCCCCAATTTCCAGTAACCTGAACCTCATTTCTGTCTGAGCCCCCAACAAAGTGGCCTTTAATTTCCATATTTCTGCCAACATTCCGTACTTGATAATTCATGTATCCCCTAAGAAGATGAAAGGGCTTCCCTGGTGGCTCAGATGGTAAAAAAAAAAAAAATCTGCCTATAATGCAGGTGACCCCGGTTCAATCCCTGGGTCAGGAAGATCCCCTGAAGAAGGGAATGGCAACCCACTCCAGTATTCTTGCCTGGAGAATCTCATGTACAGAGGAGCCTGGGATCTACAGTCCATGGGATCACAAAGAGCTGGACACAACTGAGAGACTAACACTTTCACTTTAAGAAGAAAGCTTTCCTTCTATCTCTTATCTTCCCGAGCTCCCACCAGAATTGCCATTAACACCCGTAGTTGTACCAGTGATCCATTGATGGCCATTGTGAACTTCTCTGGCCTGCACCCCAAAATTATTCTAGCTGCTACCTGTCACCCACGTCCAAAGCTGCTTCCACATATTTTGGTATTTGTTACACTAGCACCTAATTCTGGGCTCTGAAATCTGTCTTTTATTCCCTCTGTAAAGACCCTGTCTGCAAATAGTCTCATTTGGGACTGGGGTTTCAACAGATGAGTTTTAGGGGGACACAGCTTTCAGCCTCTACGAGTGAACCATGTTTATGCTGAGAAAGCTGAGTGAGTCAGTTTCCAAGAGGAGGAGGGATGCTGTTGAGATTCAAGCGGAATCCACAGTGAGGGCTTGCAGAGCTGTGTTGAGACTTAAGATTTGTTTATTGTCAGAATAGGGTTTCTCATAGTTTCATTACCAGCATTTAGATAAAGTCCCAGTAACTGGGATTACTCAGCTGGTCTTGAACCTTAGGGCCAAGCCACATACCTTTGTGTTCCTGAGTTTTGCTTTCTTGAGAGAAAAGATAACGACAGTGAACACATGTTTATTCATGACTTTAAAATTGGCTGCCTCTTGGGTTTAAATTTTTTAATATTATTTACTCAAGAAATAGCATCAATTTTATACAATATATAGTATTTTCCCCTTAATACATAGCAAAGTGTATTAGGATTATCAAAGTAACCATGACAACCAGCTTCCTTACAATCCACTTCGTGATGGCAGAGCACACGAGCATGCTGATCCTTAGCAGGAAATATTTCTTTGTGGTGATATATAAATATACAGATAGAGATATACATAGGTATATACATTCTAAAAAGTGTTAGCATATGTATATACTCATATATAGTAATTTTTTAACAGAAGATAGACAAAAGATTTCCTATGAATGTATCACAGATTTTGTCACAGAGAAGCAGCCTAATATCTTTAGAAATAAAAAGTATAAGAGGTTTGTGTCAGAAGCCCTGCATCCTGGGTCAATCTTTGGCACTGCCTGGCCGCACAGTCGACCATCTGACAGCCGCCTGGGGCTTCAGTTTCCTCATCTGAGAAGAATAGTAGTCGTTTGTCAGAGCTAGAAGAATTTGGCTGAAAAAGGACTTTGTAAGCACTACATTTATTCCCCTCACTATTTCACTTCTGTAAGGGTGATTAGTCTCTAATATTTATCACTGTTGTGTTTCATAATTAAGGCTGATAGTGAAAGTCTTAGGAATTGATATCAGCATTACCATTACAAAAGTCTTAGAAGTAAGGAAAAGCACTTGTGAAAAGGTGCAGTGATCTGTGGATACTGTGCAGGAAGGAGAAGCAAGTGGGTGATCCAGTCTTGTCTCCAAGTGACCTTGAAAACTCCTCCAGAGCGTGGGCAATGATGAGCAGAATGGGGAAGCTGGGTGTGAGTTAGCGAGGCGGATTAAAGGAGACAACCTCGCTGCAGTGAGAGTTGCTGCCAAGTAGAACTGACTTCCCTCTGGGAGGCTGCAGACCCCACTTGTGGCAGCTGCTTCCCCGGCTGGGGACCCTCGACCTCGCCCTGGAGTCAGGGACCTGGCTCCCCAGACCCGGGGCTCCCTCTGGGCTTGGGGTTCTGTGCCTCTCTGTGAATTTCTGGCACTGGGTTTGTGAGCAAGGGGCCTTCTGATTGTCCTGGTGAAGACTGTTGACTTACAGAAAAACAAACCAACATGGAAGGTCACACACAGAATACACAACCCAGCAAGTGTATTCGTCTCCTTGAAGAGTCAAGTGTTCCATTTGTCTTTTTAAATATTGGAAAGAACGTACTCAATGATTACAGTAAGTGGTAAAGCCTACTTATTTCCAAGGTTGCATTCATTTGAAGTGGTTAGGTTGGGGGAGAAGACAAGGAAAGGGGATGGAGTAGGACGTGGGGAAAGGGGTGGGGAGGGGAGGGGTTAAGGGAGGTGAGGGTCCAGCCTGGAGGAGCAGAGGGGAGGGGAGGAGGGAGGAAGCCAAGGACGAGGAGGGAGACTTTTCTAGGACACACGCTGCTATCCCTTTAGACTATGGAAATCAGCATTGCCAGCCTTTATCTCCTACCTTTGAAAGTGGGTGAGCTGGATAAGTAGGTCCTCCAGATGTGCAGCTTTCTGATTGCTTTCCTTTGGTGGAGCAGTAATTTGAAAGGGCTGCCAGAGTAGCCACTGGATGTTGTTTTCTGGACAGCAGAAGCCGGGGCAAAGCATTTTCATCTGTATGAAAGCCAACCAGATGGTCATAAGCCAGTTCTCCACTTCAACTCTAGGAAGAGCTTAACATGACTCAGCTTTTTATTTCTAGAACTTCAACCAGTCTTCCTACAATATGTTTGCATGACAGGGATTGACAAATTATTTATTGTATTCCAGTGAAAAATGGAAGCGTTAATCTCTCCGTCTTGTCTGACTCTGTGATCCCTTGGACTGCAGCCCAACAGGCTTCTCTGTCCATGGGATTCTCCAGGCAAAACTACTTGAGTGGGGAGCCATTCCCTTCTTCAGGGGAATCTTCCTGACTCAGGGATTGAACCAGGTCGCCTACATTGCAGGCAGATTCTTTACCTTCTGAGCCACCATGGAAGCCGCATTCTTATAAGCTGTCTTTGAAGATTTGAACATTGAAATGATGCAATGTACTAGTAAGTGTCCCTCAGATGCTTTTTAGAAACAAGGAAAGGAAAATCTATCTATCTATACATCTAGCTAGCTAGTTGTATTTACATATCTTTCTCTCTATCTGTCTACATAACTGGGCTGCCATTGTAGCTCAGCTGGTAAAGAGTCTGCCTGCAATGCCAGAGACCTGTGTTCGATCCCTGGGTTGGGAAGATCCCCTGGAGAATGGCCTGGCAACCCACTCCAGTATTCTTGCCTGGAGAATCCCCATGGACAGAGGAGCCTGGCAGGCTATAGTCCACGGGGTTGCAAAGAGTCAGACACAACTGAGTGACCTAGCACAGAATAACATTTATGTAATCATTCACGTCTATCTCTACTTATTTACAGAGATCGATCTTTTTATATTTGCATCCTTATCTTTATCGACTTATTTCGGAATCTGTCTACCATCTGTCTGCCATCTCCAGTGTTCTCTTTTGCGTTTTAGGAGAGATTATTTTCTACCTTCCCAAGGCCTGGATGATAATTAGAGATAAATTTTTGAATCGGTTGGGTTGGAGGATAGATTGAAGAGATGCTGAACAGAGGTCCTTAAAAAGGTAGGGAGTAGATGTGGCCAGTTGTCCTTTGACAATCTAATAAGGCTTTGCTGTCAACTGTTCCTAGTTCTCTGGTTTGCAGCCATCACTCTGTGTGTCTTATTGATCAGTGAGGAAATATGCGTGTGACCATAATTGGACAGGTGCTACCTCAAGTTTTACTTAAAGTGATGTTACATAGAGACTATTTTGAAGAAAGTTCTTTTCTGTGGTGTGCTTTATATCTTTTGCTATGAAAGGTACCATAGTTTAATTCTTTTAAAAAAAGCACAGTAGTAACTTTTTTTTGCTTTGCTCAGATCTTTCTGGGACAAAAACCCAAACCCAAATCAAACAAACTTTTTTCTTTGTTTATATTTCCCAGAAGTCATTATATATTGGTGCCTGAGAACCCCTTGATTTTTAGCAGTAAATATCCAAAAGTCTGTTAAGGACACATAAAGCTTGGCTAGAAACTTAAATCTGTTAAATTTTCAAGTTAATTGTACTTCCTATCCAAGGACATTGGAACAAATGATTAAATTATCACCTGGTGCACTTAAAAGTTGTATTCTCAGGGAGAATTGGAGAAAGAGCTCTAAGTTCTGTGGATTTATCCTAGAGTTGGAGTAGTGTTTAGGTTAAAACTCCGTGCCTCCTGCTGTGCTGTGGAAAGTCAGCCTTGCCTGTGGCTCACTGATTCAGCCCTCGTTCAGGCCCTCGTGCCCGGCACTTGCTCCTCCAGCCTCGTCTCTCACACAGACAGGCAGCAGCCATCTGACGCCGAGTGTCAGTGGTTCAGACGGAGCGACTGGACAGTGGTGAGACTTGCCTGTGAGGTAACAACTGAACTTTCCTGGCAGTTTCTGAAGATCTGTGTCACACATTTCCAGAATGACCCCGTGTGGCACTCTGCCTTTGTGGAATTTATGTCCTGTGTTCCACCGTAGTAGATTCTTTCAAACTAAGCCTTAGGGTTTTATATTCCTGTTGCCTCATACTGTCAACTTTTAGGGTGGTGATTTTATGAGATGAGATCCTTGGCTTTGAAGAATCGATCCACTTTGGAATTGAGGGAGTAAATCGCTGACAGTCTAACAAAGTCTACTCAGGTAATCTTTCCTTTGTTTTTAAAATATATCCAGTTCTGAACCTCTTACTGATTTTAAAACTACATTGCTCCTTATATAATGGTTTACATAAATTCAGAGCCTCTTATCCCTGCAGCTGCTCTGATAGATGTGATTTTACTACCTCGTACAAAGATCTTCTGACTTTGGGGGTTACTCACGGGAGCTGAGTAACTGGCCTTGAGTTAGGCCAGCCCATTTAGTTTTCAGGGAAAGAGTTAGTTACTTCTCTTGAGCACAGAGACATCTCCGAGCATATGAACTAGGAGTAGAAGACGAGTGTGAGGACGCACTACATCCAAAACATGGAAAAGTGGTGCTCTTTTTTCCCGGATTGTTGAAATATTGTGTGTTGTTTTTTTTTTTCTTTTCCTCTCTCATGAAGTAATGAAATAAAGGCCCCATTACAAAATATTTCACTCTTTCATAAACTCAATTACACTGAGTCAGTGTGGAGTCATAGATGACGGAGGAAAAACAGCATAGTTCTGTTTTCTGCCAAGTCCAAGAAGCAGGTGGGCAGCCATTGTTAGTGCAGTCGCCGTGTCCCGTCTGACTCGTTGTGACCCCATGGACTGCAGCAACCCCTGTCCTTCACTATCTCCTGGAGTTTGCTCAGACTCATGTCCATTTAGTGGGTGATGCCATCCAAGTATCTTATCCCCTGTTACCCCCTTCTCCTCCTGTCTTGAGTCTTTCCCCAAATCAGTCTCTTCCAGTAAGTCAGCACTTTGCCTCAGGTAGCCAAAGTATTGGAGCTTTAGCTTCAGCGTTAGTCCCTCCAGTGACCACTCGGTGTTGATTTCCTTTAGAATTGACTGGCTTGATCTCCTTGCTGTCCAAGGGACTCTCAAGAGTCTTCTCCAACACCACGATTCAAAAGCATCAGCTCTTCAGCACTCAGCCTTCTTTATGATCCAACTCTCACATCCGTACAGGACTACTGAAAACAAAACAAAACAAAACATAGCTTTGACTATACAGGCCTTTGTCAGCAAATTGATGTCTCTGCCTTTTAATACACTCTCTAGTATATTATATAGTATTATAGAGATATATATATATACATACACTACATAAACAATATATATATAGTATAGTATATAGTATAATATGGGCTTCCCTGGCGGCTCAGATAGTAAAGAATCCACCTGTAATACAGGAGACCGAGGTTGGATCCCTGGATTGGGAAGATCCCTTGAAGAAGGAAATGGCTACCCACTCCAATATTCTTGCCTAAGAAATCCTGCGGACAGAGGATCCAGGTGAGCTACAGTCCATGGGATCATAAAGTCGGACACAACTGAGTGACTAAATACACATATACTCTCTAGGGTAGCCATATCCGTAGCTTGCAAAGTGAATTTCTGGAGTAAGATTTTAGATTAAAACAGAATATTAAGGATTTCTGTTTGGACATGATAGAAAGTAAGACTCTGATAATTAGAAATAAATTTTACTATTTCTTTTTTTCTACTGCAGTTTTGTCATAAATGAGCCAGCATGACTTTTAAAAAAATCCTATCACTCATCTTTTCCTTAGTATCTTGTTTTTGTTTCTTCCCATAAATTTGACATTTTCTTTAAAATCTTGGTAAAATCTTTGTTACGCTGACTTTATCCTGATTTGTCATCAAATTCTGATTTTCGAATCCTCTTATTTGGAGGTGAAATTGATGTGTCCAAATCTTTCACTTTGTTTTCATTCAAAAGCCTGGTATAGACTACACAGAACTGCATGTTAGGAGATCTTGTTCACCTAAATCCAAAGCAGTTTTTTGGATAGCAGAGTGTAGTTAGGTCTTGGGTACAATTGCTTTTTGGTTAGTATTTTCTCTTTTCAGCTTTGTTTTTGGTTTAATTTGTGTATGTGTCTATGTGTGGACACGTGTGTGTGTGTGTGTGTGTGTGTGTGTCTGTTTCCACAACAAGCTCTGAAATGTTTCAGGCTTATCTGCTTCAGCTTCTAAATCAAATTAGTTCAGTATTGGAGTCTCAGTTCCTTTTGTCTCCTAACAACTGCTCACCCAAACCCTGGTTCATGGGGTCAGATGCACACCCGTCACACTAGTCTCTGAAGTCTCCATGGCCCCACTCCCCAGCTGTGACATGTGACAGGCCAGGGGGTTACTCACTTCGGGCCCATCAGCAGCCAGCTTGCATGCCCTCCAGAAACACCAGCACCAGCCTTAGGTTTAAGATCACCTGGAGAGAGGAGCTCCAGGGATGGAGCAGGCGGGGTGGTTCCCAGAGAAATGGGGAACCTCAGGAATGAGGATGTTAGGATAGCATAAAATAATTTTTTTTTGACAGGGAGGCATCTTGTAGTAAAGATTACTAGCTATTTGGCACACCACAAACTTTTCTAAACTACTTAAATTTATCTTGGAATGTGATCCATTTGTGATGTCACAAAGAATAAATGTATCTGGCAGGAACATTTTACTGAAGTTGTTTTCCCTGGACTAAACCTTATCTTGTCTTTGAAGCACTTTCCAATGGCTTTGCTCTGAAAATGGTGCATTTCAGAGTAAGGTTTAGGGAAGGGACCAGATTTTAACCATAGTTTGTATCTATGACACCTGGCACAATAACTAGGGAATTCAAGTGAAGACCACATTTATTCTGGACACCCATCATGTGCAAAACACAGTGAGTACCTTGGAGTGACTTGTTGACTGGCTGTAACACTACTGAACTGTTCGTCAGACATGAACACATGAAGTGGGAGGCGTAGCCTTGCTTTGTCCTTTTCATTTTTCATTATGTTGATGGAGACCACATGTCTTCTTTAGGTGATGTTTTTCCGGGTGGTTAGTAATGACTGCCATTATCGTCTGTGATAGGGCAGTACTCAGATAGCAGCTCCTCTGTGTGTAATCAGATGAACCAGATATTATGTTTGGCTTTGTTTATGGAAAAAAAAGACTTGATGAAATTGTGGTTTGAGGCCTATTAGCAAAAAGGATCAGTGGTTTCTTGGAATTACAATTTGAATTTTTGAGAAAAACAGAAGAAAGTGTCTCCCTATGGGATTGAATTGGTCTGTGTCATTGCTTCTCTGGCTGAAATCTGGGGATTCTATCAGAAAAGTCACTGGAATAAGAAATGACCCTATAAAAGAACATTAAGCAATGCCAAGCAAAAGACAAAGATGATGATAACACCATTAACTCAACCCCAAAGGAGCACCATGTTAAGCGCTTTAAAAGTATCATACTGAATTTTCTCAACCCTGTGTCCTCATCCTCATTTCATGGATGGAGAAATTGAGAACTAGAGAAATTAAGATACTTTCTCAAGGGCATTAGTGGGGGCATCAGGATTCAAATCAGCTTGACCCTAGGGCTGTGCTCCTAAAGCCACATTGCTGCACATTATACATAAAATCTAGTATTCATCGCACCCCCAAATGCATTTCATTAAGAAATGAAAAAGTGGGGAAGGGAAGGAGTGGGAGGTTGGGAATACCAGATGCAAACTATTATATATAGAGTGGGTAAACAACAAAGTCCTACTGTACAGCATGGGGAACTATATTCAGTATACTGGGATATACCATAATGGAAAATAATATAAAAATAAATAATTTAGTCACTTTGCTATACAGCAGGAATTAATATAGCATTGTAAGCCAACTACACTTCAATAAAAAGAAAAGAAAGACAAAAGTGACACTGCTTATAATGTGTGTGTATATTTTTTTTAAAAATTACATTATTCTTATTATTTATCTGGAAGAAAACTTAATTGTATTAATTTGCTAGAAGACTAAAATAAAAACTTGGCATTTTCTTAGCATGTGTGTGTGATGCTACAGTGTTAGGATGTCTTTGGAACAACATTTAATTTGCAAGGTCTTTTTTTTTATTAATGTGTGCTATTAAGTATTTTTCTCCCATTTTGGGTATGTTCCACATTTGATCTTCGACTGCTTTCAGGAAGTGACACAATATATTACTTAATTCCATCTTTATTCCACTTCATTCCAAAAACAAAAACAAAAAAGAAATGCAAAGCCCTTCTTTTATCCTATGAGAAAAGCCAATAAAAGGAGAGAATCACCCAAGGCAATTTTTTTCAAAATTGGCAGGAAATTTTGTTGATAAAACTATGGAAACCAACTTGAGATTTACATACAAAGATTTCTAAACTTGTTTTTCTAATGCATTCTCACTCCAGAATTCACTGAACCCCACAAGGTAAGCTTGCAGTGAATATTTGTTTTGGAATATCATGACGATGACAGGCAAGAATGTTCCATGTAGGGTATTAAGATATAATTCACATACCCACACGGTTCCTCCCTTTAAAGTATAAAATTAAGTGGTTTTTAGGATATGCACAGAGTTGTACAATCATCATCACTATGTAAATCTATAGCATTCTCTTCATTCCAAAAGGAAACCTCATACACATTTGCACTCACTCCCCCACCCCTTCCACCACCGCCACTGCCCTAGGCCACCTCTAATCTAGTTTCTCTCTGTTTAGGGATTTGCCTGTAATGGCCATTTATTAACCAGATAAATGGAATTAAGCAATATGTGGCCTTTTGGGTCTGGCTTCTTTTACTTCACATACTGTCTTCAAGGCCCACCTGTGGTGCAGCATGATTAGTGTTTACGTAATTCCTTTCTGTTGCCAAACAATATTCCACTGTATGGATGGATATTTTATTGGTCTATTAGTTAACTGATGTATGTTTGGGTCATACATGTTTTTTCCTACTAAAAATCTGAAGATTAGGAGCAAGAATGCAATGCATGCTAATTTGCCACTGGAGGACAATGCCACTCTTGCCTTTGCTTGTGAAAAGAATAAACCTTTAGAAAGAAAAACCCTGACTTCCATTATTCAGGCAAAAGAGAACAGGAGAATTTGTTTCCTTATGAAAATGGCTTCACAAGTTAGTTTTGTTTTTCCTTCCTTTGCCTGACGTTTGATAGCATAAATTCATTGGTTGTAAACCACACCCTGCAAAAAATCCACATTAACTCAATATAAGAGGAAATACCTCTTTTAATTGTTGTGCACCAAATTAAGCCTGAAAATAATCAATGTAGTATTATGAAACCAAGAGTAGAAATTAGCATTATGTTCCCCTCATTGTCTTTGTTGGATTTTTCCCAGATAACCCAAAAGGAAACATAAATTTCAATTTATGTGAGTTTCGTGATCTGATACTTTAAGTGGGTGCTTACTTAGCGAGTGGCAATAGAAGAAAGAGTTCTAGGCTACAATTACTTACTGCAAATCACAAGCTTCTAAAAATACTGCTTACTAATTGTGTACCAAAGAGCTTGAGTAAAAAAACGTGGAGTGGTGGTGAAGCTTTGCTCGTCTCATTACATGCTTCTGTAGCGCACGGTGCACGCGGAGTGACCTGTGTGGTTATTAGGTATCGCAGAGAACACACAGGTCCTGCGTGTTTGGGAAACCCCAGCGTGAAGGGTGAGAAGCAGGCATGAGGGCTTGCTGGGCAATAGCGCCCAGAGGACGTCATCGTCCAAACTTCTAGCACTGCTCTGATTCTCTGATTATTTCCAGTTTACAAACCAGGACATGGATTCTTTTCCTTTTGACCCCAACCCCCAATCCTCTTGGTTTCTTCCTCCCACTCACCTCCCTTCCTTAAGAAGCCCTGTCGCTCTTTGCTCTGACAGTCCCTCCCTCATCCCTTGCCCCCTCAATGCCCCAGCCCCCAAAGTACTGCCCATACACCCCTCCCCCTTTACGGTTTTTATTAAATTGTCTGTCTCTTTAAGGAACCAAGAAGATAAGCTGTTTGAAGCGATTCCCATGGAGAGTGAATGACCCCTGGTACCTCTGACTTTGCTATAAGGAAGGAGATGGAGTGGGAAGTGCTTCTGAGCTCCGGTGATTCTTTAATTGGTGGAATACCAAGGTGGAGAGGGGAAGATACCACTAATTTCTCACACTTGCCAAAGAGAAAGGAGGGGAAGCGAGAGGCCACGCCCCAGCTTCTGTGCTGACAGAAGGAGCTGATGGCTGCCCCATGTCTAAGTGCATCCCCACCAAGTGTGAACCCCTGCTAGGGACCGCTCTGTCCCCAACCACAACTGACCGCAGACCTCACAGTGTCGACCTGGACCTGATGCAGCAGATGGAAAAGGCTTGCTTCTCCACGTTTGATTTGATTTGCTTTCCATTGTACAACCAGGTCTGCAGGGCGTCTTTATCACAGTTCCGTAAGCAGGAATATTAAGAGCAATTAGCGTTCACGCAGATGGTGAGAGCTGAAACCAGCCCTCACGCTGAAGGGCTTGCGCTGGGAAGCCAAGCCTTCCCCTCCAGACCTTTGGGTGCTCAGCAAAACCGCATCATGAGAGACCTGTGGTTAGAGGAGACGCCCCCACACACCCAATCCGCTGCTGGAGTCTGGGCTCCAGGGGAGCCTTGACTCAAGCTTCCAGTGAGACGCATCCCACTTTCCTCTTACCTGGCTTCTGCTAACAGGGCTTGGCTGTCTTTGAACTGTCTCCAGTTTGTTTAGCTGCTCATCAGTTAAGTGACAATCATGATGAACTGAGTGATCATGTTAAAATGTACAGATTTACATTGCCTGGAGCTTAGGTTTGTAATTGTTCTTAATTCTCTCTCTTTCTCTCTTTTTTTTTTAACATGTCCACATAAATCATCACTTTCTGTCCTCAGAGAAAATCTTACCTGTAGGGTAAGGTTTTAGCACTTTTATTTTGCTGATAATGAAACTGAGGCTTAGGGAGTTTATAGCGACCTGTACGGTGGATATCAACACAAAGGCTTCTGATGTCATCTCCTGCAAGTCTTCTCTGCCCACTGGTTCTCCCAGCCGCCACCCCACAGCCTGTTTCGGACCAGGGTCATCACATGTGACCTCTCAGGTTCTCTGCTTTGTCAGGTACAGTTCAGTTCAGTCACTCAGTTGTGTCCGACTCTTTGCGACCCCATGAATCGCAGCATGCCAGGCCTCCCTGTCCATCACCATCTTCCGGAGATCACTCAGACTCATGTCCATCGAGTCAGTGATGCCATCCAGCCATCTCATCCTCTGTCGTCCCCTTGTCCTCCTGCCCCTATCCCTCCCAGCATCAGAGTCTTTTCCAGTGAGTCAACTCTTCTCATGAGGTGGCCAGAGTACTGGAGTTTCAGCTTTAGCATCATTCCTTCCAAAGAAATCCCAGGGTTGATCCTTCAGAATGGACTGGTTGGATCTCCTTGCAGTCCAAGGGACTCTCGAGTCTTCTCCAACACCACAGTTCAAAAGCATCAATTCTTCGGTGCTCAGCTTTCTTCATAGTCCAACTCTCACATCCATACATGACCACAGGAAAAACCATAGCCTTGACTAGACGGACCTTAGTTGGCAAAGCAATGTCTCTGCTTTTGAATAAGCTATCTAGGTTGGTCATAAATTTTCTTCCAAGGAGTAAGCGTCTTCTAATTTCAGGAACTCCTGTTTTGCACCAGCAGAGACTACATGCTCCCCCCAACCCTGCCTCCGACACCTGGAGTCCCTGACAGAGGAGACCCTAGCCTCTCAGCCACTCCTGCACTCTGTGGAGTGAGAGGCTGCAGTGACTAAGCATTTAGGTTCCTTCCCAAGGTGTTACTTAACTGTGTTGCCTGGTAAACTCTGTCCACTCTGACAGATAATGAAAGTTTCCAAAAACTTTCATCCCTGCCTTATACAGACCAGCCTCTGCCCCATACACAGCCCCAGGGCATTATTATCAGAGTCCAGACATTGCTCTGTTCCTCCTCTACATGGTGCTTTAAAAACATTTCCCTTCGGGCTGCATTTCTTGGCATAGACTTTGTCCCTCCTCCATTCTGATTGTTTATACATCAGGCCCAAACCAAATAAACACACAGTATGAAAAAGAAAATGGGCCAAGAGAAAAAAGTTTCAGAAATAACATCAAGAATGTCTTTTAGGGACTTCCTGGTGGTCCAGTGGTTAAAAATCCGCCTGCCAGTACAGGGGACTTGGGTTCGATCCCCAGTCCAGGAAGGTTCCACGCGCCGCAGGGCAGCTGACCCTGCGTGCCACACGCCTGAGCCAGCACTGTAGAGCTGGTGCAACAAAGAGAAGCCACCACATTGAGAAGCTGAGCACCCCAGTGAAGAGCAGCCCCACTCAGCAACTAGAGAAAGTCCATGCACAGCAATGAGGACCTAATGCAGTCAAAATCAATACATAAGAACCATTTTGCAGAGCACAGAACCTTCCTTGGGTCATTCAAGACCTCCCAAGTAACTTGGGCCATGAAGGTGACTCTTTTAAGAGCTTTCTGCCATCTCCATTGTCCAAGTCCAGACGGGGATCCAAGGGTTTACTCCAGCATTTCTTTCTGTCTATACTTCATCATTTGTTCTTCATACCATGTCTGGCTTGGGAGCTCAGGTAAACATGCTGCTAAGTCACTTCAGTCGTGTCCGACTCTGTGCGACCCCGTAGATGGCAGCCCACCAGGCTCCCCCGTCCCTGGGATTCTCCAGGCGAGAACACTGGAGTGGGCTGCCATTTCCTTCTCCAGTAAAGATACTGATCAGAATAACACTTGAAGTGACAAGATCCCTGTGACAGTGTGATGTCTCTCCCACAATTAAATCTAAGAGGGTCATAGTGTCAGATCATGTGCCATCAATTTTCCCTGTTATTGTGCTTAGTTGCTCAGTCGTGTCTGACTCTTTGCAACCCCATGGACTGTAGTCCATCAGGCTCCTCCGTCCATGGAAATTCTCCAGACAAGAATACTGGAGTGGGTTGCCCTGCCCTCCTCCAGGGGGTCGTCCCGACCCAGGAATTGAACCAGGTCTCCTGCATTGCAGGGGGATTCTTCACCAGCTGAGCTACCAGGGAAGCCCCTGATCGTACATAGCTCACTTATTTCAGTAGTTTTTCATTTTTCACACCTTCTTTTACTGAAAACACTTCCCTTAAAAGTTTTTTCCACATTATGTTGCTTTTCTTGATAACAAATTTGTAACAGAATACAGTCTTATTCGACCTCTAGTAAATCTAAGTAGATCTCTAATCCCTGTCATTAGATCTTCTAAAATTATGGTTGATTTTCAGCAACATTCAATACACTTGAAGTTTCTGGATAAGTTATCTGGAATAGGTGAGATATCATCATATGCAACAAGTAAAACACAATAGTTTTTCAGAACTCACTTAGTGTCATTCTTCAAACACTTTATTAAAATTGCATCGTATTTATCTATTAAAATATTTAGATTTTATGATAGTTATCCATTTGTTGCTTCAGTGGTTTACAGCAATGAAAAAATTCTATGATTGCAAAAAGTGAGCTTTTAAAAATTTTAATCTCTTGGCATATCTTCTCATTGTCCTTGAGTTGCCAAAAATATAAGGTTACTGAATACTATCACCTCCAGAAATATTTCATGTCAAAACAGGGTACACATAAAGTGAAAACAGTTCTTGACAGTGAGAGAAACATTATAGCAATAAAAATAATTGAAGGGTTTGACTGTTAAAAATGTCTCATTAAGTCATCATACATCTTTTGTTCATTTGAGCTTCTTGAAGCCAGAACTTAATTTACTGATGGTCTGTCAACAATTAATTCTGAGGTTTGAAGTCTAGAGACGGCCCCTGGAGCTCTCTGGTTGGAATATAGACCCTGCAAATGTGTGGTGCTCTCTGATGTCAGTGGTTGTAGCAGAACGAGTGGGCCCGAGACAGGGAGGCAGTGCCCCTCAAGTCCACTCCACTGGAAATGGAGTCGGCCTTCACACAGGAAAAGTGGAACAGCAGAAAGAGAGGGTCTTCAGTCTCAGGGAGCATCCCTAAGCTTGTCCTGGCCTCTCACAGCTGTAATGGTTTGTTCCAAGGGAGGCCAGGTGAGAGCTCTGAGCATCCACTCAGAAAGATGGCAGCATCCCAGTGGGTGAAGGTTCCAGAGCAGCATCTTTGACAGCAGAGTCAAATGCTCTGGGATGAGTCCATACCTTGGGATTCCAGTCGCATCGGAGAGAGAAACTTCAGAGGTGCTGACTTTATAGCAGCTGAGAGGTTGTGTTCAAATAAGAATTCGAAGACTGTATATATTCATGTAGGCAAGAATACTGGAGTGGGTTGCCATTTCCTTCCCCAAAGGATCTTCCCAACCCGGGGGTTGAACCAGGATCTCCTGCACTGCAAGCAGAGTCTTTACTGACGAGCTACCAGGGAAGCCCTCCGTGTTTATGAAGTATTGAGCAAATTATTTATCTCTGCTTATTATATTTATTTTTTATAATTAATGTTGTTGAGGAAAAGTTTACATACAAGAAATGCACTACAATGATATTATGTAGATTTTTAAAGTAGTTTAATTATATTTAGTTGTTTTAGTTGAAAACACCCATTTTTTTTCACTATGAATACTGCTTTATTCTCTGTGGATTATTTTATTTTACACTGAAGTATAGTTTATTTGCAATTTTATGTTAGCTTCAGGTGTACAGCAAAGTGATTCAGTTATACATCTACGTATATCCATTTTTTTTCAAATCCTTTTTCCATATAGGTCATTACAAAATATTGAGTAGAGTTCCTTGTGCTATACAGTAGGTTGTTGTTAATGGTCTATTTTATATATAGTAATGTGTGTATGTTAATCCCAAAGTCCTAATTTATCCCTCCCCACACATTTCCTCCTTTGGTAAACATAAGTTTGGAAAACAACCATCTTTGGTTCAATTTAAGTGCTGAAGGAAAAATGAAAAACAGCTAAACCCAGTAGTAAGTGGACAGTATCTGATTCAGTAACTGATTTAGTTTTAATTTCAAGAGTTACTAAAGAGTTAAAGACTACAAGATTAAATTTGTAACATGGGATTTCAAAATTTAGCTGGAATATCTTGCAAAAGTGGGAAAACATTCTTTTTCTATGGAATCTTTTTGCTGCACAGACATACCTAGCCACACTCTTATGCTCAATAGTATAATTTCATCATATTCATATTTACAGTTGTTTCTCTAAATTTTTGACCCCCTTCCAATTCTCTGTGCATCAGTTCCTGTTTGTTCTTTGCCTTACCTTCCTGCTTAACTGTGTTTCCTAAACTAGGCTTGTGGATAAAGACTGTGGACAAAGCATAAATAAAATAGCTTGTCATACATAGTTGCACTGAATCAACTTAAACAATGTAAAAAGTCAATGTTAGCAATAACCAGGGCATCTTCCTGTTGCCAAAACTGCCCAACAGCCTGATAGCTTAGATTTCTTAGGCCAGTGGTTCCCAACCTTTGTGGCACTAGGGACCAGTTTTGTGGAAGACAACTGCTCACCTCCTGCCGTCTATGTGGCCCAGTTCTTAACAGGTCATAGAAGGAAAGAGCCCAGGGCCCAGGGGCTGGGGGCCCCTGTCTTAAGCCACAATAGTAGAAATGTATTATTATTATTACTATTGTTATTTTTATTCTGCAGTTTTTTCATCTTTTGACTCATAAGGAAAATGTCAATGTACAGTATATATGAGGTATCATTTAGAGTACTATACATGAGTTATATATAAGTAGGCTTCAAAGAGTGAAAATTACATTTATCCCTTATTTTTCCTTAGAAGTAGATTAACAATTGTCATATATCAGATAATGACTCAAAAATATTCAAAATTATTAGCTGTTCTATCACTGAATTTATAAATCTAAACTAATAACAGGCAGCAAATTGGCTTTGATTCTTCGCATAGGTTCTTAGAAGCTTGAACTCAAAGTTAGAAAGATCAGTGAATTCAAAATTAGTACAGATTCAGAGCATTTGACATACTATATCTGAATTGAATATTTATTCCTTTTACCTATCTGTTTGCCTCAGACTTGGGTCAATTATATGGTTTCTCTCCATAGTTTCAATGAAGAGATTTCAAGTTGGGTTGCAAGTATCTTTTTGCAAGTATTGTTTAGAAGCCAATGTCCAAAAGCTGTGATTTATGAAATATTTGTGAACAAAACTCCCAATGTCTTTGGAATGATCCAAATGAAAGAGGGGCTTGTGCTGAGCGATTTGCCAGCTTGAGACCTGCCTTTCACAATTGCTCTGCAGTTGACCCTTCAGTCTTACTTTGCATCACCAGATGAAAATAAGGTTTCCTTTCAAGTGAGGTTGCTAAGGGCGACGGGTACTGACGCCGAAAGATGAACACTCTACCTCCCTGGTATAAAGCCTACTTTGTGAGCTAAATAAAGAACCAAACTGCAGGGAAAGCAGTCGCATAAATGTGAAATATGAGGAAAGGAATATAATCAGGAATTTGAGAGATGTGAAAATCAGAGAGAGAAATCCTACCAGTGCTTTCTTGTTCACTGCCTGGCATTTTGGACAGATGTCCTCTCTCCTGGGCACTCTGCATTCTTTCCCTCATAGCAGAAAATCTGCATCCTTTCCTGGATCAAGACTTCTGTTTGTAACATAAATGTATGTCATTGGTTCTTAGTGGAGTTTTTTTTTTTAATGCAAATGAGCTTCTGATGGAATCGCATCAGGTGGTATTTATCAACTTTTAATTTTGTGTCTTCGAGCACAAATGGCTGCACCATCACTGTTGCTTTATGTTATTTGGAAAATTGTTTCCTGATCATACTGGTTTAATGAGAAAGGCTTCACGGGATGTGTTTATAGCAGCATTCATAATTTCTTTGGCCAGATTGTGTTGCTTGAATATAACCATTGCTGTGATTCCAAAAAACAAATCTTAAAGACACTTCTTCATTGTATCCTAGGCCTTGCTAGTCCCAAAGCGTGAGCTTGTTACTCCCTTATTGGCATCTGCTCCATGCTAGGAGTCTCAAACGCCTAGGAAAATGACAAAGAATCAAGAAATGACAGATTAGTATACTGTGAGCCATAATCAAGCATGAACTAGATGCTGTAAGAATGCAGACGACACAAAAGAACTGTTCCCTAAGTCACATTGAACTTGTGGACCTGCGAGAGCATCTGCCTGCTGCCCCGTCACTTCCTTCATCATCAAGGCTCATCCAACTGGTCTGTTCATTTATCTGCTCATCTCTCTCCTTCCTCTCCACTTCTGGAACCAAACTGTTGGTTAAAGAAGATAACTAGGGAAGATTCTTCCTCCCAGAGAGGAGAGTCTAGAATTTGGGTTCCTTGACCCAATACTCTGCAAATACATTCTATGCGAGCATGGATGTTGCTGACATTTTCTAACAGATGAAGAAGGGAAAGGGCCCTGTAGGGACCACCAGGAACAGCCTCTGTTTTCTAAGACAGTCCTAATTTTAAATGAATCTTTTTACCTGGGTAAGAACTTGTGTATGTCCTGATGGCATTGGTCCTAGAAATACGGTCAGTAGAGCAAAAATTCAAAGGGATGAAGGAGCACTGCTTCAGCGTGGGAAAGGTTTCCGGTGAGGAGCGGTAAAGATTGAAACTAGAAAGTTACATAAGGACACACTGTGGAGGCTTTGTCTGCCAGACTGGGATACTTGGACTTTGTCCACCAGGCAGGGGAGTCATCACATCTTTTAAGAGAAGAGGTGTGATCATTTTTTAAAGGAATAATTCTAGTAGCAAGATGGGGAATGTATCAAGTTTGGGTTTTCATGAGACAGGCTGACTTGAATGGTTGCTGACTTAGAGATAATAAAGGTATGGTTGGGACGACTGATTCTCTGAGGCTGCCAGATGCCACCAAGGAGCCCAGCAGGATGAAAACTGCAAAGGTTATAGTAGATTTGGCCACTGAAAGTCATTTGAACCTTAGGGCCATTTGGGTTCAGTTCATAAAGTCTCGTTTGTTAGGAAAAGACCCCGTTGCCTGAAAGCTCAGTCATATCTGACTCTTTGCAACCCCTTGGACTGTGGCCCATCAGGCTCCCCTGTCCATGGAATTTTCCAGGCAAGAATACTGGAGTGAGTTGCCATTTCTTCCTCCAGGGGATCTGCCCAACCCAGGGATCCAGCCCTGCATCTCCTGCATTGGCAAGCTGATTATCACTGAGCCACTTGGGAAGCCCCTGGAGACCCTGTTAGTAATGGAGAAAAGGATTTTCTGAGAAAGGGATTTTCTAGGGGGCAAGAGCAGGGACCTAATGGAGTTAAAATTTTTCTTTGGAGGAGAGAAGGAAGGATTCCAGGAAAATGAAACTAACCTGATGACTATCAAGGAAATAAATCCACATTATAGAATTACAGGACTGACCATCCATCACCAATGTTTACACTGCACACCATGGCCAGAACCCCACGTAACATATTTCGAAGCGCTGAATCTTTTAATAGCTTATATGGAATCCAAATTCTGAGCTAATAAACTGGGATATTAAAACTAGCGCCCTAAGGTTTGATTTGGAGAGAGATATTTATATTCACTGTTCCTAAGGCTTTTCTTTCAACCTTTCTTAAAACCACAGTTATTTCACAATTGGTCCTCAATATTGCAGGCATCAGCTGGTGGGACCCAGGCCTCTGGTATCCCAGGAAGCCTCTCAGGGACCGTGTGGATGTCTCTACCTGGGGCCTGAATATTGACATCATGATTTGCAGTACCTGTGACCTTCAAATGCTCCCGTTCTTGCTGGTAGTGATGTTCAGTGAGGAGAGAATGAAGATGCAAGGATTAGCCAGTGCTTTGCTGCAGTGCTCGGGGGCAACTCTTATTCTCTGCCTGTGCTGGATCCTTGTATGCTTGATGCTATTACTGGATCACAGCCAAAGAAGTCCCTTACAGTAGTGTTATTTACAGTTCTCCGATTTAAGAAAACCTGGCATACTAAAGCATAAGCTTAAAATAGAAGGATACCAGGATTTACAGTTATAAATATCCTTGCATAGGGACACTCATGATATCTTGAGTATAATTCCATACACTGACCTTATTTTCAGTGCTTGAGGAATACATCTATCGCATAAGGAAGAAAGGCACATCCATAGTTTGGAAGGTAGTAGTTTTAGCCCTACGCAATGATTGACACTTCAGTGCACACGTTAGTAACTATGGTGATAAAGTCCATTGACCAGGAGGATAACTGGGTTTCCACGGCCCCTTCCAAAGCCTCAGCGTTGCAGTTGATCGTGGTTTTATCCTTCGTTTTCATGTCTTGTCTTCATCCCTGTGAAGCTGATGGAATATTTTCTTTAACCCATTCTGCAAAATCAAGTGATCATTAAGTCAAGCAGGGTTTAGTTTGTAGTTTTATTCCACTCAAGGACCACTGATTGACATTTTCCTTGTGAAACAGTATTTCAGAGTATTGATTCAGCAGCTCTATAAGAATAGTTATTTTTATTGGCCACTCGAACTGTTCGCTCATTTCCTACTTCTTGCAACAATGCATCTGTGGGTGCTATTCGAAATGAGAAGGGAGCTAGTGGGATGCAGGGGTGAAGAGGAAGGGTCATGTAGAGGTGTCAAAGGATCCAGTGTAACTCATGGTGGGTCACAGCTGTGTTTACTTCAGCAGCTTCTGCTGCCGAAATTTGGAATACAAATTCTAGGCTTTTTCCTGGAAGAACATTTTTCTCTAAACTATATGCAAAGAAAGCAGGTGAGGGCAGCAAAGAAAACTGTAATCCAAGATGCATTTCAGAATTGGAAAATTTAGGGGAAGTTGGGAAGAGAAAAATTTTTGCTCTAGTCTTTGTGGCATGAAATATTATTTATCAGGTGACTGTGTCAGATTGCAACTAATGATGTGTGAAAATAAGATTGGGAAAACGGTGACAAACTGTTGCTTAGAGATTTGCAAACTGCTCTAGTGGCCAAACAGGCATTGAAACATTTCCTTTATCTGTGACAGCTGCAGTCTTCTCTTGACCTCTAAAATTAATGATGTAGGTCATATTTTTTCTTACTCTGAGAGTTAAATTATCCTACTTAGCTACCTGTATCACCAAGGTCATTAGAGAATTGCCAAACCCCTGACTTCATGGTGAGCTGGATAATCATTGCACTTGAAAAAGAAACAATGGTTCTATTAACCTAGAGAATTTACAATTTGATGAGTTTAAGGTTTATTTAATATAAGCATTCTTTAACCACATAAATTTCATTCTTAACCACTTAGCTTGGTTTATGCTGAGAGATGAAATGACTAATTTGAACTTAGGTTAATTTGAAAATTTAATATAGAGTAGACTTAAATACTCTCATGCAGAAATGCTCCTTGTTACCTACACTGTTAGGTTAAAGTTCCTTGAGCAAAATAGTTGACATTTTTGAATCTGTGTTTTGAGCACTGTACTTAAAACTGTTCATTATCCCTGACTTTTCATGCATTATTGATTATTCCCTATTCTGCTTATTCATCTGTAAAATGGAGGTAATAACTAGACTCATCTCAAGGGCTTGTTTGAGAACTCAGTAAGGTCATTTACATAAAGCACTTACAACAGTAGAGTGAGCCTTCAATAAATGTAAGATACTAAAATCAGCTGTTTCACTAACCAAAACAGCCATAATAGGCATTATTATTATTGACAGTTTTGAATGTTCTGGTCACTCACACGAGGAGCTGGCAAAGCTGAGAAACAAGCGCAGTTCTCTGTGCTTTCAGAGTCCAGCCCCTTCCCTGCATTCACCGAGCTAACCCAGACTTGAGGAACCTCATCACCATCATCTTGGTCTTTGCTCTGCTCAGACCCATTCACCTCTCTCTTGTTCAAGTTTTTGTTTTTATTATTTTTTTTAAAGTTATTTGTCAGATTTAGTTACAGTTTCTGCTTTTAGAAGACAATACCTAATGCTGTGGTTCTGAACCACACTTTTGTCCCAGGTAATTTCACTCATTTTAGTAAAATAGTGCAGTAAAGAACTAAAATTTACAAAGCCCTAACTTCAAGCCTTCTGAAACAAACTCCACTTGGTATAAACTCAAAAAATACTATATTAGGCCCCCTCTTTTTCCATTTCTGAATAGCAAATGCCAAATATTGTGATATCAGCAAATAAATTGCTATTCAAGAATTAATTTAATATGTGGCAGTTTTATAAATAGACAGTATTATAAATTCTGTAGCTGAGAATTATTTTGTGTTTCATGTATATGGAAGAAAAAAGAGTGTTATGGACTGGGTTTTTGTTACACTAAATAAGCTCTGGGTTATATACTATACATCAGTATTAAGACTGTTAAATTATGTTAAATTCCTTCCACATTAGATGTTATAGAATAATTTAAAACATTACAATTAAAGACTCATTAAAAGCAAATACAGTATTTTTCCTTGGCTGCTCTTCTTCATCTGTAGAACACTCTTCCAGAGAAAAGCCAATATTCACAAACTAATGCCTTTTCAATGAAGACACATTATGAGGGTGAGAATGGGGTTGAGCGAAGATAAATGCTAGAATCTGTGTAGCAATGTGAAGCGCTGCTTGGACAATTTTGCTTTAGACGCCAAATGCAATCATCGGATCATATGGCTCAAGGGAAATAAAGGTGGGCATTCCTGAATGGTTGGCCAGGCTTATGGAAATACAGATTTCTTTTTTTTTTTTTTAAGGAGTACGTAACAGGGTTTAAACACAGGTAGTTTTGCAAGTGATAAAAAAAAATATTAAATTCCTGGAATGTTGCAAAAAATAGCCACGGTTGACAAAGAGAAAGGTACTTTTTCTGAATTTCAAGGGACAAAAGCTCCCTTTGTGTTATTCTACCCTCAGGAAATACTTTAAGACTCAGTCTCAGGACAGAGTGCAAACATCAGGTAAATTTGGCTGTCGTGGTCCCATGTCCCCAGCAAGCCACCTCTTCATGCAGAACAGTGGAAGTGATGGACAAACAGCCTCCTGTCAGGACTTCATTGCAATTCAAAAAAAAAAGTGATGACTTTATAATAAGATTTCACTGTGTAAAGCATTAGTTTTGGCAGATCCAAGCGAAAAACAGTCATTCTTTTTATTTATTGTGGTTCCAAGTGTTCAGCCTTTTCATCTCCTTAGAATCAGTCTTGGCTCCCTACTAGTCTTACTAGTCTTACTAGTACTTACTAGTCTTTCTCCTCCTCTGTATCCTTGTGACCTCTGACCTGATGCAGATCAACCCTGCCCAGCCTGTCTCCAGGAGGGGGTGGCTCCTCTTCCACTTGGACCCTCGCACAGCCATGGGGTGGTCTACTTAGGGCGAGATCTGGGGCTGTCACCCCCTGCTGGAGTCCTGCAATGACCCCCACCCTGACCCTGACCCCAGGACCAGCAGACAAAGGACACGCACTGATGAGGACACAGACAGACCACAGTCCCTGCACACGGAGCCGCCACCTCCATCCTCTGTCTGCCAAGACCTGTGACTCCGAATGCGAGCTGTGTCCACCCTGCCCGTCCTCCCTTCTGCCCAGGCTTCCCCTTCTTATCCTTCTCTTTCCTGACTCTTTTTTTTCCTTTGTAGAGGGTCATCTCCTCCAGATGTAGGCTTGGAGGCCCTTGACCGTTTACCGCCCTCCACGTTGTTTTGTTATGTCAGTAAATCTGCCTCCCTCCATGGATTAACTTAGGGGATGAGAACAATGTCACACTACGCTAGCCAAACCAGAAGTGATGAAAACATCTAGTTAAACCGTTCCTTTAAAAATATTTCACTTGGCCAGAACCAAGGTCCACAGCCTTCATTTTCTGCAAGGAAGCCAGTTCAGTATAGAAACTGGCAAGTTCAGGTGGTTTAGATGTGTGATGGTGTTTTAAAGTGTCTCATCATTGGTTCTGATAGTTTTTCAGCATTTTTTTTTCCCCAATTAACCAGTTCTGTTTGTGATGTGTGTTTTAATTTGTAGCTAGATTTCAAGAATGTACAGGGCCCTGCAGAGGAAGTGGCTCCCCAGAAACAGGACATCTGATATATTTGCTGTTCTTGTGAAAGTTGAAAAACTGCTCATTCTAGAGATTTTCTCTTAAAGTAAGGTTTTACAATAGGACAAATCCAATAAATGGTTTAATTATGGCTGTTTTCAGATACCAGTATTTTAAACCACATTTTTGTGTGCCTTACAAAATGTGGCCAAGTCATACTATTCTAATGAAAATAAGTGAATCCTACCTTACTTCCCTCTGCATACAACTGCGCATGATGTAAGGTGTTAATTGTATTTTTAAAATTTTCTCAATAGTTTCTATTCTGGGGAGCATCACATTTTTAGATATGTTTTCATCATATTATAATTAGTTTAGGGGGAAGATTAGTACCTATATTCTTTTTTAATGTAGCCAACACAAATCTATCAAAAAGTATTTCTTGTTATATTTGTAGAATGATTAAAATCAAAGATATTGTCTTTAATACACATAAAGTCCAAACTGAAGTATTGCAAATCTATTATTTGTCTTTTTTTCATTTTGTTTTTTTGATTGGAGTATAGTTGACATACAATGTGATTTTAGTTTCAGGTGTACAATATAGTGTACAATATAGTATAATATTTTAAGACATTATTTGTCTTAAAATAATACATCAGCAATATGCATATTCTTCAATGTCTTTATAAATCACCCTGTTTCTCATTTCTCAGAGATGACCCATTGAGAAGCCTGTAGAGGGGTCTTTACGAGATGCTCAGTCAATTATTTTAGGAAACTGCAGTAATGACTTTCTTTGCTCAGTATGATATATTTAATAATTTCCAAAAAATAAAATCACATATAGAATCATATATACCAATAGCAACTTTGTAATTTAAGCAAGGAACTTGCTTAAATTAATTTAAGCATATTCCTTTCTAATATAAAGGAAACATAAATGTAAATTTTTCATATATTTCATTCTTGCTTTTGAAAAAGTTAATCTTAGTTTTTCCGAAAATAATTATTGCGAGCAATGAAAAAGTTACATTGATATAAAATGTTTTTCCTCTTTGCTCAGAATTATAATTTTTGTATCTGAAAATCTTTATAAACATGGAAAGCTGTTGTTTGATCTTTATGTTTCTGACTTCTGACTCTGTTCCTTTGCAAATCTTTTGATTCGATGATGCTGTGTAAGCATGCTGTTTCTTTGCCTTTTTCTTCCTGTTCTGTTAAGTTTATTGCACTAGAGATGATTACAGTGCCTCTGCAACACATACAAAAGTTATTTACAGGGAAAATGTTACAGTTGTCAGTTTCGTTGTGACCCTCAGCTCAAAAGCAAAGAGAAGCTTCCACTGCCTACAGAATGGCTGAGTGGTTTCAGGTTATTTCTGACTTGACTATTTCTTGGTGTCTCGGCTCCAAGATGAACTGAATTGGTCAGCGTTTCTCCAGTGATTTCTGCTCTTTTCTGTCTTTCTGCTTTTGCTCCATCTATTTCTTCTACCCAATGTAATTTTCTCTGTTTTGAGTCCGTTTAAACCCTATCCACATCAGTTTTCTTGATCACATAGGTGGCGACTTTCTTGATCCTTGCACCCTGGGGTGTCCTAAATAACTATTTGTTCACCTCAATTTTGATGGTTAAGTTGTAAGGCCATCTCCTAGATCATTAGAATTTGCTGTGTGTCCATCAGTCTTTAGCCAAGTTTAAATACAGAAGCTAACCTTGCCTGTGTCTTCATATTGAAATTATTTACCACTCATCAGTGTTTGATAAGTATGTATAGGGCAGACATACTTCGCCAAGATATAGATGGTAGAATTGCCTTCACAGACTAATAGAAATACCAGTATTTCTTCAAATACCTCTGAAGGCTTTGTATTTTCCTAAGAGTGTTTAAATTAAGTACAGTTTAAAAAGGAGAAGTGCTTTTAATTGTGCAGCTGTTCTTTAAAATATGCCTACAGGTTTTAATGTCAAAGTATTTTTTAGATAAAGCACAGCCAATAAGAAAAATGAAAATCTATAAAACTAAATTTCTCCTCCTGCAGGATTCCATGGCCCCTTTAAAAAGTAAGAGGGTATTTTCAAAGCAATTATCATTTCTAATTTTTAGCACAAAAAGAGCTGTCAGACTTTGTGCCTTAATTACTTCAATTCGAGAGCTAATTTGTTATATTGTTACAATGTTGACAGGCTCAAATTCCCTGAAATAAATGATCAAAATAAGAAGCCTAGAATAAGGTAAAAAATTTATTCTTTTTTAATATTGGAGAAGGAAATGGCAACCCACTCCAGTATTCTTGCCTGGAGAGTCCCAGGGATGGAGGAGCCTGCTGGGCTGCCGTCTATGGGGTCGCACAGAGTCGGACGCGACTGAAGCAGCTTAGCAGCAGCATTGCTGTTCTACTTAAAAAATAAGGATTATTGTGGAGAAAGTTAGAAAAAGGAATTGCAAACTATTAAAATGGGGTGTTAACATTTACAGAAATTATTTTGCAGTAAGCATTTGACAAATGTTAATTGCATAAAACATTTGGTCAATTTCCCTTGGAATTTTGGTAAAATGAGGCAGCATTAAACATTGCAAAATTAAATTTGATAGAATGCCACTCAAAGTGCAGTTGTATTTTCTTTTTAGAATGAGTTATTGGGTGGTTCAAAAAAGAAGCATCTTATTGGCCGCTGTAAATCTGGCTATTATTAGCTTTACTTTCATTAAAGCAGAAGTGTTAAAAATCGGAGTACAAACTATGACATGGAAAGAATGCTTCCATATACATTGAGAAATTCTGAAAATTTTAATATTTTAGAAAACATCTTGTTATAATTGAAATTTAAAAGATATTTGTTCTAAGGTAAGAATCAAAAAACACATAAATTCACTCATCCATAACACATTACTGGGGATTTTCTCTTTGTTGGACACTGTGATAGACACTTGGGATGACGAGATGAATCATAACTATCATTCCTCAGAAATCTGAAATTCAGGGCATGTAAGAGACTTGTAACCAAACAAATACAACAGAAATAATAAATGTCATGTAGATGATTGTATGGAATGTAATACAGTCACTAGGATAATGATGCTATTTGCTTATGGCCTTGTGAGGATAGTTCCAAAGTATTTAGTTTATATTCTATAATATAGTCATATATATGTGTTTCCCTATAATTGCAAAAATATGAGAATCTATGTAAATGTGTATGTGTGCATGAGTGTGTCTAAATACATATATTTGTTTTTTAATCAGTTTATGAATATAACACTATAACCACTTGTTCAATACTTTTCCCCAGACCAAAGCACTTCTTGATATTGGATTAAGTAGATAAGAAAGCACATCAACTTTGTAGGCAATAGATACTTTTAGTCAATTCCTAAAATCACACACGACCATAAATGGGTATGATAATAGCCTTGAAAGCATCAAGGTACCGTCATATGATGTCTAAATTAAGACTAGGGTGTGAGGACTTTCCTGGTAGTCTTGTGGTTAAGCCTCTGCCTTGCAATGCAGGGGGCACGGGTTCCATCCCTGGTCGGTAGCTAAGATCCCACGTGCCATGCAGTGCAGCCAAAGATTAAATAAATAAATAAACACCTTTTTTAAAAAAGGCATAATTTAACCAAAAAAGGAGAATGTGATGATTGCAAATGTTCAGAAAAAGAACAGAATACTTTTTCTATAATAATCCGCACCATTATTGATGATTAAGTGTCATCTTTATCAGTTCCTGTCTTGTCAAAAGAACTGTGCTTAGAACCACATGTAATAATTTTCTGTGCTCATTCGTATTCAAAAAGATGCAGACTCCCACACCAACACAATCATTCTACCTGTATGATTCTTAAGATATTTTAGGGAAAAGCTAACTTGGTTGTTTCTTGGCTTCCACTTTAGGGACAGAGATAAACTTTAGTATCATGGTTATGAAGACCATGGGTCTGTGTGCTTGTATGTACACCCACTTAGGCATGTGTACCAACTAGAGTTTCCAGCTAGGAATGTCAGTTAGCTGCTTCATTAGTGGTTTTTAGATCTGAATGTATATTCACAGAGCCACCTGATTTTTGGAAAGTATTGACCATTTCTATTGCAAAATGTGACCTTGGGAGTCTAACAGATGTTGCCTATCTGACTATGGAACCAGTTTTGAAACATGTTTAAATATCAAGGCAGAAAGCTCTAACTAAATGAATGAGAATCAGCATCAATTTGCATTGGTGATGGAATTGTCCTCGCGTGTTTCTCCTTCCTTTCCCAGCCGGCAGCATCTGGGCTTTGATTATATGTGTGTATGCCTATGTACACATGTGTATGTATTTCAGATTTTTAATTAAATAATTTTTATTGTTCAGTCGCTCACTTGTGCCTGACTCTCTGCAACCCCATGGACTGAAGCATGCCAGGCTTCCCTGTCCATCACCAACTCCCCAAGCTTGCTCAAACTCATGTCCATCGAGTCGGTGATGCCATCCAGCCATCTTGTCTTCTGTTGTCCCCTTCTCCTCCTGCCTTCAGTCTTTCTCAAAATCAGGGTCTTCTCTAATGAGTGAGTCAGCTCTTCTCATCAGGTGACCAAAGTATTGGAGCTTCAGCTTCAGCATCAGTCCTTCCAATTAATATTCAGGGTTGTTTTCCTTTAGGATTGACTGGCTTGATCCCCTTGCACTCCAATGGACTCAAGAATCTTCTCCAACATCACAGTTCAAAAGCATCAGTTCTTCAGCACTCATCCTTCTTCATGGTGCAACTCTCACATCCATAAATGACTACTGGAAAAAATCATAGTTTTGACTATATGGACCTCTGTTGGCAAATTAACGTCTCTACTTTTTAAAATGCTGTCTAGTTTGTCATAGCTTTTCTTCCAAGGAGCTAGCATTTTTTAATTCCATGGCTGCAGTCACCATCTACAGTGATTTTGGAGCCTAAGACAATAATGTCTATCCCTGTTTCCATTGTTTCCCCATCTATTTGCTATGAAGTGATGGGATCAGATGCCTGGATTTAGAAGGAAATGAAATAGTTTTTATTTATTGTGAGCTCCAAAATCACTGCAGATGGTGACTGCAGGCATGAAATTAAAAGATGCTTACTCCTTGGAAGGAAAGTTATGACCAACCTAGATAGCATATTCAAAAGCAGAGACATTACTTTGCCAACAAAGGTCTGTCTAGTCAAGGCTATGGTTTTTCCTGTGGTCATGTATGGATGTGAGAGTTGGACTGTGAATAAAGCTGAGTGTTGAAGAATTGATGCTTTTGAACTGTAGTGTTGGAGAAGACTCTTGAGAGTCCCTTGGACTGCAAGGAGGTCCAACCAGTCCATGCTAAAGGAAATCAGTCCTGGGTGTTCTTTGGAAGGACTAATGCTAAAGCTGAAACTCCAATACTTTGGCCACCTTATGTGAAGAGTTGGCTCATTGGAAAAGACTGATACTGGGAGGGATTGGGGGCAGGAGGAGAAAGGGATGACAGAGGATGAGATGGATGGATGGTATCACTGTCTCGATGGATGTGAGTTGAGTGAACTCTGGGAGTTGGTGATGGACAGGGAGGCCTGGTGTGCTGCGATTCATGGGGTTGCAAAGAGTTGGACACGACTGAGCAACTGAACTGAACTGAACGGAAGTAAAGTTTGTATTCATGCACTGAAATGAATAATATTTAAAAAAGCCAAAAATATCCCTTGAGGTAAATTATAGCTAAGATAAAGTGCTTAAGAATGTTGTTTATTCCATGATCCTGAAATCTCCTGCGATTTAAATTTTTCATTAACCTGATAATAGTTTATTTAAGACAGAATATAAACAGATACAAATTATCATTTTTATATGAACATGTTTAATGGTTCAGCAACCATAGAACTTCTTAATAAAATCTGAATCAAAAAAACTTTTCCTAATAGTTGTCCAGGGCAAGTGGACAGGGATTCAGGGTTCACAGCAATGTTTGGACATTTGCTTCATCAGCCAGGACAAAGTCTGATTCTGACCTTTTACCAAACTCAGCTCCCAAATTGTAGTTCTTCCTGGTTTAAGATTCAGACCTCCCCCTCCATCTCTTTGATCAGTCTTAAGCTGCATCCTCAAACTGCTCAGCCTGGACTTGAGACCACTTTTGAGGAAAACACATCCCCTCTTCAAAATCTAGCCAAACTTTTTAAGAAACTGACCTTCTTTGTAACCGGGATTTCCATTTTCCCTCAATTGACATCCTGTCATATTTTGAAAGGAGCTGCCTTCTGTCAACTCCCAGAGAATTCTCTCCACACTTTCTTTCATTGATTTGTCTCACATTCATCTCACCTGGTTCTGCTTTAACCCCTTACAAATGTACATGTTTTTTATGACACATAAAAAGCAATTCCCTCTTAGTTGTGACTTTCTATATCCAATCCAGTTGTCAGAACCCATGCCCCAGGCATGCTTTCCAGAAATTTCCCCCACCTCTCTCCACCATATTGATATCTCTTAAATCAATGAAATATTTATTGCCAATACACTCCATGTATACCTTAGTGATAAGTGTTTTCTGTTTTATAGAGACCACTCCAGTAAAGTGGTCTCCACAGCTCAGACTCAGCTTTGTAAGAGAAGGAGCCATGTCTTTTTCCTCTTTTAATTCCCAGTAGGAGAAGGAAATGGCAACCCACTCCAGTGTTCTTGCCTGGAGAATCCCAGGGACGGCGGAGCTGGGTGGGCTGCCGTCTGTGGGGTCGCACAGAGTCGGACACTACTGAAGCGACTTAGCAGCAGCAGCAGCAGCAGCAGCAGAGCACAGAAACTTTATCAGGTACTCAGTGAATGCTCATGTATTGAGTAGATAACAACAGTCATTATGAAGTCAGTGGTTTTCAATCAGGAACACCAGAGGATGTTTGGTAATGTCTGAAGACATTTCTGGTTGTCACAATTAGGGAAAGGTCCTATGGCATCTTACCAACAGCAGCCAGGGATGCTACTAAACATCCTATAGTCCATGGGACAGCCCCACAACCAAGAATTATCCCCACCTCCCAGTGTCAGTCGTGCTGAAGTTAAGAAATCCTACTTAAGTAGATGTTCCATCTGACTGCAAATAACCAAGGATTTCATGTATTTCCTCAAAAGAAAGAACCTCTAGGGATTCAGTCACGAGACACAATTATATGCAGTTCACCCTTTTCCTCCCACTATTTATGGAAGATCAAACAAGTACTCCAGAGATATCCCAAGATGATTTGGAAACTTAGTTCTTAAACACCTCATATGGCTACCATGCAATAAAATCAGATAAACTGAATCTACATTATATTTATTGAAGCATAGTAGGAATCACCTTCATCCTTTGACAGTAGCTTTATTCTTCCTAAACTTACTCTTTGATCTTTGAACTTTTTGTTTTTTCAGTGATTTTTATCCTTTTTTATTTCATTGAAATGTAATTGACATACAACATTTCATTAGTTTCTGTGGGTAACATAGTGATTTAGGATATTTTTATACAAGTTGACCACCACAATAAGTTTAATTACCCTTTGTCACCATGCAGAGTTATTGTAATGTTATTGACTGTGTTCCTTATGTTGTACGTTACATCCTCGTTACTTATTTACCTTATGAGTGAGAGTTTGTGCCCCTTAATCCCCTTCACTCATTTCACCTGTCCACCCTTCACCCCCTCCCACCGCAAGCAACCAGAAGTTTGATCTCTGTGTCTGTGAGTCTGTTTCTTTTTTTGCTTTGTTTGTTAATCTGTTTTGATTTTTAGATTCCTCATGTAAGTGAAATCATACAGTATTTGTCTTTGTCTGACTTACTTCACTTAGCCCTCAAGGTTCATTCATGTTGTTACAAATGGCACGACTTCCTTCCTTTTTTATGGCTGAATAATATTCCATGTGAATATATACCGCACCTTCTTTATCTGTTTTCCTATCAATGGACAGTTGATTTGCTTACATATCTTGGTTATAATAAATAATGCTGTGATGAACTCAGAAGTACATATATCTTTTTAAATTAGTGTGTTCATTTTCTTCATATACTTATCCATAGTAGAATTGGTGGATCACATGTTAGGCTATAAAACAAGTCTCAATAATTTTAAGAATATTGAAATTATATCTACCATCTTTTCCAACTACAATGGTATGAAATTTGAAATCAGTTATAAGAAAACTGGGGGGAAAAATCACGTGGGGAAACAATATGCTTACTATTGGGTCACTGAAGAAATAAACAAGGAAATAAAAATACCTGGAGACAAATGAAAATAGAAGCAACAATTTCCAAAATCTAATGGATACTGCAAAAGCAGTTCTAGGAGGGAAGTTCATAGCAATACAGACCTATAAGAACAGTCTCAAGTAGACAGTCTATATTTAAAGGAACTAGAAAAAGAAAAATAAAGTGTAAAGTTAGTAGAAAGAAGGAAATAAAGATCAGAGCAGAAACCAATGAAATAGAGGCTAAAAAATTAATAGAAAAGATAAAGAAAACTAAAAGCTTGTTCTTTGAAAAGAGAAACAAAATTGAAAAACCTTTAGCCAGACTCATCTAGAAAAAAGAGGACCCAAAACAATAAAATCAGATATAATAGAGGAGACATTATAATCGATGCCACAGAAATAGAAAGGATAAGAGACTACTATGAAAATTATATGCCAACAAATTAGACAACATAGAAGAAATGGACAAGTTTCGACACATACATACAATCTTCTATGACTGAATCATGAAGAAATAGAAAATCTGAAGAGACTGATTAATAATAATGAAGTTAAAAGTGATCAAAAAATTCTCAACGAATTAAAATTCTGGTCCAGATGGTTCGCCAGGTCAATTCTACCAAACCTTAAAAGAAGAGTTGATACCTGTCTTCAAATTAATCCAAAAAATTTCAGAGGAAGAAATATCTCCAAACTCATTTTATGAATCTAACATTACCCTGATGCCAAAATCAGACAAAGACTACAATAAAGAAAATTACAGGTCAATATTCCTAAGGAACCTAAATGTGAAATTCCTCTGCAAAATATTAGCAAATGGAATTCAATAATCCATTAAAAGACCCATACACTATGATTAAGTAGGGTTCATTTCAGGGATGCAAGAATGTTTTACCCTTTCTTACTCATATTATTTCCTGCAGTAAGTTTTTTTTCCTTTGTTCAACATATTTTTATTGAAGTATAATTGACTTATTATATTAGTTCAGATATGTAACATAGTGACTTGACATTTTTATACATTAAAAAAAGATCCCCATAAGTGTAGTTATCTCCTGTCACCATAAAAAGTTATAACAATATTATTAACTATATTTACTAGACTGTGCATCACATCTCTGTGACATTTATTTTATACACGGAAGTTTGTACCATTTAATCCCCTTCCCTTATTTTGCCCATCATCCATTCCCCAAAATATTTTTTATGTTTAAATTTTAATTGCAACCAAATTTCAATGCATTCAAAATTTCTACTTTTTTCAGTTTTGCTTATCAGTGCATATTTTATACATTAAGATATGAAATCAAAGGGAGTGAGGGTAGAAAAACATTTACAGAATTTATTTGAAATATAAAAAGGAAAATCACTTAGATGTTCTTAAAGACAAATTGTTTAGAGTTTTACTTATTGTAAAGGAATTAAAAAGTTATATTTGAGTTTATTAAATAAATAATTTTCTCAGACTTTCCTCTATATGAAGGGACAAATCAAAATAACCACAAGTGTAGTTGATTTTTGGTTCGTATACTTGTCAACAAGCAATCAGCTTCTTACCAGGATATTTTGGAGGAGAAAGAACATAATTCTCTAAAAAGCTTCAATTATTACATGTATAGATTTTTTTTTTACCAAGTTACACCTACTTTTAACAAACTATAAAATAGTGTATTATGTTAATATTATATTAATCATTTTTACTCTCTTTTAAGAATCTCCAAAAATAAAACACATGTAAAGAACATATTCACTTTAAAAATTACTGGTTTGAAGAGCCATTCTGAACGTGTATTTGTATTGCCTTGTTTTTAAGACCATTTCAGTCCATACAGAATATTCACATAACTTGGTCCTGGAATTGCATTCATTAGTGAACTAAGAGAATATCCAATAAATAATAATCTGATATTACACTTGGTTCTTGAAAAGAAAACATTTCTAGAAATAAAAATAATATTATTCTCTTTCTCCTGTAATTTTTTACCCCTTTAATGGTAGTTTTATGACCCCTAAAAGAGATTTGGGCCTGGAAAGCCATGTGTAAATTGAGATACACCTCTGATGAATCAAAATGAATTGTGAAATAGCCAGAAATGTCACAACTTTTATTCATCTTCTACAAATTGTTTCAAGATGTTTTCCATAGATAAGCTTTCACTACTTCTGTTTTTATTTTTTCATTCGGCAAGTATTTACTAAGATCTACCATGTACTAACCGCTGGTACCAGTGTACCTAGGCACTTCAGTGACTGGTTACTGGTGATCATAACAGAATTCTTCCCATTTGACAGGGATTACAGTCTGATAGGGCAAAAAGATAAGAAGCAAAGAATTGTATTAGTAAATACAACCATTTATTCACTCAAGAATATGTATTGGATGTCTCTTGTGTTCCATGCCTGTTCTAGATGTGTGCCAAAACCTAGTTAGCTTATGTTTTGGCTATATATATATATATATATATACACATATGCATTTTAATAGAGTTAGCACACAACAAAAAAAATAGACATTTTCATGGCAGGTTTTTTTTTTTTTTTTTTTTTCATGGCAGGTTTTGCTATGAAAAACTAAAGCTCTATCAGTACACAAGAATTGGAAGCTGGGTAATATATTTAGAGACATGGGAGTTCAGCGGTAGCCTCTCCAGGTGGTGTTTGAACAGAGATCTGGATGAAGTGGGGGATGAGCCATAGAAGGAGGTTTCCAGGCAGAAACTGCCTAACATCTGGGGGACCAGCAATAGAGGGCTGGGGCGAGGGGAGAGGATGAGGTTGAGAAGCAGATGGGGTAAAATGTTATGCATGCCAAACAGCTTTGATTATTACAAACTGAGGAAAGTGCCTTGTAACAAAGAGAAGATGTTACACAACAGATAAGTGGAGGCCTAACCTGATCTGGAGATTTAGGGGGACATCTATTCAACACTGAGTGTGTTCCCTACCACCACTGGTTGTAGCCTTAACTTCCAATGTGACTACATTTAGAGACACAGCCTCTAAAGAGGTAATTGAAGTGAAATGAGGCCAGAAGGGTGGGGCCCTAAGCCAACAGGACTTGTGTCTTTAAAAGCAGAGGATGAGAACCCAAGGGTCCATGCACACAGTGAACAGGCCATGTGACAGATGACGCACCAGGCAAGTGGCTGAGCACGTGGTTCCTGGAGAAACCAGACCTGGATTTACACATCCAGCTTCCGGAGCTGCGACAGAGTATTTCTGTTGTTTAAGCCACCCCACCCTTAGTGTTTCACTATGGAAGTAACGTCAGAGTTGTACAGCTTCCCTGATGATGTGAACTTTAGGCTGGAAAATGGAGGAGTAGAAGTTCACCACTTGAACTGAAGCACAAAGGAACAGTATGTGCAGAGACTCAAGCTGAGCAAGACCCAGTGGGGGTCCACCGGGGTGTCTTTCCCTGTCCCCAGTTCCTTATTTGCAAGGTAAAGGCTCTGCCTCCTAGACCTATGTGAATAACAAAGAGCAGATTCAAACAGTTACTAATCATGGAAGTAGGTCAGTTAGTCAGTTCAGTCACTCAGTTCTGTCCGATTTTTTGTGACCCCATGGACTGGAGCACACCAGGCTTCCATGTCCATCACCAACTCCCAGAACTTGCTCAAAGTCACTCATGTCCATTGAGTCAGTGATGCCATCCAACCATCTCATCCTCTATCGTCCCCTTCTCCTCCTGGCTTCAATCTTTCCCAGCCTCGGGGTCTTTTCTAATGAGTCAGTTCTTCGTATCAGGTGGCCAAATATTGGAGTTTCAGCTTCAGCATCAGTCCTTCCAATGAATATTCAGGACTGATTTCCTTTAGGATGGACTGCTTGGATCTCTTTGCTGTCCAAGGAACTCTCAAGAGTCTTCTCCAACACCACAGTTCAAAAGCATCAATTCTACAGCACTCTGCTTTCTTTATAGTTCAACTCTCACATCCATACATGACTACTGGAAAAACAATAGCCTTGACTAGACGGACCTTTGTTGGTGAAGTAATGTTTCTGCTTTTTAATATGCTGTCTAGGTTGGTCATAGCCTTTCTTCCAAGGAGCAAGCGTCTTTTAGTTTCATGGCTGCAGTCACCAATGCAGTGATTTTGGAGACCCCAGAATAAAATCTGTCACTGTTTCCATTGTTTCCCCATCTATTTGCCATGAAGTCATGGGACTGGATGCCATGATCTTAGTTTTCTGAATGTTGAGTTTTAAGCCAACTTTTTCACTCTCCTCTTTCACTTTTAGCAAGAGGCTCTTTAGCTCTTCTTCGCTTTCTGCCATGAGGGTGATGTCATCTGTATATTTGAGGTTATTGATATTTCTCCCAGCAGTGTTGATTCCAGCTTGCGCTTCATCCACCTCGATATTTCAAATGATGCATTCTGCATAAAAGTTAAATAAAGAGGGTGACAATATACAGCCTTGACATATTCCTTTCCTGATTTGGACGCAGTCTGTTGTTCCATGTCCATTTCTAACTGTTACTTCTTAACCTGCATACAGATTTCTCAGGAGGTAGGTCAGGTGGTCTGGTATTCTCATCTCTTAAAGAATTTTCCAGAGTTTGTTGTGATCCACACAGTCAAAGGCTTTGGTGTAGGCAATAAATCAGAAGTAGTTGTTTTTCTGGAACTCTTGCTTTCTCAATGATCTAATAGATGTTGGCAATTTGACCTCTAGTCCCTCTGCCTTTTTTATATCCAACTTGCGTATCTGGAATTTCACAGTTCGTGTACTGTTGAAGCCTGGCCTGGTGGATTTTGAGCATTACTTTGCTAGTGTGTGAGATGAGTGCTATTGTATGGTAGTTTGAGCATTCTTTGCCATTGTCTTTCTTTGGGATTGGAATGAAAACTGACCTTTTCCAATCCTGTGGTCACCACTGAGTTTTCCAAATTTGTTGGCATATTGAGTGCAGCACTTTCACAGCATCATCTTTTAGGATTTAAAATAGCTCAACTGGAATTCCATCACCTCCATTAGCTTTGTTCATAGGGGTGCTTCCTATGGCCCACTTGACTTCACATTCCAGGATGTCTGGCAGTAGGTGAGTGATCACACCTTCCTGTTTATCTGGGTCATAAAGATCTTTTTTGTATAGCTCTTCTGTATATTCTTGCTACTTCTTCTTAATATCTTCTGCTTCTGTTAGGTCCATACCATTTCTGTCCTTTATTGTGCCCATCTTTGCATGAAATATTCCCTTGTTATCTCTAATTTTCTTGACTAGATCTCTAGTCTTCCCCATTCTATTGTTTTCCTCTATTTCTTTGTGTTGATCTCTGAAAAAGGCTTTCTTATCTCTCATTGCTATTCTTTGGAACTCTGCATTCAAATGGGTATATCTTTCCTTTTCTCCTTTGCCTTCCACTTCTCTTCCTTTCTCTGCTGTTTGTAAGGCCTCCTCAGACAACCGTTTTGCCTTTTTGCATTTCTTTTTCTTGGACTTGGTCTTGATCCCTGCCTCCTGTACAATGTTATGAACCTCTGTCCATAGTTAATCAGTCACTTTGTCTATCACATCTAATCCATTGAATCTATTTGTCATTTCCACAGTACAATCATAAGGGGTTTGATTTAGGTCATACCTGAATGGTCTTTCTCTACTTTTCCTACTTTCTTCAATTTCAGTCTGAATTTGGCAATAAGGAGTTCATGATCTGAACCACAGTTAGCTTCCGGTCTTGGTTTCTCTGATTATATAGAGCTTTTGCATCTCTGGCAAAGAATATAATCAATCTGATTTCAGTATTGACCATCTGATGTCATATGTGATGTCCATGTGTAGAGTCGTCTCTTGTGTTGTTGTAAGAGAGTGTTTGCTATGACCAGTGCTTTCTCTTGGCAAAACTCAATTAGCTTTTGCCCTACTTCATTCTGTACTCCAAGAGCAAATTTGCCTGTTACTCCAGGTGTCTCATGGAAGTGAGGGGATGTAGAAACAAAAGAGGAGCAGCCAAGACACAATAGTACAGGCTTGGGGCAGGGTCCTGGTTCCTCCTCAAGGGACACACATAATAATACACCTTTGAGTTCTTCTGGAGGGACTCAGGCCCCCATCCAAGTGGAGGATTGTAACTTCAGGCTACCAACAGGTTACAAGGTTCCTGGAGCACTAACCTGTCACCTCACCACCAACCAATCAGAAGAAAGTCACACACTCTGCAGTCCTCACCCCAAATTTTGCTTATAAAAGCTCCCTGGAAACCACTGGGGAGTTTGGGGTTTGTGGGAACAAACTACCTGTTCTTGCATTGCCCTGAAATAAACCTTTCTGTGCTTCAGACTCCCATGGTTTGCTTCATTTGTCCTCACTGTGTGCTGGACACACAGCCCTGTGTTTGGTACATTTTGAGAGCACATAGCATGTTCGAGAACTTGGAAGAAAACCCTGTGGCTGAAGCTCTGAGATCAAAGATGAGAACAGTGGGTGCCGATGTGACAGGGGCTGAGGGATTCACATCAGACAAGGCCTCGTGGGCTCTGGGAAAGAGTCTGGCCTTTGTCTCGAAGGGGCTGATGTGATGAGGGAAAGAGTGAGGTTGGGGAGACCAGCTCAAAAGGCCTCCAAGAAATGAAGAAACTGGACTAAAATGGTGGCAGTCAAGATGGAGAAAAGGGGATTGGTATTTATGGAAGGAGCTGAAAGGACAAAGCTTACTACATTTCTGGGTTTTATGGACAGAAGGACTTCATTATTATTCTTGAGGTGGAGAACACTGGACTCGTAATTTTATGCCCAAACCTGACCAGTTGCCATTTGGACATACTGAATTTGAGATATATTGACTTAAAAAAAAATGCACAAGTTGCAAGTTTTGTTAGGGGCAAAATGAGGACTGCAGCCGGGAGACAACATCTCAGATAGCTCTGAGAAACTGCTCTGAAGAGGCAGTGGGGGAAGGTCAATATATGTGATTTTGCTGAAGGGGGAGTTCAATGAAATGAAACACTTATCTTACAAAAGTTTTTCTGGTAGTCACAAGGAGTGGATGTCACCGTGAAGGGATTTCATGTTACTCTAAATATGAGGAGATGCAAGGATTGGCATCATGAAATCAGTTCCTGAAAATATCTATCTAAAGATCTGCTGCTGCTGCTGCTGCTGCTGCTAAGTCGCTCCAGTCGTGTCCAACTCTGTGCGACCCCATAGACGGCAGCCCACCAGGCTCCCTCCATCCCTGGGATTCTCCAGGCAAGAACACTGGAGTGGGTTGCTATTTCCTTCTCCAATGCATGAAAGTGAAAAGTCAAAGTGAAGTCACTTAGTCGTGTCCGACTCTTGGTGACTCCATGGACTGCAGCCCACCAGGCTCCTCCATCCATGGGATTTTCCATCAAGAGTATTAGAGTGTGTTGCCATTGCCTTCTCCATCTGAAGACCTATTCTGTCAGTTTTCCTGGAGCACAAAGTGCTTCATTCTCCACCCTGAACCCCCTTCAGGGTGTGTCGAAAGTCAACAGCTGCAGCAGCACAGGATTCAATCTCTGTAGAGGCAGATGCCAAATGTCCTTGGCAAGCGCCAATTTGTAGTTGACAAATGCTTCTAAAATATCTAAGCGGAGAGAATCTGCCTGTGGGTGAATCTGGAGCTCAGAGATGGAGGCTGGACATATAAACTCCAGGTCACCGGCATAAAGAGAGAGTAAGTTGAACCTGCTACAGTGTAAATTCCCAGTGGACAGATGTTGTCTTTGTTTTGTTCACGGATATGTCCCAGGCGCATGGAACATTGCTGATATATAGGAGGCACTCGGTCCACATTTGCTGAATGAATGAATGAATAGATTCTCATTAGGTAATACTTAAGGAGAAAATTGAAAATGAGAAAACAAGTCTAGAGTGGAACCTTGGGGAATGCCAACACTACAGGCCGGGAAGAAGAGCACGAACTTACAGATAAGCAGCAATGGGGCCAGGAGGGAGAGGAAGAAGTCTGTAGTCCGAGGCACAGGAAGCCAGGGGACAGGGCTTTCCTAGGAGGAAGGCATGCCTGTCTCTGCAGAGAGTGGCATGCCACAGCAAGCCTAGCTCATGAATGCACACTTCTCCACCTTCACAACCAGATGGGCTTTCAAATACTTGAGCATGTTTGTTAGTATCATTGCTATCCATCTTTGCATCAGACAAGATTTGACTTCTTAGGTGTAAGATTTACCTTAGATAAGGGTCTTCAGGAACCATCTTGGAAGGCTTATCTCTGACACATTCCCAGCCTGGGCACCAGCCTGGGCAGGTAGAATGACCTCATCGTTCTTTGCATTAAACTGTGAGCATAGTGACAGTTGCAGAAAGGCATACTCGAGTCACAGAATTCCAGTAACTTCCTGAAGAGTTCGTCTGGTTTGTCCTCTGTGTATGAAAGTTCAGTCTCCTCCCTCCCCTGTCACTTCTGCATGACACAGACTTTATTGCTACATGGATAACCCTCAATGAGTAACAATTTAGATTTGGAGGGGTGGTAAAGAAATAAATTGTATTTCACCACCTGTATACCTTCTAGAAAAGAAAAGATAGACTGATTCAGGGGAGAAAAAGATATTTTGGTACTGGTTGTACTTAATTCCTAGGGTTGTGAGGATACATCTTCAGATCCTAGTTCCTTTAGCTCAGACTCCCTTCCTTATAGCAAAGTTGTGTAGCCCTAGGAGACCATCTAAGTTGGGGTCAAGGTCTCCAGCTAGAGATCGAGGATATTCAGCAGAAATTCAGCGTTCCTTGGCATCTAAGTGACCTTTTCTTTGAAGTGGATAATCCACTTGGCTTTCACATGTTCTCATCTGCAGTGGAAAGTCTAAGATGAAAAGTCATTAATTAGTCCTTGATTTAAATCTCAATAGTCAACTATAAATATTTAGGTTATAGAGTACTTCTCCCTCTTCCTCCCTGTTTTGTTTTCTTCAATACAGTTCTCCTACTTGAAATCTTATTATATGTTTATTACTTTATTTGGCCTTAATCACTCTTTCCTTGAAAGATAATCTACCTGAGAACAGGACCATCTGCTGCAAAACAGGGCCATCAGCTCCAGTTCCAAAACTCTGCCTCAGTACTGTTCAGTTCAGTTCAGTTGCTCAGTCATGTCTGACTCTTTGCTGCCCCATGGACTGCAGCACGCCAGGCCTCCTTGTCCATCACCAACTATTTTATCTAAACTCATGTCCATTGAGCTGGTGATGCCATCCAGCCATCTCATCCTCTGTCATCCCCTTCTCCTCCCGCCTTCAATCTTTCCCAGCATCAGGGTCTTTTCCAATGAGTCAGCTCTTTGCATCAGGTGGCCAAAGTATTGGAATTTGAGCTTCAGCATCAGTCTGTCCAATGTAGGTGCTCCATAATCTTTACAGGGTGAATAAAGGAACAGATGCTTAAATGTATTGACAGGAAAGGGAAAAAGTGAAAAGTCACTCAGTCGTGTCCAACTCTTTGAGACCCCATGAACTATACAGACCATGGAATTCTCCAGGCCAGAATACTGCAGTGGGTAGCTGTTCCCGTCTCCAGGGGACTCTCCCAACCCAGGGATCTTCCTTCCCTTGTGGCTCAGCTGGTAAAGAACCCTCGGGTTCAGGGTTCTTTCTGAATGCGGGTTCTTTACCAGCTGAGCCACAAGGGAAGGAAGTGCAAAACTGTGGATTGAATTTACAGCTTAGTCTGAAGAGAAGTTCTTGCCATGAAGTTACACATTTGAAATCCAGGTGCAGTTTTGGTGCTTGGCATCTCCAGCTGACTCCTTCTGAACTGCAGTTCCAGGTGGATGTTTCCACCTGAAGAGCACTTTGAACTCAAGGTGTCTCCAGCATCCAACCCTCTCACCTTCTTCTCTTTGAAAGAGTCACCACTGCCTATCTGTTCTTTTGACTTACACATTCCTCTCGCTCTTTCAGACATCCAGCCCGGCTCTGTTCATTCTGCCTCTACCAGCCTTTCCCATCCATCTTCCGCACCACGTGGCTCCTGCCCTGGTTCATGGGGTCACTCCGTCTCCCAGCAGTGCAGGGGCTAGCTGAGGTCCCCAGGGCCTTAGACTCTCTCTTGTCTAGTCTATGTTCCATGCTGTCAGTTGAGATCTGTTAAGGTAACAAGGCACTGATGTGAACATTAATTCATCAGTAAAGAAACAATAGTTAAATGCCTTTCATGTGTCTGTTCTAGTCCACACCCCCTTGGGGCCCTTGATTTTACAGAAAAAAAGAGCTCACGTCACTGCCCTTCTTGACAATGTTCAGCCTCATTGTTTACAGGAGAATAAAATGTAATCTCAAGATAATTGCCCCAAACTCTCTTGCTTTTCTAGCTCCTTTCCAGACGGTTCTCAAGACTCTCACCACAGCCTCTGCACATTGTCCCTGTTGTTGCTTCTGGAAAGGGTGTTTATGAAATTTGCATTTTGGGTTTGCCTTTTTTCATCTCATTCTTCCAACTGGAATGAACACCTCTCTCCCCTTCAGTTCAGTTCAGTTCAGTCACTCAGTCGTGTCTGACTCTTTGCGACCCCATGAATTGCAGCAAGCCAGGCCTCCCTGTCCATCACCAACTCCCGGAGTTCACTCAAACTCACGTCCATCGAGTCGGTGATGCCATCCAGCCATCTTATTCTCTGTCGTCCCCTTCTCCTCCTGCCCCCAATCCCTCCCAGCATCAGAGTCTTTTCCAATGAATCAACTCTTTGCATGAGGTGGCCAGAGTATTGGAGTTTCAGCTTTAGCATCAGTCCTTCCAAAGAACACCCAGGACTGATCTCCTTTAGAATGGACTGGTTGGATCTCCTTGCAGTCCAAGGGACTCTCAAGAGTCTTCTCTAATACCACAGTTCAAAAGCATCAATTCTTCGGCACTCAGCTTTCTTAATGGTCCAACTCTCACATCCGTACATGGCCACTGGAAAAACCATAGCCTTGACTAGACGAACCTTTGTTGCCAAAGTAATGTCTCTGCCTTTGAATATGCTGTCTAGGTTGGTCATAACTTTCCTTCCAAGGAGTCTCTCCCCTTACAATGTACTAAAATCCCATTCATTCTTAGAAACCCAACTCAAGTGTCAGCTCAGCTGTGAGCCCTCAGCTGCCATCCTGGGCGGGCCCCAGCCTCTTTTGCTTGCTCACATACTCCATTCATCTCTCTGTACTAGCATTGGTACATGCTGGGCAGGCCGTTCTGAGAGCCTTAGCGACCTACATGCTTGGTAAGTCCTTTTTTTTTTTTTTTTAATTTGTTTACTTATTAGTAAGACTTCATTTCTACCTGATTACCTGTTTGAGGTTTCAAGTTCATCTCAAATAATGTTTTTCTAACATGTCCCAAGATTCCGTCCGACGGGCGCTGGAGGTGGGCGCCTCAGCGGTACAGCAGCACTAACTGCTGTGCTGTGCTTCTCTGATGCCCTATGTCTCTGAGCTGTAGCCACAGAGGAAGTCTTACACTGCACTTACCAGGAAGCTTCACACTGTCTTCAGAGTCAGAAGGGAGATGCTTCCTCCACATGGAATGTTCTGTGCCACATGGCCAACTCTCTCACTTCCCTTCTGTCTTTGATGGGGCTCCGGAGCGGTGGCTGTGTCTCCATGCCTAATACTGCTGATGACAGAAGGACCTACAGAGCTCTTTATAATCAGTGCGGGGAGTGGTAGCCTTGGGTGTTATCTGAGAGCTGGTCTGCTTTCGCTAATGACTGAGCTTAATTGTCAACTCTGTCTCAGAATCCTTTTAGTACAGGCTGACTTCTATCAGCTTCTAAATGAGAACCGCTGATGTCAGGTCAGTTAAAAAACAGCAAAAACGTGATTTCCCCTCATATTCTAAGGATCATATTCATGAGCACCAGGGAGTCTGGGCTATAAATCTTGTGGATTTTTACTATCATATTTAGAATAAACTAATGCTAGGAACAGTTTTGTAATGGAAGATAATAAAAGAAATGAACAAACAAAAATACATGTTGCGAAGGAAAAACACGGTCTCAGTGAGAGGATTGTTTTTGTAAACTAGGTGGATCTTTTTAAATGCAGGCCAAGAGTTTTTAAATTATACAATTTAACTAAATAACATAGTATTTGCTCCGATCATTAAATATCCTGTCTTTCTATTGGAACCAAAGTTGTTTTGTAAATATGTTTTATGATGAAGAAGCACTTGCCAGATAATGTACTAATAAATAGTTATTTAATTGGATTGAAGTAAATGAGAAAGTAATTCATCCCTAAAGTGGTCAGTTTTAGGTGGGAAATTGTAGGGTGAGTGTGAAGATTAAGGCCATTCTTCTACCTACCTACCCACCTACCTCCCTACCCACCTACATACCCTCTGACCTACATATTTCCCTACCCACCCACCCACCTACCTACCTATTGATTATTCCCTAACCACCTACCTACTTACCTCCCTGCTCACTTACCTACCTCCCTTCCCACCCATCTACATACCTACCTACCTACCTACCTACCTGCCCACCTACCTCCTTCCCTACATGCCCACCTACCTCCTTAGCCCACTTACCTACCCACCAACGTACCTACCTAGCTTCCTACCTAGCCTCCCCGACCCACCCACCAGTGGGATCATTGAAGAGTGCTTTCCTGCTCTCAAGGTGTTCAAGTACAAATCATATTTCCCCAACCCAGCCCAAATCCCCAGGTCAAGCCCCCAGGGGTCTTACCTTCACTTGCAAACAGTAACTGTTGACCTGTAGGCTCCCAGTAAGTGTTTGCCCTTTGATTATTACAAAGGCTTCCTTGGTGCAGAGGTTTCACACAAGACCCTGAATATAGGATGAAAAGAGGACCAAACAGAAGAAGCTGATTCTCAACAGGTCCCTCCCTAACAGGTAAAGAGGACGGACCCTCTTCCCAGCTGAGGCCATGACCAATGTAATATTGTTGTTACTTTGTTGTTGTTAAATGTATACATTTAAGGCTATAACATGATATTTTGTTATACATACACAGTTGGCCTCCATATCCATGAGTTCCTTATCTATGGTACAACTCATGGGTGTCACAGAATTCCAGAAATTTTCAAAAAGTAAAACTTGAATTTTCTGTGCATCAGCAACTATTTATACAGCATTTACATTGTATTAGGTGTTACAAGTCATCTAGAGATGAATTAACATATATGGGAAGATATGCATGTGTTATCCCTGGAGGAGAGCATGGCAACTCATTCTAGTAGTCTTGCCTGGAGAATCGGGGTTACAAAAGAGTTGGACATGACTGAAGTGACTTAGCATGCACACATGCGTGTGTGTGTTATATGCAAACAATATGCCATTTTATAGAAAGGACTTTATATAAGTATCCATGGATTTTGATATCTGTGCTAGGTCCTGGAACCAATCCCCTATGGATACCAAAGAATAATTGGTATCTGTACAATTCTAGCTGTACAGAAGCTAGCTGTACAGAGTGAAATGAATACTGTAGTCAGACTAACAAAGACATACATGTCCTCACACACAGTTACCTCTGTGTGTGTGTGTGTGTGTGTGTTAAGAATACCTGAGATCCACTCTCTCAGTAGATTTTCAGTGTACAGTAGAATACAGATGGTCCTTGGTTCGCAATGGTTCAGTTCTTTGTCTTTACAGTGGTGCAGAAGCAAGGTGCATTCAGTAGAAACTACACTTGGGATTTTGAGTTTTGATCTTTTCCGGCACTAGTGATTTGCGGTCCAACAATGTCTCTTGTTCCTGGGCAGGGGCTTCCCCCCAGCCACCGGATAACAAGGGTGAGCCACCCGTACACTGACAAATGTTCTTTCAGTACAGCATTCAATAAATTAAATGAGCTATTCAACACTTTATTATAAAATTGGCCTTTTATTGATGATTTTGCCCAACTAGGCTAATGTAAGTAAGTGTCCCGGGTGCATTTAAGGTAGGCTAGGCTAAGTACAACACTCTGTAGGTCAGGTGTGTTCAATGAATTTTGATGTTTTCAACTTATGATGGGTTTCTTGGGACTTTCCAGCATAAGTTAAGGAAGACTTGTATTATAATCACCAGGCTGTACGTTAGAATAGAATAGAATTATGCATCCTCTGTAACTGCTCACTTTTATGTATGTATATGTGTGTGTGTGTGTGTGTGTGTGTGCACGCTAAGTCACTTCAGTAGTGTTCAACTCTGAAACCCTATGAACTGCAGCCTGCCAGGCTCCTCTGTCCATGGGATTCTCCAGGCAAGAATACCAGCGTGGGTTGCCATGCCCTCCTCCAGGGGATCTTCCCAACCCAGGGATCAAACCAGCATCTCAAGTCTACCTGCATTGGCAGGCGTATTCTTTACCACTAGGTACCACCTGGGAAGCCCACTCTGATATATAGACACATTTAAATTTAAAATGGGAAATCATTTGTAAGATGACATTATAAAATATCTTAAAAATAATATTTGGTTTTCTGTTATGGTATTTTAACGGTAACTAGATAATCAAGTATTATGGAATTATAATGATATTCTCATACTGAGTTGTTACAAAGGGTGACAATTTCCCAATATCTGAATATTCTAATGTTGTCTCAGCTTTTCACTTGCCTTGTGAAATTTTACATCTCATACAATAATTTTCCTCCATAAAAGATATATCAGAACTTAAAAGTTCATGACTAATGTTTATGGTAAAATTACTTTTATGTCTTTACATGTAAAATCATGAGAATATGTTTGAGATCATAATTATGCACCTGTTGCAAGACAATGAGAACTCATACAGTTTGTTAAGTATGAAATACATTAAAGACAAATAGGAGAGAGTGTTTGTCTCATCACATAGAGTCTGCATCTAGAAGCGTGATGTTTATGTGCATCATAGACAAAATAATGTAGTAGAATTTATAGGGAGTTGTTTTGAAAAGTAGATACTTTCACACAGAACACTTTAGTTCAGTAATTTGTAGCAAATTAAAAGATAGCTAATAAGTTTACATCTCACAAATAGTTCTCAAACATAAAATTCTTGTGCTCTTTAACATTTATATACCTTCTGATCTTTCATTTAATGCAAATATTTTAATAACATATGTATACATATTTAAAGAAAATGCACTACCATATTTGTAATAACATGACAATTTTATTAATGTCACCTAATTAATGAAACACCTATTCCAAAGAACTTCTAAATGGTATTAAAACACCAAGAAGCCTTACTATCTGGGATTTGACATAAATAGAGTACAAACTATATATGTCTGTTTGAAAGAAAGACCTAAAACTTAAAGCAAATGATATAAGGAACTGGTTGTGGGGAAAAAAATACTAAATTGATTTTAAAATACCAGATCTGATCAAACACAGGCCAAATCTTCATTTCCAGTAGACCCTCTCCGGGACAGTTTCCATTGTATTTAAAATTTTAATACATTTTCTATGCTAGTAGTTTGTTATAGCCCTATTATTAAAATTATGTTGCACTTTTAAGGATGTATTTTTTAAATGTTTGCAGCAATGTCCTATGAGTGATTTATTTAGGGAAAAATAATAAAATAATAATATGGTGACGAATAAATATTCTTTTAGGAATGGAGCCTTAAAGTGTAAGTATAAAATCCTGAGATTTAATCTAAAATATGACACAAATTAGCTTATCTATGAAACGGAAACAGACTCAAAGACACAGAGAACAGATTTGTGGTTGCCAAAGGGGGTGGGTGGGGAGGGATGGGTTGGGAATGTGGAATTGCAGATGCAAACCATTATAAATAAGGTGGATGAACAACAAGGTCCTTCTGTATAGTACAAGGAACTGTAGCAAATAACCTGTGATACGCCATAATGGAAACAGAAAAAATACTTAAAAAAGTATACATACATACATATATATATATATATATATATATACACACACACACACACACGACTGAATCAATTTGCTCTAAAGCAGACATTAACACTGTAAACCAACAAAAAAATTACTGAGAGTCAAGAACACATACATTTAAATAAGACAATGGGACTTAATAGACACCATGATAAACTTTCCACATACTCCAATAATATTACTGTTGTTAAAAATTATTTTAGAATTCCTCTTTTGGATTTGCCTTTATAACTAATTTTTAACCATACACAAATTCGTAATGTGTTATAGTTGCATCTTGTTTCCAAGTGGTGTTCAGTTCAGTTCAGTCAGTCGCTCAGTCATGTCTGACTCTTTGCAACGCCATGGACTGCAGCATGCCAGGCTCCCCTGTCCATCACCAACTCCCGGAGCTTGCTCTAACTCATGTCCATTGAGTCGGTGATGTCATCCAGCCATCTCACCCTCTGTCATCCCCTTCTCTCATGCCTTCAATCTTTCCCAGCATCAGGGTCTTTTCTAATGAGTCAGCTTCTCGCATCAGGTGGCCAAAGTATTGGAGTTTCAGCTTCATCATCGGTCCTTCCAATGAATATTCAGGACTGATTTCCTTTAGGATTGACTGGTTTGATCTCTTTGCAGTCCAAGGGACTCTCAAGAATCTTTTCCGACACCACAGTCCAAAAGCATCAATTCTTTGGCACTCAGCTTTCTTTATGGTCCAACTCTCACATCCATACAGGACTACTGGAAAAACCATAGCTTTGGCTATATGTACTTTGTCAGCAAAGTAATGTCTGCTTTTTAATGTGCTAGGGCGGTCATAGCTTTTCTTCCAAGGGGCAAGCGTCTTTTAATTTCATGGCTGCAGTCACCATCTGCAGTGATTTTGGAGCCCAAGCCCAAGAAAATAGTCTGTCACTGTTTGCATTGTTTCCCCATCTATTTGCCATGAAAAGTGTTGTTACCCACCTTATTTATATTGTTTATCACAGGAAATTTCAGATGACCTTTCACAGGCTCTCCCAATAAAATTTATACTAAGAATGGGACATATTTCCAAAGAAATTTTTTAAAATTACAATTTGTTTAATTGAATATTCATTTGAGTTTTTGCAGTGGGGTGGCTGAGACCTTGCATCAGAGATGCTCCCATGATCTTTGTTACTTTTACAATTTCATCATCTTTTATTGGAGTATAGTTCGTTTACAGTGTTGTCGATGTACAGCAAAGTGATTCAGTTAGATAGACAGATGATAGATATGTATTCTTTTTCAGATTCCTTTACCCTGTAAGTTATTACAAAATACTGAGTAAAACTCCATATGCTCTACAATAGGTCCTTATTGGTTACTATTCTTTCTATAGTTTTAATTGTGACTTTGAACAGAAGCTTTCCTTTCTACAGATTAATCCTGGGCACCACATTTTGTAAAGTCTGGCTCTGTAGCCTCAGGATTAAATGTATTTTCTTATGACATGAATCAGCCCACGTCTGTTTGGTTCACTGGTGTGTGGCTGTCAGAGTGCCCAGGATACAATAGGTGTTCAGTTACTGTCTGGGGCAGATGGCAGCTGTCAGACACATACCTTGTCATGTTAGACTTCTTGGCATTTGACAGAAATGTTCAACTTTGGTGAGACAATGAGAAAATTGTTTTTTAACAAAAGCAATCTTTTGAGAAGAGGTTTCAGGGACACATACTCATAAAGTGACACATAAACCTCTTGTTCCCCTTTAGCTCTTGTCTTCCCTGTGCTGTTTCAGAACAGCAATTTAAATTCATTTATGAATTTGATCAACCTTATATTTATTAAGCACCTATTAAGTACCAAAGAGTGTTGTAGGGACTGGGAAAATAGCCATAAACAAAACCCAGTGCCTGAGCAGTCTGTGTTCTACTGGGGAAGGAGTATACTTAAAGATAGTCTAAGTTGTTTGTGAGCACTGTTTCTGCTTTTTAAAAAGAGTGAGTCATGAGCTCAGGGAATTGGGGTGTTACAGGCATAATCTGACGAGCTTCATAAACTGCATCACAGAAGAGAGTGCTGGTTATCATTTTGAGTGAATCCAGACCACCTGGATGCCTAACACTCAACCTTCTCCCACCAGGGTTGTGTATGGCCTGTTGCAACCCCATTGTTGCTCACCTTGGGTTTCCCAGGAGTTACCAAGTCATATGTCACTGGAAAACGATCTTGGGTGACAGATGCTTTCAGAAAATGACACCTATAAAGGGTCAGTGTAGGAACTCATTTTGGGAACAGTCTTTAATGAGGGCTGTAGGCGGAGGGCTCTTTGTCTCAGAATTACCCGCATACTGGGTGAATACTTTTGTTTTTGTACTTAAAGGAGCTCCACTAAAAGCATAAACAGTATCCCTAGCACTCCGGAGGCATTTCAGCCATTCCTTTGTTTGTTCAAGTCCATTTGCTGAGTAGATCTTTGCTGGAGGCCGTCCCCTGGAGCCCCACTTGCCTCTTCCCACCAAACATCACATGGCCAGTCCTCAACCGTAAGTCTGTAGAGGGCAAAGCCTGCGTTTCATGCCCTGGGCCACTGACCACAGCCACTCCAGAGGATACTAGGCCTCGTGCATGGAGCAGCCCTGGTTTTTTCACCTTGACTTTGGAGAATAGTTACAAAGAGCAGCTAAAAGTTTTCATTGAGTGGCTTTCTTGAGACACTCAGGTGACCCTGGCAGCCAGCATTTAGTTTTTCTGAATTCCTTTTGCTCTCCATGATCTTATGCAAGCGTTGCTTGGAACTGCTCCCTAAGAGGGTTGGCATAGCTAATTATGTTACAGATGTCGGCCTCCGCCTTTGCTGGTCTGCTTGCGCAGCTTGCCAGTCTTCCCTCAGCAGTTGGTGGCATTAAGCGGCAGCTGCCTTATCTGTATCTTGCCTTTTTTTTTTTTTCCACTTGGAGATTTGAGAGCTAAGACAAGTCTTGAGACTCTTCCCTTCTGCTCCTTCTGACAGTCTTATCTGAAATCCTTTCACATATTCACGGGTGTACCCGGGTAAGGAAGGATAGAAAAGGCCAGTTTCTCCCTGCTTCCCAGTAGAAGTCCCATGGTGGGCCTGCTTTTGTACATGCTTATATTTTATCAGTTGCTCCTTTTGTGTTGAAATGTAAAAATATTCCAACTTTGTTTTCTAAAAAAAAAAAAGAAAAAAAAAGGCTCATAAGAAATACAGTAGCTCACAACGAAGATGTAAATTGTAGTCAGTGGGGGGAAAAAGACACTACTGGCATCAGAGGAGAGAGTGTTCATCTGATATTCATTCATTCATTCAAAGACTATTTATTGAGCACGTGCTATTTGTTAGGGTCTCTGGGGCACACAGAGCTGAACAAAACTGAATTGCCTCCCCTTGAAACAGGCAGCCTGAATGGGAGAACTGTAATCTTGGCCTGAACCAGCAGAAGTCTGAACTCCCACTCAGATTTTCACACTCCTGCTCTGCTAGGTTTGCACATGGAAAGTGTTATTCTTTCTTTGCTCTGGGAAGCATTGTGAAAGCCTGACAGTCTCCCTTCCCCAAAGACGAAGCGCCCTGCATGGTCAGCAGAGGGGTGGGGAGGGGGCAGAGGAGGGGGCACGGGTCTCTGCAGACATGAGGGCCTCTCCTCTCCGTGCTCACTCTGCTCACATGGGCTCCTCAGTGTCACCCAAGCTTCTCAAGTAGTGATGGGAATTTTACTCCAGCATTTTAAGGAATCTCCATACTTTTCTCCATAGTGGTTGTATCAGTTTGCATTCCCACCAACAACCCAGCCATCCCACTATTGGGTATGTACCCCAATGAACCAGAGTTGAAAAACACAGGTTCGTTGTATCACTAATTACAATAGCTGGAACACGGAAGCATCCCAGATGTCCTTCGGAAGATGAATGGATAAGGAAGCTGTGGTACATATATGCAATGGACTATTACTCAGCTATAAAAAGGAATGCATTTGAATCAATTCTAATGAGGTGGGTGAACCTAGAGCCTATTATACAGAGTGAAGTGAGTCAGAAAGGGAGAGACAAGTATGTGTATTGACTCATTTATGTGGAGTCTAGAAAGGTGGTACTGACAGTCCTCTGTGCAGGGCAGCAAAGGACACACAGACACAAAGAACAGACTTCTGGACTCAGTGAGGGAAGGAGAGGGTGGACTAATGTGAGAGAATAGCGCTGAAAGATGTATATTACCATATGCGAAATAGATAGCAAGTCTGAGTTTGATGCATGCAACAGGGCATCCAAAGCCGGTACTCTGTGACAACTAGACAGATAGAGTGGGGAGGGACGGGGGAGAGGGTTTCAGGATGGAGGAGACACGTGTATACCTGTGGACAATTCTTATTGCTATGTGGCAAAACCATCATAACATCATAATTGTCCTTCAATCAAAAGAAAAAAAGAAAGAGAGAAAAGAAAAAAATATAGTGATGGGAGCCTGAAACAGAGGTGCTCTAGCAAGCTCCTCCCTCACCTCCTCTGAGCTCCTCAGGATTGCACCCGGCAGCGGTCCCCTCTCTGTAGCCCAAGAACCCTCTCCTACTGGCGGCTGTCTGGACCTCTTCCAAGGCACCTTCCCAAGGGCCCAGGCCTCCTGTTGACGCCCAAGGAGCCTGAAGGACTCGCAAAGAGTATCATATTCCTCCTCCTGCCCATCCTTTCCAGCCTCGTGTAAACCAGACTCCGGCTGACTCAGTACCGTTGAGTCAGCGTCAGACACGAGATCCCAAGCCTTCTGTCTGTTTGGCCCCTGAGAAGCGCTGGTCATTATCCTGCCCCTGGCCATCCCTGGCCCCTGCAGCGCCTTGGGCCCCACGCTCAGGGGCTCCAGACCCAGAGCTCCAAGTCCTTGTGTCAGCCTTCTGTTTGGTCGCTCTCTCCTCCTTTGCTTTTTTCTGCTCTGAGTGCCTAGTCTCTTAGCCTGCTGGCAGGTTAGCTGCTTTTTCTCGCCAATGGAATTCACGTTTGTTCACACTGAATCTAGAATGAGCAATGATGAGACTCCCAGGGAACGACTTCTCTGTGTTTGCTTAGATTTCTGAAGCTACCAGGTTCACTGTCACCTGTTTCGGGGAAACTTCTGCCTCCTTGGAGCAGAGGCTGTACTGTGTTATTTACATTTCTGCATCTGTGGGAGAAGTGATAAATGGTAAAGGATATTGCCTTTTCCCTTTGTTCCTACTGATCCTAGGCAAGGTCGAGCATGTAATTTTTTACTTCTTCCTTATTTAGTGATTTTTCAGCCAAAGAGTTTTCTGCTAATACATAGAAATCTTTCTTTGAGGAAACCATGATTGAATCAAAGTCGAGGGACGTGTAGTGTTTGATGTGATTCATAATTGTCATCATCATAAAACTCCTGGAAATGTAAAACACAAAGGGATCTTGGACATTACGTTGTCTAGTCCTTTTATTTTCAGGTTGGAAAAATTCAGACCACGGAGAAGAAGAGCTTTGTTGGCAGCCCAGGGATGGTGGCCAGGCGCCAGGAGAAAACTCTGACTTTCGGTTTAGTCATCACTTCTGCCTTCTCCACTCTTATCTCTCCCCCTTCTTAAAGAGAATCGAGGATGTCTAGTAAGCGACTGTAGACTTATATTTACTGTTATGAGCAGGATAGTTAATCTCCTGCAGATTGCTATCCTGCAGGAGACAAAGAAGCAAAGTAAAGAGCGTATGAATTTATAAGCCACATAGACAATGGCCAAACCCTAGTTCTGTCATTTCCTAGCTGTGTGATATGGTACCAGCTATTCAGGCCCTCTAAACTGTACTCATTCATGAAATGATGTAAATACTAACCATGAAGAGAGAAGTAACTGACTTGACACTGTGCAATGCATAGAGCAATACCTGGCCCACAGTAAGCGTCCAATAAGTGAGGTGCAAAACAGTTCTAAGAAGTCTTCTTACCCTTCATCAGAAACAGGTAACTTTTCCTCCTTATGCTTGAAATAGTGACTTTTCATTATGTTGCTATTAATTTAGGCTTCTGATACATCTTACAAATAAATTTGCAAATAGGTTAAAATACGCATTTTATTTTTGTGCCTTATGTTTCTTTATTCTGATCTGATCCCTGTGTGGAGTGAGGAGGGAGTAAGTGCAGATTTATGGAAGTGTTTAAGTGTCATAGACCAGCATCTGTCAAAGTATTTCTAGGATCACCTGTATCAGAATCATCTGTGGGTCTTTTTAAAAAGATAGATTCTTGGTCTGAACGACTCAATAAATAGGAATATCTGCAAAGAAGGGGCCTAGAAATCTTTATTTTATGACAAACTCAAAATGTGATTTTTATGTATTCTAATCCATTGCAATAGATGAATAATCTTAAATGCCAGATTAGTAGACCCAAAATATTACTTTAATCAAGCTACTTCCTTGTTTAAATATCCTTCAGCAATTCTCACTAACCTCTGGTTTGGTGCAGTCATTCACTATCACGTTGCATGATATCTTATAAATGTCCCCTCAAAGATGTCCGTACAGATGGCCAAGAAACACATGAATAGATGCTCAACATTGGTAATTGTTAGAAAAAAGCAAATCAAAGCTACAATAACCTGTCACCTCACACAGCTCATAATGACCATCGTCAAAAAGTCTACCAATAATAAATGCTGGAGAGGGTGTGGAGAAAAGGGAGCTCACTAACTGTTAGTGGGAATATACAGTGGTTCAGCTACTTGGAAAGCAGTGTTGAGTTTCCTTAAAAACATAAAAATAGAATTACCGTATGATCCAGCGATCTCATTCCTGGGCATGTGTCCAGAAAAGATGAAAACTCTAACTGAAAAAGATGCATGCACCCCATGTTCATTAGCAACACTATTCGCAACAGCCAAGGCATGAAGCAACCCAAATGTTCATCAGTGGATGAATGGGCAAAGATGTGGCACAGAGACAGTGGAATAATAGCTGCACAAAAGAATTAACCCATGCTATTTGTAGCAATATGGATGGGCATAGAGATTAGCATACTAAGGAAGACGAATGTCATATGATATCACATATATGTTTCACAAGTTCAGGACACAAATGAACTTATTTATGAAGCCGAAATAGATTCACAGACAAAAAGCAAAGGGGAAAAGTGAGGGGGTTATAAATTAAGAGTTTGGGATTAGCAGACACACATCACTACAGTAAAATAGATAAACAATAAGGACCTACTGTATAGCCGAGGGAGCTGTGCTCAATGTTTTTAATTACCTACAGTAATTACCTACAGAAGAGAATCTGAAAAATAATATGTTATTTGTTTGTATACTGTTATTTGTTTGCATACTATTATTGTTGTTTGTTTGTATACTATTATATATAATATGTTATTTGTTTATATATTATTAAAATATTATTTTTCAGATTATTTGTTTATATATTATTATTATATATAATATATGTTATTTGTTTATTATATAAAATATTATTTTTCAGATTCTTTTCTGTAGGTAACTGCAGGTGAGGTTGAGAGATACTCCACATAGAAGTGAGCTGGCTTGGTGACTAAACCAGAGGAAGGGACCCAGACGTGCTGGGCATCCTGTGAATTACCACTCAGTGCATCTCTGATTATTGTCTTGTAGAGCTATTTAACCATATTGTTTATGTTTTAATGTGTTTTTGTTTGTTTGTTTCTCTGTTTGTTAACTCCATGAATGTAAATGTGATAATCATTAAAATAGCAACAATAACATCAGTAATAATAGTATAATGAGAGAGCCTCAGACTGTTTTGATTCTAGCTTCACAAGTTATTGGCTGTCTGAAAAGAAAAGAAATAGGTTTATGGTTATCAAAAGGGAAAGGTGAGGGAGAGGGATAAATTGAGAGTTTGAAATTAATAGGCATATGCTACTGCATATAAAATAGATGAACAACAGGACCTACTGTTTGGCACAGTTAACTGTACTCACTAATCTGTAATAATCTATAATGAAAAAGAATCAGAAAAAGAATAGATACAGGTATGTGTATAATGGGATCACTTTGCTTTACACCTGAAACTAACACAACGTAAATTAGCTATACTCCAATATAAATCAAAATTAAGAAAAAAGAAATTGAGTGTTTTCATCTGTAGAATGGGGATGATAATATTGAAATTGATTTTCAGGAGTCAGTAAGATGATAAATTTTAAGTCCTGGCACAGCACCTGGAGTATAGTGAGAGTTAAGTATTTAGTTTTCTTTTTCACTTCTTATTCCATCATATAAGTCTTGATATTCCTGTTACTTTACAAAGCAATCATGTGAGACATGAGAGGAAATTAAGAATCTAATACCCAATGTGGTGCTTTACCACCACATGTTTTAGGGGTTGGGAGACTCCCAGGCTTGTAGGGAGGCCTGCTGTTGAGAGATGCTCCAACCTCAATGGGCAGGAGATACAGGAAGCCTGCCTGCTTCCCTCCCTCCTTGCCTGGCTTCCTTCCTTCTTCTCTTTTTTTTTTATCAAAGATGGTCTCATGAATAGTTTGGCATTTTAAATACTTTGAATACAGCACTTTGAATAGATTTTAGAACCAGTTTGGAAAAAAAAGAAAAGGAAAAACCCTGAGATTCAATACATTCATTCATCATTACCTCCCCTTACAACCCTTCCTGCTATTTTGGTGCAAGTGAGAGCTCTCCAGTCCCAGCCCCTCTGAATTCATTTTTCAAATGCCAGTTCAGGAGCTCCGATGCTAAAATTACGGTCCATTACATCTTCTGCACTTCCTTTGACTGCTAATGTTGTAATATGATCTTTAAATAATTGAGTTTCTTTTGACGTGATTTCTTATTTAGAAACCTGGGCTTATTTGCAAATCTTTTATCTCTGTATGTGTTTATATAATTTGTATTGATACTTTCTCCTCGATTGCCCTCTAATTGTTTTAGAGAGACTTGGATTTAGTCATTTTTATTTATTTTATAAATAGTCCCATATTACCAAGGGAACTTGATACAAGAACACTAGGGGACAGGAAAACTAATTTTTATAAAGAAAAAGTATACTTAAAGGTACTAAATATATGTCTCAGAACGTAGCCCTTGTCTTTTATTATTTTTAACCAAAGAAAGATTAACTATTTTTCTTTTTTTTCCTTTGGCCTCTAATATTGAAAGACTTAATTTTCTAAATAATGTAAGGGATTAAACTTACCTAAACAGCAACTGGGGATTTCTCCCAAGACCTGTGAGATGGTCTGTTTGTGTGTGTTCTTGCTGGAATATTGTACAGAAGAGAAAGTCTCAGAGGTTTCAGGCTCTCCCTGGAAACGTTGCCTGCTAACCCAGTGTCTTAGAGAACTGTTCATTCGCTCTGGAGAGGCATTCTGACTTTGGACTCACTCACACACCCCACAGGTGCATTTAAACTGAGAAATGGAGAGGTCATTTGATAAAGTGGCAAACGTGATGTCCGCCTGCATGTGGCGTGAGAACCAGGGCTGAGAAGTGAGAGGCAGGGTTAAACCAAGCATGCATTACTTTATGGACTTGATGACCTGTGGCTTGTGAGTAGCCAACAGGTTGTGCTGGCACAGAATGTCTATTTGTGCCCTTTTGGTGTGGGTCTCTCAGTTAAAAAGAGGCATTTGAAGTCAAATAGAAAACATACAGTTTTAACTTACCACAGGCATCAGAGCAGAAATACAAGCTGTTTTACTTAAGACACAGTTGCATTAGAGCACAACAGATTTAAACAACTCAGTATAATCCTAATATGAATTCACCCATGAGGAAATTAATAAACAATTCTAAAGACTAAGTTAAAAATTTATTTGTATGGTACAATAGGTATTTTATTCCTAATAATTTTCCCCTAAAATGATTAATTTAAAAAATCATGTAATAGAAGATTCATGTTATCCTTTCAAATAGTCTTCTTAATGAGATCAAATATAATCTAATTAATGACAAAGTGATGGCTAAATTTGTCTATATAAAAACATATATTCTAAAAATGTATACATTCTTAATATATTTAATGAAAGTCAAGTGGCAATCATTTTTCCTATGGTAATACAAATTTTCCCCAAACCAATTGATTATCTTGATTGCTAGTTTGGGGAAGTAATTTCACTGATTAATTTAAAAGTAATGTCTGTGGTAGGATATTACTTTTCTTTAATAAGTATAATAGGAAAATAACTTCTATAAGAATTACTTTTTATTATCAAGAATCCCATTTTAGATAAAAATAAATTATAAAATCAAACATTTATCAGACAGTTCATTTAAAAACAAAAATGGATTCATCATCATCATATCTTATTTAGTGCAGTTTCCAAAACACCTCATTTCCAAAGTTATTTATATGCAGAATGTGTGGATTCATTGTACATAAAACTCTCATTTCACATAATTTACCAAAAAAAAGAAATTTGAAAACAAAATTTTTACTTAATAATATAAGCATGACTCCTTAAATTTTTCAAAGAAAGCCAGGTATTTACAAACTATAGATAAAATATTTTTATTATTATCACCTTCTCACAACAAGGGACTTCTTTTCATAAATTTCAACCTGAAAAATAAACAGGGCACCTTTTAAATTGTTGTCAAAGCTGAATGGCCAGTACAGGGGTTGCAGATAGAGAGAGAGGATAGGATGATTAGACAGCAATGTTAAGTGGAGAATAGATTCTGAAATGTTATTGAATAAAGACAAAAACTAGATAATACCATTTTGAAGTCTGTTTTGTGGTTGAAGGAAAGGAAGAACCGTGAGGAATAAAATTAGGACCAAGTGTCTGTCTCTTTCCCAAATACACTGCACTGCAGTCCTAGTGTCCTGTATGGGGGTGTCAGCTGGTGATCCGGGCACGTGGGTGGGGCACCGGGGAGAGAGATCAGTGCCCTCAGAGAGGAGACGAGGGTGTGAAGAAACCCTCACCCTGAGAAGAAACACAAGAAGACGGTCATCTGAGAAGCAGGAGGCAGGTTCTCCAGGCGTCTGCCCCTTGATCTGGGGCTTCCGGCCTCCAAACCAGGAGAAATGGATGTCCGTGTGTGACCCACCCAGTCCATGGTGACCTGTCACAGCCACTGGAGCTCTTGGCGAGAGAGAGGGTAGGAAGAGGGAGAGGAGACAGATGGCTTCAGCTCTGTGGTGTGTGGCCCACACTTGCCAGGGCTTGAGGGAAAGGGACTCTCCTCAAAATCTTCATCGGCTGGCTAACTGCCATCGCACTGCTGTTTTCACAGAGGGAAACGTTTGCTTGATGTGAGGCAGATGAAAGCAGGGTCCCCGCATAGCACAGCAGGGTCCTCACCCAGAGCAGCGGAAGGATGAGCTGAGAGCCCTCTGAGCAGCAGCTCTGTAGAGACGCATTTTGACTTTCCGGCTGGAGATTTCTACTTTTCATGTGTATCAAAATTCATAATAAAAAGTGCAGAAAATGTCATCTTCCTCTCTGAGGTAATGATTTCCAGTTACCATATAAGACTTTTCTTTCATGATAAACAACCTTCCTCATATTAAGTGAAATGTTTTTGGTTTAAAGTCAGGTACAGCATTCATGTATTCAGCACCCTCCCTCTCAAACAACATCTCATGATTTTCTGAGAAACAATTTCATAATTTTCCGGTTTTCTTCTGGACTTTTGTAAACATGTTCCAAATAGCGATGGTTTAGAACAATTGCCTGTGAAATGAGTTGGAACAAACATCTAACAACTGTTACTCCTTCAATAATTCTTGAGATTTGTGAATTGCTATATTAGTGAGCAGCCACCCTCAATAATGGGTTTCCCCAGTTGCTCAGCAGTAAAGAATCACATGCCGTTGCAGGAGGGGAAGATCTCCTGTAGAAGGAAATGGCAAACCATTCCAGTATTCTTGCTGGGAAAATCCCAAGAATGGGGTCGCAGATAGTTGGACACGACTAAGTGACTGAGCACAGAACACACCACAGTAACACTGGGCAATCGATGACCTAAACCCCAGGACATTCAGGAAGCATTTGGTTATTCCCCTCAAGACAGTTAGGCCAGTAGAAATTTGGCTGATCTGGGCTGCCTCAGCTGGGCTTGGCTTTAGGTTGCAAGTTTGATCTGAGTCAGCTGCACCTGTCTTTTGAGCCTCCTTGGATCAGAAGCTACATAAAGAATAGTGTGCTGTGTCAAAGCCCAACCAGGCAAGAACATTTAAACCTCTGCTCCCCTGACCTTTTGAGGTGTTGATGCTCTTTGGGGATTAGCCAGGCAGGGAAGGAGGTTGCATCAGCTACTGTCTTGGTGAATGTATTCAGAAGCCATTGGGATTTTTAAGACAAGGAAAGGAAAAAAGAGTTTCCTTTCAATTTATTTTTGACATTTTTATGCCTCCTTAATGTGGCATCACATAGATCTCCAGAATGTAAAATTCTCAGTAATATGCATATTTTCCTTTATTTTATGAAAAAAAAATTTAATTGAAGTACAGCTGATGTACAATATTATGTAAGTTACAGGTTACAATGTAGTGATTCACAGTCTTTAAAGGTTGTAATCATTTACAGTTATTAAAAAATACTCTCTGCATTCCCCATGTTGTACAACATACCCTTGTAGCTTACTTTATACCCAGTAGTTTGTACCTCTTAATCCCCAGTGTTTATCCTGCTCCCCCCTTTTCCCTCTTCCCACTGGTAACCACTGGTTTGTTCGCTGTATCTGTGAGTGTGCTTTTTTTTGGTATAGTCACTAGTTTATTATTTAGTTTTTGACTAGGTAATATATTTTAATGGCCCAAACATCAAAAAGTATACAAAGATGTATAAACAACAAGGTCATGCTGTATAGCACAGGGAACGCTATTCAATATCTTTTGATAAACCATAATGGAAAAGAACATGAAAAATAGTGTGTATATGTATGTACGATTCAGTCAATTTACTGTATAGCATAAGTTAATACAAGCTTCAATAAATTAAATTTAAAATAGTATACAAAGATTTAAAATGAACAATCTACTCCCTAATATTTTTCCATCATCTTCTCGTTTTTAAACAAAAAATAGTAGTATATATAAGTATTGCAGAGTGTTCTTTTTTTCCAGTTAACATACCATATATATTTTTCCATGTCAGTATAAAGAGCTCCCTTATTCTCTTTTAGAGCTGTGTTTTATTCTGTTTAATGAATACATCATAATTTAAAGTCAGTCCCCCAATAAAGAACACTTAGGGTGTTTCAGACATTTTGCTGTTATAGATAATGTTGCAATGAATAACCATACATGTCTGTTAGACATTGGTGAGTAAATGTATTTGTAGGAAAAAAAATCCGAAAGTGGAAATGTTGAGTCAGAGTGTTTATGAGTTTATAATGTTGAAAAAAAACTATCAAATTGCCTTTGATGACATTTCTAACAATATTGCTCCCACCAATAATACAAAGAGAGCCTCTGTAGCTATAGCCTTATAGGAAGATTGGCCAATTTCCTCACTGAAGAATGAAGTTGCATTGCTTTTATTATAAATGAGGAATAACTTATTTCATGTATTTGAGAGCTATTTTGTATTGTTTAAAACATTAACTGTTTTCAGACTGAGATCAAGTTTCATCGAGTTTTTGGATTTTTCTCTTAGGGCCTTTAGTAGATATTGACCAAGGAGCTGCATGTATACCACGGAATTAGTCCTTTTCTTGGTTATTGAAATTATAAATATTCTTCATATATATTGACTTTTATTATAGCTTTTTCTTTTTTACAAAAAAAATTATTTAGAATTTTGTTTTTCTTTAATAAATGGTCTAATTTATCCATTTTTCCTTTGTGGCTGCTGGGTTTTGTGTGATAGAAAAGCCTTTCTCTAAAGTTATTTAAAAAAATTCTCAATTATATTTCCTCTTATAATTTTATTGCTCTGTTTGTTAGCTTTTAGCCTCTGATCCCTTTAGATCCTGTTCCGGTGCATGCATGAGATAGAGACCAGCTTTTTTTTGCACGGGCTACCCAGTTGTCTAGCACCGGGCTTCCCTGATGGCTCAGATGGTAAAGAATCTATCTGCAATGTGGGAGACCTGGGCTCAGTCCCTGCATTGCAAAGATCCACTGGAGAAGACAATGTCTACCCACTCCAGTATTCTTGCCTATTTCCTGGGGAATTACATCGACAGAGGAGCCTGACAGGCTACAGCCCATGGGCTTGCAAAGACCCCATGGTCACACATGACGAGTGACTAACGTTTTCACGTTCACCCAGTTGTCCACACCAGCTTTCGTGTGGTCCATCTTGTCTCCACAGATATGAAATGCTACTTTTATCATATGCCAAAGTTCTATATATTTTGGTATCTATATGTGAACCTTTTTTAAAATTTTACATGTCTATTCAGGCATGCAGGTTCCATATTGGTTTAACGACTGAACTTTCATGATAGGTGATAGAGTTACTTGTTCCTCAGTGTTTCCCAAATTTCCCTGGATGTTCTTGGTTTGTTGTTGTTCTTGTTCTTGTTCTTTTATATAAACCTCAGAATGAACTTATTCTGTTCTGGAAAAAAAAATATTGACTTATTTTGGGTGCAGTTATTAATACATTCACACATTAGCTTTGAGAAGATAAAGGTCTTTAGAGTGAGTTTTTCTATCCAAGAACATAGTATATGTTTTTAATTGTTCAAGTTGCCTTTTATGTCCTTTAGAGGCATTTAAAAAGTTTTCTTCATATGGTTCTAGCATGTTTATCATTAAGTTCTTTTAGATTCTTCTTATGGCTTTGCATACATGAAGCTGAGAAGGAAGGGCTTGGTAGATGTCTCTACATCCAGATTCCTACAGGATTAGTAGAAACAGATAGATAAATGCTGTAAGAAGGCAGGTAAAAGTTTTAAGTGAAATGAGGGGGCAGTTGGGAAGGTATTGCCTACTAGGTGGCTAACTAGCTTTTGTCATGTTCTCCAGCAAAAGCCACCAGGCAAAGCACAATGAAAGCTAGAAAATCCACAGAAGACTGAACAATTGTCATTTATAAGCAAAAAGGAAATGGATTTTAGAATTTGTTTCAATTAGGTTTGGCACCATTTAACAACTATACCAAATAACAGTGAGTTTAAATAAGGTAGAGGTTTATTTCTCTGTTCTACGTAAGTTCTGGGTGTTGGCACTCCAACATTGGTGTGATAATTCCATAAATATCAGTGATCCAAGAGCCTTATTTCTTTTTCTGCTACTGTTAATAGTGTGTGATTTCTATCTTCAAATTTGCCTTGTGGTTCAAGATGGCAGCTATCATGTACTTCTCAGGCATAAGGGCAAGCAACAGGGCAAAATTATGTAACCCCAAGCTGAGTCAACCTCTTCTATGACCTTTCAGAAACCCTACTCTTTCTCATTTCATCCTATCCTTATCTGTACAAGGGACTGCTCTAAAGGAAACAGAATTTCTGTTACTAAGGAGGATGGGAGATGGGATGCCAAGGAAACTTCTGGTCCCTGAGAGCATGAGTAACATTCTCTTTAAAATTTTCTCTTCAAGTGTATTGCAGAGAAGGAAAATACTGAGAGGAAAATAGGAAAGTGAATAAAATGAGCATATTTGATTATTTTTCACCTTTTAGGATCGTTTTTAGACAACATAGTGTTGAGCAAAATCTGAGCTGGAAATCACTGCTTTGGGCTTGTAGTTTTAACTGTAAAATGTTTTCCAGAGGAACTGAACCTCATGTTCCCTTTTTCTTCTTTAGAATTTAAGCACCTCAGTAATTAGTTAAAATGTAGTCCCCAAAGGGCACAGTTTGTACAGGGCTGATAGAGAGGATTAAGAGATAGTCTATGCCTTTGGATTCAAAAGGCTTTCAAAAAACACAGATGATATTTTTTCTCTTCACAAGCCACTAAATTGGCCAGATTTGGGAGCAGCTTCCCATGGGGTCCTGAGGGAGAGCTTAGGTGGGCATTGTGGGGGAGTTTTCATCCTGCAGGTCTTGTAGATGGGGCTGATATAGATTTGGTGCATAGACAGCAGTGTGATAGCTTCTGCTTGTTTATTTTTCTATTATTGAACTGGGGAATTTTCCTCTTATTTAAATATCAATGAAATCACATTCAGTAGTGACTTTATTGTATTTTTACTTTACCACAATATGTATCAGTAACTACTGTTTCATGAAACTTGTCTTAGTTTTCAATGTGTGGAGGATGAGGGGAGGGAGATGGAGAATAGAAAATGTATTATTTACAATCTAGTGAAAGATATTTGAAAATTGTTGCCAAAGAGGCAAATATAACCTGTCAATGAGAGAAGATTGAGGACATTGACATCTGATATCTATGTCGCTCAGACTTGAAACAAGCCCCCACCTCTACCTGGAGGCTCACTTCTTAGAGACTCCATCCAGGGTCCAGATATTCTACTGTGTGAAATAATTTAGTTCGTAAATGTCTATCAATATATCAGAATATTACATTCCATTTCAGGTTCTCAACTGTAGCTATTCAGCATTTCTCAATATATCTCAAATTATATGCAAATAAACTCATAAGACTTTCAATTTACACAGCCCTTGGAAAACCTTACTTTCTTAATTACTTTTGGTTCTGCTATTGCATTAAACTTATTACAAAATATTTTCTTTTATAATTTGTTATTTATAATGTTATTTATTATTATTTGTATTAAATTTATTATTTTCTATAGTAACATACAAGAAATTGCACGGTAGCACAGGAAAAAAAGATATTTAAAAGGAATTAGGGCAACAAAGATGTCTTTCAGTAGGTGAATGCATAAATAAACGATGGTAGATGTAGACACTGGAGTATTGTTCAGTACTAAAAAGAATTGAGCTATCAAGCTATAAAAAGACACAGAGGAAACTGCAGTCCATATTACCAAATAAAAGAAGTTAATCTGAAAAGACTACCTACATGCTTACTGTTTGATTCCAACTATATGACATTCTGGAAAATGGAAAACTTTGGGGACAGTAAAGAGATCAATGGTGTCAGGGACTGGGGGAGGAGAGATGAGTAGCGGGGATCTAGAGGATTTTTAGGGCCGTGAAGCTCCTCTGTATGATGCTATAATGGTGGACACATCCCATTATACCTTTGTCCAGACCCATAGAATGTGCATCACCGAGAGTGAACCCTGATGTAAACTATGGACTCTGGGTAACGATGACGAGTCAGTGTTCATCAGTTCATCAGTCAGGTTCATCAGTTGCTAATAAATGGACCATTTGGTGGGGATATTGCCAGTGGAAGATGCTGTCCATGGGTCAGGGCAAAGCCTACATGGGAAATCTCTTTTGTGCTCAACTTGTAAACCTAAACAGCTCTAAAAAGAAAGTCTATTTAAAACATTTTAAAAAAAGAATCTACAAATTAATATAAGAATTGTAAGAATGATGAAAATTGTGGGAAATTGTAGAAATCAGTTCTCCAGTGGGTATTTCCATGGACTAACTGCTGAAAAAGGCTGACAATAACGCTGCATGTGCAGGAGAGAAGCCACCATTTGTGATGTATTACATGAGACCAGTAAGTAAGACAGAAGGAAAAAATTTATATTTCACTGCATCCTCTTCCTTCAACAACCTTTCTACTCAATGCTCATTTGGTTTCCTTCTGCCTGGTCTCTATTGATTCTGAACTCCTTTCATTTCATAGCAGCAACTCGGAGCTTTTGCGCTCCACTAAATTTCATTTTAAAACCTATTCTTCCTCAGAAGTGATAATATAGATGCCACCCTTACAAGCACAACATTTAAAGAACATCAAATCCCCTAAATAATTTGTTTCTCTATCAGAGGAGGAGAGCTGCAGATGGCGTGTTCAGTGAGCCGAGAACTCGGTCCCGAGAAGCTATTAATTCTCACAGCAACTCTTCTGCTGTTTTCTGTTCCCAGGAATTGATGTCATTCAGCGTCAACTTCATACACTATAAATCTATAAAATAAGAAAATAAAATTAGCTCTCGTATTTTAAGAATATTTATGGCAATATAAGCTTAGACCATTGTATTTGTTATCTGCTGCAGTGTAACAAATTACCCCAAATGTAGGGGCACAAAGTGAGTTTGTGATCTGTTTTTGTGGGACAGAGTGTCTGTGAACAGCTTATCTGGGTTCTCAGCTCACTGTCTCAGCAGACTGAAGGGAGCGGGCCACCAGAACACTGAAGTACTTACCAGATAAATAGCTTTTCCCACTGTGTATTGACCTTCCCTGGTGGCTCATACGGTAAAGCATCTGCCTGCAGTGCGGGAGACCTGGGTTCGATTCCTGGGTTGGGAAGATCCCCTGGAGAAGGCAATGGCAATCCACTCCAGCACTCTTGCTTGAAAAATCCCATGGACGGAGGAGCCTGATAGGCTACAGTCCATGGGGTCGCAAAGAGTCGGACACGACTGAGCGACTTCACTTCACTTCACTTCACTGTTTATTACAGTAATCCCAGGAAAGTAAAAGTGAAAGTCACTCAATCGTGACTCTTTGTGATCCCATGGACTATACAGTCCATGGAATTCTCTAGGCCAGAACACTGGAGTGGGTAGCCTTTCCCTTCTCCAGGGGATCTTTCCAACCCAGCGATCGAATACAGGTCTCCTGCACTGCAGGCAGATTCTTTACCAACTGAGTCACAAGGGAAGCCCACAGTAATCCCATAGCCTTCTCAAAATGTTCCCATTTCTGTCCTGGATAGAGTAGCATCTCTGGTTTTTCTGTTCCAGTTGCCTTCAGTTCACAAGTATTTATTGAGTGTCTCTCATTTGCCAGTTTGGGCTTCCCAGATGGCTCAGTCTGTAAAGAACCCACCTACAGTGCAGGAGACATAGGAGGCGCAGGTTCGATTGCTGGGTCAGGAAGATCCCCTGGAGGAGGAAATGACAGCCCACTCCAGTATCCTTGCCTGGAGAATCCCATGGACAGAGGAGCCTGGCGGGCTACAGTCCACGGGTCGCACCGTTGGACATGACTGAGACAACAGAGCACACATTTGCCAGTTTAAGGCTCTGGAAACACAAAATGAATAAGATGACTTGATCATAGTGGATGAATGGCCTTGTAGAGAAGCAGACTGGGTGAGGGATATGAAGGGAGACCAAATCTGAATCACTTTGAGAGGAGGAAGGAGACTCAGAGTAGTTGCCAGGACCCGTTTGTCTTGAGAGAAACTTCCCTACTAGTGAGTAACTGGACATCCGCTGTCAGTGACAGATTGGCCACAGCAGCTGTTGTATTGGGAGCTACAGAGCAGCCTGTCAAGGTCATCTGAGTCAACAGGACTGTTCCAAGGCCGAAGGGCTAATGTGAGATTCTCAGTGAAAGACCAGCGCAAGGAGCAGCTTTATGACGATGTTATTGTTGGAATGTACCCGTGTTTACCAACCCATGAGGGGGAGGGTGTTCTGAGCAGAGGATTAAAAGTGGATGAAGGCTTTTCTGAGCACAGTTACACAGATGGAAGGAAAGTTCTAGGAAGCAGAACTGTACGCTAGAAGTGTCAACAAACGAGCGGTCCCATCTGATACCTTGGACTCTAATAGAACCCTGGGGATCTTAACTGCTGAATTCCATCAGCTCTGTGTCCTTGCCCAGCCCTTTCCTTTTCTCCTAAGTATGACTTCACCAATGCCAGAATTGGGCATTTCTGTCTCTGGGGAGAGAGACTCAGTACTTGCTCTGGAGTGCTGTGATGTCAGAGATTACGTTCATAGTTGAGGAGCTCGGTTCCCAGGCTTGCAGTGTGATGAATGGTGTAGCCGCAGCAACAGTTGGGTGCTTCCTTCCAGAAGGGCTTGAGAGTATGAGTCTGGCATTAGCTCCATGGTCAGTTAGGAAAGAGGTCTCTGATGGGCGTTTGTGTGGGGTCACCGATGTGCTTGTCCTTTCTGTAAGAGGGGAGATAATGAGCTGGGATGTTCAAGAATCTTGAATTGGGAGTGCACTGGACTTCAGCTACCTCCTGAATATATGGTTGCCCAGTTAATGGCCTCCTCGAGGGATCTCCAAGGCTAAGGTCTTGAGTGTCACACAAGCCCCTGCAATGTTTCCGTTGCTGTGGCTTTTCTAATAGGAAAGGGTCTTGGGTCACCAGGAGACCAGTAATAGTCCTGGGTCACCAGAAACACTGGTTTCACTGAATCATGGCACCCCTCAACTTTTCACCTCCTTTAAGAGTCAACCTGTAAGGAAGGCTCGGGGATGAACAACAGACTCTCAGAGGGGAAGCAGGAGTCCAGCTGTCTCATGCGGCATCATTTCTCAAAACTGTGTGATAAGTATAAATCACCTGGGCATCTTGTTAAAATGCAGGTTCTGATGCAGCAAGACAGAGGGGTGGAGTGGCGAGAATTTGCATTTCTAACAGCTCCCCAGGTGATCCGCAGACCTCACTTGAAGTAGCAAAACTTGGGAGTACTAGAATAGGGAAAACATACCTAACAACACATGATTAGGGCCTTCCTACGCTACAAAGGCACAGAAACAAGAGAAGACTTGGCTTAACCCATGCAGCTGCAGTGAGAATTTAAGAATGCTTCAGGAAGACTCACAGATCAGCAAGGAAGAAACCAAACCCAAGCAAATACAGTTTGCTGAAGCGAGTCTCTAAAGAGGTCCTCGGCAAAGGACAGGAAATCTGGCAGTTGCTGGAGAGGCAGAAAAACCTAATTCCATTATCCACTAACTCTGAAGGATGAGATCTTCTGGTTGAAATTTTAGGGACCGCTGATATCCAGCTGCCACCCCGCATGCCCCATCCTGTTCCCACACAACGCCCCTCATACCCCACCATTCACACCATTCATGCCACTGGCTCTCAGATGCTTTAATACATCAGGGAAGCAACTGAAGGTTCATGACTTGTGGGTGAATTTTAGGTCGTCAGACATTCATGGAGCAATTTGGTGGAGGGGATAAGTGTGAAATGTCCCTGGGGAGGTGGGGGACATAAGTGATGGAAGGCTGGTTAGAAGATAGCTTTAGTAAGTATCCTTTGTTGTAATTTGAATGTTAATGCAGTGCAACTCAAAGGTTACCAAAATATTTCTCTTAAAACATAATGCAATAAAACTGCCCTTGTATAATAGATGCCATCCCAGTACAATCTTAGAAGTAGTTTTCAAAGCTCAAAAGGGTTGCAAAAGTTCTCCTTGATCTACTTGATCACGTATACAAGTGTGACTTGCCTACTTCTCTCTCTACTGCTATTTATATCAGCTGTCCTCCAGGAGATCAGCTTTCTTCACAGCATCAGATATAAATAACCACAGTCCTCTAACTATGATCTGCTCAAGATTGCCAGGTAACTTATAACCAGTGTCTGGTTACTTATCTTCATGATTAGTCCGTGATATGTTTTGTTACTATAGTTAATGCTTTTCATACACAATTCAATAATCATTACACGTATCTCAGTGATTTTATTAGAAGATTCACTATTCCTAATGAGCAGGTGAGTTGAGTTTATATACTACAGAAACAATCCCGGTGGAGGTCTTTTGAGGCCATGCCCTTGAGTTGGAATTTTTGTGAGAGACTTAGTCAAGTGCAAATACAGAAGCAAACATAACGTACCCAATGGATGGAGCTGTCTTATCTGCCCCAAGTCTGCTCTGATGTCTTTCAGGACTTGGGAGTGTGGGCTCCTGTTTCTGTTCATGTCCCTTATACTGTAACTAAAAGAAAGCTGAAATATTCTTGCTTTTTAGAGAAAAATATCAGTCAACAGATATAAAACACTTTTCAGGGGTAAGACTAACCTGTAATGTTTTTGTCTTGAAACGACCCATGTTGAAAGTGGCCCTGTCTAGCTTCTGCATGACTCGTCAAACACCTTTGATCATTTAAATCACTTTAGATGTACCTTGATCTAAAATGCAGACTCGACTTCAGGTCATGTAGCAACAATCATTAAATACTTAGAAAAATTAAAGATCAAAGTTTGGAGTAGCAGTAGAAGTGTAACTATATACATAAAAGCATTAACAAATAAAGAAGCTATAGTTTTCTCTATTAACATTTGGACTGGTGATGAGTCCAAATGTTATTAAATTTAATTAATGAAATATTTATAATTAATATAAGTAATGCATGTCATTAAGTATTGTTCATTATTTCAGTTATTAAAATTCAACTTAATTATGTCAATAGAATTTTAATGGAGTTTAGTCTAACATTACCACACAGCTTTATAATTCAAATTTTAAAATAAATTTGTTGTAAATACAGGTCCATTTTTGTTTTCCATTATAATAAATGAAAACAGAGCCTAATGGCAATTTTACAGATTCAATTTATTAACATCTCTAGTAGTGACCATACCAGTATTATGCTGCAATAAACATATGCCCTTTTAAAATCCTGATCCCGTTAGGGATCTCTTGGGTCTATGCTTGTGTTCACTTTGTATCTTCTACAAGCAGCTTATAAAGGAAAGACACTGGAGCTTGATGCAACTTTCTGTTTTGTATTCTTACCAGAGCTGTGGCCTTAATCTTCTCTCTCGTGTACCCTGTCGACCTCATGGATAAATCCTAACTGAAGGGAAAATTAAGTATTGGACATTGTATGAATTTTTGTTATTGCTGCCCTCATGATAAGGTTTTGCTGCAATAACAAAAGAAAATCAAAGCCTCAGATCTCAGTGGCCTGAAGAGCAAACCCCTATTTCCCTCTCATGTGCTCTTCTGCAGGAGCTTGATGGACCCTTAAACCCCAAGACCCAGGCCAGTGGATGCTCAACCAACCTGTGATTCCACAACCACCAGCCCAGAGAAGCTGCCAGCAATTATGTCCTTGTGCTTAAACCTTCCTCCTGGACAGGACACACCACCAATTCTGCTCACCTTCATTGGCCAAGGCAAGTCCAAGGCCACAAACACTTCACAAGGAGTGGGGAAGTCTGGTCCACCAGAGGTCTCTAAGGAGACAGGCAGGCACCACTGTGATCAGTGATGAGCTCTAATAATTATTGCACGTATTTAAACCTGGAACGGTAGCTTGTTTATCCTGACACAAGTTGAGTTTTGTCTCGAAATGGTAGCGAGGACTGTTATGTAATTTTCTACTATGAATTGTATAAATGTGCACTCAAGATTTGAGACATACACACCATTATTAGGAATATTTTATGTATATATAAAATATGCTAGAAATATATATATACTAGAAATATATATATTAGGACTATTTTATGTTTATATACTAGAAATATATATATTATGGTATATATGTTTATATCTACTAGAAATATATATGAAAGTCACAAAGAACTGGACATGACTGAGCAGGCACACATGTCTTTATATATAATATACATATTATATTACATATACTAGAAATACATCCTAATATGTGTTATATATATATATATATATATACACACTAGAAATATACATACATATATATTAGGGAAACAGTAAGACAGAGAGAGGGTCAGCACACTTGTTAAGGACTCCTTCAGTGGAACTGGGAAGATTTTTTGCGAATCACCAATTAAGAACTGGATACTGAAAAATGGGAGGGACATGGATTTATGGAGAGGAAAGGATGAGCTAAAATACAAAGAAGAAAAATTCAACACAACAATTCTGATTTCTGGGCTATTCTTAATGAGCACATTTATGTTGTTTCTGCTAAAATATCAAGACCTTTTAATCCAGTGACTCAGCTTTTCTGTCTCCACTTCTGCGTTTGGTCTTATTGCTTTGCCATTTAAAACTCTACAGTGGGAGAGATTTTGAAAAGTAGGTCCATTGCTAATGCACACTGTGGCTCCTTAAACCTGGAAAGATCAATTGAGAAATTATTGGTCCTTCACACTTGTTTTGTCACTTCTGATCATTTAATTGCTTGAATTGTGCTCTCTAGACTTAGTGATTCATTATAGTATCAGATCAATAAAAGATTAAATGTTTTCATCAACTGAGTGTAAGTAACTGTCAGACTCTTCAAAGTCCAGGACCCTCCTCCAATGGCAGCAGTCAAGGTCAGGATTGGTCAGGGTACTTGCAACTTTTCCTTAGTTTTACTACATTTCAACCTATGTTTATGGCTTTCCTGATGGCTCAGTGGGTAGAGAACCCATCTGCAATGCAGGAGACACAGGAGATGTGAGTTCAATCCCTGGTCCAGGAAGATCCCTTGGGAAGGGAATGACAACCCACTCTAGTCTTCTTGCCTGGGAAATCCCATGGACAGACCAAAGGGTCACAAAGAGTTGGACACGACTGAGCAACTGAGAGAGAGAGAGCCTATGTTTGCAGAATTGCAGCCATGGTCTCTTTAAACCGAGTTTACATTTTGCAGTGAAATTAAAGCAACTGTTGGAGACAAAAATTATGTGCCTCCTCGATGTTAGTCACAGTGAATTTCCAACTCTTCTTAAAAGATGTGGTTGTATTTTTTCTCTGGATTGCCATAACAAATTATCACAAATTGAGTAGCTTAGAATGGCAGAATTTTATTCTCTCATGGTTTTGAGGCCAGAAGTCTGAAGTCAAGGTGTGGGACGGTTGTATTTCTTCTGAAGGCTCCAGAGAAGAGTCTCCTCACCTCTTCCCAGTTTCTAGGGGTGCCTGTGAGTCCTCAGCATTTCTAGGCTTGTAGCACATCACTCCAGCCCTGATCTAGCCCTGATCCAGCTCTGTCATCACCTGGCTATTTCCCCTCTGTCTCCCCTGTATATCTCTGTGTCTCTGTCTTTAGGTTTTTCTCTCCTTCTTCTAAGAACACCAACCACTGGATAAAGCCCATCGTGACCTCATTTTAACTGTATTACATTTGCAAAGACTCTGTTTCCAAACAGAATCTGCTTGACAGGCACCATAGGTTAGGACTCAACCTCTATTGGAGGGACACAGTTCAATGCACAGCGATGGCACTATTGAAGCTTTTCTGTAATTCTGTAGCACACTGTTTGCAAGACCCTGGGGAATGCCCCCTCTTCCAGCCTCAAAATCCAGACTAATTTCATTAAGACAACTCCCTGTGCTTCTGATTGCCACATTATTTAAAATCCTGCATCATTGTTTACATGTCCTGTGACCTGGTTCCTTGGAAGCAGTTCTCCTTCTCATAATTTTGTTGGTGGGACTTGTCAAACTTTTACCTTCCTTTCAAAAGCATCAGGAGGCGGTTCAGATGAACCAGAGGAGACATGCCAGTGACAAAGGGTGAGTCATTCCTTCCCTCCACCAGGGATCTCTGACAGATACTAATGGTAGCTGGCATTGAACTAAATGTGAAGCAAAGGTAAAAGAAAATAAGGATTGCACTGCTTTTAGTGAAGATACTTAAAATTGCTTTCCCGTCTTGCTTTTCAACTTTTACATTGGATACAGTTAGCTAAACGCTTTAAAATAAGTCTGAGCAAAATCTTGGAATACCATCTTTTCTTTCAAAGTAACATTAATATAATTTTACATGTAGGAAACAGAAAAACAGAAAATGCCATTTGGGATAATAAACTGAGACTCAACAGTGCCAGATCATACAGTGGTCCCTCCCACCCCCCTTATCCACAGTTTCCCTTTCTTCTGTTTCAGTTACCCGAGGTCAACTATGATTTTAAAATATTAATTAGAAAATTCCAGAAATAAATAATTTATAATTTTTAAGTGGACACTCATTCTGAGTAGTGTGATGAAATCTTGTGTCATCCCGTCTGAGATCCCCAACCACTGATAATGATCCAGTCTCCCTGATCCAGAATCACTCAAAAGAGATGGTCCTTCTGACTTATCACCTAAAGGTTAGCAGTGACCTACCACTAGGTCACAATGCCCGTATCATTCACTCATTTCACCTCATCATACAGGCATTTTATCCTCTCATATCAGCACAGGGAGGCTGAAGACTGTACAATAGGATGTTTTGTATCTTTTTGCACATAACTTTTATTAACATATATTGTTATATATATATTTTTTGTTATTAGCTATTGTTGTTAATCCTCACTATGCTTAATTTATAAGTTAAACATTATTGTGTGTTAGTCGCTCAGTCATGTTGCTGCAATCCCATGGACTGTAGCCCGCCAGGCTCTTCTGTCCATGGGATTCTCCAGGTAAGAATACTAGAGTGGTTGCCGTTCCCTTCTCCAGGGGATCTTCCTGACCCAGGGCTTGAACCTGTGTCTCCCTCATTGTAGGCAGATTCTTCACCATCTGAGCCACCTGGGAAGCCCAAACTTGATCATAGGAATGTATTTATAGGGAAAAATACAGTATGTGTAGAGTTCAGCACTATTAATGGTTTTGGACATCCACTGTGGGTCTTGGAACATATCCTCTGAAGGTGGTGGGGAGGACTATAAGCTGAGACCCAAGAGCATCCTTTTGTATTAAACTATATTGTGTGTGGTGTGATGTGCTCAGTCATGTCTGACATTTTGCAACCCCATGGACTGTAGCCACCAGACTCCTCTGCCCATGGAATTTCTAGGCAAGGATACTGGAGTAGATTGCCATTTCCTTCTCCAAACTATATTACTATGTGAAATTAACATATACCATACATTATATATACTAATGTAGTGATTGCCCAAAGGAGTGAAATGACTTGATTCTATCTAACAGGATTGCAAACACTTTTAATTATAATAATGAAAGATGATATGTAATCCTGCCAAGAAGGAGATGAGTATGGATTTTGAGGTCTCCTAAGGATTATGTTATAGCAGAAAGTGAAGAGGAACTAAAAAGTCTCTTGAAGAAAGTGAAAGAGGAGAGTAAAAAAGTTGGCTTAAAGCTCAATATTCAGAAAACGAAGATCATGGCATCTGGTCCCATCACTTCATGGGAAATAGATGGGGAAACAGTGGAAACAGTGTCAGACTTTATTTTTGGGGGCTCCAAAATCACTGCAGATGGTGATTGCAGCCATGAAATTAAAGGACACTTACTCCTTGGAAGAAAAGTTATGACCAACCTAGATTGTATTCAAAAGCAGAGACATTACTTTGCCAACAAAAGTCCATCTAGTCAAGGCTATGGTTTTTCCTGTAGTCATGTATGGATGTGAGAGTTGGACTGTGAAGAAGGCTGAGCACCAAAAAATTGATGCTTTTGCACTGTGGTGTTGGAGAAGACTCTTGAGAGTCCCTTGGACTGCAAGGAGATCCTACCAATCCATTCTGAAGGAGATCAGCCCTGGGTGTTCTTTGGAGGGAATGATGCTAAAGCTGAAACTCCAGTACTTTGGCCACCTCATGAGAAGAGTTGACTCACTGGAAAAGACTCTGATACTGGGAGGGATTGGGGGCAGGAGGAGAAGGGGACGACAGAGGATGAGATGGCTGGATGGCATCACGGACTCGATGGACGTGAGTCTGAGTGAACTCCAGGAGTTGGTGATGGACAGGGAGGCCTGGCGTGCTGCGATTCATGGGGTCGCAAAGAGTCGGACACGACTGAGCAACTGAACTGAACTGAAGGATTATGTTATTTTATCTTTTCTATATGGACCTGTCCTCAGTTTAGGGAGCTTTGCTTGGGAGCCAGTTATAAATGAGCAACTTGAGTCACATCCCCAAACTAGTGAATCAGAAGCTACACTTTAAACAAACTATTATATACAAAATGGGTAAATAAGGTCCTACTTTATAGCACAGGGAACTATATTCACTATCCTGTGATAAACCATACTAGAAAAAATATCAAAAAGAAAAAATATCAAAAAGAATAGCTTAGCTGTATAGCATAAATTAATACAACATTGTGAATCAACTATACATCAGTAAAATACATTTTAAACATAAAAATTAAAGAAAAATGTGCATTTTAATAAGATCCTCAAGTGAGCTGAACACACATTAAAATTTGTGAAGCTGATATGACTTGACTGTAACTGAAAGATGACTAAATTCCTACACTACTCTTTCACAATTTTTTTAAGCAGATGTTTACACCTTCATCAAGAGATATGAGGCCCATGCTAATAAAAATGATTTCATTGACTACTTTGGGGGAAAATCTCCTTAAATCAGGCAGATGTTCTTAAATAGCTTGTAAACAGATTGCCATAATGGAGAGCACAGCAGATTAGGACAAACAGCCCCTGTCAATGCCACAGACTGGCCAGGAGAGCTCAATGGGAAAAAGAGGGCCCTAGTGTTGTATTGAGGCAAATCCTAAGTGTGCAGTGTGCCAGGGAAAGTTCATGCTTTCCCTCCACTGGCTCCAACACGTTCACACATGAATGTACTTCATTCAGAAGAAGTCAAGGCTCTAAAATGGCATAGTCTGACTTTATTAGAAGCACATGTACCATGGTTCACCCACTCCCTGACCACTGGTGGTTTGTCCATGACTCAACTCTTGAATAAAGGGAGTTGACACTTGGATCTCAAACAAATCTAAATTACAGATTTATTTTCTTCCTCTTCATATTTCTCCTCCTTGCTCATTGCCATGACAGAACCTTGCAATTCAGAGAAGTTTGAATAAACTACAAAAGGAATTCTCAACACTCCAAGCATTTTCATTCCAAGGCAAGTCCTGACTCTGATATTTAGATTGAGGTTCTGCGAAAAGTTCAAACAGAATACCGACTTCTCCAGCCAATTAGAGAGAGTGATTTTTGTTTATAGTTTAAAGCCACCTGGTCATGAGGTGTTTTCACTTTGGTGCTTATTTTTTTAGTCGAAGGTAGGAATTATTCTTATCCAGAAATATGCTTTGGATAACATCAGTCATTCGCTTAACCCTCAGGTACCCTGTTCATGAAATCCTGTGGGCAAATTAAAACCATTAATATTCTGTAAACTTCAATCCCTGCTGTTAAAACTCACCTTCAACCACTTCCTCCAACTGCTCACAAGGAGCCAGAAGGACGAATTTGAACTTCATTACATTTTATTTCTCCTGCTATGCCCTGCTTTCCATTCCACTGAGAATGGGCAGGGAGATGGTTCAAACACAGGTAGGTAGATGGAAAAGTACAGGGTGCAGAAAGCCCACACATGGAATAATCAAGCTCTTAGTGGTCACAATGTTTTTCTATATTTTCATTTCCATTTATGTAATCCCATTAGAGTTGTTTTGACATATCATTGAGTCATTTGAGTTTTCTTTTCATAGGGTGTTTTTCTGTTGTTTCTTCAGCATCATCTAATTAAAAGCAAATATAAATTAATATAGCCTGTCAAGGAAATACTCACCATTCATGGTCCCATTATAATTATAATAATGACACTATCCAAAAAGGCAAAACCATTTTTTAAACCCATAATTAATTTATCACTTATAATTTTTAATTTGAAAAGTAAATACCATGGAGTTAACCTTCATAAAACCTTGGTCTGTATTCCTTGCTATCAAAATGGTATTTCAGAATAACTTGCATGGCAAATTCTACATACTTTTTATAAATGGGGAAACTTCAGTGACTGAGAGGAAAATAACCTGGCCTCCACTGAGTCCTCCACAAACATTGGAAAGAAATTCTCGAATGCATTTCCTAAAAGAGTGTTTTGTGAGTTCACATGCACAACTTATATCCAGCATGAAGGAATGCCCTGGAAATAAGCAGTCTTTGAAGTCTGATGATTAAGTATTTAGTAATAAAGATTCACTAGAAACCAAGTGCAAACTAGTTTTCAAAAGAGAAAATATTCCATTTCAATATATAGGCTTGGAAACAGCACAGCTTAAAGTTTACTCATATCAGATAACCCTCAGTGAGTTACTGATGTATTAATACTTTGGGATTATTTTGTGAACACTAAAACTAGATGATGGTAGATTTAGGTCATAGGGTGAGCTATCACCATTAATGAATCGTAAGTAAAAGTAATAAGCTTTTTCTTTTTTTTTCAGTTGAAGTGTTTTTTATATTGCCTCAATATGGGGCTTTTTAAATCCATTTGATTAAAAAAGCTACAACACAGATAATTCAGAATGCAAAGGCCACCCTATGATCAAGTACAGTTCTTTTTGATACATTAAAATCATTGAATTTGGAATTAAATGGCTCTGAATTAAATAGATACATAATTCTAAACAAAAAACCAACCTGATCTATTGGTCACACTTATACTTATTTTGTGTCTTATAAGCAAATCTGTAAGGATGCCAGGGGTGTAACTTGCTGGAAATAAATCCCTTCACCTGTTTATAGTATCCTAAAAAAAAAGACTGTCCTGTTAAATCTTCCCGCTTCCATCCCTCAACATGTATTTAGTGACTTTCATCAATTAATGCCACTCAACAATATACACCTTCAAAGGATGCCAATTGACCAAAGATATTCTAAATCTTCACTTGGAGAGAACTGGCAGTGCACGTAAAACAATGGCTGACCTGTTGTTACCCCACTAAGGAGCCTACAATTTGGCTCAATTAAAAAAAAGAAGAAAACTGTTCCAAATTAGCTTTAATACAAGAAGGATTATCCACGGCAGAGGTGGGGGAGGTAAAGGCATAGAGGGGGAGTTATAAACAACATTTGAACTGGATCCTGAGAGATAGACAGTGCTTTTGATAGAAATGTTGGAAACTAATACTAAGGGGTGGGTCCAGTATGAGCTGAGGCGCAGGCTCAGGAAAGCATAGGTGCATGCAGGTAGCGAGGCATCTGGTGAGGTCTGGACTCAGGATGGAAACGAGAGCTCGAAAATATGGATGAAAATGTAGGTTGAAGCCACAACTGAGGCGACTTAATAACACCCTATGGAGTTAAGATGATTCCTGTTGATAACGGGACCATGAAATGATGTTTGGTGAGTTGAGTGTTTCTGTCATCAAAGCATATTCACATTCGTTATAAAAAGGATAATACAGAGAAAATATATATTCTTGGAATATAAAGTCATCAAACAGTTTAACTCACTTGAAATTGCCACTTTTAAAAACCAGTAACAGTTGAATATCGTCAGTTTTCACATTAATAAAATCATTCCTGAGTCAGAAATTGGTACTTTGTCTTCTTTTGTCAAAAGATACTCTGAAAATGTAATTAAGATTGAGTGAGACATCTCTATGATTTAGTGAAAAACTACACTTCTATTAGCTACCTTTTCTGTCCTCAGAACAGATAGATATATACCCCCATCCTCACCCATCTAGGGTAGACAGAATGAAAAAGACAATCACAAAAAACTAACCAAAGTGATCACATGGATCACAACCTTGTCTAACTCAATGAAAATGTGAGTCATGCCGTGTAGGGCCACTCAAGATGGACAAGTCATGGTGGAGAGTTCTGACAAAATGTGGTCCACTGGAGAAGGGAATGGCAAACCACATCAGCATTCTTGCCTGGAGAAGGCCATAAACAGTATGAAAAGGCAAAAAGGTATGACACTGAACTTCTGATGACACATATCTTCTGACAAAAAGACATGACACTGGTGAACTTCAAAGGTCAGTAAGTGCCCCATAATGCTACAGGAGAGGAGTGGGCAGATAGCTCCAGAAGGAATGGAGAGGCGGAGCCAGAGAGGAAACAACGCCCAGCTGTGGATGTGACTGGTAGTGAAAGTAAAGATGCTGTAAAGAACAATACTGCATAGGAACCTGGAATGTTAGGTCCATGAATCAAGGTAAATTGGAAGTGGTCAAACAGGAGATGGCAAGAGTGAACATCAACGCTTTAGGAAACAGTGAAGTAAAAGGGACTGGAATGGGTGAATTTAACTCAGATGACCATTATATCTACTACTGTGGGGAGGAATCCCTTAGAAGAAATGGAGTAGCCCTCATAGTAAACAAAAGAGTCAAAAATGCAGTACTTGGGTGCAGTCCCAAAAATGACAGAATGATCTCTGTTCGATTCCAAGGCAAACCATTCAGTATCACAGTAATCCAAGTCTATGCCCGAAACACTAATGCCAAAGAAGCTGGAGTTAACAGTTCTATGAAGACCTACAAGACCTTCTAGAACTAACACCAAAAAAAGTTGTCCTTTTCATCACAGGGCACTGGGATGCAAAAGTAGGAAGCAAAGAGATACCCGGAGTAACAGGCAAGTTTGGCCTTGGAGTATAAAACGAAGCAGGGCAAAGGCTAACAGAGTTTTGCCAAGAGAGTGCACTGGTCAGAGCAAGCACCCTCTTCCAACAACACAAGAGAAGACTCTACGCATGGACATCATCGGATGGTCAATAACAAAATCATATTGATTATATTCTTTGCAGCCAAAGTTGGAGAAGCTCTATACAGTCAGCAAAAACAAGACCTGGAACTGACTGTGGCTCAGATCATGAATGCTTTATTGCAAAATCCAGACTTAATTTGAAGAAAGTAGGAAAATCACTAGGCTATTCAGGTATGACCTAAATCAAATCCCTTATGATTATACAGTGGAAGTGACAAATAGATTCAAGGGATTAGATCTGATAGACAGAGTACCTGAAGAACTATGGATAGAGATTCATAACACTGTACAGGAAGGCAGTGATCAAAACCATCCCCAAGGCGGGGGAAATGCAAAAAGTCAAAATGGCTATCTGAGGAGACCTTACAAATAGCTGAGAAAGAAGAGAAGTGAAAGGCAAAGGAGGAAAGAAAGATATAATTATCTCAATGCAGAGTTCCAAAGAATAGCAAGGAGAGATAAGAAAGCCTTCTTAAGTGATAAATGCAAAGAAATAGAGGAAAATAAGAGAGTGGGAGAGACCAGAGATCTCTTCAAGAAAATTAGAGATACCAAGGGAACATTTCATGCAAAGATGGGCACAATAAAGGACACAAATGGTATGGACCTAACAGAGGCAGAAGATATGAAGAAAAAGTGGCAAAAATACACAGAAAGTGAAAGTGAAAGTGAAGTCGCTCAGTTGTGTCCAACTCTTTGCGACCCCATAGACTGTAGCCTACCAGGCTCCTCTGTCCATGGGATTTTCCAGGCAAGAATACTGGAGTGGGTTGCCATTTCCTTCTCCAGAGGATCTTCCCGACCCAGGGATCGAACCCGGGTCTCCCAAATTGTAGGCAGATGCTTTACCATCTGAGCCAACAGGGAAGCCTATAGAATGCACAGAAGTACTGCACAAAAGAGATCTTAATGACTGAGATAACCACTATGTGTGATCACTCACCTAGAGCCAGACATTCTGGAATGTGAAGTCAAGTGGGAAGCATCACTATAAACAAAGCTGCTGGAGATGATGTAATTGCAGCTGACCTATTTAAAATGCTAAAAGATGATGCTGTGAAAGTGCTGCACTGAATATGCCAGCAAATTTGGAAAACTCAGCAATGACTACAGAACTTGAAAATGTCTGTTTTCTTTCCAATCCCAAAGAAAGACAATGCCAAAAAATGTTCAAACTGCTGCACAATTGCACTCATCTCACACACTAACAAAGTAATGCTCAAAATTCTCCAAGCCAGACTTTAAGAGTACATGAAACAAGTGAGAAATTCCAGATGTTCAAGCTGGATTTGGAAAAGGCAGAGGAACCAAAGATCAATTTGCCAACATCTGTTGGATCACAGAAAAAGCAAGAGATTTCCAGAAGAACATCTACTTCTGCCTCATTGGCTAGGCTAACGCCTTAGACTGCATGGATCACAACAAACTGTGGAAAATCCCTAAAGAGCTGGGAATACTAGACCACCTGACCTGCCTCCATAGAGAACTGTGTACACGTCATGAGGCACCAGTTAGAACCAAACATGGAACAACAGACTGGTTCCAGATTGGGAAAGGAGTACATCAAGGCTGTATATTGTCACCCTGCTTATTTAACTTCTATGCAGAGTACATCATGAGAAATCTTGGACTGGATGAAGCACAAACTGGAATCAAGCTTGCTGTGAGTAATAGCAATAACCTCAGATATGCAGATGACACCACCCTTAAGGCAGAAAGTGAAGAAGAACTAGAACTTTGATGAAAGTGAAAGAGGAGAGTGAAAAAGTTGGATTAAAATTCAACATTCAAAAAACTAAGATCACGGCATCCAGTCCCATCACTTCATGGCAAATAGATGGGAAAACGATGGAAACAATGAGAGACTTTATTTTCTTGGACTCCAAAATCACTGCAGATGGTGACTGTAGCCATGAAATTAAAAGATGCTTGCTCCTTGGAAGAAAAGCCATGACAAACCTAGACAGTGCATTGAAAGGCAGAGACATTACTTTTCCAGCAAAGGCCTGTATAGTCAAAGCAATTTTTTTCCCCAGCAGTCATGTATAGATGTGAGAGTTGGGCCATAAAGAAGGCTGAGTGCCAAAGAACTGATGCTTTTGAACTGTGGTGTCGAGAAGACCCTTGAGAGTCCCTTGGATGGCGAAGTTCAGTTCAATCGCTCAGTCATGTCCGACTCTTTGCGACCCCATGAATCACAGCACGCTAGGCCTCCCTGTCCATCACCAACTCCTGGAGTTCACTTAGACTCACGTCCATCGAGTCTGTGATGCCATCCAGCCATCTCATCCTCGGTCGTCCCCTTCTCCTCCTGCCCCCAATCCCTCCCAGCATCACAGTCTTTTCCAATGAGTCAACTCTTTGCATGTGGTGGCCAAAGTACTGGAGTTTCAGCTTCAGCATCATTCCTTCCAAAGAACATCCAGGGCTGATCTCCTTCAGAATGGACTGGTTGGATCTCCTTGCAGTCCAAAGGACTCTCAAGAGTCTTCTCCAACACCACAGTTCAAAAGCATCAATTCTTCTGTGCTCAGCTTTCTTCACAGTTGAACTCTCACATCCATACATGACCACTGGAAAAACCATAGCCTTGACTAGACAGACCTTTGTTGGCAAAGTAATGTCTCTGCTTTTCAATATGCTGTCTAGGTTGGTCATAACTTTTCTTCCAAGGAGTAAGTGTCTTTTAATTTCATGGCTGCAGTCACCATCTGCAGTGATTTTGGAGCACCAAAAAATAAAGTCTGATACTGTTTCCACTGTTTCTCCATCTATTTCCCATGAAGTGATGGGACCAGATGGATGGCAAAGAGATCAAAGTAATCAATCCTAAGGGAAATCAGTCCTAAATATTCATTGGAAGGACTGATGTTGAAACTGACACTCCAATACTTCGACCACCTGATGTGAAGAACCAGCTCACTGGGAAAGACCCTCATGCTGGGAAAGATTTAAGGCAGGAGTAGAAGGGGATGACAGAGGACAAGAGGGTTGAATGGCATCACTGACTCAATGGACATGAGTTTGAGCAAGGTCCAGGAGATGGTGATGTACAGGGAAGCCTGGCAGGCTGCAGCCCATATGGTTTCATAGAGTCGGGCATGACGGAATGAGTGACTGAACCAAAACTATCCATTAATTGTTGTTATATTCCCATTAAGGATTAATTATGGCTGGAATGTTTACATAAACTTCCCCAAATCATTAGCAAGTAAATGGTAGAGCTGGATTTCAAAGGCATATCTTTTACTTTTTCTTTGAGACTTGGGCTTTGATATTTATTGCATACAGGAGCTAAGCTATTTCTGAAGCCTGCAGCAACTGTTTAGTGAAAAATTGTAGGTTTGCTCAATGTATGCCCCGAACAAGACACAGAATCAGGTCCTGGATGAACAGTTGTCACCCAGAGAGACATTGTCCTTTTTTTTTGCTGAGCTTATATTTGAGTTGGGAGATAGATTTTAAATTATTGGTATTGGGAGGTACATTTTTTTTTTTAAAGAAAGAACACTAATTACAAACTAAATGCTTCACCAAAATCAAGTTGTGTGCTACAAGACAGAATGCAAGTTAGTACTAAGTGCTTAAGAGGATGATCCTAATGCCAGGGTGGGAAAAATAGCCTTGGGCATTTAAGCTATCAGATGAGGATGAGTAGGCATTGGCAGGTAAAAGAAATGAGAGGATTTTAGGCAAAGAAAATAGCTTTTTTCTATTTTTGCTTTCTTCAAAATATAACTCTATCTCAAGGCAGATGAGTAGGGCAGCAAAAGCCAGGGATTTAAGAACATAATAGTTCCACTCAGGCCCCACTACACCCACTGATATGGGCATCATTGGCAGCATGAGCACTGCCACGGTCCACGTATAAATAGGATCCCCGCACCTGCATGAGTCGTCTCCATCCTGTTGGGCACACAGTTCATTCTGACAAACTGGGAAGCTGGTATGTGTCAAGTAGAAAATTGGATGAGGGGATCTGGAAGCTTTGTTTCTGTGCTAGCAATCTGTGACACTGTGTTTCTGGTCCTCATAGTGCTCTCATTTGAATTCATGGTTTTATCAGAAATAGAGCATAGCAAATATACACAGTGATGGAGGGCAGAAAGGGAAGAATCGACTGATCGAGACTCTTCTAGATTCTAGAGGAATGGTTTTTGATGAGACAGGAAAACTGTGCACCATTGTGAATGTTTGAATGTTATTTATAAATTAAAATTGGATGCATTTTCTTACTTGCTAAAAACAGAAAATTTGCTTTCATGTAAGAAAGGTTTTAATTCATTTGTTATTGAAACAGATAAATGATGTCAAATGTTAATTTATAATATGTAGGATAACAGGAGAAAACTGAGATTTTGGAAAAGAAATCATGGGGTAAATCTAGTTTATGGTTACTTTTCAATCCTTTTTTTATTCTGATACTGAATTGCTGAATAGAGCAGAATTCAAACTCTGCTGTCCTTTGGTTGCTAAGTACTGTCCAACTCTTTGTGACCTCATGGACTGCACCATGCCAGGCTCCCCTGTTCTTCACTGTCTCCTGGAATTTGCTTTAATTCTGTTGAGTCAGTGATGCCATTAAACCATCTCATCCTCTGTTGCCCACTTCTTCTGCCCTCAATCTTTCCCAGCTTCAGGGTCTTTTCCAATGAGTCACATCTTAGCATCAGGTGGTCAAAGTTTTAGAGCTTCAGCGTCAGTCCTTCCAGTGAATATTCAGGATTGATTTCCTTTAGGATTGACTGGTTTGTTCTTTTTGCAGTCCAGGGGACTCTCAAGAGTCTTCTCCAGCTCCACAATATGAAAGCATCAATTCTTTGGCACTCAGCCTTTTTTTATGGTCCAGCTCTCACATTGTACATGACTACTGGGAAAACTATAGCTTTGACTATATGGTTCTGTGTCAGCAAAGTGATGTCTCTGCTTTTTAATACACTGTCTAGGTTTCCCATAGCTTTCCTTCCAAGGAGCAAGTGTCTTTTATTTTCATGGGTGCAGTCACCATCTGCACTGATTTTGGAGACCGAGAAAATAAAATCTGTCACTGCTTCCACATTTCCCCCTTCTACTTGTCATTAAGTGATGAGACTAGGTGCCATGATCTTATTTTTTTGAATGTTGGGTTTTAAGTCAGTTTTTTTCATCCTCCTCTTCCCCACACATCAAGAGGCTCTTGAATTCCTCTTGACTTTCTGCTATTAGAGTGGTAATATCTACATATCTGAAGTTGTTCGTATTTCTCCCAGAAGTCTTGATTCCAGTTTGTGATTCATCCAGCCTGGCATTTCACACGATGTACTCTGAATATAACTTAAATAAGCAGGGTCACAATATACAGCCTTGTCGTTCTTTCAAGTTTGAACCAGTCAGTTATTCCCCACCCAGTTCAATTAATAACTATTGCTGGTTTATCTGCATACAGGTTTCTCAGGAGACAGGTTAGGTGGTCTGGTACACCCATCTGTTTAAGAATTTTCCAGTTTATTGTGATCCACACAGTCAAAGGCTTTAGTGTAGTCAATGAAGCAGAAGTACATATTTTGCTGAAATTCCCTTGCTTTCTCCATGATCCAGCAAACGTTAGCAAGCTGAAGTTTGGTTCCTCTTCCTTTTCCAAAACTAGCTTATACTTCTAGAAGTTATCTATTCAGGTACTGCTGAGGCCTAGCTTGAATAATTTTGAGCATAACCTTGCTAACATGTGAATTGAGCCCAAATGTATGATAGTTTGAACTTTCTTTGGCATTGCCATTCTTTGGATTTGAATGAAAACTGACCTTTTCCAGTCCTTTGGCCACACCCGAGTTTTCCAAATTTGTTGACATATTGAGTGCAACACTTTAACAGCATCATCCTTTAGGGTTTTAAATAGCTCAGCTGGAATTTCATCACCTCCGCTAGCTTTGTTTGTAGTACTGCTTCCTAAAGCCCACTTGACTTCACACTTCAGGATAACCAGCTCTGGGTGAATGACCACACTGTTGTGGTTATCTGGCTCATTAAGACTTGTTTCTGTATAGTTCTTCTGTGTATTGTTGCCACCTTTCTATTCTTTTATGCTGCTTTTAGGTCCTTAACTTTTTGTGCTTTATTGTGACAATCCTTGTATGAAATATTCCCTTGATATCTCCAGTTTTCTTAAAGAGATATCTAATCTTTCCCATTCTATTGCTTTCCACTAGTCCTTTGCATTGTTCATATAAGAAGGTCTTTTTATCTTTCCTTGCTATTCTCTGGGGCTTTGCATTCAGTTGGGTATATTTCCCCTTCTTCCTTGCTTTTCACTTCTCTGCTTTTCTCAGCTATTTATAAAGCCACCTCAGGGAACCACTTTGCCTTGCTTTTTTGTGTGTGTTTGTTTTGGATGATTTTGGTCACTGCCCCCTGCACACTGTAACACGCCTCTGTCCGTAGTTCTTCAGGCAGTCTATCTACCAGATCTGACCCTCTGAATCTATTCATCACCTCCACTGTATAATCATAAGGGATTTGATTGAGGTCACATCTGAATGGCCTAGTGGTCTTCCCTACTTTCTTCAATTTAAGCCTGAATTTTGCAATGACGAGTTTATGATCTGAGCCATTCCACGTCTTGTTTTTGTTGGCTGTATAGCGCTTCTCCATCATTTGCTACAAAGAACAAAATTGATTTGTTTTCAGTGTTGACCATGCGATGACATCCATGTGTAGAGTCATCTCTTGGTTTGTTGGAAAAGGGTGTTTGCTATGGCCAGCATGTTCTCTTGACAAAACTCTGTTAGCCTTTGCCCTACTTCAAGGGCCAACTTGCCTGTTATTCTGGATATCTCTTGACTTCCTACTTTGCATTCCAACTCCCTATGATTAAAAGGACATCTGTTTTTGGTGTTAGTTCTAGAAAGTGTTGTCAGTCTTCATAGAACCAGTCATCTTCAGCTTCTTTGCCATCAGTGGTTGAGGCATAGACTTGGATTACTGTGATACTGAATGGTTTGAGTTGGAAACGAGCCAAGGTCATTCTGTCCTTTTTGAGACTGCACCCAGGTGCTGCGTTTCCAGATGTGCCCATTCCTGTTCACTTTGGTTTACTGGCTCCTGAGATGTTAATGTTCACCCTTGCCATCTCCTGCTTGACCACATCCAATTTATCTTGATTCATAGACCTACCATTCCAGGTTTCTACACAGCGTTGTTCTTTACAGCATTGGACTGTCCTTTCACCACCAGACATATTCACAGCTGAGCATCATTTCCGCTTTGGCCCCGTCACTTCATTCTTTCTGGAGCTATTAGTAATTGCCCTCTGTTCCTCCCCTGTAGTATATTGAACACCTTCCGACCTTGAGGTGCTCATCTTCCGGTGTCATATTTTTTTTGACTTTTCCTACTGTTCATGGGGTTCTACAGGCAAGAATACCAGAGTGGGTTACCATTTCCTCCTCCAGTGGACCATCTTTTGTCAGAACTCTTCACTGTGAGCTGTCCATCTTGGGGGACCCTCCACAGGATGGCTCATAGCTTAATTGAGTTACACCAGACCCTTCGCCATGATGGAGCTGTGATCCATGCAGGGGATTAGCCCCTTTCTATACTGTTTGTTTCATTTAGGGACCTTTTAATGTTCTACAGAAGTCCAACACTAATATATTCCTAGGTTTTGGTGACTATGAATAAAACTGCTATACACCTTCTCAGAGAGGTCTTTGTGAGTAATTTTATGTGGATAAATATGTAGAATAAATAACCTTGTGTTATATAGGGAATGCATATTAATTTAGAGGAAACTGCCAACTTTTTTTCCCAAAGTGGCTCTATCATTGTACATTCCAGTCAGCAAAGTGAGAGTTTCAGTAGCTCATTGTCTAGACCGGCACATGTTGAAGATAGATTTTAAAAATTTAGTCTTTTTTGTTGTTGTCTAGTGGTGTCTTACTGTAGTTTTAGTTTGCATTCCTCTAATAGCAATGGGTGGTGAGCATGTTTACATGTTACCTGCTACCCATCTTTCTGCTTAGGTGAAGTATTTTAAAATATTTTGCCCATCTCTTAAATGAGTTCTTTGTTTTTCATTATTCACTGTAAGAGTTCTGTATAAATTCTGAATGGCAGAGTTTTTAATTAGATATATGTTCTGTGCATATTTTCTCAGAATCTATGACTTTTCATCTTCTTGGCAGTTTCTTTATAAATTATGTAGATTCTTTGAAATTTCCTACATATACATCAAGTGGTGTGCAAATGAAAGACACTTTGAGTTATTACTTTCTAATCCACATATCCTTTATTTCTTTTTTGTGCTTAATTGCTTTGGTTAGAACTGCTACTTCAAGGCTGAATAGGAGTCGTGAGAGCAGAGACTTGCCATGTTCCTGATCTTAGGTGAAAGCTTTCATTCTTTCATCAGTAAGTGTGATGTTAATTGTGGGTTTGTTATGAGTCCCCTTTTTTAAGTTGAGGAAGTTACTTTCTATTCCTAGCTTACTGAGGGTTTTTATTATAAAGATACTGAAATTTGTCAAATACTTTTTCCACAGCCACTGAGATGTTTGTATTATTAGTAGTACAGCTATTGTTAGTCACTGAATATTGAATCAATCTTGCATTTCTAGGAGAAAAGCACTTTGACATAATATATTATCTTTTTTGTACCACTGGGTTTTGGTGTATTTTGAGAACATATTTTATATCAGTGATTCTTAACTGGGAATGATTTTGCCTCCCAGGGGATCTTTGGCAATGTCTGCAGACATGTTTGATTGTTACAACTAGGAAGAGGAGGAGGGTTTGCTGTTGGCATCTAGAGGGTAGAGGCCAGGGATGCTGCTAAACAGTCTGAATTGCACAGGAATTCTTCCAGTAACAACAACAACAAAAATTACCTGGTTATAATTGTCAATAGTGACAAGCTTGAGACATCCTACTTATAAATTCCAAATGTTTACAATTTATCCACATATGTTTTAAGGCCCAGAATATGACTATCTTCGTACGTGCATCTGTGCTACGCCGCTTCAATCGTTTCTGACTCCTTGTGACCCTGTGAACTATAGCCCGTCTGATTCCTCTGTCCATGGGATTTTCCAGGCCAAAATACTGAAGAGGGTTGCCATACCCTCCTCCAGGGGACGTTCCCGACCCAGGGATCAAACCCATGTCTCCTGTGTCTCTTGCACTGCAGACAGATTCTGTACTGCTGAGCCATGAGGGACTAACTTAGTGAATGTTCAATGTACATGTTATGTGCATTCTCTTGATGTGGGTAGGAGTGCTGTTGTTTGATGTTAGGTCAAGTTGTTGAAGGTGGTATTAAAACCTCTACAGTGTGGCTGAGTCCTTGTTCTGTGGATGGCTGAGCAAAGAGTGTGCAGACACCTGTAATTATGAACCTGTCACCTCCCCTTTTAGCTCTGTAAGCTTTGCTTCACATTTTTATAAATTCTTGAAAAATGGAACTCTATCGTTGCATAGTTCAGTTCAGTTCAGTCGCTCAGTCGTGTCCAACTCTTTGCGACCCCATGAATCACAGCACACCAGGCCTCCCTGTCCATCACCAACTCCCAGAGTTCACTCAAACTCATGTCCATCGAGTCAGTGATGCCATCCAGCCATCTCATCCTCTGTCGTTCCCTTCTCTCCTGTCCCCAATCCCTCCCAGCATCACAGTCTTTTCCAGTGAGTCAACTGTTTGCATGAGGTGGCCAAAGTACTGGAGTTTAAGCTTTAGCATCATTCCTTCCAAAGAAATCCCAGGGCTGATCTCCTTCAGAATGGACTGGTTGGATCTCCTTGCAGTCCAAGGGACTCTCAAGAGTCTTCTCCAACACCACAGTTCAAAAGCATCAATTCTTCAGCGCTCAGCTTTCTTCACAGTCCAATTCTCACATCCATACATGACCACAGGAAAAACCATAGCCATGACTAGATGGACCTTTGATGGCAAAGCAATGTCTCTGCTTTTCAATATGCTATCTAGGTACATAATGTTCCTCTTATTCATAGTAACATTTCTTATTCCAGAGCACACTCTCTTATATTAATATAGTCATCCAACTTTCTTTTGATTAGAGTTTGTTTGACATATTTTTCATCCCTTGTTATCTGTCTGTGTCCCTAGTGGCTCAGATGGTAGAGTCTGCCTGCAATGCAAGAGACCTGGGTTCAATCCCTGGGTCAGGAATATCCCCTGGAGAAAGGAATAGCTACCCACTCTGGTATTCTTGTCTGGAGAATTCCATGAACAGAGGAGCCTGGCCAGTTACAGTCCATGGCACTGCAAAGAGTCGGACATGACTGAACAGCTAACACATTCACTCTCACTTTATCTGTGTCCCTATAGTTAAAGTATGCTCTGTACACATCCTATAGTTGAGACATTCTTTAATTCAAGTTGACAGTTTCTATCTCTTAATTAAAATGTTTAGAACCCTTACATTTAATGTGATTATTGCTATGGTGGATTTAAATCTACTAAAATTTCTAGTGTTTTCTGTCAATTCTATGTGCTTTCTCCCATTTTTATTTTTTTCCTATCTTGGAGTTAAATGTTTTTGATGATTCTATTTCATCTCTATTATTGGTGCATTATTTGTTATTCTTTTAAAATGTTTTGCTTGTTCTATATTTTATGATAAACATCTTTAACTTATGAAAGGCTATCTTTCAATAGCTTTGTATGTTTCACCTATAACATGAAAACTTTTAACATACACCCCATTTACTCCCTTCTATCCTTCTGTTTTTGTTACCGTCAGTTTACTTCTACTCAGAAACCTCACAATACATTGTTGCTCTTTTTGCTTTAAAGTAGTCATATTATCTTTAAAATTTATCAGATTATCTTTATTTTTCTTTTTTTTATAGATTATCTTTAAAAGTGAGAAAAGATATCTTTCATATGTACTTTCATCTTAGTACTTCCATGACTGTTTATTTCTTTGGATAGCTTCAGGTTTCCATCTGGTATCACATGTGTTGGTGTCTGAAGAACTTTCTTTAATTTTCCTTCTCTTCTTCAATGTTTTTCTTTTTCTGCTGGCTCTAGGCCTGTCCCCTAGCTGGTCACCTGTAGGCTTCTGCCTCAGCTGGACCTCCCTCTCATACCTGCTCCCAGCCTTTTCAGGAGCACCAGATGGGAGCCATGGAGAAGAGCTGATGAGCAAGTGTGGACTCCCCTGTGTGTGGAGTCCCCAGCTGACACATTAGTTCATGCTCATCCCCTACGATTCACTAGAATTTTAGTGAATTTCTTCCTACCGCTTTATTGGGAGGCACCTTCTTCTCTCGGCTTCCCCCGTAGCTCAGACAATAAAGAAACCGCCTGCAATGCACGAGACCCAGGTTTGACCCCTGGGTTGGGAAGATCCCCTGGAGAAGGGAACAGCTACCCACTCCAGTATTCTGGCCTGGAGAATTCCATGGACTCTATAGTCCATGGGGTCGCAAAGTGTCAAATATGACTGAGTGACTTTCACTTCACTTTATATGTACTTAGTTTAAATACACATACTTGATAAAAGTAAATCAAATCCATTAAAAAACAATAGTTGCTTTTAATTTCTTGAATCTGTTGTTTTTGCATAGGAAAAAAAATTGCAGGATCCTTTCTAAATATTTATGTATTATTATATCAGAATCAAGGCCAGCTTCTGCTTATTGAAAACTGTCTTCTAGGCATGTGTGCCTGCATACTCAGTTACTTCAGTCATGTCTGTCTCTTGGCGACCCCATGAACTTTAGCCCACCAGGCTTCTTTGTCCGTGGGGATTCTCCAGGCAAGAATACTGAAGTGGGTTGCCATGCCTTCCTCCAGGGGATCTTCCCCACCCAGGGATCAAACCAATGTCTCCTGCATCGCAGGCAAATTCTTTACAACTGAGCCACCAGAAAAATCCCAGCTAAGTGTATGGAGGTAATAATGAAAATAAAAAGAATAATGTTAATGCCTATGAAGTAATTTAATTTTCATTTATGCTTGGGTGAAATGTTATGAAGAAATGTAACGTTGTATCTGAATTAGTATAAAGGGAAACCATTGGACTGTAATAGAGCATTCAAATTGAGTTTTTCATGGAGCATATTCATACGTTAGCCCTTTAAAAACCGTAAATCAGATTAAACTATAGCAGCAGTGAGAGAGCAAGCGAAGTTTGCTGAGTAAGGCGCCCTAGGAGAATGCTGTTGGTATAATATCGCCTGATCAGTGTGTGCTGAAGCTATCTTTTACGGAAAAATGCATGCATTCGTTTGTGTATATACCTTTACTATTTTCCTTTTTTTAGAATTTGCCACCATAATAACCAATGTAATGAGGAAATTAATACTTGAATTAAATCTATTTCTAAGAACAGAAGAAAATAAAATTAATTCTGACATTACAAGGCATGTCAATTAACTCTTTTTGGTGTTTGAGAGGCTTAGCCTTGGATTCAGAGTAAATCAAGAACTATTCATCTTTCGGGCACAGACCAGGTCTTTCACCCACTGCAGAAGTGTAGTCTCTGCTCTCAAGTGCCTTCTGGTCTGATCAGGGGATCAGGAAACTCAGCACAGACAGGGCTCCTAGGGTGGAGGCTGTGCCAGGCTCCAGGGAGTCAGCATGCACAGTGGCCCCTGGATACCCCAGGCAGGGGAGCCCTGTAGAGAGCATCCCAGGAGGATGATGCTGCAGGAACAGTCTAAAGTAGAATCCCCTCCTCTCAGCCCCAGGAGACTGCTTAGAGGATTATGACCTCAAAACTGAGCTTTCTGAAGTTTTCTTTAAGAAAGTGAAAGTGGAACTCCATGTGTGACCCCGTCCCTCCCCCAAGCCCTGGTTTCTCTCACCAGCAATGGCCTTTCTGTTTTATTGTTCATGTGTATGCATTTTAAAGCTATGCTATTTAGAACTATTGTTATTTTGTCTTTCCTGTGTCTTTATATCATTTTCAGGATCCTAAGATATTTTTACTAGATGATTTTACTTATTTGTCTGAAAAATCATACTTTACCAAATCTGTAAAAAAAAAACACAGAAAACCCAGGGAGGGTTCAGGAGAACAGGTGTAAATTTTCTCTCTGTGTCTTCAACAGCTACCTGACTACAAGGAGCTTAGGTCAGACCAGACTTCAGGGCAGAGCTGGAGCCTGAGCTGAGGCCAGAACTTCTGACATTACCAGCTGGCATTAAGGAAAGTGCGAGCAGAGGTGTGTGAACCAGCCAAGGAAAAGGAATGTAATTTAGGGCAATTGTATGTGATAACTCAGTGCCTATCTCTGAATGTATTCAGTTATTTAGATTGTGCCTTTTGTCCTGCGTATTTATTTACATTAAAATTTTTCCATTAGTCTACCATTATGGAAAAATTAGTAAGTTATGCATCTGTAGAAAGGAGATGAGTCAGATTAACCTAAGGAAACAACCAAAGGAATGTATGTGTGGTAAGAAGAAGTTATTAACATTGCCCAGAATGGCCAGACATTTCAATGAATGATTATGAGAGCAAATCTACTGAAACTAGAGGTTGAATAACTGGGGAAGCAATACCTTTGACTTTCGAGAACCTTCTATCAGACAAAAACACTTTAAAGCCAAAAGGAGATCAAAAGCACCTGTGATGCTTCTTACTTCAGGAGACCTGGCTCTCCAGCACTGAGCCGCTTGCCTCAAATCCTTAGGAGAGATGTGATGTCTTCATTATGATTCCTCTCAGGGAAGGAAGAGATGGGTCTCAGTCTCAAAATGGACCTATCCACTTTGGTGCTGTGAGCCTGAAGTCAAAAGACATCAATCTGAGCAAACAAAAGTGCATTTTCTCCAAGGCTCTTTCCCACTTCAGTTATAAGCATAAGAATAATTATGGCAGAATAATTATGACTTATTTGAAAAGACCCTGATGTAGGGAAAGATTGAGGGTGGGAGGAGAAGGGGATGACGGAGAATGAGATGGTTGCATGGCACCACCAACTCAATGGACATGAGTCTGAGTGAACTCTGGGAGTTGGTGATGGACAGGGAGGCCTGGCGTGCTGCAGTCCATGGGGTCAGAAAGAGTCAGACACAACTGAGCAAGTGAACTAAACTGAACTGAATTATGGCAGAAAGAAGAGCGATCAATTCAAGCTGATCGTGGCTGAGACTGAAGGAGGAGCGTATCTGAGTTCAGCTTTGTGTTAAGAATAGTCTGCCTCTTCCTGTCTCTGAGCTGCCCTACACAACAGTGATCTTGCGGTTGAGGATTTGGGAACTGTTTGCCATGGAGGCATCGCCCAGGTCTTCCCTGTACGTGAACAGAGGGCTGTTTCTCTGTGGGTAGGTAATCATGCCTCCCAGTTTACCTCAAACAGTTCCACTTCATGCCTTTTTCTTAAAATATGGTTTGGATGAAAATATAAATTCACAGGTCACCTGCTGATGGTGCCTCCAGAGACAGCCCATCACTAGTGGGGAAACTGCCAGCTAACCATGCTCACAGAGCATACTAAACACCACCGAAATATAAGCATCCTAAATTTTATCATCTTGTTAAAAAAGAAGTGATATATGTATACCTATGGCTGAGTCGCTGTGCTATACAGCAGAAAAGAATGCAACATTGTAAAGCAACTATACTTCAATAAAAATAAAGATAAGAAACTAAAATAAAAGAAGCATAATACAAGTAAAGGGACAAAGGTTCACACACTCACACACACACACACCCCAGTCTTTTTTTTTTATCCAAGTGCCAGTGAGACTTAAATGTATGATTGGAAGAAAAAGAAGAAAGTAGAAAAGTTGTCAGATAATTGGGTCCTCACTGGAGGCGGAGGTGGTTAGAGGGGAGCCCTGTTACCAGGCAGAGCAGACAGATGACTCCGGGCTCCTGGAGATAGTCATGGGAAAGAGAGTCCCTTTCCAGGTGAGAGCCTTTCCCTTCATCCTATTGGGCTTTGTCCATAATCAGTAACTTGCATTAATCAAAAGATCAACCAGGTCCTTCACTCCCACTGTATCAGAAAAGGCCCAAGTGTAAGTGGGCTAGTCTCCAGGTTTCAATCTGATAGTAAGTCCTCTTGGGTACAGTCTTAGGAGCAATTAGAGTTAATTAAAAAGACAGGCTTGTCAGCACCTGAACGATGTGGAAAAAGAGAACCGGGGACTTGGCTGTGGATTCCCAGCTGCACCCAAGTTCAAGCTGAATATAATTGCTTTTTCAGGAATGTGTGTGTGTGTGTGTGTGTGTGTGTGTGTGTGTGTGTGTGTCCATGTGTGTTTATGTGCATGTGTGCAGAGGGGGAAAGGGTTCATAACCTAGATACCAGATCAGTTTTGGAATAAAAGTGAAAGTCATTCTTAGTGGCTTTCAAATCCTCTAAAAATAGCCACATGTCTCTGCCAAAGCTAATATAGACAGGATTCCCATGGAAACCCTTTGGGCTACAAGGGTAGGTATTATTTCATCTCCGGCTATTGGGTGAATACTTCTGCCCGCTTACACATCACTCTTCTTCATAACCTAAGACTTTATCTATTGTCAGGACCGATGAACCAAACCCTAAAGGCACCTGCTTATCTGATCTGCTCATCTGAAAGGGAAAAACAGTACAGCAGTGACTGTACTTAATAAAAAAAAAAATTCACAAGGAAAGCTCAACAGCAAAAAAAGAAACACATCTGCCTCGTTTCACATTGTGTGCTCATGCTTTTAGTTTTTGTAACCAGTTTCTAGTTCCTAATAGGAGTCCATGATCATGGCCAGATTTTATTATATAATTTGTTCTATATGTTTATCTGTGATAATAGTCTCCCTCTTCTGTGTTGTCACATTTTGGGAGTCCCCTTTTTGGATGCATTTATCAGCTCTGAGGATCTAAGAGAATTAAAGTATATAAGGTCTGCATGGAATATGATATTGCTAGTTAGCCCTGAGGCAGTCTTACTCTGTTCACTTTCAGATGGAAAATAATAGAACAGTCTTTTGGACTCTGTGGGAGAGGGAGAGGGTGGGATGATTTGGGAGAATGGCATTGAAAAGTATAATATCATATAAGAAACGAGTCGCCAGTCTAGGTTCGATGCAGGATACAGGATGCTTGGGGCTGGTGCACTGGGATGACCCAGAGAGATGGGGAGCGAGGTGGGAGGGGGGGTTCAGGATTGGGAACACATGTACACCCGTGGCGGATTCATGTTGATGTATGGCAAAACCAATACAGTATTGTAAAGTAAAATAAAGTAAAATATATTTGTATGTATGTATATATACACAAATATATATATATATATATATATATATATATATATATGAAGGGCCAGGAATGGTCAATGTATTTGCCTCTTTCCCTTTGGAATTAGAACACTTTTGGGGAAAGATCTTTAACAAAATAACTATCTGTAATCACTATCATTTTACAGATTGTGAGATAAGAATCTGTTTTAAAAATTGCAAAACTCGAGTACAGTAAAATTAGAGGGTATTTTATGCTTAAGTTTCAGCAGATAAAAATTATGACTAATTTTATGACTAATTGACAGTCTTTAAAATTTTTTTTCAGCTTCATTCTTTCCTATCTTTGCCTCTTTAGCCTGCTTTCTAATAATGTGTTTTCTAAGCTGCATTATAAATAATAATTAACTTATGTACATGCTTCTTAAGTACCTACCAACACACATCCTTATAAATAAGATTTAATCATCACAAGGATGAGCATAAAAGGTTATCAAGTCAAACGTTTCCAGAATGCTTCCAGGATTACTGAATGATATACGTATTCTCCAAAGGTCATTTCATGTCCTTCTGCGGCTGATTAGACTTCTGGTTCTAACCGTTGTCTTGCAGTCCTGCAGTAGGTGTGTTTTCTTGCTTAGTATTTATGTGTTTGAGTAAGAACTGGGGAAGGGATGCAGTTAGCTCTCCCCAAGTGGGGAGGAGTTACAGTGAAGATACCACCAACAGCAGCAGGAGTGGTTGGAAACTGAGGCAGGCGTCCTCAAGATTCCTAGACAGTACCTGGAGTGTCCAAAGCCAGGCTCCGGGGAGGCCTGGTTTTCCTGCCCTGCACAGCGGTGGCAAGACTGCACACCCTCTTCGTCACTAGAGCTGGGTCCCGGTTGATCTGGTACATTTTCCTCCTTCCAGTTTCACCTGTGGGAGGTATTCCCCGTCCATCAGAGAGAACCCGTTAGAGGGGCCAGTCCACCGAACATACCTGCTGGCATTCTGAATATCTGTAAAAATCACTTTTATTGTTATTTTGTTCTTTGGTCGCTCAGTCGTGTCCGACTCTTTGCGACCCCATGGACTGCAGCCTGCCAGGCTCCTCTGTCCATGGGATTCTTGGGGAAATAAAGAATAGGGTAGTACAGTCAGGAGAAAAAAAAAGTGCTTATCTTGTAACTTTACAGCTGTGAAAGTGTCAAGGTGCAGATTTAATTCAGTGAGAAAGCATAGGGAGCGGAGAAGGAGAAGCCTTCACCTCTGACTGGCTGGGTCACCTTAGTGTGCTTCTAATTTAGAGGCTCCCATCCCTGGACTGCAAACAACACCTTTAAAGATGTGATACAAGCTCATTCATCATTTCAATCAGTCGTTACCGTCCACAGCGGTCAGTGTTTGACACTGGAGAATTTGGAAAACATCAGGGGCAAGAGGCAATACGGTGAGGCCCAGGAATGTGACCCTGTTGGAATCCTCCAGGAAGCCTATTTAGATTAGCAGCCAAAGCTGGGCAAATTGTCCAGACCCCAGAATAAACACAACCTATTGTCCAAATAGGAGGAGGATGGACTTGAGTAGTGATTACATGAGTGAGTAATCCTACACGTTGTGGGATGCTGCTTGAATGCATTCCATTCACTGCTATGTCTCAGGAATGCCTTAAGTGAGTACATTACACTCATCTTTTGAGTTAAACTTGCTTTTCACGCTTTCTGCTAAATTACCTCTGTTTGTCATTTAAATGGGATTTGAACATTTAATCTCATGTTCCCAAGCTATAAAGCTAATTCGGTAGCACTGAACCATTTTAGTGATGCTTGTAGTAAACACACCAAAAATCTCTACACAATTATATTGATGAGCTATTATCCAGACTCAACTGTTTTTATCTAACAGTAATGAAAGTCCATTCCATAAATGATAGATTTTAGTTACCTATGAATTGTGAAGGATGTAATATCATTTATCACAAACATTAAAATTACCCTTCATATAAATATATACCTTGTTGCTAATTTTTTTAAATATGCTGGTGCCCTGGTCCCTGGAGGTGTCACTTCCACAGCACATTGAAAAATATCAATGAGCTTACATTAACTATTTTTTAAACAGTCGTAATAACCCTATAGGCAGGATGTGTTGCCTTTAAAGGGATGAGTTACTATAAACACTATCTGTGTAGACATTTGCAAGAAACAGAGTGGGAGTTTAAATTACAGGTTCAAGAACCTATTTTTCGTCTTTCTCCCACACATATACTCATCTCCTGTCATATTCTTTCCCAAAAGTTTGCAAATTTCCAGTGTTTTGCAATAAATCCTTCCTTTAAATAAATGCATTAAGTGTCAGTTATAAGTCATGCTTGGTGCCATCTCTTGTCTTATATCAAGATTTTTCATATCAGAATTCCAAAAATATAAATCATCTTTTATCAAAGTATAGTTGATTTACAGTATCATATAGTTTTAGGTGTAGTGTATAGTGATTCAATATTTTTGCATTCCATTATAGGTTATTATAAGATAATGGCTATAATTTCCTAGGCTATACAGTAAATCCTTGTTGCTCATCTATTTTGTATATAGTCATTTGTACCTGTTAATCCCGAACTTCTAATTCGTCAGCTCCCCTCCTTACCCCTTTGTAACCACAAGTTTGTTTTCTATGTCTGAGTCTGTTTCTGTCTTGCATGCATATTCATTTGTGCTATTTTTTAGATCCTACATATAAGTGATATCATACACTGTTTATCTAGCTCTGTCTAATTCGTTTCACTCAGCATAATATTCTCTAGAGCCAGCCTTGTTACTGCAAATGGCAGATTTTTTTAAATTACTGAGTAATTAAAATGTAAATTCTTATAATTCTAATATTTTACAAAGTATATTATCAGAAAAGTGTTCATTTCAGGTCCATTACCTCTGCTATCATTACTGTTACAAAATGAAGGCTCAAGCCAGTTCTCTGAATTCCAGAGTATTCTTTTTCAGTTCTGTATGCTTTAATTTTTTAAAGTTTTAATGAATTCCATAGTGTCCTAGTAAAGGTTTTGCAAGTAAAGAGAGAGAAAACCTGAAGCGGAGGAAGGTGTGTTTTTACTGTTCCATGTTTCCAAGAAATCCCTTGATGGGCGATCATGTCCTGTTGTAGAAAGAGCAGGACGTCTGGGGAGGAAGGAGAAACATGGGCTGAACGCTCGGCCCTGTGTCCTTGGGAAAGTCATTGATCTCTTTTCACTTTCTCTCCATCTCAATATGCAACACTAATGAATACAGGGCTGGGGGCAATCAAGAGCTTCCTTTATAGGTGACTCTGATTCTCAGTTACAGTTCAACTGGAAGGTCTTATGATCATTTTGTTAATAGTAGCTTCCTAGTAAGGAGGAGAAAACCTAGTTAAAACAAGCCATCATTTGAAAGATCCACTTAGAATTCCAGGCAGCTGTTGAGGATGTGTGACACTTAATCTTGAGGAAGCACACTGCTAGTTTAGTTAAAAAATTTGTCCCAACTGAAAATTGTACTCATTTGTAATGAATGACAAAACAAGCAAAAAAATTATATGGGAATTTACCAAAGTATACTCCTCTAACTATGAAATGGTGTTTGCTATCAGATAATATAAAAAATATAAACTATTGACTCAAGAAATAAATATTAAGCACCTGATATATGCCGACTGCTGTACTAGGTGCTGGGGATACTGTGTCAAATAAGGAAAAGAGTCATCCTCGTTTCTCATGGCTTATATTCTAGTTGGGGATGGGGGAGGAAGGCAGACAATTATCAGGAAGAAAGGATATCAGGTCAAGATAAGGGCTATGAAAACCATAGTTTGTTTTCTGTGTCTGTGGGTCTATTTCTATTTGTATATAACTTCATTCAAAGGGGAAAAGCAGGGGAGGAGGATAAACTAGGAATTTTGGATTAATATATACAGACTGCTGCTGCTGCTGCTGCTAAGTCGCTTCAGTTGTGTCCGACTCTGTGAGACCCCATAGACGGCAGCCCACCAGGCTCCCCCGTCCCTGGGATTCTCCAGGCAAGAATACTGGAGTGGGTTGCCATTTCCTTCTCCAGTGCATGAAAGTGAAAAGTGAAAGTGAAGTCACTCAGTCGTGTCCGACTCTTAGCGACCATGGGATTTTCCAGGCCAGAGTACTGGAGTGGGTTGCCATTGCCTTTTGTACATAAAATAGATAAACAATAAGGGCCTATAGAACCACCAAAGTCAACATATTACATAATTTCATGTATATAAAATATCCAGAACAGGTAAATCTACAAAGAAAGAATGGAGATTAAAGAAGAAATTAAATAATATGAATTAGAGAGGGAATTGACGAATTAAAACAGAAACCAATAGAAAAAGAAAATAGAAAAATAGAAAAAATAGAAATAGAAAAAAATCAGTGAAACCGAAAACCAGTTTTTTTAAACAATGAAAATCAAAAAGCCTATAGCCAGACAAAGAGAAATAATTAGAAGACACAATAACTAATACCAGAATTGAAAGAGACATCACTATGGATCTCATTAACATTAAAGATAACAAAATATTATAAACAATCTGGTGCACAAAAATTTCTTAAAGTAGAAAAATGGACCCATTCCTTAAAGGACACAATCTGCTAAAACTCACACAAGGAGAAATAATGTGACTAAGCCCATACCTATTAAATAAATTCAGTAAATAATTAATAACCTTAAAACAGCACTGGGCAAAGAAGCGTTCACTGGTGAATTCCATATGTTTCAGAAAGAAATTATAGCAATTATCTACAGTATCTTTGAGAGGATAGAAGCAGAAAGACTACTTCCTAACTCTTTTTAAAGAGGCCAGCATTACCTTAATACCAAAACCAGACAAAAATACAACAGGAAAAGAGAACTACAGACCCATGTCTCTCAGGAACACAGATACAAAATTCTCCAATAAAATATTAGCAAGCCCAGTCCTACAATGTGTAAAAAAAAAAAAAATTACACACCACAACCAAGTATCCCAGGTATGCCAGGTATGTAAGGCTGCTTCAACACTCAAAAAGTCAGTTAATCATCACACCTATAGGCAAGAGAAAAAAAATCACATGTGTATATCATAAGCAGGAAAAGAACATGACAAAAATCCAATACCTGTTCCTGCAGGTAGGTTAACTATTGCCTCAGGCTGGTCGGAGGGAGATGGTTAAAAGGGAATGAGAAATGACTACCTAAAGGCATACAGTTTCTTTTGAGGTGATGAAATGTTCTCAAATTGATTGTAGCCATGTTTGCACAACTCTGAATATACCAAAAAAAAAAAACAACCCACATAGAATTATACACTTGAAATGAGTGACTATATGGTATGTGACTTACATCCCAGTAAAACTGTCACTAAAAAAGTTAGTTAAAGGCGAAAAAGCAGAGCAGCGAGGCAGCATCCTGGAAGGAGAGCTGGTGAAATGCGTTGTCATGGGAGCTGGAAGGAGTGGACTTCTCGGAAGAGGGACAGATGGGTTAGCTGGGTCAGATGCTGCAGAAAGGTCAAATACAAAGAGACCAGGGAGTGGGCTGCTGAGTGTGCCAACTTGGCAGCAGTTAGGGAAGAGCCTTCCTGGTGGAGTTGAATGGGGAAGGCCCTCTGGAATGATGGAGGAAAAGATAACCTGCAGCTTCTGCAAGGGATTTTGCTTAGAAGTTGGGTGGAGATATGGACAGGAGCTGGGTTCAGTTAGGGGGATCTTTGCTGCTTTTATTTCTCTGTCTTGTTTTCTTTTATTTTAGAACAACTTTGTTCTCTGATGAAATTGTTCTGGTACAGAAGGATCCACTGAAGATATGGGAACAGAGGGGTTAGAAAAGTCTCTGAGAGAAGATGGGATTTGTAGCCTGTGAGGAGAAGAGATGAACCTTGGCTGAGATCTGGGACGCTTTTCCCAACATGATAGGAAGCAAGGCAGACTGAGTGGTTCATGAGGTTCGTGGGCTTCTTTGTAGCTGCTTTGTTTTCAAAACCATTGTCTGTGTGTGTGTAATATCTTGGGTTCCCTTTCATCAGGTCCCAGTCTGGGGCCATCTTACATGGTTCACATGTATAAATATCTCACTGTCCACTTCACTGCCGGAGCTGTATACTGGATTTCAGCCTTACTCTGGACGAGGAGAGGAGAGCGTTTCACCACGTGGAGAAGGAGGGCTTCCCAGAGAGCATGTCTCCTGTCACTGGCCTAGCCAGAAACTCCCCAATTCCCCTCTTTCCTGAAATACTTTTCCTTGCCTATTTCCATTCATGCAGTGATCAGAAAAGGATGAACTACCAATAGAAGAACAGAGTGGAATAATTTTAAAGTAAAGCAGAAAGACTGTGGCATAGCAGCACGTGGGTAAAAAAACAGATGCATGTACTCTCTGTTTGGTTGATCTTTGCAAAAGTGATTTGGCATTTCTGAAAGTAATTTAGGAATAAAATCAATGATGTAATGTTTATTGCTATGTATGCGATAAAAATGCAACCTTTTAGGTAACAGCTGTGTTCTGGGTTGGTTGATAAAATTACAAAATATTAAAATAAATCTAAGCATGATCAAATATAAATTCACAGATACACTATGAAATGTAAAACACTACTTGTATTCTTCAATCCTTTGAATCATCTGAGGAGGTTTTTAAAGAAGATACCAATTCCTAAGTTTCTTCAGGTATCAGTTAAATTGGAATCTCTAGAGGGAGATCTAAACAGTGATTTTTTTAAAGTTTTAAAATGCAGTTTTTTAAAGGTTCATTTCCTTTTCCATGTTCAGTTATTACAAAATATTGACTCTATTCTCCATGTTGCACAATCCATCCATGAACCCATCTTACATGCAATAGTTTGTACTTTCCCCTACCCCCACTGGGGGCTTCCTTGGTGGCTCAGATGGTAAAGAATCCATCTGTAATGAAGGACACCTGGATTTGATCCCTAGGTCGGGAAGATTGCCTGGAGAAGGGAAAGGCTGCCCACTCCAGTATTCTTGCCTTGAGAATTCCATGGATAGAGGAGTCTGGTGGGCTACAGTCCATGGGGTCACAAAGAGTCGGACACAACTGAGCAACTAACACCTTCACTTTCACTCCCCCCACTGATAACCCCTAGTTTGTTCTCTTTTTCGGTGATTCTTAAGCACAAATTTTTGAAAATCTCTTTAGATGAGCTCCATGTGCAGGGAGGTTGAGAACCATTGTACAAAACATTGCAAATACCTTATAGAAATGCACAGAATCATATCATCAACTGTCCTGGTCATTGTAAGCCACCTACAGGACATGTGAAAAGAAAAAATAATACACTAAAATGCAGTCCTACACTCAGAAACTTCTTACATCATGGTTTTGCCTGAAAGCAGTGTGGATAAAGCACAGGAAGCTAAATGATGTGCTTTTCTCTTGGTTTATTTCGAGATGAGGCAATAGAAAAAGTTCAACAGACTTGTGAGATGCAAAGGACCTAACAGCTGTTAACTGGATTGAAGCGAGAAGTCAGCAGATGATTTAAAAACTACTTTTAGGCACCATGCTGACAGGTGAACCCCTTCTGTCACACTCTGCTAGAGAGGGCTTTCCTGGAGTATATATACATTTTTAAACCATGTTCAAAAAAAGAAACAGAATCCAGTAAGTCTGTGAACAGACCCAGCAGCACAGAGACCCTCTCAATACCAACTCAGCAACAGACTGAGGAAGGGCAAATGGAGGATATGGTTTAAGAATCAATTTTAATGGCCTATTAGAAAAAAAAAATTTTTTTCCAAAAGAAATAAATTGTAGACGGTGTTGGTAGTTATATCAGGTGGAATCATCCTATTATCTACAGTCCAAGAAGAAAAGCGATGAGAAAAGAGGAAAGAGACATGATGGGCAGGTCTAGCTCTCCAGATGAAAGGCAGGTGTTAGCCCAGAGGGAGGACTGGACACATTTCACCTGCTGATCTGCAGGAGAAGATCTGCTTGTGAGAAGTTTCTATGGTGACTTAGGTATCTGAGGAAGAAGTCTGAAAAGAATGAAATATAATGGAACTAAATATTACATTTTTGAACGGAATAAAATACACTAATTATAATCCACAAAAAATTACTTTGTTTTTAGAACTGGTGCAGTGACCTGAATTATGTTTAAATCAAGAACATTTCAGTGTGAAGTCATTGATTATTCCAAGTAGAAAGGCACCATCATTACATATGTGCATCCGTTTCATTTTCCTTGCTTTTAGGGTGCTCTGCTACATGCGTACTTAAATATTACAGGTCTTTTGGGGGATATGCATTACAAAATATAACACCTGTCATAAAACCGTAGACCTTCAGATAGAGCAGTATTAGTGTAAGGACAGACAGCAATAAATCAGTGGAAAGAGTCCAGAAACAGAGCCGCACGTACAGGTCCTCTGATTCATGACAAAGATGATGCTGTCATAAAGTGGGAAAAGGATTGTTTTTCCTAATAAGCTCTGCAGGTGAATTGGATAGCCTTGTGGGAAAAAATAACCCAACAACAAATCTTGACCCCTTATCACAACATACACAGAAATAAATTCTAATCAATTCCAGATAAATCGCATTTCTAAATGTAAAGCTAAAATTAAAAAAAAGAGAAAAAAAGAAAAGAAAACTTCTAGAAAAGAGTTGGTAAACTTTCCTTAAAGGACAAAGCAGCAAATGTTTTAGATTTTGAAGATTATATAGTGTTGCAACTACTCAGCTCGCTGCCGTTGAAAAAGAAAAGCAGCCGTGGATCACATAGAAAGGCATAAGCGTGTGTGTGTGCCAATAAAACTTTATTTACAAAAATAAATTAGGCTTTCAGGCCATGGCTTTCCAACCTCTGTTCTAGAACATCTTTCTGAATAAGTAAATTGTTCGCAAACTGAACTCAAAAGGTGGTAACAAAAATTAAAAGTTTAATAAATTAGACTGCATTTAAATGTTTAAATTTTGTCATCAAAATTCACTGTTAAGATTGCAAAAGACAGCCCACAGAGAAGCAGAAAATATTCGAAATGCATATGTTCAACAAAGGACTCATATCCAGAATATATAAATGTGCACACACACACACACACACACACACACATGTCCTTTAAATAAATTTTAAAAAAAAAGAAAATGACAAACTCAATAGAAAAAAAGTCAAGAAATTCTTGAATGAAAGTTTTACAAGAGGAATACCACAAAAGATAATATTCAAATGGCCAATATATATATGAAAGGTTCTCAGTCTCATCAGTTATGAGGAAAGTAAAAAATAAAGCTTCAACAGCATTCTACTATGCAGACAAGGATTTAGAGGCAAGCAATTCTTATGTTGTCGAGGATGTGGAACAAATGGACCTCTCACGTTCTCTGATGAGCATGCAGATGGGTGTGATGCATTTGGAAACCTGCACTGTTTACTTGAAGTAGTCGTAGTTACATCCTATGATCCAGCATTCCATTTTGGGTATAAAATAATAAACCCATTCAATATGTACCTGAATGTCCCCAGTGGCACTCCTTAATTGTCACAAGTGGGAAACTCCCGAATCCACATCAGCCCCAAAGCATAAATACATGTGGGTTAGTAGCTCTGTGGATACAGCATTGAGAAAGATCTACAAACACACATAAGGAACTACATCGTGGGGTATTTACATAATACATTTTCCTGCTATGTAGCAATAGGAATAATTTACAACTACATGCAAAGTGCGGTGACTCTCTCCCCAACTCCACCCTTCGAAAAACATTGAGTGAAAGAAGTCAGACACCAGAAGACACCAGAAACCAGTCAACATGTAATATGATTCCATTTGTGTGAAATTCAGAAGCAGGCAAAACTGACGTGTGCTATTGGACCGGAAGTTCCTGGCCACCCTGGGGCGGAGGCCGCAATAAGTGAAAGGAGCGAGCATGTGGCGGGTTCCGGGGACCAATGGCATCCTGTTCCTTGAAGCTAAGCGGTGTCAAAGGTTCCTCCAGCTGCCGGGTTAGTTGTGGTGTGCATGTGGGTGTGCTGCGCTGCAGTGGGGGTTACTGTACAGATTTGACTTAGCTGCAGAGCTTTGTATTAGTCTAAGGATAATCCGAGAAGGCGATGGCACCCCACTCCAGTACTCTTGCCTGGAAAATCCCATGGACAGAGGAGCCTGGAAGACTGCAGTCCATGGGGTCGCTGAGGGTCGGATAGGACTGAGTGACTTCACTTTCACTTTTCACTTTCATGCATTGGAGAAGGAAATGGCAACCCACTCCAGTATTCTTGCCTGGAGAATCCCAGGAATGGGGGAGCCTGGTGGGCTGCAGTCTCTGGGGTTGCACAGAGTCGGACACGACTGAAGCGACTTAGCAAGGATAACGGAGGCGGTGCCCCTTAGCTCCCTGTCTCCTTTCCTGCTTCCTGTTTCCTTTCTTTTCCTTTTACTTCTATCAGTGTTTAATGTAAGCTTGATGTTCCAAAATAACCCACAGTCTGTAAGTTCATGCTAATAAGAATAAATGTTGAATAAATTAATAGATCAGAGGGGAGGCCTATCTCCCCTGTGGAAGAATTCAAATGATTTTTGTAGACACTCCACCCTGGAAAAGGTGGACCACCAGTGCCTCCCTCTCCCCCAGGCCCCAAGGGTAGGTTGAGCACAGCGGCTTCCTTCCAAAGAGTGCAGCATGAAAAGGAGGGAAAAGAGTAACCTCTCACTGTGGAGACCTGACATATCCTGCCTTAGCAGGTGAGTAAGGACAACATCATCCCTGAATCACTTATGAGTCATCTTGATAGTATGTCCTCTTATCACAGAGTGACGACAATGATGCTTTACCTGTGGTCCCCCTTCGAAAGCCTGTAACTCCACTCTATTCATGAATAAAATATCAGACAACCTCCAACTGAGGGTCATTCCACAAAGTAGCTAACCAAGGTTTCTTCAAACACAAGGGAAGTCTGAGAACCTGTCAGAGCCAAGAAGGGCCTGAGGAAATGTAATACCTAAATGTCACAGATGATATCCTGGATGAGAAGAAGGATATTAGGTAAAAATTAAGAAGATCTAAATAAAAGATAGGCTGCAATTAATTAGAGTATATCAATAAAGTGAAACTGAAGTTGCTCAGCTGTGTCTGATTCCTTGCGACCCAATGGCCTGCAGCCTACCACGCTCCTCCATCCATGAGATTTTCCAGGCAAGAGTACTGGAGTGGGTTGCAATTTCCTTCTTCAAGAGTATATCAATATTGTCTCATTAATTATGGTAAACATACTCTACTACCATAAGATATTAAAATTAAGGAAAGCTGAACTCTGTATACTATCTTTCCAACTTTTCTGTAAATCTGAAATTATGACATGAGAACAACCTAAATGTCCATCCACAGATGAATGGATAAAGAAGATGTCATACAAATATACATTAGAATATTAGTCAGCCATAAAAAAATGAAATAATGCCATTTTCAGCAACATGGAGAGACCTATAGATTATCAGACTAAGTGAAGTCAGTCAGAAGGAGAAAGACAAATGCCATATATGGGGTCTAAACTAGGACACAAATGAACATATTTAAGAAGCAGAAATGCAATCACAGACATAGAGAACAGATTTGTGGCTGCTATGGTGGAAGGGTTGGGGGAAGGATGGTCTGGGAGTTTGGGGTTAGAAGATGCAAATTATTATATATATAGAATTGATAAACAACAAGGTCCTACTGTATAGCACAGGGAACTATACCCAGTATCCTGTGATACCCATAGCAGAAAAGAATCTGAAAAATAATTTGTTGTTGTTTGGTTGCTGAGTCTTGTCCAGCTCTTTGCAACTCCATGAACAGCAGCACACCAGGCTTCCATGTCCTTCACTATCTCCCTGAGTTTGCTCAAACTCATTTCCATTGAGTCAGTGATGCCATCCAACCATCTCATCCTCTGTCACCGCCTTCTTCACTTGCCCCCAGTCTTTCCCAGCATCAGGGTCTTTTCCAATGAGTTGGCTCTTTGCATCAGGTGGCCAAAATATTGGAGCTTCAGCTTCAGCACTATATATATATATATATATAGATAGATAGATAGATATAGATAGATAGATCTATATATAGATATATAGTATGTATAACTGAATCACTTTGCTCTACATTAGAGATTAACACAAAATTGTAAAACAATTATACTTTAAAAAAGAAAAACATTATTACAAAATAAAACTTCACTTAAAAGAAAAGAATCATTGGGTCCTAAGTTTGGAAGCATAATCTGTGGAATCAAGTTATTAGCAATAAGGAAATACAAAAGTAGGCAACAAAGACTAATGGAACCCAGCGCCAGATTGCCTCCTTTACAAGTCTGAATGCATTTCTAGTGATTAAACTTTATGAATGTGAATTACTTTTGTTTACTTCAGCACGCGAAGGTGGGGATCTTATGTGCTATAACTCACTCAGAAATATTTTAAGTTAAACTCTTTAAATGTTAAGCTTCATACAGAAGAACAGAATGATGAAATGAGTGTTTTTGTTAGTAATTACGGACTATTAAAAATAAGTTTCCACTCCAGTACACGTTTTCAGCAAATATAATGGAAGCATCATAGAATATTGGAGCTAAAAGAGACATTTAAAAGATTAGTTCAACTCCTTCAGGTTACATGAAATAACAGAGTGCCAAAGACTTTGGACTTGCCCTGGGTCATCATAAATTGGCAGGAGAGCTGGAATTTACCTGTTCAGTTGAACAAGTATTTACTGAGTATTTTTTTTAATATATTTTAAGAGCCCTGACAGCTGCTGGAGATAGAAAAATGAGTAAGAGTGTCACCCCAGGAGGATGAACAGGGGTGGGGATGATGAACCAGGTTCAGCATGGCAGCCAGCAGTAAAGAGGAGCACAGGTGCCGTGACTGTGTTCAGGCAGGCCACCTGACACATCAGGGCATCACGTGAGCCTTGGGACAGTGAGCAAGATTAGACAGGTGAAGAGGCAGGGGACGGGTACTCAGAGCAAAATTGATTATGCCAGCTAGAGGGGAAGAGGTGAGTAATCTGTCACAGGGGAGACGGCACCTCCTGCCATTACTGACTAGTGCAGGCAAGAAGCAGGGGCAAGCTACGAATTTGAGGACAGGGGAGGGTTTGTGCCAGTTAATGAGCACAGTTTTTATCCTACAAGATGTGGAAATTTATTGAACAGTTTTTAATTCGGGATCAGTTGGATATCTTTGTGGAGAATGGAGTTCAGGACAATACTAGTTACTAAGAACCTGGGAAGTTCTGTGGGAGTGGTGACTGCCAAGAGCCGGTTTAGGAAGATGTCAGTGTGAAGAAAAGGAAGTGTGTTCAAGACATGCACATACAGATATGTGTGAAATGGATGGCCAACAGGGGCCCACTGTGTAGCACAGAGAACTCTGCCCGATGTTATGTAACAACCTAAAAGGGAAAAGAAATTGAAACAGAATAGATGCACGAATATGTGTAACTGAATCATTTTGCTGTACACCTGAAATTATCACACCAGCACTCTGAATCAGCTAGGCTCCAATGTAAGATAAAGTTTTAAAAAGTAAACCACACACAAAAAAAGAATAGTAGAGAAAGAAAATGACTGAAGATCGATTAGCTGGGCGGGGTGAGTGGGGACAGTGCGTGAAGGTGCTGGTTGTAACTCATCGTAGCGTAGGTCTTCGGAAGATGCCAAGAAGCATGGAAAATCCCTCATCTCTGTGAACCCACTGTGTCCACCTCCACCCAGGAAACAGCTCTGAAGATCAGCACGTGAAGCAGTTTGACAGGCATTTTAAGTAAAACTCATCCTAGGAAGAGAGGGGCCTTCTTACCCTGTATCCACAGAATCAAGAGAAAACTTCAAGGTGATTCTCAGCAGAGTCAAGAGGATTTGCTTCTAAAGCTTTTGTCCTCATTCCAAAAGCTCCAGAGAGGCTGCCCTAACAGTTGTGTACCCTGAAAGAGGCACTGCCTTGAATCCCTGCCCTGAGGTATCTCACGTTAGGCTGTGGTGACTGGATGATTGACCTGCCTGTAAGATAATGTGGGGAGAGGAACAGGAAGAAAGATAGAGTTAAACTTTAAACAAGCAAAATTTAAAATGCCTTTGAGCATTCAGTTAGAGAAATTCAAAAGACAGCAGGATAATCAACTCTCAGATTTGGGGAAGAACTACCCTTATGAGAGGCATAGTTGATGCTGAGAAAGTAGTTGTGGAAATGATGCCATTTCCCTTGGAGAAGAATAGTGGAAAGATGGGCAGGCCAAGGAAGCCAGTCTCTAAGTCACAGTGCTTAGAACAACAGCAAAAAGGTCTCCAACAGAAACTTCAATGAAATGGCAAAAAAAATCTACTGGGAAAACTAGAAGAAAATCGTGTCCCGGAGCACAGAAGTTTGATGGTTTTAGAAAGCATGATCAATAGCTTTGAATTTAAGAAAAGAGCCACTGACAACAGTGCCCAAGGACATTCACTGAATCCAGCAACATCAAGGGTATGGGTGACTTTAGTGAGGGTGGTTTCAGCTGAGTGATTATCCTTGACTTCAGTGAAGTGGGCGATGAAAACAAAGGACTGGTTTTCTGGATTGTTTTGGAAAAATTGGATGAGAAAAGAGAAAGGCGCAGACCCAAGGAAGACTCTTTGGCTGCTGTCTGTTTTATTTGGGATGAGCTGTTTAGTATATTGTTGCTCAGTTACTAAGTCATGTTCAACTCTTTGCAGCCTTGTGGGCTGCAGCATGCCAGGCACCTCTGTCCTCGACTATCTGCCTGAGTCTGCTCAAATTCATGTCCATTGAGTCAGTGCTGCCATCCACCCATCTCATCCTCTGTCCACCTGCTTCTCCTCCTGCCTTCAATCTTTCCCAGCATCGGGGTCTTTTCCAGTGAGTTGGCTCTTCTCATCAGGTAGCCAAAGTGTTGGAGTTTCAGCTTCAACATCAGTCTTTCCAATGAATATTCAGTGTTGATTTCCTTTAGAATTGACTGATTTGATCTCCTTGCAGTCCAAGGGACTCTCCAAGAGTTTTCTCAAGCACCACGATTCAAAAGAATCAGTTCTTCAGCACTCAACATACTTTGTGGTCCAAGTCTCACACCGATACATGACTACTGGACAGACCATAGCTTTGACTATATGAACCTTTGTCAGCAAGTTGTATCTTTGCTTTTTAATACTCTGTCTAGGTTTGTCATAGCTTTTCTTCCAAGGAGCAAGTGTCTTTTAATTTCATGACTGTAGTCACTGTCCATAGTGATTTTGGAGCCTAGGAAAATAAAAATCTGTCACTGCTTCCACTTTTTCCCTTCTATTTGCAGTGAAGTGATGGGACAGGATGCCATGATCTTAGTTTATTTAATTAATGTATTTATTTTAATTGGAGGATAATTATAATATTGTGATGGTTTTTGCCATACATCACTGTGAAGCCGCCACAGGTATACATGCATTCCTTCCCCATCCTGTAATCCCCTCCCACCTTTCTCCCCACCCTATCCCTCTGGGTTGTTGTCCCAGAGCACTGGCTTTGGGTTCCCTGCCTCATGCATCTCCTACATGATCTTAGTTATTTTAGTGTTGAGTTTCAAGCCAGCTTTTTCACTCTCCTCTTTCACCCTCAACAGAGACTCTTTGCTGCTGCTGCTAAGTCGCTTCAGTCGTGTCTGACTCTGTGCAACCCCATAGATGGCAGCCCACTAGGCTCCAGGCAAGAATACTGGAGTGGGTTGCCATTTCCTTCTCCAAAGCATGAAAGTGACCCCATGGACTGTAGCCCACCAGGCTCCTCTCTTTAGTTCCTCTTTATTTTCTGCCATTGAAGTGATACCATGTGCCTAACTGAAGTTGTTGATATTTTTCCCTGCAATCTTGATTCCAGCTTGTGATTCATCCAGCCCAGCATTTTGCATGATGTACTCTACACAGAAGTTAAAGAACCAGGGTGATAGTACACAGACTTCTCATACTCCTTTCCCAATTTGGAACCAGTCTGTTGTTCCATGCCCAGTTCTAACTGTTGCTTCTTGACCTGGATACAGGTTTCTCAGAAGACCTGAGAAACACCCTTTTTGTATACTAGATAAGGTGATCTAGTATTCCCACCTTTTTAGGAATTTTCCACAGTTTGCTGTGATCCACACAGTTAAAAGGTTTTAACATAGTCAATGAAGCAGAAATAGATGTTTTCCTAGAATTCCCTTGCTTTTCCTATGAACCAGTGTATGTTGGCAATTTGACCTCTGATTCCTCTGCTCTTTCTAAATCCAGCTTATACATCTGGAAGTCCTTAGTTCACATACTACTGAAGCCTAGCTTGAAGGATTTTGAGCATAATCTTGCTAGCATGTGAATCAAGCCCAATTGTATTATAGTATGAACATTATTTGGCATTGCCTTTCTTTGGGTTATATTGAAAACTAACTTTTCCAGTCTTGTGGCCACAACGGAGTTTTCCAAATTTTCTGACATATTGAGTGCAGCACTTTAACAACATCAACTTTCAGGATTTTCAATAGCTCATCTGGAGTATGTCACCTCCCCTAGCTTTGTTCATGGTAGTTCTTCCTAAGGCCTACTGGACTTCACATTCCAGGATGTCCAGCTCTAAGTGAGTGACCACACCATCATGGTTAACTGGGTCATTAAGACCTTTTTTGTATAGTTCTTCTCTGTGTTCTAGGCAGTTCTTCTTAATCTCTTCTGCTTCTTTTGGATCCTTACAATTTCCATCCTTTATCATGTCCATCCTTGCATGAAATGTTTCCTTGATGTCACCGATTTTCTTGAAGAGATCTCTACTTGTTCCCATTCTGTTGCTTTCCTCTATTTCTTTGCATTGTTAATTTAAGAAGGTCTTTTTATCTCTCCTTGTTATTCTCTGGAAATCTGCATTTAGTTGGGCATACCTTTCCCTTTCTCCCTAGTCTTTTGCTTTTCTTATTCCCTCAGCTATTTGTAAAGCCACCTCAGACAGCCACTTTGCCTTCTTACATTTGTTTTTCTTTGGGGTGGTTTTGCTCCTGTACAATGTAATGATCCTCCATCCATAGATCTTCAGGCACTCTGTCCACCAGATCTAATCCCTTGAATTTATTCATCACCGCCACTGTATAATCATAAGGTATTTGATTGAGTTCATACCTGAATGACCTAGTGATTTTCTCTACTTTCTTTAATTTCAGCCTGAATTTTGCAATAAGGACCTCATCATCTGAGCCATAGTCACCTCTAGGTCTTGTTTTTGCTGACTTTATAGAGGTTCTCCATCTTCAGCAGCAAAGCACAAAATCAATCTGATTTTGGTGTGGACCGTCTGGTGATGTCCATGTATAGAGTCATCTCTTGTGTTGTTGAAAGAGAGTGTTTGCTCTGACCAGTGTGTTCTCTAAACAAAATTGTCAGCCTTTGCCTTGCTTCATTTTGTACTCCAACATCATACTTGCCTGTTATTCCAAGTATCTCTTGAGTTCCTACTTTTGCCCTCCAATCCTCTATTATGAAAAGGCCATTTTTGTGTGTGGTGCTAATTCTAGAAGGTGTTTTATGCCTTCATAGAATGAGTCAACTTCAACTTCTTTGGCATCAGTGCTTGGGGCATAGACTTGGATTACTGTGATGTTGAATGATTTGCCTTGGAAACAAAGTGATATCATTCTGTCATTTTTGAAGTTATACGCAAGTATTGCATTTCAGACTCTTTTGTTGACTATGAGGGCTACTCCATTTTTTCTAAGGGATTCTTGCCCTTGGTAGTATGTATAATGGTAATCTCCTGTTTTTGTTCACTGATTCCTAAGATGTCCAGTACAATCTTGCCATCTCCTGCTTGACCACATCTAATTTACCTTGATTCATGGACATTCCAGGTTCCTATAAAATATTTTTCTTACAGCATCAGACTTTACTTTCACCACCAGACATAACCACACTGGGTGTCATTTCTTCTTTGGCCCAGCTGCTTCATTCTTTCTGGAGCTATTAGTAATTGCCCTCCACTCTTCCCCAGTAACTTATTGCGCATCTTCTGACTCGGGAGGCTTATCTTCCAGGGTCATATCTTTTTGCCTTTTCATACTGTTCATGGGGTTCTCCAGGCAATCATACTAGAGTGGGTTGCCCTTTCCTCCTCCAGTGGACTACATTTTTTCAGAACACTTCACTATGACCCGTCTTCTTGTGTGGCCCTTCATGGCATGACTTATAGCTTTGTTGAGTTATGCAAGCTCCTTTGGCATGACAAGGCTGTGATTCATGAAAGGGAGTATATTTATAGGCTACACTGCTAGTAAGACACCCTCCAGAAGGGAAGGTATCTAAGAGAGAGGGTGTGTAAGGCAGAACCTTGGAGGGGGAGAGACCAGATGTGAGAGGCCCTCAGCCAGAGGGGCTGCCACCCAGCCATAAAGGAATATATCCTTCTCTGGAGGGAAGGAATGGAGGAAGGGGAGGGGGAGAAAGGAGGGAGAATGAATATATTCATGTATGTGTTTCAGTGTATGTGTGTGTGTGTCCCAGGAAGGCTGGTGGGGAAGGAGGGCGATGAAGATCTTGTTTCAGACTTTATCAGTCACTTGTTTATTAGTATGTAACTTTTCTAGTACTCCTACTGGGGTCATCATCTGAGAATGAAGTTAAGTGGAGTCCTGGGAGAGCAGTGAGAGTTTGGATAAAGGTGTGCAGGCAAGCCAAATAATGTAAAAAAGTATAAAAGTGAAAAAGATTAAACTGAGCCTGTTAAAATGGGAGACTCAATGGTTGATGCAAAGATCTCCAGACTTGTATGATTTTTTTTTTCCAATTATGCTCAGGTAACAGGATTTTGTGGCTCAGCTGGTAAAGAATCTGCCTGCTTTGCAGGAGACCTGGGTTCGATCCCTGGGTTGGGAAGATCCCCTGGGGAAGGGAAAGGCTGCCCACTCCAGTATTCTGTCCTGGAGAATTCCATGGACTGTATAGTCGATGGGGTTGCAAAGAGTCAGATGTGACTGAGTGACTTTCACTTCACTTCAGTAGGATATTAAAGGCATTTATTATGTATCCCTTAATAAATTATCAGCTTTATGCATTGCAAACATTACCTAAGCCCCACTAGATGAATACATTTATTACCCTAATTTGCAAACTAAGAAACTTCTCCAAGGTTGTACACCTGGTATAAAGGCAGAGCACCAACATCAAACATATGCTGTTCATCAAATGCTCGATTTCCTCCAGGGAGTCAGAGTGACAATATGACATTTTTGCCTTGCCTCAGGGAACTTTTCATCCACAAAAGTTATGTCAAATGTAAACCACCTATATGTTCATCAACAGATGAATGGATACAGAAGCTGTAGTACATATATACCGTGGAATATTACTCAGCCATAAAAAGACTGAAATAATGCCATTTGCAGCAACATGGATGGACCTAGAGATTGTCACACTGAGTGAAATAAGTCAGGCTCAGAAAGAGAGATATCAAATGATATCACGTATATTCAGAATCTAAAAAGAAATGATACAAATGAACTTATTTACAAAACAGAAACAGACTCAAAGACTTAGGGAACAGACTTGTGGTTGCCCAGGAAGAAGGAGTTTAGGGGAGGGCTGGATTGGAAGTTTGGGATTAGCAGATACTAACTATTACTATAGGACAGATAAGCAGTGAGGTCCTACTATATAGCACAGGTAACTGTATTTGACATCCTATGATAGAACATTTTTATGGAAAGGAATATGAAAGCTTGTATCTGAATCACTCTGCCTTACAGCAAAAATGAACACAACAGTGTAAATCCATTCTACTTCAATAAAATAAATTGTTTAAAAATAGCAAGAAACATTAGGTGAAAGCAGATAGAAATGGAACAGGAAAAAAGCAGGCAGGAAAAGGAACCGGTTGGGCATGGAAGATAAAACCCATAGGAAATCTTATGGAAAAAATGAAGTTGTATCAATAAATAATCTCGAGTGAATGTGAGAGACTGTGGGCTCAGTGGGAACCAGGGGCCCTTGGCTACTTTCAGGAAATATCTTCCTCCTGGGCTGATATCAGAGACGCACAGGTCGGTGGTCACCAGGTAGATATACCACATGCGGGGGCTTTTGGTGTTGAGGCAAGGAGGCATGAGGAAAGGGCTCATCCTTGCTCAGTGCCCCTGGGCTGCTGGGGGACAGTTGAGTGTGGGGTGGGGGCGGGTGAGATGTGGAATTAGATGTCACAGATGTGGTGTCTGCTGAGAACTTCCTCTGGCTCGGCATCAGCTGGAAAACATGTAAAGTCTTACAGAAAAGGACATCAGATTTCAGTTTTAGAAACATGGCCATGCTGGTAACAGGCAGGATGGACTGTGTCTGCTAATACAACAGAGAGACTGATCATTATCAAAGCGGTGAGTTGTCAGTTACTCTGGGTCAGGTACTGTGTGGGTGATTGACGCAGATTCCATGATGCAATCATTGTAGAAGCTCTATAAGTGAGTATAGTTAATCTCATGTCACATGTGAGGAAACCAAGGCACTGCTGGGTTAAGTAACTCACCAAGGTCTTAAAGCTGAAGTGTGGCAGAGGAAGACTTGGACAGAGGCAGGCCGGCGGAGGCAGGGAAAGCAGACGCTCAGGACCATGCCAACAGCAGGGAAGCAAGGACTGGCCCCGGGTCTGAGGTCTGGGCCAAGTTTTCCTTATTTTTCATAGTTTTGCTCTTTGTATCTAAACATGGATCTTATGATACCTGTCATGAGTTGACTAGAGTCCCCCTCAAATTTCACATCTCTTCAGAACCTCAGAATGGGATTGGATTTTGAACCAGGGTCAGTGTCTTGGCAGATGTAATTAGTTGCTAAGTGAAGTCGCTCAGTTGTGTCTGATTCCTTGTGACCCCATGGACTGTAAGCTACCACGCTCCTCCATCCATGAGATTTTCCAGGCAAGAGTACTCGAGTGGGTTGCCAACTCCTTCTCCAAGGGATCTTCCCAACCCAGGGATCAAACCGAGGTCTCCTGCATTGTAGGCAGACGCTTTACCATCTGCGCCACCAAAGAAGCTCTAGTTAGTTGCTAAGATGAGGTCTTTCTGGAGCAGGGTGGCCATAACTCCAGGGACCAAAGTCCTTGTAAGGAGAGAAGAGGATGCATGGAGAAGAATGTTGGATGGAGATAACTTGGGATGACGTGACTTGAAGCCAGGGATGGCCAAGGACTGCCAGACCCAACAGAAGCCAGGAAGAGGCAGGAAAGACTTCAGCCCTGGAGCCTTCAGAAGGACCTATGACTGCTGGTGCCTCTTCTCAAACTTCAGACTGGAAGAATTCAAATTTCTGTTGTATTTAACCCAGGCATTAGTGGTAATGTGTTACAGCAGCCCTAGGAAACTAATAAATCTTTCTTTACAGAAATTTCCACTTAGGGTTATTAGGGATATATATATATATATATAGTGTCCAAATAAGGGAATGGTTTCTGAAGGACAGACCCTTAATGACTGATGCTCTCCTGAGGACACCTTCATTATATTTCCCAACGCTTGCCCAGTAGAATGAGCTTCTCCCATGGCTCAGTAGTAAGTATCCACCTGCAAAGCAAGAGACTCAAGTTGGATCCCTGGGTCAAGAATATCCTCTGTAGGAGGGCATGGCAAGCCACTCCAGTATCCTTGCCTGGATAATCCCATGGACAGAGGACCCTGAAGGGCTAAAGTCCATAGAATCAAAAAGAGTCAGACAGGGCTGAAGGGTCTGAGCATGCATGAACACCCAGTAGACAACCCTATTTGGATTCCCTGGGATGAATCTTGCTTCCACCTTCATCTTCTTGTCACACCTTAAATGTTTTGGGTTCTAAAAACAGAATTCTTTAACCTAGCCTGTAAGAATGTGAAGTGAAGATTTACTTTATGACCACGACACTAATTTCTGTGCTTACAAAAGGGTATGAAACTGCTCGCGTCTGCTTCAGGCCTGACTTTTGCCCTGACCCAGGTGCTGATTGAGTCTTCTCCTGTTCAAGACTGGATATATCAGAGCTGTTTGTGAAGCCCATAATAAGCAACGTGAGCAACCAAGCACAAAGGGGGCTTCTTCACATTGTATTAGAGAGACTGGGTTTCCACAATGGACAAACACAGAATCTCAGAGCTGGCCGGAGAAAATCGAGACATCACTCCTACATAACAGAAGGAGTGAAAATTGGCTTAAATTCTACCAGGAGAGTAGCATGGACTTTAACTCTGCATCATTTATCCTTTCCTCTGCAAACCAGTTTCTTGTTGACCCATCACTTATACTGGTTACCGGTTTCCCCGATGCTCTGGGCTTGGTTCTGTTTACCATTCATTTTTCACAGAGAAAAGCTGGATGTAGATGTATTAGAGGTTTTCTGGGGCTGCCTACTCGGATTCATCAGTCACAGAGACACCTGCACGCGCGCACACACACACGCACACACACACACGCACACACACACACGCACACACACACACCCCCCTCCTGCAAGAGCTGGACGTGCAGCCTGATGTTGTAAAGAGAGAGACGTGGTGGATCAAGCAGCTGTGCTCAGAGCGCTTCCCCTACTCTGCACCCGCCACCCTGACTCCAGACGGTGCTGCTCGTTTCAGGCTTTCCAACGAGCTAGAGTATCATGGGTTGCATGTGCGTATGGAGGTGCATGGGCTTCCCAGGTGGTGCTGGTGGTGGAGAACCTGCCGATGCAGGAGATGCAGGAGACACGGGTTTGATTCTCTGCATCGGGAAGATCCCTCGGAGGAGGGCTGGCAGCCCGCGCCAGTATTCTTGCCTAGACAGTTCCATGGACAGAGGAGCCTGGTGGGCTGCAGTCCATGGGGTCGCAAAGAGTCAGACAGGACTGAAGTGACTCAGCATGCAGCATGCACATGAAGGTAGAGAGCTGTCCTGTTCTCCAGAAACCAAATACCCAGTAACAAAGCAGGCACCACTTCCCTGTTCAGATCCATTCCTGCAAGGTTGTTTGATGAATTGAAAACATTACAAGACAGACCACAGATGCTAAGGTCAGAGATGAGGTTCTTCTCAAGCTTCAGATCCCCTCCTTGGGGAGCTCCAGTTAGTCGATTATAACACATCCCTGAGTTTTCTTGTTGGTTCTTGGATTCATTGGTCTATCGTCTGTCTGTCTGGACTTACAGACTCTGACCTGCCTTACTCGGTACATCCTCTGTGATATCAAGCATTGGGCCTGGTGCCGCTCAAGGGTGTGCTCGCTGACGGAGTCCTTGATGCTGGGCAGGCTTCCCAGAACCACAGGGCGGAGGATGGTGAGAACGAAACCTCAGTAGACGTGTCCAGTCAATGGAGACGGAGTAGAAGCAGGGCCTCCACTGCTAACCTGAACAGAATCCCAGGTCACGCCGGGAAAGCTGGCTTCAGGGTCTGTAGGGACAAAGGCAGCCGTGAGTCAGGGACAGCAGACACATCCTAAAGTGACGTCCTTCAGGCCGGCATGTAGAGAGGTAAGGGGTAAACAGAAGCTGACCATTTCTAACGCTGGCCTAGAAAACGTGCCAGTAAATTAGACTCTCAGAAAGAACTGCTGGATTCCAGGTACGCTTTCTGGGGTTTATGACAAAAATACCCACTTGGAAATTCTGTGTGTAGGTGTACACTTTGTGTGTGATGGCATCATAGTACAGGAGTGGTCTGCGATGAAATATCAGGCTGGGGGGAACAATTTGGATTATGTAATAAGATAATTGAGCTCAAATGTGCAAAACACTTTCAGGTAAAGTTTCGAGTAAAGGTACCCAGCTAGGGCCTGGGCCTTTGCATGTTCCCACTACATCTGATCTCATATGGCCTTTTATAGAAAACCAGGGAGGCTTATTTCACCCAAAATATCCAGGGTATGTATTGCCAGGTGAAGAAATTGGAGAAAGAGAGTAGATACCACCATGTTGCAGGAAAAGTGGAGACCTTAGCTGCATCAACATTATGCATGTTACCTGGTTACGTTAGAAAGTTCTGAATAAACAGCTCAGGGGGAAAAAGACATTTTCCTCTGAGTTCATATGTCCCTGTGCTGTTGCCTGGGCGTCTTCTCAATTTCCCTTTGTTGAGGCTGTTTTTGGATTGCAGGCTCCTTTTTCTTATCTGTGGGAAGGAATGCTTTTCTAACTAGAGCCTGGCGGCTCTGCTGGGCTGGCAGGGCGTGTGCAGGTTCACCACAGAACACAAAAGCCTGTGTCACCGTGAACAGTCGGGATATGCTGAAGTATGTCCTGTGGTGCCCCAGGGCTCAGCACACGGGAACTAAGACTGGCATGCCAGCCTGGGGCACCGCCACCACCCCCTCCCCTCTGCACTGCTGGTGGCAAGTTCACCCAGCCTCCAAGGCCCTGACACTCAAGGATTCAGATGGACCCTTTGCTTGGAGAAGGGGAAGGGGAGCAGTGGGCGCTGGGGCCTCAGTGCTGCATGTGTTCCAGAGGAGTGCTTTGTTTCTCTTTTATGCTGCATTTCCTTGGAGTTCTGAATCTGGTGAGGCAGGATGTGATGGGGAGGAGAGTGGGGAGAGGGCAGAGGAGAAAGGCAACCGGGTGGAAAATGGAAAAATGTGAGAGAGGCTAGGTTGCTGAGGGATTTCCAAAAAGCAAAAAAAAAAAAAAAAAAAAAAAAAAAAAAAATTATGATATTGCTATAAATAATCATTCTGTATTAGTAAAAATTATTATAGCTGAAGGCAATAGAAATTGGACTAACAGTGGCCTATCAGGTTCAGGATTTGTTTTTCTGAAACAAGAAACCTGAAGGAAGTCAAGCCTCCACAATGTCCTTAAAGACTGAGCTCTATTTACTCCACTGTTCTCAGTCTTTCATCCTCATATTTGTCTTCTCATGATCACAAGATGGCTGCTTCACCTCCAGCCTCACAGCTGCATTCCAGTCAAGTGGCAAAGGGCCCAACGGGTTCCTAACAAGGTTTGGCCTTTTCATGGGGAGAGATCCTTCTCCAGGGATTCCTGCCCACATGCCTTTGGCTAGAACGGAGTTACATGGAAAACATTACCTTCAGGGAGACCAAGAGCTTGGGGACTTAGTCTTCCAGCCTCTAGGGTAGAGAGCAGCACTGAGAGAAACGGATGGTTATAGATTTAGAATCAACCACAGTGGGTCAAGGCCAAACTAGCAAACAGTTCAAGGAAAAGAATTCAGGCAGACCTCATTTTACTGCCCTTCATTTTATTGCATTTTTTACAAAGTGAAAGTTGCTGGAAACCCTGCTTTGAGCAAGTCTGTTAGCACCGCTTTCCCAACAGCACTGGCTCTCTTTGAATCTCTGTGTCACAGTTTGATAATTCTCACAGTATTTCACACTTTTTCATTATTATCACATTTGTTATAGTGATTTATGATCAGTGACCTTTTTATTGAAGTATAGTTGATTTATAATGTGTTAATTTCTGAATTTCTGGTGTACAGAAAAAGGAGATACACACACACACACACACACACACACACACACACACACACGGACTTCACAGGTGGTGCTAGTGGTAAAGAATCTGCTTGCTAATGCAGGAGACATAGAGATGCAGGTTCAGTCCCTGAGTCAGGAAGGTCCCCTTGAGTAGGAAATGGCATTCCACTCCAGCATTCTTGCCTGGGAAATTCCATGCACAGAGAAGCCAGAAGCCTGGCAGGCTACAATCCATGGGGTTGCAAAGAGTCAAACACGATTCAGCAACTGAGCACACACATGCATACACATACATACATGTCCTTTTTCATATTCTTTTCTGTTCCAGTTCATTACAAGATATTACATATTGTCCCCTGTTCTAGACAGCAGGACCTTGTTGTTTGTGATCAATGACCTTTGATGTTACTACCATGACTGGCTGAAACCTCAGACGATGGTTAGCACTTTTTTTTACCAATAAAATATTTTTAAATTAAGGTATGTACATTGTGTTGTAGACAAAATGGTACTAGGAAGCGAAGTATCCCTATTTATTGTGATCATCTGGGACTGAAGCTACACTGTATCTGAGTGACTGGCTGTGCAAAGTGAAGCAGAAATTATGAGAGTCAAAGGCCATGAGGTAGAGAGCAACACATCAGCTAGCAAAGAGGATGGTGATCAGAGGCCACTGACCAACTGCTCTAGACTCTCTACTTTATTTTTCCATCTTCTAAAGTGTTTCTCAAGAGTTGGTGATGGACAGGGAGGCCTGGCATGCTGCGATTCATGGGGTCGCAAAGAGTCGGACACAACTGAGCGACTGAACTGAACTGAACTGAAAGTGTTTCTCATTAGTTATTTGTATTATACAGTGGTAAAGAATCTGCCTGCCAATGCAGGAGACATAAAGAGATTTGGGTTTCATCCCTGGATTGGGAAGATCCCCTGGCATAGGAAATGGCAACCCACTCCAGTATTCTTGCCTGGAAAATTCTGTGGGCAGAGGGGCCTGGCAGGCCACAATCCAAGGGGTTGCAAAGAGTCAGATATGACTGAGGGATGATGCACACATCTGTAATATCAGCAGTGCATACGTGTAGCACAACAGACTCTATGGTCTATGGTGACCTGAGTGGGAAAGAAGTCTGAAAAAGAGGGGTATATATATATATGTGTGTGTGTGTGTGTGTGTGTGTGTGTGTGTGTGTGTGTGTATACATGTATGGCTGACTCATTTTACTGTACAATAAAAACTAACACAACATTGTAAAGCAACTATATACCAATAAAAGTTAATTTAAAAAATAGGGCTTCCGTGATGGCCCAGTGGTAAAGAGCCATCTGCTTGCCAATGGCAATCTGCTTGCCAGTGCAGGAGACTTGCGTTCGATTCCTGGTCCAGGAAGATCCTGCATGCCGCGAAGCAACTAAGCCTGTGCGCCACCGCAAGGGCCGCCGCGATGAGAAGCCCCTGCACCGCAACTAGAAAGCGGCCCGCTCCCCGCAACCAGAGAAGAGCCCTTGCAGGAATGAAGACCCAGCACAGCCGAAAATAGTTTAAAAAAATAAAATAATGAAGGGTTCCTGTTCTCACGCCGCTGAGTAACACACAGGATAGCCATGTTGTATAGTGTAACCAGGCCGTCTTCTCTGCTGGGAGGCGGGGGCCCGAGTCCCCCCACCCTGCGTGCTTCTGTGGGCAGAGCTTCCCTCGACAAAGGCCGGAGCTGGGGTGGAGCGGATCTGCTGAGCGGGAACCATGGCCGGCCAGGGAAGAGGAGGAGACAGGGCCGGAAGAATCTGCCTGCTCGCCTCATCTCTCCTCCTCCTTGGCCCCTGATGAATTCAGCCTTCCCGTCCATTGGCTTCTCAGGGTCTGCTTGCGTCTCCTCTGCAGTGGGGGTCTGAGCTGCCCACTGTGGCCACTCTGTCAGGGTACCATCCTTTGCCCAGCAGACAGCTACGTGGAGCCCACCGTACTTCGAGCTCTGCCAAAGCCCTGGGTTTAGCACAGTTCAGCCCTTGCCTGATAGAAATGTAATGCTAGCCCCACAGGTAATTTTAATTTTTCCAGTATCCACATTCGATAAGTTAAAAAGAAATGGGTGAAATTAATTTTAATAATATATTTATTTTAACTAATATATCAAAAACATTGGATTAAGTCATGTTTATTAAATTTTATATCAGTATTATATTGACATAACATTGAAATTATTTCATATAAATTATTAACAAGTTATTTTACATTCCTTTTTAAATTTATAAATAAAATATGTAATTTTATTTATTAATGTACATATAATACTGCTTAAATAGTTAGCTATAAGATATGCACACACACACAATTTCACTATATGTAACATGATCTGGACTGTAATGACAATAAATCTCCAAGATCTAAAGAAAGCAAACAATGTAGTTCAATAATGCAGGTAAATTAAAACAACTTATAAACGTCTGAGAATATTTTTCACATTGTATATAATTTGATAAGTGCGGCCCTGGAAAGGAATTACTCTAAAATGAAAATACCCAAACAACAAAATATTAGCCATAAAATATCAGAAAAATAAATAATTTATCATTATGATTCTGTGTTTTTACACCGAGTTGCTGTCACATACAATAAAATGATTGGATGAAAGAATAAAATTATTTTTAAAATTATTGTGAGTTTAAAAATCTCTTAAGTAACTGGGTGTTGTTGGGAATAATAAGTATTGGGATTATTATTTCATATAAAAATTATTAATAAGTTATTTTGCCTTCGTTTTTGCACACGGAATCTTCAGCATCCCATGTGCATTTTATGATTATGGCATATATAAATTCAGTGGCTGCTATGTGAGACAGCACTGCCCTAGAGCATGAGTAATGTCTTATTATAAAACTAGCTAATTGTGCCTGATAAATATCTGCTATGCAGAATTCGTGGCTGTGATCATGACGGAAAGTCCTCAGGCCCCAGTCAGTTCCCCGAAATTAGGCATGTGTCTTATTAACTTTACCATCACCCAGAGTCCAGATTTCAACCTCATAGACTAAGAAATACCTGATTTTTTCAGTCCTAAAGCTGATTTGCTTCAGAATCCTGATGCCAGTGACAAGATTCTGAGCCTGGTGGATAAAAACCTGAGACGCCCCAGCCATTTGCAATGAGGCGTGCCAGGAGCTCTGGCCTGGCCATCACCTCCATGGACCAGGGTTTGGGGCCCTGACCTGACCTGTTTCTGTACAGTCAAACCATAATCACCTGAAGAGATGCTTTTTCAAAAAATATAAATTTATTTATTTTAATTGGAGGTTAATTTAAAATCCCAGGTCCCAGCCCCGCCTGAGGGAGGAATCAGACATCCCCTGGCTTAAGTCTTCCCAGTGACACCAGGGTGCATGCGGTCCCGCTCAGGAGCCACTGAGCCGTCCCACCCTCTATGGACACTCAAGGGGAGATGTAGCCCACCCTCAGTTACACCTGAGGGGAGACACAGCCCAGAGGGTGAATAATGGGCCCAGTGCCCTCTGCTGACCCAGAGCTCAAACCCAGGGTTTTCTTCTTCAAATCAGTGTCCAGGCTACTCCCAAACCTAGAACTTAGCATATGCAGTTTTCTTGACATGTAGAAAAACCTCCCTCTGGTGTCCTTCCCCAGTGGCTCAGTGGTAAAGAATCTGCCTGCAATGCAGGAGACCCAGGGAAACCAGTTTAATCCCTAAGTGGGGAAGATCCCTTGGATGAGGAAGTGGCAACCCACCCCAGTATTCTTGAAAGGAAAATCCTATGGACAGAGGAGCCTGGCGGGCTATTGTCTATAGCATCGCAGAGAGTCAGACACAACTGAGGGACTGAGTACATGGGATAGTGATTAAATAAATTTAAATGGATAGATTCAAAGAGAGGAACAGTGATGGAAACATTGAAGTATATGTTTAATTCATTTCTTAATTTAGCACATTTCATAATTAGGTATAGTAACTCTTTCACCATGGGATCTGTTTTGTGAGGTTAATTCACCACGGTTACCATTTTTAAATTTTTTTAATACAATAAAAATTTTATTTTCATTTTTTGGAGTAGAGTTGCTTTACAACGTTGTATTAGTTTCTACCGTACAACAGCATGAGTAAGCTATGTGTATGCATATACCCTTCCCTCTCGAGAGCCCTCCCACTCCCCCCGCACCCGGCCCCACAATCCCACCCATCTGAGCCATCACAGAACACAGCGCTGTGCTCCCCGTGTTATAAGCAGCTTCCCACGAGCCATGAATTTACGCAGGGTAGTGTGTATATGTCAGTCCCAACCTCCCAATTCATCCCACTCTCTCCTTCCCCACTTGTACCCACGTGTTATGGTCCCTGTTTTTAAAATGAAAAAAAATTGACACACAGAGAGAGGTCAGTACACCTACTGAGGCCTCACAAGTAGTGAGTGGCCAAGCCAGGAGCTGAGCTCTAATCAGAGACAATCTCTGAATCTTTCTTTGCCTTCGCTAACATAGAAGCCCATATTTGTACAACTCTCCATCTTCCATGATTTATTTTTCCCCTGCAGACATTATTATCTCTATTGATTTGGGCAAGTGATCTCATTAACTCTATGGCAAAATTCTCTTTGTTTAGAAAACTAGAGAAAGACACATGGAAAGGTGAACTTGAAATGTTCACAGGCTGTGCCTGATAGTTACAGATTGTACTCAAAATCATCTAAGGCATCTCAGGAAGGCTTTATGGGGCTATTTCTGTGATAAATTAAGTGTGCGGCTCTCATTTTCTTCTGTTTTCTTTGGAGGAGGTTCTCGGTGGAAGGGTCCCAATGGTGGAGAGGAGTGTTAGCAGGATGTGCCTGTGTTTCACAGAAGGCCCTGTTATGATGAACTTGGGTGGGTCCCAGTGCAGGAGAAGAGAATACTATGGTGTGGAAGGGATCTTAGTGTCCAGGTCAGATGGACACGTGTCAGGATAAATGTTCGACATACTTGTCTCTCCAGAGCTCCTTTACATGTTGATTTAAACTTTACCAACTTAAAGCCATACCTTTAGAGCTTAGCATCATAACCTTAACAAGCTTTCCTTTATTCTTCCTTGAGGTCTAGGTTGTTTGCTTCTCTGTAGGATGAGAGTCATCACAAGAAAGGCTCCTAGGGTAGGACAGGTCCTCTGTGTACTTGAGAAGGTGAGGAGCCCAGAGAAGCCAGAGTTCATCACATGAACCACCGTGAGCTGATGGTGCATCATAGCAACTTCGCATCACTTTGAGCCACAGAGTCAACACAGGAAAATAACTCGTTTAGTCATTTAGCTCTGTGTCATTTATCCCTATCTGGGAATACTAAAGTGAAGATAAATGACAGAACTTTTAGGTCCAAAGAATTATACTCAATCTTTACTTATTCAACAAAGATTTTTTTTTTCTTTGGTGTCTTCTAAATGCCAAGAATTGTTCCAGGTCTGAAACTAAAATGATAAACAGAAGAAACAGAGACTCTGCCCTCCAGCCACTTGCATTCTAGTGGTGGAATCATCAGTGAACAGACAGTCAACAAACAAGATCAATGCAGTTGTTTTTTTTTTTCATTCTTTTCCATTAAGGTTTATCTGAGGATGTTGAACACAGTCCCCTGTGTATACAGTAGGACCTTGCTGCTTGTCCATCTTGTATTCTAGTTTGCCCCTGCTAACCCCAACTGCCGATCCATCGCTCTCCTACCCACCTCCCCCCTGGCACCCTCAAATCTGTTTTCTGTGTCTATGATTCTGTTTCCCAGACAGGTTCATTTGTATCAGATTTCAGGTTCCACATACAAGTGATGTCATACGGTATTTGTCTTTCTCTTTCTGACCTACTTTGCTTAGTATGATAACCTCTTGGCCCATCCATGTTCCTTGGATCTTTTTAAGTGCTGTAAAGGAGATAAGCCAAGATAAAAATGACTGGCAATGGGTGAGAATGGTGTCTTCCATAGAGGGTCAGGGAGGGCTTCTCCTAAGAAGTGACATCTGGGCTGAGGTCTCAGGGCTAAGAACCCACCCATGCAACGAGTTGGAGGAAGAGCATGTTGGACAGAAGACGTGGTTTACATAAATCCCCAATGTAGCCACATTGGATGTGAGAGGAAGCAGAGGGGGCCATAGGGCATAAGAGAGGGTGTGTGTGTGCGTGTGTGTGTCTGCATGTTCACAAGTACTGGCATCCACCCCCCCACACACACATGCACACACACGCACATACACTCACACACACTGAATGATAACAGTGTGACACCAGCCAGCCAGGCAAGTATCCGGGAAATTAGGATGGAAATCTTCCCTTGATATCACACTTGGAGATGTTCTAAGTCCCTTCTCCAGACACCATGCCCTCCCCCATCTCAAGCACATGTAACTTGGGAAAATATTTAAAACGTTGGCTTCCAGAAAGGCGCACTGTTCTCCCTGGTTCAAAAAGTCATCACATGGCCGATTTATATTGATGTATGGCAAAAACCATCACAATATTGCATAGTAATTATCCCCCAATTAAAATAAATAAATAAATTTTACAAATAAATCTCAAAAAAGAAGGTCATAGCAAATGATTCCTGCCTCTGCTTGGTTGGTGAGTGGCTTTTGTAAATTCAACTATTTGGAAATCAGTCATTTTCAAAGGCTAGTATCCAGTAAAGGAAAGCTTCTATATTTTTGTGGGAAAGAGAAATTAATATAACATACTGTCTAAATGAAGATTGCCACAAAACAAACTTATTTCCATGCTATAAGTATAAACCGCTGTTTTATTCTTAGTCACAGTGGTGAGTTAAATTGTTGAATACATTTGTGGCTCTACAGTAAAAGCTAGTGTTTTACCTTATCAGTTCAGTTCAGTTCAGTTGCTCAGTCGTGTCTGACTCTGCGACACGCCAGGCCTCCCCGTCCATCACCAACTCCTGGAGTTCACTCAGACTCATGTCCATCAAGTCAGTGATGCCATCCAGCCATCTCATCCTCGGTCGTCCCCTTCTCCTCCTGCCCCCAATCCCTCCCAGCATCACAGTCTTTTCCAGTGAGTCAACTCTTCTCATGAGGTGGCCAAAGTACTGGAGTTTCAGCTTCAGCATCATTCCCTCCAGAGAAATCCCAGGGCTGATCTTCTTCAGAATGGACTGGTTGGATCTCCTTGCAGTTCAAGGGACTCTCAAGTGTCTTCTCCAACACCACAGTTCAAAAGCATCAATTCTTCGACACTCAGCTTTCTTTACAGTCCAACTCTCACAACCATACGTGACTACTGGAAAAACCATAGCCTTGACTAGACGGACCTTAGTCGGCAAAGTAATGTCTCTGCTTTTGAATATGCTATCTAGGTTGGTCATAATTTTTCTTCCAAGGAGTAAGCGTCTTTTAATTTCATGGCTGCAGTCACCATCTGCAGTGATTTTGGAGTCCCCGAAAAATAAAGTCTGACACTGTTTCCACTGTTTCCCCATCTATTTCCCATGTTTTACCTTATAAGAATCTTTAAATTCTGTTTCTTTTGTTCTGTTTTCAGTGTCTCAGAATCCTTCTCTTGTACCATGTCCGTTTATTTCTCAATATCACTGATCATGAAACCTTTGCAAAATCTCACTTTAAATTCAAGCTTCTTGTTGCAGTTGTTTCTGCTTTGATACAGGAAGGTCTTACTATGTCATTCTTTTGAAGCACAATAACATACACATTAGAGATATCTTCTTGTAGAGTATTTTGGAGTCAATTATTTTCTAAGTGTCTTATAAGTAAATCAATTCTTGAATGAAATAGATCTTTAAATAAACATGGCTCTTAAAATGGATGTCTTCTGGTAATCACAAAGTCATGAATCAGAACATTTCAATGACTGCTCATGTGTTTTCTTTTTTCTTTTAATTTAGATTTTTTTTTCCCAATTGACTTTGAGATGCCGTTGCAACTCAACCTGCCTCTCGTGTTTTATGTGCCTGAAAACTTGTTGCTACTGTGTAATAATCAGGAGAACGTAACTACAGGGTTCCAATTACTCTGGCAAAGGAAGCTTATTGTCTCCAAATAAGCATGTAATTAATGTCTTTATTTCAAGGCCATTTCAGCAAACTCAGAACCGGGAGATTATCCATACATATACAGGAATGCAGAGGAACACGGGTGATGTCTTCATTGCAATGGGCAACACCACCGGAATATTTTCTCATATGTGGCAAATATTTTATTATTACTAAAGATGTGGTTTGAAATAAAGCGTGTCACTCTAAAAAGTTTCAGTAGGGATAGGATCACCCCCACACCAGGGAGAGGTTTTTATATATAGGTGAGATGCTTTCTGGTTGTCACGGTGTCTAGGCAGAGATCAGAAATTCTGTCTGTCTGCAGTGCATATTTGCACTTTGAAATCCTGCTGAACGTTTATGTAGATAGAAAGCCTGTTTGTAGTCACCTGAAGTTAAGCTTACTTCCATTTTGCAAATAGACATAAAAGTAATTTCACACAATTGTAATACTTAATTTTTCAGGAATTCAACTACTGTGTAAATCAAGAAACAACCGTTGTTAGTTTTATTTGGAAAAGAGGTGGCTTATATTCCCCCCCGCCAAAAAATTATGCCATAGATGGCAACACGGCTTGCAGCAGTGGAGTTGCCAATGAAACTCACCTGGACAGTTAGACATTTACAGCAGTTATGGTCAGGGATGTCTGTGTCTAAGTGCCACCATCCACTATGGAATGGTATCTTCTAATCAGGTATATCCTGCTCAAACACTGACCTATGGAAATATATTTTTATTGTTAATTCATTTCCTATGTGTTTCCTTTATATTATGGACTTAGGGAGGGGGGGGATTGTAGTTAGGCAAATTACTTATGAATTTCATTTCAGGGTATTAGCAGGGCCTTGTAAAATAATTTTGGTTCTAAAGGAGAGTCAGGTGAGAAAAGTGTGTGTGTGTGTGTGTGTGTGTGTGTGTTAGTCACTCAGTCATGTCCAACTCTTTGTGGCCTCATAGACTAGCCCTCCAGGTGCCTCTGTCCATGGGATTCTCCAGGCAAGAATACTGGAGTGAGTTGCCATTTCCTTTTCCAGGGGATCTTCCCAATCCAGGGATTGAACCTGGGTCTCCCGCTTGGCGGGCAGTTTCCTTAAAGTCTGAGCCACCAGGGAGATCAAGTTAAGATCAGTTCTAAAATGCATCACTCCTTTAGAAGAAGGGGGCTGCTGTGTGCCTGCGAAATAAAAGGCAGGAAAAGCAGGTGGGAGAGTTGACCTTAATTTCAACTCCTGCTGTGTGTCAGGCCCTGTGCCCAGCCCCTCAGAGGCATGATCTCATTTTTTTTACGATGCTGAGAAATGCTGTGTGTGCTTTGAGTCTCCTGGCACTGGAGTGGTACAGTCGGAGCTATCTCCTGATACATGGGAAGCAGAGAACATGAGCAAATGAGTAGATGAATATTCTTGATGTTGCTGGGATGTTAAAATTATTTAAAAGTTCTATTAAATAAGTGACAGTCTCAAAGCCAGATTTATGGGAGCTAATGAAACTTTCACAAAGAAGTATTATCATGAAATTTGAAAAAAAAAATCTTGGTAGATGCAGCAAGAATTCCTATGCATATGAATGTCAGCACACACCCAGCACTGCGCTTCCTATTTATAGCTTCCGGGACACATCCACCCTTGATACATGAACACTGAAATGGTGCACATATGTTTCTACCCACTTTTAGCTGTGGATTTGCTTCAAAAGTGGTATATCCACTGAGCCAAACCCCAGGCATTTAGAAAGTACAAAAAATTAAATTTCTAAAGTGAACCAGAATGTGAAAAAGAGAGAGAGAGAGAAAAGAGGCTGAGCCCAAGAGAGATGTCAGTTGTAAATCTGATAAATTTTTTAAAAAATACTGTATGAAAATTAAAGCTTATCAGAATTCAGTTCGACTCTGTCTTTGATATCATGTTTGAAGACTGACAGAAGAGGGCCTTTCTGAGACATAAGAGACTGTCAAGGCATTTTTAAGCTTTTGAAAATTATTTTAGTATAGAAAACTTCATAATTGCCAACTTAAGCATATTGCAGTTTTGAATAGGTGACGGGTTGCTCTCTTTTTAAAATGCGAAGGTAAGGCTGCAGGTTAGTACTTAATGAGACGTGTATATCTGTGCATCTTCCTTTTTCACTGACGGGAGGAGGATTGCCTAAAGAAGAAATAGAACAGAGTGAGAAGGGCCGATTTCGGGAGAGAGGGTGCCTGTGCTGCAAAGGGGGCGCATGGCACCAACTGCAGTGAAACCGGAGGTGCACAACCTCCATCTTTACAAACCCCTCTCTCTTAGGTTTCCTTTCGTTTCAAGATGTAGAGACCCAATACAACTGGTTAAAGCAAAAAGGAACATGCTAGCTCACTTAACAGAAAGCCCCAGAGTATTCCTTACTTCCAGCATAGCTGGACACAGGGACTCAGATGTTACTGGCTTGGTGTCTGTCTGTCTCTCTTTCCATTTCTGGTCTCTGCTGTGCTTCCTCTGAATGGACTTAACTCCAAGTAGACTCTTTGAACATGTGGGTTGACAGAATCATCTTACCTAAATTTTCCTTATCCAAGCAGAGTGAGATATCCTTTTCCCAAAAACTTTCAAAGGGAGTGTGTGTCTTATTGAAAAAATTCAGGTAACACACCCATGAAACAAATTCTGTGGGCAGGGGGTGAAATGATGATGCTGGTGCCCAGGCCAAGGTTATGTGTCTTCATAGAGGGAGGGGCCTCCACTCCAGTAGAACATGGGCCAAATGCATCAAAATTGGAGAAGATGAGATTGCGTGTCCTCCAAGTACTGGCAGCCCAACCCGAGAGGAACAGCCAGATTTTGAGAAAATCTGTTTTACTTATATGACAGTTACATAAATCCTAATTTTGTTCATCTTTCTTTTGAGACATAAGAATGAATAGTTAGGGAATGATGGAATTTTAGAACTGAAGAGACTTTGTAAATTATGTAGTTGCAAACCATCAATTTAAGTAATTTTTGAGAATTTGCTCATCTTTAAATTCGGTTCTGCTAATTGAGAGAGCTGATTATCTTCCAGCAGAGCAAAATGCTGGAGAGGAATGATGTAAAATATGAATCAGAATTTTATTAAAAGCTTTCAGTGTTTTGATATCTCCCAAAGATATCTCAGGAATGGCACCTAACTAGACCTCAGGGATTATCAAAAGTTTCCATTAAAAAAAAAAATCTCTTTTTCTCTTCCCGGCTATGCTATCATTTCTAAAGTTTTATTTTGATTGTAACTTGTTACTTAGTCTAAGATGTGTATTGACTTTTTCTTCTTTATGTTCTTGGTTCCTCTGATACTTAGTTGTTTAGTCATTAAGTCATGTTCAGTTCTTTTATGACCCCATGGACTCTAGCCCACCAGGCTCCTCTATCTATGGGATTTCCCAGGCAAGAATACTGTAGTGTGTGGTGGGTGACCATTTCCTTCTCCAGGGGATCTTCCTGACCCAGGGATTGAACCGAGTCTCATGCTGCTGCTGCTGCTGTTGCTGCTAAGTCGCTTCAGTCCTGTCCGACTCTGTGCGACCCCATAGACGGCAGCCCACCAGGCTCCCCTGTCCCTGGGATTCTCCCGGCAAGAACACTGAAGTGGGTTGCCATTGCCTTCTCTGTGAGTCTCATGAGTTGGCAGGAAAACTCTTTACCACTGAGCCACCAGCGTAAAGAAATAGTATCTTCTGATACTATTTTTCCTCATTATCATATATAAGTACAGTTGGTGTGCCCTGTTTGTTAGCAGAAAATAATCACTCTGTAAATGTATATGTGTTCATTTCAGAAAACATATACCTTTAAAAGAAAAATAAAAACGAACCCCCAATGGACAAATTCTCACAGCTCTGACCTTAATGGGAAGCCGGTGTCACATTTCAAAGCAAGCAGGGACCAGAGGGAGCCAAAGGCACCATTTGTGTCTGCAACTGGTTCCTTTATTAGAGCTGATCCAGGTTGGTGATCTGACCTTGAAGAGTACCTGCAGCACCCTGGACCTGCGGTCGCAGACATGGCACTGTCCTTGTCATCAGAGGGAATCAGAATTTGAGGGATGTGGAGAGAGCAATGCAGAGCATCCCAGCCCTACAGCACGTGTGCACAGCCTGGCCTCCTTACTGGCAGCCTCTTTATTCCAGACGCATGCCCATCTTAAGTGGGACTCTGAATTGATGGGGAAGACATCAAACTGATTTTTTCTGACCTACAGAAGTTTATTTAAGGTTTCAACATAATTAGGTGTCTGTCATATTAAAAACAGTAAAATTAAATTTTGCCGGAAATGTTGATTTTAAAATTTGCAAAGGTCAAGAATTGAAATACAAACAGAAACGGTAATAGAATTAAAGGGCAAGAAGAGCTGATGCTGAATCTGTTCATTGAATATAATGAGATTATCCTCAGGCAGATGAGTCCTTAGCTTAAACAGGGAAATGAGTATACAGAGCAGACATGATATTATTAATACACTTTAATCCTGATTTTGTTTTTGACAACAGAAACATTTTTCACTGAATCACAGCAGAGCTGCATCAAAGTAACTTAATCCTAAATTCACCTTTATTAGCTATTTATTAGCTATTCAAGTTTGTCAGAACAGCGTAACAAATAAAAATCCATGATGACTCTGAACTATATCAATTTTTTATATATTAAAACCTTAAGCTTAGATATCGTTTGTTATAATTATATTGTTATAATTACATCCCAATTTGCTGTCTGAGCTCAGCCATTTAGTTTAACTATATATTTAATAGGTTATTATAATGGTATTATTTAGTTTACTTGAGATTTTGATTGTGTGAATGGGATATATTACATGTTGAGAAGTTTATTAAAATTTTGTAGAACAGTGGCTTATTCCACTAGCTACAACGTAGATTATGGTGTAAGTAAATAATAGCAAAGTAAAAATAGAAGTTTGACTAATATTTCTGGCAGGAAGAAACAGCATATTTACTATTTACCAGGATTCAGTTAAGAGTCGGACACGGCTGAACTACTTCACTTTCACTTTTTACTTTCCTGCATTGGAGAAGGAAATGGCAACCCACTCCAGTGTTTTTGCCTGGAGAATCCCAGGGACGGGGAAGCCTGGTGGGCTGCCGTCTATGGGGTCGCGCAGATTCGGACATGACTGAAGCGACTTAGCAGCAGCAGCAGCAGCAGAAGCAGAAGCAGCAGCAGGATTCAGTTGCTAGGATTCTATTTACAATTTTTAAAACTCTTAGTATAATCATTTTTGTTAGAATTATACTTCCTATCTTCATTATTAGTTGCCACAAATCAGTGTTAGAGTGCCGAAATAAGAATGTCACCATGTGCAAGATAGTAAACCAGTCACTATGGGGAAACAAATGTGAACATCATTGATCTTCAGTAATTTACAGCCTAGATGGGATGCAAGACATGAAATACTAAAAATAACAATATATAGCATTCTGTGATTCCCAGTGAATGATTTGGAGAGTGAATTCTCTAATCATTCAAAAACAGAGCAAGACTGTTTTGGAAGTTGAGCCAGGCCTTGAGAGGTGAATACAGTTCACATTAGTGGAATGTGTTTGAAAGTTCATGAGTATGTCCAGATACCTCTCATCCTAATATGTAAGGAACTGCCATCAGTGTACATTTTTGAAAATATCTTTTAAGCTGATACTTCAGAGTCGGGCATGAGGTTTAACTAAGACATGTTATAGTACAGAATGTAATTATTACCAGGCAGGGGCACAAGAAAGGACTGATCAAACCCTCAGATCATGGTACCTTGGCATTGTGAGCCCAAAGACTGCCTTTCTTTAAAATAGAATATTTAATATTTTAAATTGTGTTTTTCCACTTCATCTCCTATTTTCAATCCCATTTTCCCACATAGCCACTTGTTTGTGTATATTTCATGTAAGACCTTCATATATATCTGTGTATATATCTACATGTACACATACATATATACACATGCTCTTCCATTGGTGTAAATAACTGTTAATTTAAAAACACATCCCACACATCATTTATTCATTTTCAGATTCTTTTCCATTATAAACTATTACAAGACATTGAGCAGAGTTCCCTGTGCTGTGCAATAGATCTTTGTTAATTATCTATTTTATATACAGAGGTATATATATACTCATCCCAAATTCCAAATTCCTAATTTATCCCTCCCCTCTTTCTGTCTGGTAATCATAAGTTTGTTTTCTATGTCTGTGACTCTGCCTTGTAAATCAGTTCATTTGTAACATATTTTACACTGCACATATAAGCAATATCATATATTTCTCTGACTTGCTTCACTCAGTATGATAATCTCTAGGTCCATGTGTCTTGCTGCAAATGGCATTATTTCGTTCTTTTTTATGGCTGAGTAATATTCCATTGTACACATGTACCACATCCTTCTCCGTCCCTCTGTTGATGGACTGTTAGGTTGCTCCCACATCTTGGGTATTATAAACAGTGCTATGAGCATAGGGATGCATGTATCTTTTCAAGTTAGAGTTTTCATCTCCTCTGGATTTATGCCCAGGAGTGGAATTGCTGGATCATACAGTAGCTCTATTTTTAGGTTTTTAAGGAACTGTCATACTGTCCTCCATAGTGGCTGCAACCAGGAACTTCACTAACTTAAATTATATTCATAAATTCAATAAAGAAATAGACTTGTAAATTTAACTAAGTTAATCACTTCCACTCACAAAGGAATCAGAATCTGTATTCTCTATAGCACGGTCAGGTTACTTGTCCGGAGGTCAAATATGCAGACTACAGAGCTGGAGTGAGAAGCGGGTATGAGTCAGGCACAGTCCTGGTCGGTGGTGTGAGTCCTCAGGTCGGCCCTGGCTTCTGCTCTTGATTGAAAATGAAAACCAGCCTTCCTTGAGCAGGTCCCATTTGGCCCTCAAAGCAGCCTCATCAGGCTCGTCTCTGTGGCAGAACCAAGACTTAGATTTGTGGCCTTTAGGTGATGCTGAAGAAGTATCAAGTCTTCTTTGAAAAAAATATATATATATATTTCTGATTTTATTTAACTGTAGGTATTATGTAAAAACTTCCTAATGACTGTGTTTTAGGGCCATCCAAAATAATTCAGATTAAAACAGGTGAGAAAAATAATTTTCTTCGATTATTAGCACCCTATCATCAGTGCTTTAGATCATGGAATCTCAATAGTCAGACTCAAAAATCATTATCAGCGGCGCTCACCTTCAGTTCCGCCCCAGCCATACTCCCCAATCTACAGCTTGAATTTCACAGTCTTTTGGACTCTGTGGGAGAGGGCAAGGGTGGGATGATTTGGGAGAATGGCATGGAAACATGTGTAATATCATATATGAAACTAATCGCCAGCCCAGGTTCGATGCATGATACTGGATGCTTGGGGCTGGTGCACTGGGACAACCCAGAGGGATGGGATGGGGAAGGAGGAGGGAGGGGAGTTCAGGATGGGGAACACATGTATACCTGTGGAGGCTTCATGTTCATTTATGGCAAAACCAATACAATATTGTAAAGTAATTAACCTCCAATTAAAATAAATACATTTATATTTTAAAAATTAATAGAATCTTATTTCTCCTCTTTATCCCTTATGCAGCAGAACAATGGTAGCAATTTCAGTTTACTCAAACATTTTATTCAACAAAATTAACAATCCTCTTCGAATTGAATGTGCTGATGAAGTTAACCACTGATCCCTAAGGCAGACAAAGCAAAACTTGACCTCATTTGTAAGCATTATTTTAGCTTACAAATTCTATTGATATTAGCTATAGTTTTGGTCATGAAGATGAATATAAGAAAGTCGTATTTCTAAAGATGGACTTTTTGTGTATTTCTGAATCAAAGTTTATATTGATTAGATAATTTTTTAAAATTTTATTTATTTAGTTTTGACTTGTGGCAACAAGTTGACCTTGTAGTCAGGCCTTTCATATTTGACTCTTTGCGACTCCATGGACTGTAGCCCGCCAGGCTCCTCTGTCCATGGAATTCTCCAGGCAAGGATACTGGATTGGGTAGCCATTCCCTTATCCAGGGAATCTTCCCAAACCAGATCTGGAACCCAGGTCTGCATTGCAGACAAATTCTTTACCATCTGAGCCACCAGGGACGCCTTTAAATTGTATGTATTTATTTTTGGCTGTTAGGTCTTCCTTGCTGAGCAGGCTTTTCTTCTAGTTGTGGTGAGCAGGGGCTACTCTCGAGCTGCGGTGCATGGCCTTTTCATTGCAGGGATTTCCCTTGTTCCATAGTGTGGGCTCTAGGGTTTGTATGCAGACCTCAGTAGTTGTGGCTCGCAGGATCTAGAGCCCAAGCTCAATAGTTGCGGCACAGGGGCTTAACTGCTCCTCTTCTTCCCAGATTAGGGATCTTCCCAATTTAGGGATCAAACCCATTTCTCCTGCATTGCCAGGTGGATTTTATACCACTAAGTCATCAGGGAAGTACTTGATTAGATCATTTTTAAATCTGCCTTTCTTCACCATTGAGCAAGATGCTTTTAATAAATGTATTTGTTTCTGGTTTTGTTTTGTTTTGTTTTGTTAAAGGTATTTGGATCAGAAAGAGCCTCAGGATTCACAGAGACTGGTCCTCTTAGGGTCTAAGAATGCACGTATTGGTTAGCAACAGACCAGAGACAGACTCAGACCCCCAGTGGCAACCCAGGCAGTGACACTGCCCCATGCCTGTCTTGGCGCTCAGGCTCCTGAAGCCTCTCCTCCATGTAAGAGTCTTCCTTGCATATGCATCTCTGCTGAATGGCAGGACTCCCACCAGGACCTCTCTGTCAGAGTGACTGAGCCTGTTTTCTCAGGACCTCTCCCTAGCCTGCCGACCCCTAGGCTGCACCAGCATTAAAGTCCCCACAGATAATCACTGAGCTGTTTTAAGGGATTTCCCCAGGGTGTCTGTTCTGTCTCTTAACAACAGGACCTGACCTTCTAACCTTCTTCTTTTTTTCTTTTGACCATGTGGCTTGCCGGATCTTAGTTCCCTATGTGTGCATGCTAAGACACATCCCTCATGTCCAACTCTGCGACCCTATGGACTGTAGCCCACCAGGCTCCGCTGTCCATGAGATTCTCCAACCAAGAATACTGGAGTGGATTGCCATGCCCTCCTCCAAGGGCATGACCCAAGGGTAGAACCCACCTCTCATGACTCCTGAATTGGCAGGCGAATTCTTTACCACTAGCAGTGGACGCACAGAGTCCTAACCACTGGACCACCAGAGAAATCCCCTAATCTTCTCCCTGGGGCCACCACAGAGGCCAGTCTTGGGCGAATCACGCTCCATATTTGCCTTGGACAGAATCTCTATGTTCCTATCGTCTGCTCTCATTGAATCCTCTGTTTCAAAAGACACTTTTCAGGAGTGGAGGGCGGGTAGACTAGCATTGTGTACAGGTTTATTTTCAAAATTTTAATGTTTTTGCATATCCAAATCCATGTAGTGAACTTGAGATAAAACCTGGACTAGGAGCAAACACTTCACAGGAGAAAAAACCCCACGCTGCCTGCGCACTGAGCCTTCAGAGCCACACGCCCCACATCTGGTGTGGGAATTGCCAAGTGCGTGCATTTCTGCAGGGATCTAACTGTCACAGGCTTTTCCTAGAGTTTATGCTTAACGGTTTCAGTTTCTAAAAGTAGAGCGAGTCTGCCCAGTGTATCCACACCAGAAAGTCCCTGCAGGCATTCAATCTGCCCTATAAATTAGTCTCACACCAGCTTCCCCTCCCAGATTCTGGAGCTTTGGCCGCATTGTGTTAATGCTTTGAATATTTTATATGCTTGCTAAAAAAAAAGAGGAAAAAGAGACAGATATTCCTAGTGTGTTCACAGACGGTAGTCACTGGTAAGTACTGGTCCTACTTACTATCAACAGGTACTTTTTAACTTAATTGAGTCCTTGACTAAATGCTTAATTCTGCCAACCTTCTCATCTTCTTTATTCTCCTGAAGGGGTCTTCCCAAGATTCTTCTTATTCTTAGAACTAATGCTTTTGTTTGTGAGATGTATAAGCCCAGTAGTCATGCCTTGATAACTTTAACAGCCTTAAGTAGATGCATTTTAGGGGTGGAGTAAAACATAGCATTTATAAAACTTAGACTCTTGAATAAAAGCAAAAGCATTTATTAGTCACATTCATAGGACTGTACATGTCTTTGCTCTGGATTTTTTTAATTGTCAAAGAACACATTTATAAGATACTTGGAAAATATAGAACAAAGTTACCTGTAGTTCCACTATATATAGTAATGTTTAAGTACATAAAATAAGGTTTATAGTTGGAGTTTCAATATCAAACTCTCAGAAATTAATAGAATGAATGTACATAGAAGTAGAAGAATACAGTAGGCCTGAAAAGCATTGTGAACCAATTCTACTTATGATATTGCATAGTGGGTCTTTACCTCTTGCTTTGAGGCAGCTGGTAACCAGGGGTCCAGGCCGAAGTGACTCAGAAACATCTTGGACTGTGACTTTGCCTCTTCCTTTGATGGTTTTCTGTAATTTTCATTTATTGACTACTCCCATGATGGTAAACAATTTCACGTGCCCAGACAGAAACGGAAGCTTCCAAGAGTGTTTTCTTTATTTTTTCCCTTGACATTGATTGGATGCTTGTCAGATAGAACTAATTGTTTAACTATTTTTTTTTTTTTACCATAAAAGGAGACACAGTCATCATTCCCAGTAATGTCAGTGGAGCCAGTCATTGAGAGAAATAAAACAGGCAAATATGCAAAAGGTGATACGCCCCTGAGGAAAGGGTTGGCCACCATCTATCTGATGCTCTTAAAAATAGGGTTGCTCACTTGCCTCACTGGCTGAAAAAGTAAAATTCATTTATTGGGTAAAATTTGAAAATTAAGAAAGATAGAACAAAATTTGCTCATAACTCCACATACTGAGTACCTCTGTTTCTAACATGTTACTATATTTTCTCCTGATCTTTCTTGAATGTGTGTGTTTTGACCATTTGGGGACATCCCTGGTGGTTCAGATGGCAAAGCATCTGTCTAGAATGCGGGAGACCTGGGTTCGATCCCTGGGTCGGGAAGATCCCCTGGAGAAGGAAATGGCAATCCACTCCAGTACTATTGCCTGGAAAATCCCATGGACAGAGGAGCCTGGTAGGCTACAGTCCATGGGGTTGCAAAGAGTCGGACACGACTGAGCGACTTCTCTTTCACTTTATATTCTACTTGGGTTGCATTACAGGTGGATTCTTAACCCTCTGAGGTACCAGGAAAGCCCTTACATTCATTTAACTTTGCAATTAATCATTTATGTGTTTTCTTGAAAATTCTTCACAAAACCCATTTTAATGGCTTAGTAACTGGACGTGGAACAACAGGCTGGTTCCAAATAGGAAAAGGAGTCTGTGAAGGCTGTATATTGTCACCCTGCTTCAACTTCTATGCAGAGTACATCATGAGAAACGCTGGGCTGGAAGATACACAAGCTGGAATCAAGATTGCCGGGAGAAATATCAATAACCTTAGATATGCAGATGACACCACCCTAATGGCAGAAAGTGAAGAGGAACTAAAAAGCCTCTTGATGAAAGTGGAATAGGAGAGTGAAAAAGTGGGCTTAAAGCTCAACATTCAGAAAACAAAGATCATGGCATCTGGTCCCATCACTTCATGGGAAATAGATGGGGAAACAGTGGAAACAGTGTCAGACTTTATTTTTTGGGCTCCAAAATCACTGCAGATGGTGACTGCAGCCATGAAATTAAAAGACGCTTACTCCTTGGAAGGAAAGTTATGAGCAACCTAGATAGCATATTCAAAAGTAGAGATATTACTTTGCCGACTAAGGTCCATCTAGTCAAGGCTATGGTTTTTCCTGTGGTCATGTATGGATGTGAGAGTTGGATTGTGAAGAAAGCTGAGCACCGAAGAATTGATGCTTTTGAACTGTGGTGTTGGAGAAGACTCTTGAGAGTCCCTTGGACTGCGAGGAGATCCAACCAGTCCATTCTGAAGGAGATCAGCCCTGGGATTTCTTTGGAAGGAATGATGCTGAAGCTGAAACTCCAGTACTTTGGCCACCTCATGCGAAGAGTTGACTCATTGGAAAAGACTCTGATGCTGGGAGGGATTGTGGACAGGAGGAGAAGGGGACGACAGAGGATGAGATGGCTGGATGGCATCACTGACTCGATGGACATGAGTTTGAGTGAACTCCGGTAGTTGGTGATGGACAGGGAGGCCTGGCATGCTGCGATTCATAGGGTCACAAAGAGTCGGACACGACTGAGGGAATGAACTGAATAATCTCCTGTGTGGTATTTCCCTACTGTTTGACATTTTATTTCCAACTTTTCACCTTTACAAAATTTACAGTTGTGAATACCTTTGTACTAAAGCCATTGTATGTGTGTGTGTGTGTGTGTGTGTGTGTGTGTGTATGTATCTCAGATTATTTGTTTTGGATAGATTTCTAGCATAAATATTGCTTGTTCCAAAGGCTGTATCCACACGCATTATAGAACTGATTTGTTAAAGGGTTGTAAGCAAATTATAGTTTACACTTTCACCACTCCTTTGATCAAAGTCTTATTTATAAAATCTATTTGTGTAGCAGACTAGGGGTAGGTTTTCAAGTACGAGTATAAATGTGAGTTTTGAAAAAGAATTTACATAGGAGCTCTTCAGTAACGTGGTATGTGGTGTGCCCTTTCACAGTGACATGAGATTAAATATGGAAATGTTAATATTAGAAGAAGACTTAATTGCCAGGTACTTCTGTTGATCAGTGAATTACCTCATCATACTTGTGCGTATAAGCACTCAGAATCTAAAAGAATTTAGTACAGACTAATGAGAAGTAGACCTTTTCCATCCTGTTTGTTCTTGGTTATTTATTTCTTCCTAATGATTGTGTGGTTTTTCTAAGAGTCTTACAGAGCTGGACAGAGGCTATGTCTTTTTGCTTTCTCCTTTCATGTTCATCCTTAGATATTCAACATAGACAGCATATTAAAGAGCAGAGACGTTACTTTGCCGACAAAGGTCCATCTAGTCAAAGCCATGGTTTTTCCAGTAGTCATGTATGGATGTGAGAGCTGGACCATAAAGAAAGCTGGGCAGTGAAGAATTGATGCTTTTGAACTCTGGTGCTGGAGAAGACTCTTGAGAGTCTCCTGGACTGCAAGGAGATCCAACCAGTCCATCCTAAAGGAAATCAGTCCTATTGGAAGGACTGATGATGAAGCTGAAAATCCAATACTTTGGCCACCTGATGAGAAGAGCTGACTTATTAGAGAAGACCCTGATGCTGGGAAAGATCGAAGGCAGGAGGAGAAGGGGATGACAGAGGGTGAGATGGTTGGATGGCATCACTGACTCGATGGACATGAGTCTGAGCAAGCTCCAGGAGTTGGTGATGGACAGGGAAGCCTGGCGTGCTGCAGTCCATGGGATTGCAAAGAGTCGGACAAAACTGAGAAACTGAACTAAACTGATAGGTACTCATCATTTTTCATGTGCTGCTCTTGCCCTTAAGTGCTTGGGGTGCACTTGGAAGGAGGTCTTGAGAGCTCCAGTTCAGTAGTTTATAGAGCAGGGAGGAAAAATGGGACCAGCTTGAGGAAACGGTAGTGGAAGCAACCAGTCATAAACCTACCAACCAAGTTACCTGTATGAGAAATGCAGGACAAATATCTAATTCCCTAGTTAGAGAAAGTGAAAGTGAAGTCGCTCAGTTGTGTCCGACTCTTTGCGACCCTGCGGACTGTAGCCCACCAGGCTCCTCTGTCCATTGGATTCTTCAGGCAAGAATACTGGAGTGGGTTACCATTTCCTTCTCCAGGGGATCTTCCAAACCGAGGGATCGAACCCGGGTCTCCTGCATTAGAGGCAGATGCTTTAACCTCTGAGCCACCAGGGAAGCCTAGTTAGAGAGGCATCAGCCAAAATATCTTGGAGTCTAGGAATTTTCATACAAAGTTTTATTTCTAATACGAGTCATCCTGAGATGACCTTTGAGGGTGCTTAAGCACTGAGTCTATATCAATTGCTTTACTTTATCTGTCGCTATTTTTAACTCCAGGTTTTTGTTCTACAGGCTTTTACTGGATTGATTCTAACTCCTTACCTTATCTTTTTGATTATAGTTTTATTTTCTTCTTTTTAATTGTTTTGTAAAATTTTAGCTTTATTTTCCATTGTATGGGAATACATCTATAGATGGCTTTACAGTTTGCAATTCTGTTTCCTACACAGAGTAAACATTCTACTCTGTAAGTAGCATTTCTCATGAGATTTGCCAGTGAGAATGATCTCAATCATGTGTGTGATACAGTGCTCGACTCCAATTATTTATTTTTTCTGTGTCTGTTTATATTTGATGTCTGGAAACCCTACACTTTAATTCTTTAAATCAGTCCACAGAGTGAGTTTTCAAGCAGTGCGTGTTTTGATGTCAGCATATCTGAATTCATGTACCAACTACCTCTTACTAATACATATGATATTTATGCAACAGGACTTGGTTCATAGTAAGCGAAAGTGAAATGGAAGTGAAAGTCGCTGAGTGGTGTTCAGCTCTTTGCGACCCCATGAGGAGTAGCCCACAAAGCTCCTCTGTCCATGGAACTCTCCAGGCAAGAACACTGGAGTGGGTAGCCTATCCCTTCTCCAGGGCGTCTTCCCAACCCAGAAATCAAACCGGGTCTCCTGTATTGCAGGCGGATTCTTTACCAGCTGAGCTACCAGGGAAGCAGTTCATAGTAAGCACTCAATAAGTTTTTATTTTTACCTTGTCATGTTTATTTAGTATTTACTATGTATATAGCAATTGAATAGATGTTTCAAAGGTATATTTGATTAACACAGTAGATTTTTCTCTGAGTGGGAGATAAAATGTATTAAATTATAACCCATAAATTGTCTTCTAATGTCAACATTTTAAAAAATTATTTGTTTTGGACTGTCACTGCTGCATGAGGGCTCTCCCTTGAGGTGAGTGGGGCTAGTCTCCACTGCAGCGCGCAGCTCCGCATTGCAGTGGCCTCTCTCGTCGCGGCACGCAGGCTCTAGGGTGCAGGCTCCATAGTTGTGGCACGCAGGCTTAGTTGCCCCAGGAGGTGTGGAATATTCTCAGACCAGGGATTGAACCCATATTGCCCACCTTGGCATGCGGATTCTTAACCATTGGACCACCAAGGAGGCCCTAACGACATCTTTTGTTCTTTGAAATTATTCCTCTACTTGACATATTGTCTTCTACCCTGATTCCTTCTGAGCTGGGGTGCTGGTCCTCATAGTTTGGTACCACAGCCACCAAGGGAAAGTGCTGCCCAGGACACACCCCAAACCTGCTGCCAGTAGGTCTCAGGCAATTGTGAGGTCTCCTAGCTGGTGTTGCTGGTGGCCCAGAAAGTAAAGAATCTGCCTGCAATGCAGGAGAGCTGGGTTCGATCCCTGGGTTGGGAAGATCCCTGGAGAAGGGAATGACTACTCCACTCCAGTAATCTTGCCTGGAGAATTCCATGGACAGAGGAGCCTGGTGAACTATAGACCATGGAGTCCCAAAGAGTAGGGCGCAACTGAGAGATGAACACTTTCGCTACTTTAACCAGAGCTTACACACATCATTACCCTTATACAGGTAAGAGGGATGTGCAGCCAACATTCCCCTTCTTTGGCTCCCACCAAGGCAAACCCCCAGTAGAAGTGACACGTGGGGTGGATCCTGCAGTGTGAGGAGGAGATGCTCTGAGCAGGAGCGCATTCCAGGCGGAAGAAGCCACTAGTGCAGGAGAACAGGTGCCTTGGGGGTAAGTGGAAGAAATTCCCTGTGACTGTTGTGTAGAAGAGCAGTGGGGAAGGAGGTGGGAGGTAAGAATGTTACTATCCTGGGCTTTTTCCTGACAGTAATAAGTTGCTAAGGAAGCGCTAGCAGGAGGTGCAGAAAACCAAATGCTTGTCCAACAAAGATCCTTCTGGCGGCTGTAAGAGTTTACAGGGGATGGAAGTTGGAGAGTCAATGGTGGCCTTGTCCAGGCTAGTGGCAGGGGACATAGAGAGAAGTGGGCTGATTTGAGGGATCCTTAGGAAAGCTAAGGAAGAAGTTGTTGAATATAATTTTGAGTTTTCTACTTCAAATGACTGAATCCACAGTTAAGACAGGAAGCATATTCACCTGCGGGGGATGGGCATAGTGGGGGAGCGGGCGGGCTGGCAGCCACATATGGAAGCTGTTTGTTTGGTTTGAAATATTCAGTGCGGGTGCCTACATCCACCACATAAAACACACACCTGTTAGGCCTCCGTGTCCCTGGCAGAAGAGGGGATGATGTCAAGAGGCACAGGCCCTTCGGATTAGCCATCGCCTTGGTGTATTTCTTGTGAGTATCCTCCTAAAATAAACTGATATAAAGGCTGAGAAACCAAAGGCTCCTTTTGTCTATTATTTTGATGTCTTGTGCCTTGGAGTGACAGAGGAGCATTTCCTGAGCAGGGTCGAGAGCGACAGCAATTGCAAAAGTGACACCACGTATGCTGAGTCACGGCCGTGTTGACCAGGCAAAACCTTGCACCCAGAGAGCACATGTGTAACCAGCAAACCACGTGGGCGGGCGCTGGACACACCTGTTGGAAATACGCACAGAGTTCGCTTCCCTACCGTTGACTCCTGATAATGTGAAGGCAAAGGAGGGTTTAGTGACAGGCAGTCTGTCGCATAAAGAGACTGATTGCTTTCTCATTCTTCCCTGGATTTTCACTTTTTTCTAAAGTTCACAGATGTGCCCTTGATGCGGTCTGGGGATTTTTGTGAACTGCTGGAAAATTTCACTCACACACTCACGGTTCCAATGAACACAAAATACCTCTTCCAGGGAGCAGTTGCCAATAAGCAGTATTTTTAGAGGTACAGGTCACAGTTTCTGTTTTCCTCTATTGTGACCGTTAATGGGCCCTGAATGATTGAGAAACAGCCTCTGATGAAAGGCATTGCCCACTGCTTCGTTATACGCTCTGGGCAGTAAACGTTTACCGCACTTTAGGCTTCAGCTAACACGTCATTAAACAAGCTCCGATCGCGTAGCTGTTACTCCCTCAACCATGTTTGTCGTTTCTCTGAGTCTGTAATAGAGCATCAGTCCTTGCGGTTTCTACAGCTAAATGTCCCCTCACCAGGATGTCACACCGTCTGTGTGCATGCTTTCTCCAGATGTATTCCTGTTCACTTTCTGAATTCTTTGGTAAACTCTGCCACTCAAGCAGAGACTGTCCCTGTTTCCAGCCGTATTCTTTAATGTGTTGCTTAAAGGAATTCTTTGCTGTGTGATGTGAGGTGAAAACCACCCAGCACACAGCCCTAAACCATGAGCTGCTGTGACATTTTATGACACAGAATGCACACCCTATCCTGGTTGGCTGGACACAGAGTTCCTCTGGGAATTGGAAGACTACAATTTCTGGTTATCTGAAAAGAGCAGAAATCTCTTTTCCTTTCCTATCATAGGAGCAGCGAGAGCAAACTTTCTCACTGTCCAACTCTGAAGGGAACACTTTCTCTTATTTTTTTTTTTCTGGGTTTGAAAATGAAAAAAGGAAATGCTCACTATTGCACACAGTCCCAGCTGCTATAATGTTAGTGGTAGAAATTACGACCATCAGCGATTAGAGGGGAGAAGTGGTTCAGGTGCCATCGGCTTTCTGTAAGCCTGGCCATAAAAATAAAGTGCCTCTTTTGGCATGCTTGGGCATTATTTGGGGGTTAAGAATGGAGACAGGGGGAAAAGTCTGAAACATAAACACATGCTTTTCATCCTGACACACCAGGTTAACATTATTTTCCACAGCTGCAGCTGAGAAGGGTTAGTATCTTTTCATCTATTTTCTAAAGCAACACAATAACATTTTTTTTTTTTTTTGCCAGCTAACCTGGACATCTAGCACTCCTTCCTACAGAGCATCCACTTGTATAAATGGATGAGGTTCATTTCCACGGGTTTATACAAAGGCCAGAAAACATCTTCTTGCCTAAAGGTCAAGCCTGGCATCATTGCACATGGCTTTGCTCAAGCCCAGACCTCGCCAGGTGGCTTCAAAGTGCCAGGTCAGAACCCAAGTGCAAAATAAGCTACCACAGTTGGCACCGAGCTTCCATGATAATTCCCTGGGCAAAGATTGAAGCAAAGGACAATTCTGTGGACAGTCAGTTCGGAAAAGCATATTTCTGGTAGAAAGGAAGACTCGTGGAGGGAGAATTTTTTTTTTCTCTCCTTCTCTTCCCAGAAGAATCCTTTGCTTACGTTTCCTGAGTCCCAGAAACTCTAATAAATTCCAAATGCTAGAGAATTTCAAGAAGGTTCATTTGAATGTCATCAGCTAATCAGATTCTGTGCCTCCTCTTTTGGGAAAGGATCATAATTTATTTTTCCTGCATTTGTGGATAAATATACTGTAAATGATAAATATATGTGGACATCTCTTTCCTACTGAGAAAGGACACACTCTTCCACCATCAGTTTTCTTACGTTTTCTCAAGAATTTAACCAAGTTACATTTTTGCATTCCCATGGCATATCTTATGGCCAGCATGTATTAGGATTATTGAAGGATGAGTCTTTCTACTCCTCTGGATGGTAAGCCTTTAGCTGCTAAGTTCCAGGGACTCCCTCATCCCTGGAACCCATTCCCAGTATCCTGAGACCCCTCCTCCTATGGTGCACAGAACATGTTACCCATAATAGGTGCTGAAGTCTTGTTTACTGATTGAGAGCACATTGAACAGAGCCCCCACAGGACGCCATTCATACTCTGCTGAAAAGCATTTGCTGTCAGAATTCACTGAATGATAATCCCTCCCCACACCCCCACACCACCCCATCCCTAGGTATTCTATTAGAGGCATGCTGCTAAAATCGTGTGCAGAAGCTAACTCGAAACTGTCATGATAAGAATCATTGAGAAAGAGCTAAAAAGCCGCTTTGCCCAAGGATTATCACTTCTGGTTCAGTATGGAAGCAGGGAGGCTGGTTAGCTTCTCACAGAAAGGAGTGAGGCTGCTTGGACTGGCTTCAGAGGGAAGACCACTGAGAACTGCTCAATACTTGTCCCCAAGTTTCATTTCTGATTCCATGGCAACCTTGCAAAAGTTTCAGGAACAAGTCAGAGCAAACTATAAAATAAACCTCACGCCAGGCTTGAGCCCAGAACCTTTGTCATAAGAATTACTGAGTTAAGGGAGGGGCATTTTTAATTTTCTAATTTGTTTTTATTTAAATGGACCAACATGCTTATTTCCCTAGGTGACTTATAACCTAGTGAGAATTTACTTATAAGATAATATTATGATATTGTGTATACTGTTTTGAAAACCTTCTAAATGTGATTGCTTTCCTGGTGAAATCAAGCATTCTAAGGTTTGTCTTTTTTTTTTTTTTTTCTTTTTTATTCTTTACCTACAGATGCTATTTTTGTTGTTGAAGTATAGTGGATTTACAATGTTGTGTTAGTTTCTGGTGTATAGCCAAGTGATTTCTTTTCATACTTTTCCCACTCTGGTTTATCACAGAACATTGACTATAGTTCCCAGCACTATACAAGAGGACCTTATTGTTTATCCAGCCTATATATAATTGCACATGTGTGTGTGTGTTTGCTCAGTACCTCAGTCATGTCCACATCTTTGCAGGTCCATGGACTGTAGCCTACCAGGGTTTCCATTCCCTGCTCCAGAGGGTCTTCCCAACCCAGACTGAACTCAGGTCTCCAGCATCTCCTGCATTGGCAGGTGGATTCTTTACCACTGCACCACCTGACACTGTGTATTCGTCAATAAGGAATTGTGGTGTTTTGTCTGCTTCATTTTTGTAGTTCATTGCATTTGTTTTATTAGCTACCTGTAACTAAAGTAAACAGTCTGAGAATTACATATTTAAGTGAAACAAAAACTTTTCAATAGCCTGCTTTGCAGAGGTTTGCTTCTAGGATCCTCCCAGCGTGAAGATCTCATCCTGAGAATGAGGTCGGCCCACTGGGGGAAACAGTGATGTTTGAAGCCCACTTAGTGTTGGGTAACAATCGTATGAGTTTACAAGGTTTTTCAGTGTTTTGCTTGTCTATGCTTGTGCCTGGGGTACAAGAGAGAAATAACCTTTATCTCCGGGAGCCTCTTCCTCTATTTCTCGTAGTTATCAGACAGCAATTATCAGGTATCTCAAGGTACCTCTTGTACCACCTTTGAAAGTGAAGACTCTCATTTCAATCACCTTCTTGTGCCCCCTTGCACCAGATGCTTAGCAGCAGGGGCAGGTCCTCACATCCTGGACCACTGACTGTCTTGACCCGGAGCTCTTGCTGTGGTCACCAAAGCCCATGGAGCCAGGCAGGAAAGAGGGCACCAATACAGCTGCTGCCCCGTCAGCCCAGTGGCCACTGATGCTCAGCCCTGTGGGGTGGGGACCAGGTGAGAGGAAGCGCACGGTGTGGACCACCAAGCATTATTCAGCAAAAGAGGCAGGAAATGCCCAGTTCCTGGTGGAGGACCGCAGAGCCACCCCACCCCAGGACAAGAGTGCCTATAGGAAAGATGGGCCCTGGGGTGAATTAGCTCCACCCCCCTGCAGCCCTCGGCTCTCGGCTGTGGGACGGTTCGCACCTCCATTGTGCTCGGGTTGCCTGGCTTCAGACTGCCGCTCTCCTACCTACTGATCGTGCCACCTCAGGAAGATGCCTCAAGCTTTCCTCAGCCCTGTGTCTGCCTCTATAAAATAAATGTAAAGTCATTGCCAATCTCAGAGTGCTGAGAAGTTTCCTTGGATACTAGAAAGCATCCCAGCTCACTCCTGTGAAGAGCGTCACCTGAGCCAGGGGGTTAGCATATTCGCATGGTATTGTCTGTTGAGCTCCATCTTTGCTGTTGAACTCATTAACTTCTATGTGGCTTCCTTCCATCAAGAGTGTTTTCGAGGGTCTTCTATGCTTGCATGCTAACTTGCTTCAATCATGTCCGACTCTTTGTGACCCTGTGGACTGTAGCCTGCCAGGCTCCTCTGTCCATGGGATTCTCCAGGCAAGAATACTGGAGTGGGCTGCCTTTTCCTACTCCAGAGGATCTTCTCGACCCAGGGATTGAACATATCCCTTATGTCTCCTGCATGCAGGCAGGCATGTTCTTTAGAGCTGGCGCCACCTGGGAAGCCCTGCCAAATCCTTTGCAGTAAATTAATTTTTAAATTGAAATCCGGAGGCTGCCTCATGTGGAACACCTCCGTGTGGAGGTGTGCCTTCCTTTATCTTGTGCTTTGGCAAAGGTAAAAAAATGCCAACCCAGTCCCCCACACAACAAGAAGTGCAGAAGTGTGACTTTTCCTTGACTGGTTTTGTATGTGTTTCTTTTAAAGCAGAAGAGAGTGCTTGTTTAGAGTTTTAAGCATGAAACCATGTGGCATGATGTTCATAATTTTACATGAACTTTCACATGGAATCTTGTCAGCAGAATTCAGAAATCCAAGAGTGGATAGCAAGCACAGGTGTGCATGGGAAGGGGGTGGGGTGGGAGAGAGGGCCATGGTCAGGAAGCTTGGGATTCAGCTTTGGTTCATCCATTTAAATGACGTGTGTGTGTGTGTGTGTGTGTGTGTGTGTGTGTGTGTGTGTGTGTGTGTGTGTGTGTAATCCTGGTGCTGTGTGTTTTAGGAGATCCAGAAAAGAATCATAGATTTTATCCTCATGAAGCTTATACAGTCAGGAAGGCAACGCACGATGTATACCTGGGAACTTTACATCCAAAGAACCTCACACGTACCTGGCACCTGGAAACTCTGCATTGCTTACTTTTTGTCCCCAGAACAAATAAAAATGAGAAATTACAATTAAATGTTAAAACCAAGTTTCTATAGGTGCCCTAAGAGATGTAAAATTCTGCAGCTGCTGCTGTTGCTGCTAAGTCGCTTCAGTCGTGTCCGACTCTGTGCGACCCCATAGACGGCAGCCCACCAGGCTCTGCCGTCCCTGGGATCCTCCAAGCAAGAACACTGGAGTGGGTTGCCATTTCCTTCTCCAGTGCATGAAAGTGAAAAGTGAAAGTGAAGTCACTCAGTCATGTCTGACTTTGTGACCCCATAGACTGCAGCCCACCAGGCTCCTCCATCCATGGGGTTTTCCAGGCAAGAGTGTTGCAGTGGGGTTCCAGAGAGAGAAGGAAAAAATGGAGTCCCCAGTGATGTGCAGGATGTGTGGCTTTGTGGGCAGATGCCCCACCTGCAAAGGCTGTAAGGTAGGAAGATTTAGCACACAGGGGTGTAATTGTGAGCAGTTTATTTTCATGAAATGAAAGTGGTGAGAGAGGAGGTCAAAAAGTAGTTAGGCTCCAGTTCAATCATGACTTTGAATGTTAGGCTTGGAAATTTGATTCTCTAGGCTATGAGGACCCAAGGTGCTTCAGGGGGATGGATTATTAAAATGATCCAGAAAATTTCTGGTATTGAACACAGCAAGAGTAAGCATTGACTCATCTGGCAATGAGCCTAGGAAGGAGGGGATCAGAGAACCTGGGAGACAACACTGATGCTATACATTTTGAGCGCTAGTGGCAGACAACGGTGCCAGCACTGAGCGGGCAGTCCAGAAGGCAGTGCTGGATTGACAGGGAAGGGGGTGATCTATGAGGCTGAAGGTTCTGGCAGGACATTCAATGCCAGGACTCATGAGTGATCTCCAGTGGGCAGATCCTTCAAATATAGAAGATACTGAAGCCCTGGAATTCATTGCCAAGGGAGGAAGTGCCAGTGGACAGGAGACTCTCCTTGACTGACACTCCCCTTCACAGAGCAAGAACCTACAAGAGGCGATGGGAGAACAATGGAGTGAAGACCTTTACTCGTCAAGGAAGCCGCAGGGCAGAGAGTATCAGGAGAAAAAGTGCAGATAAGAATTGTATTGTTGAGAATAAATACGGAGCCTGAGAACAGATGCTGAGTTTGGTGACCTAAAGGAAACCGGTGACCCTTAATGAGGGTGAAAGAGTGATGTCCCTGAAAGACACGCTGGGAGATCCAGTAGGAGATCTGGGAGGGCCGTCTGGCAGGACGTGGAAGCCCTGAGCTGGGAAAACTTGTATCAGGATGTTGAGAGGATGGTGATCTTTGAATTACCCTAATTCCATTCCCTTAGATGGCATCAACTTCACCTGGCAGTTGAGGGGAAGAGTAAAATTGGAGTAACTTTGTAAAAACATGGAGACTGCAACAGAACTATAAACTGAAAGAAAGGACCCCACACACCTTAGGAATTGATTGTGAAAAATAGCGGTGAGGACTGAAAGATCCCAAAGCAAGGGATAGCCTGTGAGATCAAAGACACACTTGTGAGTCCCAGTGTTTTGAGCTCTGTGGGTACAGATTCCTGTTCACAGGTTGGGGTTGGATGTGTCTCCCCTGCAGCTAGGAACCGGCCGTGAGCAGAGCCCCTGGGCTGGGGGAGCTGTGTCAGGGTGCAGCCTCGTGTTGGCCCATGGAATGTGGCCGGCCTGCCCGCGGAATGACTTTACTATCCTCCTTTGGGACACCTCTCAGTAACAGGAGAGGAACAGACTGTCTCCTCAAGAGCTCCTCGAGGTAGAAAAGGAACTCAGACTCTCAGCTGTGCCTTCAGCAAGGGGTTAGGTCCTCCTAAACTTGTCTTGTATATAAAAGGTAGGAATCGATACAAGTATTTTGTGGATCTGAGAACTACAGTAGGATATTTGGGGTATCATTCAGGAGCTGCTGGGACATGTTTATTACCAATGCTGAGTAAGAACTGCTTCAGAGTAAAATATTGGGGAAGGTATAATAAAGATCTGCCTAATGCTACAACTAAGAACCAATATATAGACGACACCATCCTAAGATCACACTCAAATGCTATAATAAACGTGGTTATTTTCATTATTTCATTGAAGTATAGTTGACTTACAGCACTGTGTTAATTTCTGCTGTATAGCAAAGTGATTCAGTTATACACATATATACATTTTCTTCATGTTCTTTTCCAGTATGGTTTATCACAGAATACTGAAAATATTCCTTGGGCTATATAATAGGACTCTGTTGTTTATCCAGTCTTTATGTAATAGTTTGCATCTGCTAATCCCAGACTCGCAGTCCAACCCTCCCCTATCCCCGCTCCCCTCTGCAGCCACAAGTCTGTTCTCTCTGTCTGTGAGCCTGTTTCTGTTTTGTAGATGAGTTCATTTCTGTCATATTTTAGTTGCCATGTATAAGTGATATAGAGGAGGGCATGGCAACCCACTCCAATGTCATTGCCTGGGGAATGTCCTGGACTGAGGAGCCTGTCGGGCTACAGTCCGCAGGATTGCAGGTTCGGACATGGCTGAAGTGACGGAGCATAGCACATAGGTGGTATCATGGTGTTTGTCTTTGACTTGTTTCATTTAGTATGATAATCTCTAGGTCCATCCATGTTGCTGCAAGTGGCATCTTTCATTCCTTTGCATGACCTAGTCGTATTCCATTGTGTGTACAAAATGTGATTATTACAATAAACATTGTCAGCATTAATAGAAATGGTGAAGACATGTCATCCCACTTACTACTCTGTATGTAATTGAGGAATAGTGGGGGCACAGTGCAGTTTATCCTAATTTAACAAAGACTCAGTTCATGTGAGAAAAACGATCCAGTATATTCGTTTTAAATACCAAAGACCCTCAAACTCAAGCGTTTACTTGAGTATATGTTACTCAAAATTGGATTCTAAAAATACGAAACCAACATGTTGCTGGAGCACAAGTACAAAGGCAGATGAAAATACAGTCTAAAAACAGAGACAGTAATTCAGAAAATGCATTAAAATTGAGCATAATCATGGAAGCAGAATTAAAGCTGGACTGGAACATTGGAGTGTCCAATGTCAGCCTCCTGGTTATAATTGGGAAAAGGGCTCCAAGGTCCCCAAGACCCCACTAAATGAGGCAGACAAATCAATCAGTGCCCCTTCTATAAATCAGTAGGGCACGTTAAACTGACACGATATTATGTTTTTACAGTCATCAGTTAAATGTTTAAAAAATATTTGTGCTCGGTTTGAATGAAGCTTAACTCACAGGGAGTATAGAATAGCCTATTTCATCACAAGAGTTAGGAAAATTTGTGAATAAGCATTCACACAGTCTTATTTAAACTTGTGCTGAATGTGAAGAAATGCTGATTGATAAAAGACCCATTGAGAATTCATATGTATCTTTGGGATGATTTTAAAAATTGACTTGCTCTCTCCATTTTCTAAAATTATAATCTCACAATTCAATAAATTTCATGGACACTAAGTAATACAGACTGCATTATTACCATAAGGAGACTTTAAGAATTTTAAGAACCTGTATTTGTTTATTATTCAAAGTGAGTATATTGCATGGAAGAAACATTTAGGAAGGGTATTTTTCTGAGTTTTGTTCATTTTAGTTGTGTTCCTAGTGCATATGTGGCTGTTTCGATTATTGGGCTTGTGAAAGCTAAGATCAGTGAATTTGAAATTTACATAAATGTTGCCATTAATATTCACATTATTAAACTATATGCATTAGTTATAACAAATGTGTTATATCTGACTTGTATTTTACAGAAATGTTGTATTGCACTCGGTGGGTGAGTCTCTTGACCTTGATGTGTTGGCAATGATTTTAGAGGTTTTTTTTTTTTTTTTTTTTTACTTTATTTTACTTTACAATACTGTATTGGTTTTGCCATACATTGACATGAATCCACCACGGGTGTGCATGTGTTCCCAAACATGAACCCCCCTCCCACCCTGTATCATCTCTCTGTATCATCCCCGTGCACCAGCCCCAAGCATCCTGTATCCTGCATCGAACATAGACTGGCAATTCGTTTCTTACATGATAGTACACATGTTTCAACGCCAGAGGTTTTAATAAAGAATTAGTTGACTTGTTTCCTATTTCCCTGTATTACTTCAGTTGGATATGTGTGTGTGCTTTGTTAGATATGCCACACACTCTGAAGAGAGTTAATGTCTATGAATTTGTTCATTCTGTGACAGTTGATGTCCATTATTTCATGATTTGAAAATCTGAGTAGTTAGATATGTGCATGATATAAAGAGGCAATTAATATTCATCTGGTGATAAAGCTGGTAAAAATTGCAAATCTGTTAGTAAAAATACCAAAACTTTACAATGAAATCATGACATCACATCATTGGGTTCATATTTTTTCATAATTTGAAGCAATTTTTTAAAAATAAAGTCACTACTAAAATCAAAGCTATTAATTCTTATTCAGTTCAGTTGCTCAGCCATGTTCAACTCTTTGCAACCGCATGGACTGCAGCATGCCAAGCTTCCCTGTCCATCACCAACTCCCAGAGCTTGCTCAAACTCATGTCCATTGAGTTGGTGATGCCATCCAACCATCTCATCCTCTGTCATCCCCTCTCCTCCTGCCTTCACTCTTTCCTAGCATCAGGGTTTCTTCCAATGAGTCAGTTCTTTGCATCAGGTGGCCAAAGTATTGGAGCTTCAGCTTTAGCATCAGTCCTTCCAAAGAATATTCAGAAATGATTTCCTTTAGGATTGGCTGGTTTGGTCTCCTTCATGACCAAGGGACTCTCAAAAGTCTTCTCCAACACCGCAGTTCAAAAACATCATTTCTATGGCAGTTAGCTTTCTTTATGGTCCAACTCTCACATCCATACATGGCTACTGGATAAACCATAGGTTTGATTATATAGACCTTTGTCAACAAAGTAATGTCTCTGCTTTTTAATATGCTGTCTATGTTTGTTATAGCTTTTCTTCCAAGGAGGAAGTGTCTTTTAGTTTCATGGCTGTAGTCAATCTGCTGTGATGTTGGAGCCCAAGAAAATAAAGTCTGTTACTGTTTCCATTGTTCCCCCTTCTATTTGCCATTAAGTGATGGTCCCAGATGCTGTGATCTTAGTTTTCTGAAAGTTGAGCTTTAAGCCAACTTTTTCACTCTCCTCTTTCACTTACATCAAGAGGCTCTTTATATAGAACAGTCTTTTGGACTCTGTGGGAGAGGGAGAGGGGGGGATGATTTGGGAGAATGACATTGAAACATGTATAATATCATAAATGAAATGAATCGCCAGTCCAGGTTTGATGCAGGATACTGGATGCTTGTGGCTGGTGCACTGGGACGACCCAGAGGGATGGTACGGGGAGGGAGGAGGGAGGGGGGCTCAGGATGGGGGACACGTGTATACCTGTGGCAGATTCATGTTGATGTGTGGCAAAACCAATACAATATTGTAATGTAATTAACCTCCAATTAAAATAAATAAATTTATATATACAAAAAAAGAGGCTCTTTAGTTCTTATCGCTTTCTGCCATAAGGGTGGTGTCGTCTGTGTATCTGAGGTTGTTTATGTTTCTCCCAGCAATCTTGATTCCAGCTTGTGCTTCATCCAGTCCAGCATTTCACGTCATGTACTTTGCATGTAAGATAAATAAGCCGAGTGACAATATGCAGCCTTGATGTACTCCTTTCCCAATTTGGAACCAGTCCATTGTTCCATGTTCAATTCTAACTGTTGCTTCTTGATCTTCATACATATTTCTCAGGTGGCAAGTCAGGTGGTTTGGTATTCCCATCCCTTCAAGAATTTTCCACAATTTGTTGTGATCCACACAGTCAAAGACTTTAGCATAGTCAATGAAGCTGAAGTAGAGGTTTTTCTGGAATTCTCTTGCTTTTTTGATGATCCAACGGCTGTTGGCAATTTGACCTCTGGTTCCTCTGCCTTTTCTAAATTCAGCGTGAACATCTGGAAGCTCTCGGTTCATGTACTGTTATAGACTATCTTGGAGAATTCTGAGCATTACTTTGCTAATGTGTGAAACAAATGCAATTGTGCAGTAGTTTGAAATTCTTTGGCATTGCCTTTTTTTGAGATTGGAATGAAGCTGAATTTTCCAGTCCTGTGGCCACTGCTGAGTTTTCAAAATTTTCTGGCATATTGAGTACAGCACTTTTAACAGCATCATCTTTTAGAATTTGAAGTAGCTCAGCTGGAATTTCATCATCTCCACTAGCTTTGTTCATAGTGATACTTCCTAAGGCCCACTTTACTTCACACTTCAGGATGTCTGGCTCTAGGTGAATGATCACACCATCATGGTTATCTGGGTCATTAAGATCTTCTTTGTATAGTTCTTCTGTGTATTCTTGCTGCATCTTCTTAATTTCTTCTGCTTCTGTTAGGTCCATACCATTTCTGTCCTTTATTGTGCCCATCTTTGCATGAACTGTTCCCTCTGTATCTCTGATTTTCTTCAAGAGATCTCTAGTCTTTCCCCTTCTATTGTTTTCCTCTATTTCGTTGCATTGATCACTTAGGAAGGTTTTCTCATCTCTCTTTGCTGTTCTTTGGAAGTCTACATTCAGATGGATATATCATTCCTTTTCTCCTTCGCTTGTCATTTCTCTTTTCTCTCAGCTATTTGTAAGGTTTCCTTGGACAACCATTTTGCCTTTTTGCATTTCTTTTTCTTGGGGATGGTTTTGACCACCACATCCTGTACAATGTTATGAACCTCCGTCCATAGTTCTTCAGGAACTCTATCAGATCTGATGTCTTGGATCTGTTTGTCACTTTCAGTGTATAATCATAAGGGATTTGATTTAGGTCCTAATTAAATGATATAGTGGTTTTCCTTACTTTCTTCAATTTAAGTCTGAATTTTGCAATAAGGTGTTCATGATCTGAGCCACAGTCAAAACCAGGTCTTGTTTTTGTGACTGTATAGAGTTTCTCCATCTTCAGCTGCAAAGAATATAACCTATCTGATTTCAGGATTGACCACCTGCTGATGTCCATGTGTAGAATTGTTTCTTGTGTTGTTGGAAGAGGGTGTTTCCTATGACCAGTGCATTCTCTCGGCAAAACTCTGTTAGCCTTTGCCCTGCTTCATTTTTGGCTCCAAGGCCAAACTTCCTTTTTTCTCCAGATATTGCTTGAATTCCTATTTTTGCATTTGAGTCCACTATGATGAAAAGGACATCTTTTTGTGTGTGTGTGTTATTTCTAGAAGGTCTTATATGTCTTCAAAGTATTGTTCAAATTCAGCTTTTTCAGCACTAGTGGTTGGAACATAAACTTGGATTACTGTGATATTGAATGGTTTCCCTTGGAAATGAGCTGAGATCATTCTGTCATTTTTGAGACTGCACCCGAGTACTGCATTCTAGACTCTTTTGTTGACTGTGAGAGCTACCCTATTTCTTCTAAGGGATTCTTGCCTGCAGTAGTAGATATAAAATCATCTGAATTAAGTTCACCCATTTCAGTCCTATTCAGTTCACTGATTCCTAAAATGTCAGTCTTCACTCTTGCCATCTCTTGTTTGACCACTTCTAATTTACCTTGATGCTTATTCCAAGGCTATTTTATTTTTAATTTTTTTAAATTTTGTAGTAAGGTACAGCCAGTTAATAATGTTGTGATAGTTTCAAATGAACAGTGAAGCGACTGAGCATTCTCCCCCAACCCCTCCTATCCAGGCTGCCACATAACATTGAGCATTGTTACAGGTGCTATACAGTAGATATTGCTGGTTACCCATTTTAAATGCAGTAGTATGTGCATGTCCAATCCCCTAATTCCCAACTATCCCTTCCCCATATTCTTCCCCACTCACAACCGAATGTTCTCTATGAGTCCTTTTCTGTTTTATACGTAAGTTAATTTGTGTCTTTTCTTTTTAGATACTACATATAGGGATCTCATGGGATATTTCGCCTTCTCTGTCTGACTATCTTCACTCAGTATGACATGCTCTGGGTCCATCCAGGCTGCTGCAAATGGCCTTGCTTCATTCTTGTAAAATGCTGAGTAATATTTCACTGTGTGTATGTGCCACGGCTTCTGTATCCATCTCTCTGTTGATGGACATTTAGGTTGTTTCAATGCCTTATCTATTCTAAACAGTGTCTTCAGTGAGCATTGAGATACATGTATCCTTTCAGATCATGTTTTTCTCTGGATATATACCCAGTAATGGAATTGCAGTACCATATGGTAGCTCTGTTTTTAGTTTTTTTAACTAAACCTCCATATCGTTCTCCATAGTGGCTGTACCAATTTACATTCCCAACAACAGTGTAGGCGGGTTCCCTTCTCTCTATAACCTCTCTAGCACTTATTGATTGCGGATTTTTTGATGACAGAAATTCTGACTGATATGAGGTGGTATCCCATTGTAGTTTTAATTTGCATTTAACTAATAATTAGTGATGTTGAACATCTTTTCATTTGCCTCTTGGCCATCTGTATGTCTTCTTTGGAGAAATGATTCAGGCCTTCTGCCCATTTGCTGATGGATTTGTTTTGATGCTGTTAAGTGTAATGAGCTGTTTTCTACAGACTCAATGCAATCCCTATCAAACTACCAATGACATTTTTCACTGAACTAGAACAAAAAGTGTTAAAATTTGTGTGGAGACAAAAATAAATAAATAAATAAACCTTGACTAGTCAAGGCACTATTTGGATAGAAAAGCAGAACAGAAGAAATGAGGCTACCTGACTTCAGAGTATACTACAAAGCTACAGTAGCCACATACATCAAAACAGTATGGTATGGCACAAAATAAAGAAAATGTAGACCAATGGAACAGGATGCGAAACCCAGAAATTAACCACACGCCTATGGTTAATTAAGCTGTGACAAAGGAGGCAACACTACACTATGCTGGAGAGGCAGTCCCTTCAACAAATGGTGCTAGGAAAACTGGACAGCTACATGTAAAAAAATACTGAATTAGATCATTCTGCATTGCCACACCCATAAATAAGCTCAAAATGAATTAAACACCAAAATGTGAGAATAGACACTATTAAACTTCTACAGGAAAACATGGGCAGTAATTTTTTTTTCTCCTGAAAAAAATTACAGCAGTGTTTTTCAATCCATCATCCAGAATAAATGGAAATTTTAAAAATGGTCCTGTTGTTGATCAGTCACTAGTTTGTGTCCAATGCTTTGCAAACTCATGGACTGTAGCATGCATACCTGGCTACTCTGTCCTGTACTGTCTCCCGGAGTTTGCTCAAATTTATGTCCATTGACTAGGTGATGCTACCTAAGCATCTCATCCTCTGCTGTCCGATTCTCATTTCTCCTTCAGTCTTTCCCAGCATCAGGGTCTTTCTAATGAATCAGCTTTTCACATCATGGGGCCAAAGTATTGGAGCTTTGGTTTCAGTAACAGATCATCCAATGGATATTCAGGGTTGATTTCCATTACTGGGTTGACTGGTTTTATTTCCTTGCACTCCAGAGGGACTCTTAAGAGTCTCCTCCAGCACCACAATTCAAAAGCTTCACTTTTTTTACTATCAGCCTTCCTTATAGTCGAAGAATCACATTCATACATGACTACTGGAAAAACCATTGGTTTGACTACATGGATCTTTGTTGGCAAAGTGATGTATCTACCTTTTAATATGCTGTCTATGTTTGTCATAGCTTTCCTTCCAAGGAGCAAGTATCTTTTAATTCCATGGCTGCAATCACCATCTACAGTGATTTTGGAGCTCAAGAAAATAAAATCGGTCACTGTTTCCACTTTTCCCCATTTGCCATGAAGTGATGGCACCAGGATGCCTTGTTCTTAGTTCTTTGAATGTTCAGTTTCAAGCCAGCTTTTTCATTCTCCTCTTTCACCTTCATGAAGAGGCTCTTTAATTTCTCTTCAATTTCTGCCATTAGAGTGGTATCATCTGCACATCTAAGGTTGTTGATATTTCTCCCAGAAATCTTGATTCCACCTGTTGATCCATCCAGCCTGGCATTTCACATGATGTACTTTGCACAGAAGTTAGATAAGCAAGGTAGTAATATGCAGTGTTGTCATATTCCTTTCCCGGTTTAGAACTTGTCATTTGTTCCATGCCTGGTTCTAACTGTTACTTACAGGTTTCTCAGGAGATAGGTAATGTGGTCTGGCATTCCCATCTCCTTCAGAATTTTCCACAGTTTGTTGTGATGCACACAGTCAAAGGCTTTAGCATAGTCAATGAAGCAGAAGTAGGTGTTTTTCTGGAACTTCCTTGTTTTTTCCATGACCCATCGAATGTTGACAATTTGATCTGATTCCTCTGCTTCTTGAAAACCTAGCTTGTACATCTGAAAGTACTCAGTTCACATACTGCTGAAGCTTAGCTTGAAGGGTTTTGATCATCATCTTATTAGCATGTGAAATGAGCCTAATTGAACAGTAGTTTGAATTTTCTTTGGCATTGCCCTTTTTTGGGATTGGAATGAAAACTGACCTTTTCTAGTCCTGTGGCCACTATTGAGTTTTTCAAATTTGCTGACATATTGAGTGCAGCACTTTAACAGCATCATCTTTTAGGATTTGAAATAGCACATCTGGAATTCCATCACATCCACTGGCTTTGTCTGTAGTGATGCTTCCTAAGGCCCACTTGACTTCACATTCCAAGATATCTGGCTCTAGGTGAGTGATCATACCATCATGGTTATCTGGGTCATTAATTAAGACCTCTTTGTATAGTTCTTCTGTGTACTCTTGCCACCTCTTCTTAATATCTTCTGCTTCTATTAGGTACTTACTGTTTCTCTCCTAAAGGATCTTACCCATCCTTACATGAAATGTTCCCTTGGTATCTCCAAATTCCTTGAAGCAATCTCTAGTCTTTCCCATTCTATTGTTTTCTTCTGTTTCTTTGCATTATTCATTCAGAAATGCCCTTTTATCTCTCCTTGCTGTTCTCTAGAACTCTGCATTCAGTTTGGAACATCTTTCCCTTTCTCCCTTGCCTTTTACTTCTCTTCTTTCCTCAGCTCTTTGTAAAGCCTCCTCAGACAACCACTTTGCCTTCTTGCATTTCTTTTTCTTTGGGATGGTTTTGGTTACTCCCTCCTTTACAGTGTTACAAACTGAAGTCCAATGTTCTTCAGGCACTCTGTCTACCAGATCTAATCCCTTTAACCTATTAGTCACCTCCAATGTATAATTGTAAGGGATTTGACTGAGGTCATATCTGAATGGCCAAGTGGTTTTCCCTACTTTCTTTAATTTAAGTCTGAGTTGTGCAATAAGGAGCTCATGATCTGAGCCACAGTCAGCTTGAAGTCTTGTTTTTGCTTACTGTATAGAGATTTTTCATCTTCAGCTTCAAAGAACGTAATCAACCTGATTTCAGTGCTGACCATCTGGTGATGTCCATGTGTAGAGTCATTTCTCGGGTTGTTGGAAATGGGTATTTTTTATGACCAGCATGTTTTGTTGACAAAACTCTGTTAGCCTTTGTGCTGCTTCATTTTGTACTCCAAGGCCATATTTGTGTGTTATTTCAGATAGTGCTTGATTTCCTATTTTGCATTCCAATCCCCTATAATAAAAAGGACATCTTTTTTGGTGTTAGTTTTAGGTATTGCAGATCTTCATGTGAGAGTGTGTGTGAAAGAGTTATTCACTCAGTCTTGTCTGACTCTTTGTGACCAAATGGATCGTAGCCCACCAGGCTCCTTTTTCCATGGAATCCTCCAGGCAAGAATATTGGAGTGGGTAGCCATTCCTTTCTCCAGGCAATGTTCCTGACCCACGGATTGAACCTGAATCTCCTGCATTGCAGACAGTTTCTTTACCATCTGAGCCACTAGGGAAGCCCCATAGGTCTTCATAGATCTGGTCAGCTTTAGCTTCTTTAGCAGCAGTGGTTGGGCATAGAATTGGATTACTGTGATATTGAATACTTTGCTCTTGGAATGAACTGAGATCATCCTATTGAGATTGCATTGGAATACTGCATTTCAGACTCTTTTGTTGTTGACTATGAGGGCTACTCTGCTTCTAAGGAATTCTAGCCAACAATAATAGATATAATGGTCATCTTAATTAAATTCTCCCATTCCTGTCCATTTCATTTTAGTTCACTGATTCCTAAGATATCAATGTTCATTCTTGCCATCTCCCACTTGACCATGTCCAATTTACCTTGATTCGTGGACCTAGTAATGCAGATTCTTATGCAATATCATTCTTTACAGACTTACTTTCACAATCAGACACGTCCACAGCTTGGCGTCATTTCCACTTTGTCCCAGTTGCTTCGTTCTTTCTGGAACTGTTAGTAATCGCCTTCTACTCTTCCCCGGTAGCATATTGGATATCTCTGGATCAGGGGGTGGGGAGCTCATCTTTTGAAGTGATTTATTTTTGCCTTTTAATACTATCCATGGGATTTTGCAGGCAAGAATACTGGAGTGGGTGCCATTTCCTCCTCAGGTAGACCATATTTTGTCAGAACTCTTCCCTGTGACCTGTTCCTCTTGTGTGGCCCTGCATGACATGATTCATAGCTTCACTGAGTTATGCAAGCCCCTTTACCACAACAAGGCTGTGGTCTGTGAAGGGAAAATGAGCCCTACTTAAACTCAAAAGCTTTTGCACAGTAAAAGAAACAATAAACAAAACAAAAAGACAACCTACATATTGGGGAAAAAATGTTTGCAATGATGTGATCAACAAGGTATTATTCTCCAAGACTATGCAAAATTAAGAATTATCTAATATTCCAAAAGCAACCCCAGTGAGGACCAGCTCAGACGAATACTCAGTAAAGCTGCTGGGGCCCTGTGGATGGTTCTCTAAGTCCAAGAACAATTGCCTCCCTGTCACCCCCCATCTAGCCCATCGTCCAGGCCTCCATAGTTGGTGCATTGAAGGAAGCTATGTCCCCTGGTGAGTCTTACTCATGAAGTAACTCCTCACACATCATCTTTCATCAGCTCATCGCTGGCCTGGTGCTTCTGGAGCTTCTCTGTAGGTGACTCAAGCTCCACATCTGTCTGCCCATGGGAGCCACAGCTGGTTCTGATTCTTACGCTTGGTTCCTGCTCATGGGTCTCTTTTGGCTTCCTTTCTGGTCCCTCTGCTCCCATCCTGTCCTCTGCCTGGTGCCTCACTGATGCCCTTTACGGAGGCCCCTCTGGTGGGCATGTGCCCCCTCTCCTGTCTCCGCTCTGCACATCCAGGCCCTGGAGCCCCTCCTCCCTACACCAGCACAGACCCATTAGACTAGTGTCTCCTATATTTTGAGTGAGATACCGCTCAACTCCCCTTATCAAAGGGTGTGCAAGTTCAGGTTGACCACATAGAGCTCCTCACGGCTCCCATTTGAGGGCATATACTGTTCTCATGAAGACTTCCCAGGTGGCTCCGGGGTAAAGAATCCACCTGCCAAAACAGAGCACGTGGGTTCAATCCTTGGGTCAGGAAGATGCCTTGGAGGAGGAAAGGGCAACCCACTCCAGTATTCTTGCCTGAAAAATCTCATGGACAGAGGATCCTGGTGGGCCACAGTCCACGGGGTCACAAAGAGTTGGACAGGACCGGGCATCTGAGTGCGTGAGAAGCACTGTTCTCATGGCCTGTATTTGGGGGAGGAGATGAGCTCCATGTCCTACTCCTCTGCCACCTTGAATCCCTCCCCATCATTACCTGGCTTGTTGGGGAAATCCTGGCTTGGGGAGGGTAAGTCATTTGGACACTAGGCAGTGAGAACTGAGATTAAAACCCAGAGGGTCAAAGGTCAAAGTTTGTGTCCTTACACACTTACCTTAAATCTTTTCAAGGGTGAGGGGGCGGGTGGAATACTGAGGAGACTGCTAACTAACTACTAACCCATTACACATCATCATCAGGGGCTTTCCTTACTTTTTAAAGTAGATTTGATAGGTTATGAATACATACATACATTCCAAAGAGTAGATATGTTATTTGATAAGTCAAATATTTGAATAGCTCCCTTATCTATAGTAGAAAGAATAAGATACATTGCAAACCCAAAAGACATACTGGGCCTCCTGGGGAAATGTTCCTAGAAAATGGCAGGTTTCTGCTCTTTCTGGCAGCAAATCATTGACAGACGCACAAAGAAGACATAGGCCACCTGGAGACATCACCAAAATGATGATGTCTGGTGATGATATCCTTTCCTCTGTCCTGAGTGGGACTGTCCTCTACCCTTTCCTGTCTCTGGGTGCCCGGGGACTCTCAGAGCCGGGCACATGTAGTGTTTAAGAATGCAGCTTTTTATAGTAGTCATGTAATGTACTCATTTCCCAAGTTGTGTCTGATGTGTGCATCTTATAACTCTTGGGAAAAGGCATGAGCATGTTTCCTGTAGTTCAGAGGGTAAAGAATCTGCCTGCAACGTAGGAGACCCGGGTTCAATCCCTGGGTTGGGAAGATCCTCTGGAGAAAGGAATAGCAGTCCACTGTAGTATTCTTGACTGGAGAATCCTATGGACAGAGGAAGCTGATGGGCTACAGTTCATGGGGTTACAAAGAGTTGGACATGACTGAGCAACTAACACTAATACTGCTATGACCACATTCATGAATGTGGAAAAGCTCCATTTCATTATGTCACTTGATTTTAGCTGGGCATCTGGGGAAGAGCAACTGATAGACAAGAAGGGGAGTATGAGTGTCGTGATGGCACTAGGGCTGAGAGGTAAATGACGGATCCCCCCAGTGCCTATGTGGATGGCTGTGATGAGGATGGAGAGAAAGATAAGCTTCCAGTAATGGTGGGACCCACGTCAGTGATCAAAACTGCACTCTGTAAATGGTGGTGAAAATATTCTTCAGAGTTGCTCAACATGAGTGTGCTAGACAATTCACCATCTGCCCACAAAAGTGCTCTCTACCACAATTTCCATTCCATAGACCTTCCCAGACCCTCTGCCACTTACAGCCCCTCCAGGAAGGGCAGCAGAGCTCAGTCCTGGCTTCTGGTTCTCATCTGTAGCACTTGCACACTTGGACACACTGCCCTTCTCCTCAAGCTCGACTGCAGCAGGCTTATAATTGAGGGACAGGTCCACTTGTCTTCCTCTCAAATTGTCTGTAACTGAGTTTCATGGATTATGTTCTGTCATTGTGGGAGACATTTGGAGCTAAATACTCCATCACAGCTGAAATGCCACAGTCATTTATCTCTCCTTCTGAAGCGTGTTTATTGCAGAGTCTCCACTCATGAAGTTTTGAGGGATTTTTTAAGAGATATATTACAGTTTTCTCCACATCTCTCAACAGCTGGTCATTTCTGGCATTACTCTTCTCTCAAATCGTCCCTCTATCTGTTTCACTTCTACTTTATTAAAAACCACTTATTTTCTCCCTGGACACCATACTCCTGTTTTACCATTTTTCTCATGTTCTGAGACCTCTGTCCCCTCTCACTGAAGCACTTGAGTGTTGCTGTTGTAACTGCCTTCAGGAAGCTTTGTTTCATACGTTTGAGTTCTTCCCTCTGTGTCTCTTGCAATACTTCTTATGGCCAAATAAACTAGGACCAGGGAGTTTCAGTCTCTACATTCAGGGTCTCATCACTGAGATGCCCCTTGCATGACTTCCGCCTTTTCTCTGTAATCTCAGGAAAGGTGTTCATTTCCTGGTGAGTCTCAATCCCAGAGACCAAAGCAGAGAGCATGTGTCTCGACGCCCTCTTTTTTTCCCTCAAGAAGTCTAGGAAAATCCACCTCCTGCACGCACCCTTTCTTGACCAGTCTGGGGAGACGTCACATTCCCAAGGTGACTAAGGTTGCAGCCTCCTGAATCTCCCCATTCTTCAGCACCAATGTGACCTTTCCTCGTAGGAAACATCGTTATTTCTTGGATGCTGTAACAGGAGACCATAGACTGGGTGGCATGAATAACAGAAACTGATTCCTCTAGAGTCTAAGATCAAGGTACCAGCTGGGTCTTACTCACTTGAAGACTGTGCCTTAAGCTGTATTTCTACATGTCAGAAGCATCTGTACTCTCTCTTCCTCTGCTTGTAAGGGCACTGATCCAGCTGTGAGGGCCTCGCCCTCATTATCTTATTGGAATCCAGTTACTTCCCATAGTCTCCCTCCAGATACCATCACAGGGGTTAGCACTTCTACGTGTAAGTCTGAGGGGACACAGACATTCCGTCCTTATCACCTGCTTAGCTCCTGCTCAGATGCAAGGTCATCTGGGTGACTGCATTATCTATAGACTCTCCACAAACCACAAAGAATGTTTGTAATAAAATTTTTACTGATTGATTAAGTGTAGAATCATGTGCCAAAGTTTCCTTAGAAAATTTTCCAGCCACCTCTTCTTGTGGGGTGTCTGCTGAGCTATGTTCATAAGTATGGTCTGTACCCTGTGCCCAGGGTTTAAAATCACCTGTGACAGATCGCAAAGGAGGGACATCCACAGAAGCTCCCAGAGTGGCTTCTTAAGCTGTGCATTTGAGAACTGGCAGGTGCTTCTACGTCTTTGGTTTTTATCCTTAAATAAACAGAGGATGAGATAGCTGGATGGCATCACGGACTCGATGGACGTGAGTCTGAGTGAACTCCAGGAGTTGGTGATGGACAGGGAGGCCTGGTGTGCTGCGATCCATGGGGTCGCAAAGAGTCGGACATGACTGAGCGACTGAACTGAACTGAACCGAAGTTTTATCTTGGGCTTCCCCAGTGGCTCAGCTGGTAAAGAAACCGCCTATGCAGGAGGTGCAGGCTTGATCTTTGGGTCGCGAAGATTCCCTGGAGAAGGAAATGGCAACCTGCTCCAGTTTTCTTGCCTGGAAAATTCTATGGACAGAGAAACCTGGTGGCTACAAGCCATGGGGTTGCAAAGAGTCAATTATAACTGAGTGTGAGCGCACACACACACACACATTTTATCTTCTGTTTTTACTGAGCCTGTAGTGCTTATTAGAAAATGGGAGAGCAAATCAGTGTATAAATTCTGTGTTTACTGCAATTTATGCTGTAACAAATAACTGCAAACTTAGTGGCTTGAAACAACACAGTTCTGGAGGTCAGGAGTCCAAGATGTCCCATGGCTAGGATCAGGAGCTGGCCGAGCTGCCTTTCTTCTGGAGACTCCAGGAGACAACCCACGTCCTTCCTGTCCCAGATTCCAGAGCCACCTTCATTCCTTGGCTCCTGAACCCATGTCCCCCAGATCTTCCTCCTCCCTCTCACAAGGACCCCCGTGATTGCATTGGGCCCCTCTGATAATTCAGGAAAGTCTCTTCATCTCAAAAGCCATTGTTTAATCACCTCCCCAAAGTCTCTTTGCCATGTAAGGTGGCATCACAGGTTCTGGTCATTAGCACATGGACCTCTTTAACAGGCATTATTCCGTCTTCCCAACTCGACTTCCTTGTCCATTTGAACCTGTGTCTAATACTTTTCACATTCTGAACTGAAAATAATCATATTAATATCCAAATAAAGAAAGGAAATTTGCTTCTTACAATCACAGCAAGCAGCTGCTTAATGAAGTATAGAGCATTGTGCTGTGCTGTTTTAATGGGAGAATATTTATGACATTTTAACACAAACTGGTGGTTGCACATCAGATTACTGCTGATACACAGAGTTCATTCATACTGATGGTATGTAAGCAGTAAAAAATGAACAAGATCTTTTCTCATGAAAATGCCCAAATCCATTCCATCTAGGTACTTATCGGAACCTCCTAAAATTTTCACATGTAAGAATATGTCACATTTCCAAAAGGCTCTCCCAGGGGCATTCTTACTCTGCCTGTTTCTTCTCAGCATTGGCGTTTGGGCACAAACAGTGTCCCCCATAACCAGCTGTGAGCCAGTGGCAGCTGGGGGAGGAGCACCACGTGCTGTTGGCAGGTGCCGGGTGCCCCAGCCCCTGACCCAGGCCTCTTCCAAGCTGACCGCACCTCAAAGGCTGCACCCCATGGCCAAATTGCATGCTGACTCAAGGCCTCAAAAGTAGAGAAGATGGGAAGAAAGAACCGTCTAATTAACTTGGGAAACCAAATGTAGTGGGTAGACTGTGAATGGTGAGCACAATATACCCAAATGCATTTCACCCAGTGAAGCCAGGCCACCTTCAGATCAATTGCTTTGATCTACTTCATCCACCACATTTGTCTATGATCCCTTTTATTAAAAAAAAAATCTTGAAATATAACTAATTTACAGTGTGTTAGTTTTGGGTGTACAACAAAAAGAGTCAATTATATATGTGTGTGTGTGTGCTAAGTCGCTTGAGTCATGTCTGACTCTGCGACTCCATGGACTGTAGCCCGCCAGACTCCTCTGTCCATGGGATTCTTCAGGCAAGAATACTGGATGGGTTGCCATGCCCTGCTCCAGGGGATCTTCCTGACAAGGGGATCTTCCTGACCCAAGGATCTGACCCGCGTAGCTCATGTCTCCTGCATTGACAGGTAGGTTCTTTACCACTAGTGTGACGTGGGAAGCTCTCAGTTGTATACATATACATGCACACACACACACACACACACACACACACACACACACACACACACACACACAGAGGCCTTCCCTGGTGGCTCAGACTGTAAAGAATCTGCCTGCAATGCGGGAGACCCGGGCTGATCCCTGGGTCAGGAAGATCCCCTGGAGAAGGAAATGGCAACCCACTCCAGTATTCTTGCCTTGAGAATCCCATGGACAGAGGAGCCTGGTGGGCCACAGTCCATGGGGTCACAAAGAGTCAGACGTGACTGAGCGACTTCACTTTATGTACACACATTCTTTTCACTATGATTAGCACAAGTTATTGATATGGCTCCCTGTGCTCTAAGTAGGACTGTACTATTTACCTGTTTTATGTATACGGTGTGTAGCAGTTAATCCCAGGTTCTTAATTTATCTCCCCCCACTCCCCTTCCCCCCTGCTATCCCCTTTGGTAACCATAAGTTTGTTTTCTCTATGAGTCTTTGTTTTGTAAATAAATCCACTCGTATCATATTTTAGATTCCACAAAGAAGTGGTATCATATGATTTTTGTCTTTCTCTGACTTACTTCATTTAGTATAATAATCTATAGGTCCATCTGTGTTGCTGCAGATGGCATTATTTCATTCTTTTTTATAACTGAATAGTACTCCATCGCATATAGGTACCGCATTTTCTTAATCTGTTCATCTGTCAATAGACACTTATGATTAGTTTCCTTCATAGTACATAATATGTAAAATACCTCCATGTGTGTTTGTGAGACTCATTTTAACTTTTGTCAATTATTTCTATTAATAAGTATTATTTTTAACATTCTTTCTGTAATTCATGTTTAAAGATGGAGCACAGTCTAATGAGATAAAAATTAAAGGTTTAGCTTTCGTGTTGTTTAAGAAAATTAGTTTCCTTCTCTAAATAATTACTAATATTTGAAGTTTATGAATCATAAACTAATTGCAGACTCCCTACCTACTATTTTAGAAGTAACTGAGCAAAAGAAATAGTTTTCAAATTTATCAATGCTTGCTCTCTAATAAATTTAGAGGGCATCTATGAAATAATGAAAATTTTGATTTTTTTAAAGAACAAAACTGTTACTGTTAGGAAATTATTAATTTTGTTTCTTGCATAAAATTATTCATAAATCTATTATTTAATCTTGACCCTTGTTATGTGTTCTTAAGAGACATATTTTTCTCATCCATGTTCCTCCTCTTCTAATTGGCAATTATTGTTAATCTCTATTGCCTGAGTAAATTGAGAGGTGGCAAAATTAGCCTGCCTTTCAATTTACACATTTGCTTAACAGGATAAAGTCAGTATTTTTGTCCTAGAATGGAGCCTGGGTTTTGCAGTCAAATGGTTCAGGAGCAAAATTACACCAGAGGAACGGAGCTCTGCCCTATAGGAGAGGAAGGGAGAAAGAAGAGTCAGCTGACAAGCAGGTTGGCACTTAGGTTCATGAGGAATCAAGCCTGTGTTTGATCTCTCCATCTCTCTGGCCATCTCTCCATCTCTCTCTCCCTCCCTCTCTCATCTTTCTACTGTAGTCAGTAATGTTTGGATACAGGAATCATCACCCTGCTTATTTCTAGCCCAGTTCTGCAGTGATGTTCTCTTGCCAACATGGACAGCGTTCCTTGTTTTCAAAGTTCCTTTCAAAGCTTTTGTCTCCTTTGATCCTCAGAGCATCGCTGAGTGGCAGGGGTGGAGAGGGACCCACCTTGACAAATGAAGACCCCTCATCAACTGCAGCATCTTAGAGGACCTCTGGGCAACGTTGTACCTGGTTTTAGGAGCAGCCAGAAGTGATGTGAAGTGAAGCATCACTCTGTCCCTATTCCTGAAAGTCTCTCAGTCATGTCTGACTCTTTGCAACCCCATGGACTAGTCCATGGGATTTTCCAGGCCAGAATTCTGGATTGGGTAGCCTTTCCCTTCTCCAGTGGATCTGCCCAACCCAGGGATCGAATCCAGGTTTCCCACACTGCAGGCAGATTCTTTCCCAGCTGAGTTACAAGGGAAGCCTGAGGGGAAATAAAATGCAAGCCCTCCCCCAGTGCTGACCTGATGCACCCCTGGTCCTCCTCTTTTTCTTGACTTTCCACACCCCCAACCTTGAAAGGCTGTAGGCCCTCGGACTCTTTATCCCCCTCTCCCTCCAAATCTGCTTCTGCAAAGGGATGGTGACCCATACCCGGCTGCCTACACTCTGCCCCTTTCCTGATCCCTGCTTTTCCATCACACTGACTCTTTGGGAAGTCCTGTGTGTTTTATGTGTTTACACAGTGTGTTTGTCGTCTGGCTCCCTTGCTGGAATGTTCAAATGCTGAGGGTGAAGCTTTCTGTCTGTTTTGTATGTATTTCCTCAGCAATTGGAATTGTGCTGGCAAAGGGCAGCGTTGAAGGGCAACAGGAGTGGCTGGGTACAGACTGGGGGCAGAAGCATCAGCAGGTGCTGTCCTCACAGGCTCGCTCGTCTGATGAGCGTGGCAAATGCAGCTTGAATTAGAGTCATCAACTGCCTGGCCTTATAGTTCAGCCCTTGATAGAAGCCTAAGTGACCTGGTGGTCTGGCTAATATGTGAACCCTGGGGGTCCACAGTAAGCTGAGTCTGGGAGCAAACCTTCCCTTAGCCCAGGCACCTCCTTTCTGGGCAACTGGAAGATATTTGCAAGGGTCGCTCCTGTTTGTCTACCACCCCTGGCGCACATGGGTTCTACATGTGCCCAATGAATGAACAAATGAGTAACAGATGAATGACACCAGTCGCTTGTATGTTGAAGTCAGTTGCTCTTGTGGAAAGCTTTATCCTTGACTGTGGATGGAAAGCCTCAATCAGGCTGAGTCAGCAAGCGAAGGAGGCTTGTTTAGCATCTAGGAGGCCAGCCTAGATGTCTTGCCTCCACAGGGTCAAGGTGGCTGCTGTGCAGGGAGCCTCCCAGCTGCCTGACTGAATCTTGGGCTCCTCTTCCTCCACGTCCCACCACAGCTTCCACCATCCTGCCAGGAGCTCTGGTTCTGGGGGACCATGGTTTGCATATACCAGCTCAGGGTATGTCTGTAGAATACACGCCTGCAGTGTGAAAACACCAGTTTAATCTGCTGTAACCACCACAGAGATATATCCTCATATATGACACTAGGGATACATTAGTTGCCAGCCATCCTTCCCCTTAGTTTAGTCATTAGAGCCCCTGATTAGACTAATCAGGCAAGTCAGGCACGTTTGGGGGAAAACCAGATAATTATAATGAGCTAAATTTAGAAACAACAGTCATTTTTTTGTAGCTTAGAAAGAGTGAAAGTCGGTGTCTCTCTACCAGTCTTTTGCCTCTGAAGCTACAGGAATATTATAAGAAATAATGAATAGAAAGAAATATGTCCTGCTTCTAACAGGAAAAAAAAAGTCTTTTATTTCAGCTGTCATGAATGCCTATCTGCCTAAAAATGAGCATATTTATCTTTCATATTATCTCTTCAGTATTTCTGCTGTGATCTTAAGTTCTTTTTAATTCCTTCTTTTAATACAACCCACAAAATAAATACATATATATATATACATACACACATATCTATGCATTTCTAGATATATATTTATACATACAAGTATGTTTGCATGTATATATATATAATACACTCATGGTAAATCAGTCCAGCTGTGGTGTGTCCTGCATCTAGTCTCACTGGCTTGCTTCTCCTTCCCATGAACCATGGTTCTCCAGTGATACTCTCATCCCCAGGGACCCTACAACAGTCTGCTAAGGGCTTGTTAAAGAGAGACTCTTATTAACTAGCCTCTGCTCATTTCAATACATCCTTAAAATCTGAAAAAAAAAAAAAAACCTCACAAAAACAAAGGACTTTTAAAGGTAACTTTTAAATTCAACTTTTAAAGTTGAATTTCATGCAGTAGTTAGATGGATGAGTTGTTTGGGGCTGGAAGCATTTCTGTGGCACAAACCTGGTAAAGGAGCCTTCTTTTTTTATATAAATTTATTTATTTTAGTTGGAGGTTAATTACTTTACGATATTATATTCGTTTTTGATTTGCTTGCAAATGACGTTTTAATAGTTAGAAACCTCGCTCTTTCTCCCCTTGTAACTCTTTCATGCATCCACCACACACACTCTATGTGGAAGTCCCGGTGCTAGGAACTGAAGGAGAGGCTTTAACTCGTAAGATATACACCCCAAATTGTGCAGTGTGGATTTGCCACGTGAATAGGTTAGGCCATTTAGCAGACGCCACCGGGCTTCCAAGAGAAAGGATACTTTGGTCCGAAGAATCAAGGAAGCATTCAGGGAGGAGGTGGCATCTGAACCAGCAGCAAAGGCGTCAAATATAAATAGAAGTCCCATCAGGGGAGGAGAAGGCCTGGGAATTCTAGGCAAAGGGAAGATGTGATAAAAAGCATGTTGTGAGAGAGTGAATAGGTGTTTGAAATGAGGCACGTTTTCATGAGACAGAAGGTTTCTCTGAGAAAGTGGTGGGTGGTAGGACTAGAAAGGTTTGCAGACAGATTGTGGACAACCCCAAGTGTGGGCTGAGGGGCTTACCATCTGTGTAAGGCAACTGAAAGAATCACAAAGAACAGGGTCTTAATACCTTTTACCCACATTTTAATGGCCAGCTCTGGCTTTCACTATTGTTTCTGTTTTAAGTGGCTTTACAGCAAGGGTTCTCAGCCAGGGCTGGGATTTTGTTAAAAGTACAGGCGGTGGAGGCCAGGCAAGCTGGTGAACATCCTGAGCACACAGGATGCCCCTGCAGAAGACTTATTGGGACCAAAATGTCAGTTGTGCCGAGGCTGAAAAAATCCTGCTCTGTGTTTGCTAAGGGAAAATCCCCTCAATATCTTGTTTAGTCAGACAAACACTGTCTCCCAAAGGCTCTCTTCTACAAGAACTGAAAAATAGAAATCCTTTCAGAAAGCAAACAGACTCTCCCACTGGAGCCTCCAACTCTTCCATCATGTTTCGCCCTACCAAAAAATAATGAAATAGTCAATGTAAAAATGCCAGCTTTGTATGATCGCTTAGAATGATTGATTTTCTCTTTTTTATTTTGGTAAAATATATAACATAAAGTTTTCCATGTTAAGTGTGCAATTCAATGGCATGGAATCCATTCACAGTGCTGGGTAAGCATCGCCCCGTCCTACTCTGGGACTTGGTCACCATCCCAGGCTGGAATTCTGTACCCGCTACTCAGTAACCTCACTTGCTCTCCTCCCTGGGGCCTGCTCCCCCTTCTTCTCCTTCCTGTCACTGTAAATCTGGCTATTCCAGGGACCTCATTTAAATGGAATTGTACAGTATTTGTCCTATTGTGGCTGGCTTGTTTCACTTGGCATATATTTTCAAGGTGCATCCATGTTGAACATACACCAGAATCTCATTGATTTTTATGTCTGAATAGTATTTTGTTGTGTGTCTATTACACATTTTGTGCACATTTACATCTATTGATAGATTTCTGGATTATTTCCATTTTTGGACAGTTGTGAGTAACGGTGCGATGATTATGAATAGTGCTGCAGCTTCCTTTCATTTTGGAATCTTAAGAGGACTTAGTACCAAATTATATAAGTATTAGTGTATAAAAGTAAAAATAAAGAATGTTACTTTTGTACCGAATTGTTAACACCAAAACAAGCAAGCATCCTTTTTTTTTTTTTTTCAAGTAATTTCAGTTTAACGTGTATGTAAAACCACTGGTGGAGACCCAGGAAGGAGTTCACACATGGTCACACTTGTGAGGGTCTTAGCAGGTACACAGGGGAAATGAAGACCGTGTCTGTGTGCAGCTTGCCTGCCATCGACCCCTTAGCCTGCTCACCGGTGCATTGCCCAGGCTTTCAGTGATTCTGCACTTGGAAATAAGACTTTATTTTTGCAACTTCTCTCAATAGATGCCTTTTTTAATTCATTGTGATCAAATCAGAATAAGAATATGTGAAAGAATCAAAATATTCATGAACCCTTTGACAAGTGGCCCGTGCACTGGGATGTCATTTATTGTAAATGTATGTATGCTTAGAAAGCCCCATATCAAAATATTAATAGAATATCAATATTCACTTAATACTTTAAATGGATTGGAGAAGATTCTGTTTGTTATTCACTTGATTGATTTCTAGATTTTCTGCACTGGACTAAATTTGAAATTAGAAATTGAAACCAGTAATGTTTTTGAAGATGATAAATTACCTGGTTTTTTTTTTTTTCAGGACTGCTTCTAGGGAAATTGAAATATTCTTTTCCAAGAAAATGTAAAATATAGAATATTTATGTGATGGAATAACTACATAGCAAATACAGAAATGACCTATATATATAATTTTCAACATCAGATCACAAAAAGATTAAGATGAATGACTGAAAGAAGCAAGTTACAAATAGTATATGGAACTATATCACCATGTAAATTTAATAATGAGCATTAAACAATACTATAGACAGGTTATGGATTAGGAATGTAATGAGAGTATAAATTTATAGGCTGAAAAGATACACAGATGATCTGTGATAATAATTGTGTCTGGTGAGGGAAGCAGAGAGATGGGCTGGGAAAAAAAGAGGGACCTCAGTTTTATCAAAAGTTATCTGGTTCTTTTATAGCCAAATTAATAGATCAGAAGCCAAAATGACAAAATGTGAACATTTGGAACTTTAGGGGCTGAATATATAAAGGTTTGTTACATTGTTCTCTATACTATGTTTTTAAAGCTCTAAAAGTGAAAGAAAAAAATATTTTACTGAATGTACTTCAGTATAGAAAAAGAGATTTGAATTGACTGCAAAGTACCTACCCTTTCAGTTTAGTTCAGTTCATTCACTCAGTCATGTCCGACTCTTTGTGACCCCATGAATTGCAGCACGCCAGGCTTCCCTGTCCATCACCAACACCAGGAGTTCACTCAAACTCACGTCCATCAAGTCGGTGATGTCATCTCATCATCTGTCATCCCCTTCTCCTCCTGTCCACAATCCCTCCCAGCATCAGAGTCTTTTCCAATGAGTCAACTCTTCGTATGAGGTGACCAAAGTATTGGAGTTTCAGCTTTAGCATCAGTCCTTCCAAAGAACATCCAGGACTGATCTCCTTTAGAATGGACTGTTTGGATCTCCTTGCAGTCCAAGGGACTCTCAAGAGTCTTCTCCAACACCACAGTTCAAAAGCATCAATTCTTTGGTGCTCAGCTTTCTTCACAGTCCAACTCTCACATCCATACATGACTCCTGGAAAAACCATAGACTTGACTAGACGGACCTTTGTTGGCAAAGTAATGTCTCTGCTTTTCAATATGCTATCTAGGTTGGTCATAACTTTCCTTCCAAGGAGTAAGTGTCTTTTAATTTCATGGCTGCAGTCACCATCTGCAGTGATTTTGGAGCCCCCCCAAATAAAGTCTGACACTGTTTCCACTGTTTCCCCATCGATTTGCCATGAAGTGATGGGACCGGATGCCATGATCTTCGTTTTCTGAATGTTGAGCTTTAAGTCAACTTTTTCACTCTCCTCTTTCACTTTCATCAAGAGGCTTTTTAGTTCCTCTTCACTTTCTGCTATAAGGGTGGTGTCATTTGCATATCTGAGGTTATTGATATTTCTCTTGGCAATCTTGATTCCAGCTTGTGCTTCTTCCAGCCCAGCGTTTCTCATGATGTACTCTGCATAGAAGTTAAATAAGCAGGGTGACAATATAAAATAAGCAAGGTGACAATATACAGCCTTGATGTACTCCTTTTCCTATTTGAAACTAGTCTGTTGTTTCATGTCCAGTTCTAACTGTTTCTTCCTGACCTGCATATAGGTTTCTCTTACATAAGGATAAACTGATAATTCCTGTACTGCTCAGAAGTAGCACATATTCCTGTAAGAGGTTCAGTTTGGAGTATTGTGGATATTCCTTTGATGGTAAAGTATGTATGTAAGTGCTTGCTTTGGCAGAACATATACTAAAATTGGAATGATACAGAGAAGATTAGCATGGCCCCTGCGCAAGCATGACACTCAAATTCGTGAAGCATTCCATATTTTTCACTGTTTGTAATAGCCAGGACATGGAAGCAACCTAGATGTCCACCAGCAGATGAATGGATAAGAAAGCTGTGGTACATATACACAATGGAGTATTATGCAGCCATTAAAAAGAATACATTTGAATCAGTTCTAATGAGGTGGATGAAAGTGGAGCTTATTATACAGAGTGAAGTAAGCCAGAAAGAAAAACACCAATACAGTATACTAACACATATATATGGAATTTAGAAAGATGTAACGATAACCCTGTATGCGAGATAGCAAAAGAGATACAGATGTATAGAAAGTCTTTTGGACTCTGTGGGAGAGGGAAAGGGTGGGATGATTTGGGAGAGCGGCATTGAAACATGTATAATATCATATATGAAACGAGTCACCAGTCCAGGTTCAATGCATGATACAGGATGCTTGGGGCTGGTGCACTGGGATGACCCAGAGGGATGATACGGGGAGGGATGTGGGAGGGGAGTTCAGGATGGGGAACACATGTATACCTGTGGTGGATTCATGTTAATGTATGGCAAAACCAATACAATATTGTAAAGTAATTAGCTTCCAATTTAAATTTAAAAAAAGTATGTATGTAAGTAAGATGAATTACTTTTTCTAAAGTTTCTTTTGCATTTTTATTGTCGTATAGTAAATGTAAACTGTTCTGTTAGTTTCAGGTGTACAGCAGAGTGATTCAGTTTAAATATATATATTGTTTTTCTGATTATTTTCAATTATAGGTTATTATAAGATATTGAGTATAGTTCCCTGTGCTGTATGGTAGATACATTGTTTATCTGTTTTATATTAGTAGTGTATATATGTTAATCTCAAACTACTAATTTATCCCTCCCACCATTTCCCCTTTGATAACCATGTTTGTTTTCTATGTCTGGGTCTACATCTATTTCATATATAAGTTCATTTGTATTATATTTTAGATTTCACGTGTAAGTGTATCATATGATATTTGTCTTTCTCTGACTTATTTCACTTAGTATGATAGTCTCAAGGTCATCCATGTTACTACAAATGGCATTATTACATATATTATGGCTGATTAATATTCCATTGTGTATATGTACATCCGTTTATCTATGTCTTGGCTATTATAAATACTGCTGCTGTGAACATTGGGATGCATGTATCTTTTTGAAGTATGACTTTCTCTGGATATATGTCCAGGAGTGGGATTAAAGGACCATATGGTAATTCTATTTTCAGTTTTTTAAAGAACTTCCATACCGTTCTCCATAGTGACTACACCAATTACACTTCCACCAACAGTATACTAGGGCTCTCTTTTTTCCACACCCTCTCCAACATTTATTATGTGTAGAGTTTTTGATGATAGCAATTTTGACTGGTGTGAAGTGAAATCTTATTGTAGTTTTGATTTGCATTTATCTAGTAATTAGTAATGTCGAGCATCTTTTCATGTGCTTGTTGGCCATCTGTATGTCTTCTTTAGAGAAATGTCATTTTAGGTCTTCTGCTTATTTTTTGATTGGGTTGTTTGGTCTTTTTTGATATTAAGCTGTATGAACTGTTTATATATTTTGAAAATTAATCCCTGTTGGTAGTATCATTTGAAAATATTTTCTCCCAGACCATATGTTGTCTTTCAGTTTTGTTTATGATTTCCTTTGCTGTGCAAAAGCTTTTAAGTTTAATTAGGTCCCATTTGTTTTTAATTTTCATTACTCAGAGTTGGATCCAAAAAGATATTTCTGTGATTGACGTCAAAGATGTCTGTGTATGTTTTCCTCTAGGAGTTTTAATATCTAGTCTTACATTTAGGGCTTTAATCCATTTTGAGTTTATTTTGTATATGGTATTAAAGAGCATTCTAATTTAATTCTTTTACATGTAGCTGTCCAGTTTTCCCAGCACCACTTACTGAAGAGGCTATCTTTCCTTCATTGTATATTTTTCATTCCTTTATTGTAGACTTAACATAAGAATATGAGTTTATTTCTGGGCTTTCTACCCTGTTTCACTGATATATGTATCTGTTTTTGTACCAGATCCATACCATTTTGATTACTGGAGCTTTCTCATGTACTTTGAAGTCAAGCAGACTGATTTCTCCGTATCAGGTCAATGGCAGGCAATCAGTACTCTATTCTTCCTTCTCAAGATTATTTTGACTTTTTGGGAGTTTTTATACTACCATACAATTTTTAATATTTTCATTCTAGCTCCATAAAAAATGTCATTGGTTTTATGTTCAAGATTTCATTGAATCTATAGATTGCTTTGGATAGTATGGTCACTTTAACAATATTGATTCTTCCAATCCAAGTATATCTTTCCTTATGTTTGTGTTATCTTTTCTTTCTTTCATCAGAGTTAGTTTTCAGAGTATATGTACTTTGCCTCCTTAAGGTTTATTCCTAGTTATGTAGTTATTTTTCATGAAATGATAAATGGGATTGCTTCCTTAATTTCTCTTTTTGATTTTTTATTCTTAGTGCTTAGAAATGCAAGAGATTTCTCTGTGTTAGATTTATATACTGCAACTTTACCAAATCCATTAATGAACTCCCATATTTTTCTGATGACACCTTTTATTTTCTATGTACAGTATCATGTCATCTGCAAACAGTGACACTTTTACTTATTCATTTTCAATTTGGATATTTTTTATTTCTTTTGCTTATCTGTTTACTGTGGCTAGGACTTTCAAACCGATGTTGAGTAAAAGTGGTGAGATTGGACAACTTTGTCTTTTTCCTAGGATAAATGAGTTTTTAAAAAGTTGTTGATGTTCAGTAGCTCAGTTGTGTCCAAACTTTGTGACCCCATGGACTGCAGCATGTCAGGCTTCCCTGTCCTTCACCATCTCCTGGAGCTTGCTCAAACTCATGTCCATTGAATCAGTGATGCCATCCAACCATCTTGTACTCTGTCATCTCCTTCTCCTTCTGCCTTCTTTTTATCCCAGCATCAGCGTCTTTTCTAATGAGACGGCTCTTCGCATCAGGTGGCCAAAGTATTGGAGCTTCAGCTTCAGCATCAGTGCTTCCAATAAGTATTCAGGATTGATTTGCTTTAGGATTGACTGGTTTGATCTCTTTGCAGTCCACTGGACTCTCAAGAGTCTTCTCTGACACCACAATTCAAAAGCATTAATTCTTTGGCACTCAGCCTTCTTTATGATCCAACTCTCCCATCCATACCTGACTACTGAAAAAACCGTAGCTTAGACTATACCAACCTTGGTTGGCAAAGTAATATCTCTGCTTTGTAATATGCTGCCTAGGTTTGTCATAGCTTTTCTTCCAAGGAGCAAGCATTTTTCAATTTCAGGGCTGCAGTCACCATCTGCAGTGATTTTAGAACCCAAGAAAGTAAAGTCTGACTCTGTTTCCATTGTTTCTCCATCTATTTGCCATGAAGTGATGGGACCGGATGCCATGATCTTAGTTTTCTGAAAATTAAGTTTTAAGCCAGTCTTTTCACTCTCCTCTTTCACCTTCATCGAAGGTTAGTTCCTCTTCACTTTCTGCCATTAGGGTGGTGTCATCTGCATATCTGAGGTTATTGATATTTCTCCTGGCAAACTTGATTCCAGCTTGTGCTTTATTCAGCCAGGCATTTTGCATGATATACTCTACATAGAAGTTAAATAAGCAGGGTGGCAATATATACCCTTGACATACTCCTTTCCGAATTTGGAACCAGTCCATTGTTCCTTGTTCGGTTCTAACTGTTGCTTCTTGACTGCATACAGATTTCTCAGGAGGCAGGTAAAGTGGTCTGGTATTCTCATCTCTTCAAGAATTTTCCAGTTTGCTGTGATCCACCCAGTCAAAGGCTTTAGCATAGTCAATGAAGCAGAAGTAGATGTTTTTCTGGAATTCCCTTGCATTTTCTATGATCCAACAGATGTTGGCAACTTGATCTCCTGTTCCTCTGCCTTTTCTAAATCCACCTCGAAAATCTGGAAACTCTTGGTTCATGTACTGTTGAAGCCTACCTTGGAGAATTTTGAGCATTACTTTGCTAGCATGTGAAATGAGTGCAGTTGTGCTGTAGTTTGAATATTCTTTGGCATTGCCTTTGTTTGAAATTGGAATGAAACTGACATTTTCCAATCCTGTGGTCACTGCTGAGTTTTCCAGATTTCCTGGCATATTGAGTGCAGCACTTTAACAGAATCATCTTTTAGGATTTGAAATAGCTCAGCTAGAATTCCATCACATCCACTAGCTTTGTTTGTAGTGATGCTTCCTAAGGCCCACTTGATTTCGCACTCCAAGATATCTGGCTCTAGATGAGTGATCACACCATCATGATTATCTGTGTCATTAAGATCTTTTTTTGTATAGTTCTTCATGTATTCTTGCCACCTCTTCTTAACACTTTCTGCTTCTATTAGGTCCATACTGTTTCTGTTTTTCATTGTGCCACTTTGCATAAAATGTCCCCTTAGTATCTCTAATTTTCTTGAAAATATCTCTCATCTTTCCCTTTTTATTGTTTTCCTCTTTTTGTTTGCACTGATCACTTGGGAAGGTTTTCTTATTCCTCCTTGCTATTCTTTGGAACTCTGCATTCAGAATGGTATATCTTTCCTTTTCTCCTTTGCCTTTCACTTCTCTTCTTTCTCAAATATTTGTAAGACCCCCTCAGACAACCATTTTGCCCTTTTGCATTTCTTTTTCTTGGGGATGGTTTTGATCACTGCCTCCTGTACAATGTCATGAACCTCTGTCCATAGTTCTTCAGGTCCTCTGTCTATCATATCTAATCCCTTTATTTGTCACTTCCAGTATATAATCATAAGGGTTTTAATTTAGGTCATACCTGAGTGGCATAGTGGTTTTTTATACTTTCTTCAATCTAAATCTGAAGTTTGCAATACAGAGTTCATGATCTGAGCCACAGTCAGCTCCCAGTATTGTTTTTGCTGACTGTATAGAACTTCTCCACCTTCAGCTACAAATAATATAATCAATCTGGTTTTGGTATTGACCATCTGCTAATATCATGTGTAGAGTCATCTCTTGTGTTGTTGGAAGAGGGTTTTATTATGGCCAGTGCATTCTGTTGGTAAAACTCTTTGCTATGACCATTTTGCATTCTCAAACAAAAATGCCTTGCTTCATTTTTTACTCCAAGGCCAAACTTTCCTCTTTCTCCAGATACTCTTGACTTCCTACTTTTGCATTCCAGTCCCCTGTGATGAAAAGGACATCATCATAGGGGTAGTTCTAGAAGGTCTTTTAGGTCTTCATAGAACCTACAGCTTCTTTAGCATTAGTGGTTGGGGCATAGACTTGGATTACTGTGATATTGAATGGTCTGCCTTGGAAATGAACAGAGATCATTCTGTCATCTTTGAGATTGCACCCAATTACTGGATTTCACACTGTTGTTGACTATGAGGGGTACTACATTTCTTCTAAGGGATTCTTGCCCACAGTAGTAGATATAATGGTCATCTGAATTAAATTCACCAATTCCAGTCCATTTTAGTTCACAGATTCCTAAAATGTCGATGTTCACTCTTACCATCTCCTGTTTGACCACTTCCGATTTACCTTGATTCATGGACCTAACATTACAGGTTCCTATGCAATATTTTTCTTTACAGCATTGAACCTTACTTTCACCATCAGACACATCCAGAGCTGGATGTTTTTTCTGCTTTGGCTTAGGCTCTTCATTCCTTCTGGAGCTATTTCTCCACTTTTCTCCAGGAGTATATTGGGCACCTACTGACCTAGGAAGTTCATCTTTCAGTGTCATATCTTTTTTGCCTTTTCACCCCATTCACGAGATTCTCAAGGCAAGAGAGACTTGGAAAAGTAGGGACTCTAAATAGAGCACTTTGGAAGATACTTACAGGACCAAGGCATTGGTGTTTATAATTTGAGGAAACTTGTTCCTGGCAACAAGATATCTGTCAGAATCATCCCACAAAACATAAAGTACCTCTTGGTAATAAGGCCAAGACTCCATTAATTCTACCCTATTCCCTTAAGGAAACTTTGGAATTGACCTTCTGCTGCAAAACCCCACTCATCTTGGTTCCTTTATGTGGAGATAGGATCGTCCCACTGTGTGGAAAGCCAAAGCAAACCCTATAATCTTTTCTTAAAATGTTTTCATAACTTCCATCAACACATTTCACCAATGACACTTCACCATCACTATTTTTGCTGAATGATTTTCAAGTGAAATGTTGATTTTTCTGTTGATTCCAAGTCCCATTTGATTTATATCATTTTCCAGGTGCCCCCTCCCAAAATCTGCTGGACTGAGCTAGTTTGTCTTCTTGCTCTATGACCATAAATGGTGTAAATCTTTTTTATAAAGGCATCACCATATTTCAGTCAACCTCTGTTTCAACTATGTAAATATGTCTCAAACTCAGGACTGTATTGAATTTTTTTCCTTTTCTTTGCAAGAAGTATACAATATAAATTTTATACAAAACTTATAGGCATGGACTTAAGGGTTTCTTTCCTCCCTGTCATTAAATACAATGGCTATTATTTAATATATTAAAGTGCTCTCTCCTGCCAAGCCTAGAGGTAGCCTCAGGATCCAACTTCAGTCTGATTCTCAGCTAGCCAAAATTATTATCTAAGGTGAAGCCTCTTACTGCACATGTATACAGAATGTAGAGACTCCCTTTCTTCTTTTCAAACCAACTTATAAATTACAGCATCAATCATATTGCTTGAGACTTTTTTTTTCCCCCTTCGATTTCTAGAAGCAGATGGCCATCTGCTGTCTAGGAAACAAAACTGACTGTCTCTTAATACATCACAAAATAAGAAATATGTTTTCACATCAGTAAAATTCCAAGGTGTTTTTATTTCAGCATGAACAGAGTCATTTTACAGGTAATGTATTGTGGTAGTAACAATTTAAAACAATATAGTGTATGAATATATTATGTTTCAGATATTGTACTATGTGTCATACAGGTATTTCCTTATTTTATCTTTGCAACAGCTCTATAAGTAGGTACTGTAATTACATAGATGAGAACACTGAGGTGAAGGTTGATTAGGTTATTGGACCAGTAATGCCCGGAGATGGCTGAGTCTTAGCCTTAGCTCCCATGCCCTGCCTTTGAACACTGCACTACATGCTGGGTGTGCTGCCAGCTCATACTGGCTCACCAAAGTCCAACAAAGAATTTTCAGGAATTTTGTACTTTGGCGTCTATTAACAATTAAGCTGTATAAACTTAAAATTAAATAAATTACATTAAAAATAAAGGCCATAGAAACTCTGAGTCCATTATGTCCTAATTGTTTACTATGCTTTACTATTATAACTCTCAAGGTTATTTATGTCCACCATACTGTTCTGGTGGGCAGACAGTATAGTAGTGTATTACTGCACTTTTCTCCCTAATTCTGCTTTCATTGGTCTTGCACAGGTAGCTTGCAATCAGTCAGAGATGGAGAATTTATGCCACAGAAAGTAGCAAATGCTACCACTCAGGGTTTTGTCATGTGTTTTGTTTAGAGTCGGTTGTTAACCATGTATTAGCAAATCACTGACCAGTCTGGTAGGGGTGTTTGTGTTCTCTTTGCCCATTGTTTTTGTGCTTGTGTTCTGTTCTGTTGGGTTCCTCACTATCCATGTAATTTGATGTGAGTTGAGATTTGGGTGACTGTCTAATCAGAAAGTGAGAAAAGTGTTGGGACTCATTACAATGTCTAGTCAAGCTGCACGTTATTAACCAAATGGGCCTGAATCTTAAAAACAGAGTATGTATTAAATGACAAATAGCAAAGCAGATAATGAGTCTTTGGGGCATAAACTGATGATTTTCTGACTCTCAGATAAGTATCTAAAATTAGAGTATATTTATTAAAGCAGAAGTAAAGGAAGTTTGAAAAACAAGTTTTGTGTGTGTGTGTGTGTGTGTGTGTGTGTGTGTGTTTTAGTTGCTTAGTCATGTCTGGCTCTTTGCAACCCCATAGACTGTAGCCCACCAGGCCCCTCCGTCCATGGGATTCTCCAGGCAAGAACACTGGAGTGGGTTGCCATTTCCTTCTCCAAAAGGAGCTACAGAAAGAAAGAAAGTGAAGTCGCTCAGTCGTGTCCAACTCTTTGCAACCCCATGGACTGTAGCCTACCAGGCTCCTCTGTCCATGAAATTTTCCAGGCAAGAATACTTGAGTGGGTTGCCATTTCCTTCTATATATATGCATATACATATACATTTATGTATCATTGTTGTTCAGTCACTAAGTTGTGACTCTTTGTGACCCCATAGACGGCAGCATGCCAGGCTCCTCTGTCCTCCACTGTCTCCCAGAGTTTGCTCAAATTCATATACTTGAGTGGGTTTGTCATTTTCTCCTTCAGGGCATCTTCCCAACCCAGGGATTAAGCCCGCATCTCCTGCATCGCCAGTGTGTTCTTTACCACTGAGCCACCTGGGAAGCTCATGTTTATGTATACATACATTTTTATACTGCATGGTTTATTTTATAATCCCTAGCTAGGTCCCAGTGTCTGGGACCACTGTCTAAACCAATAATCTATTGTTTCAGTTACTAAATGAAACCTTTTCAAAACAAGATCATGTCTTTTCATCTTTGTATTTCCATCCTCCATTTTACCCTTTGACTTGGGATAATGTGTTAAAGTTTCTAAGTGCTGATAAATGATTGTAAGATTCATCTGCTCATCACATTCACAGCAGGCATTCTGTTTACCAATGCTGTTATACATTCTATTTCCTGGAAGTCTGTGAGAATATGGAACTGAGTGGAAATTTTACATATTTCAGTTCTCACCTAGGCTTGCCAAATAGTGTTTTAGTTCACTTTTTATGCAAAACTACAAATGAACCATTTACCACATCTTTTGAAGTCATAATGAGACAAAATATTCACGTTAATAAAATTGTGTCATTGTTCATTTGGTCATTCATCCAATGAATTTTTTACCAAGTACAATAATATAAGCACAATAGCTCCTTTTTTTAGTACTTACTATATTTCATGTCTTAATATATGCACTTTACCTGCTCTGTCTTATACAAACCTTTACAGGGTAGATGAGAAAACTCTAGTTTGGGCAGTTCAAGTTACTTGTCCAGACCTAATTTTATATAAATATCTCTTATTTCTGAGCTTCCATATTTAATACTCATGCAAGGTACAATGTGAAATGTCAGAGAAATGTAACACAGTTATGAGTTACAAGAGTAACAAGAGTAACACAGTTATGAGTATTAAAGAACTTCCATCCTCATTGGAGAAAAGATACATGGGAATGGTTACAGTAAAAATATGGGTATATATCCCTTGAGCCCCCCAAAAAATCATTTAGAAAAGGAAGAAATAAAGTTTGCCTCTCAGTTTATATTACAGGGTTTCCTTTACAACAGTTTCCTTTGCCAGTGTAAAACATTCATATTATTAATCCTAACAAAGTTAATGTGAGAAATCATATAAGTGTCTTGATACCTATAATATTTGGAGAATATGCAATTATCTGGTTTAATGTGGCTAAGAAGAGACTGATCATGCTGACCACAGCCAGCAAGTTCTCTGAGAGCTCCGAGTCAGTTCTCCAAGCACAAATTGTCTGCATAAGGCATCAGAATTAGTAACTTTCCTCCTGAGCACATGACTGATTGAATTCCTTTGCTTCTTATGCTTCTTGTACAGTACGCTAGAAGGTTCTCATCAAATCAGTTTACAAAATAGACCTTTGTATTCCCTGCAGAGATAAACAAAACAATACTATGTAAAAAGAAATCAGTGAATAAATTCCATAATCATCCACAAATATTCTTACCACATTGGCGTGACTACAGATACAAACCATAGCTTCATAAAAGAAGATAAAATATTTGGTCACAGATTATAGCACTTTCACTTTTCATCAAATATACATTTTAATGTATATTATTTTATTATACAACCTAAAAAGCACCAACATTTGAAAGAATAGTTACTGACCAAAAATTTGTGAGAAATTGACTTCATGCCACTTTACATAACTATTATTCTCTTCATAAATGTTCTTTATTCTGTTTCCTGGAAGTCTGTAGAATATGGAACTGAGTGGAAATTTTGCATGTTTTAGTTCTCACCTAGCATTGCTAAATTATGTTTTAGCTCCCTTGTCATATGAGGCTAATTCCAAGGACTTAATGAAAGTAATTTTTCCTGGGTAAGTTTTGACTATTTTTATGGCCTTCCAAGAGCAATAAGCTTTAGGTATTTTCCAGAAATATGAATTTGATGGGCAGCCCGTTCAGTGCATTTGTGCAGTAAAAAAATTTTAAAAAGACACCCTTTTCTCCAGATACTTTTTATATGTGTTTAGAAATCATTGAAATATGCTGGTTTTCACTTTTCATTTCCCCCCCCGAGATAGTTTAATATCATTTTATTTTTGCCCGAGTATTTTGTTTTATCAATTGAGCGTTTTATAATGACTGCTTTAAAATCTTTGTCTTAGGATTCCAACAATTGTGTCCTCTCAGGGTTGGCATCTGGTGGCTGTTTTCCCCTTGGAAATGGGTCATGTGTTGTCACTTTTTCTCACATAATTTTGGATCGTGTCCTGGACATTGTGAGTATTGTGTTGTGGAGACTCTGCATTCCATTATGTTCCTCCAAAGGGTGTGGAGGGTTTTCTGTCAGCGGTGATTGGTTAGACACATGCTGCCAGCTGTTTCGCCTGCGCTGGCTAGTAGCCCAGGTTGCCTTGAATGTGTCTCAGCTGTGTCCTGCACACACAGCTTCAGGGCCTAGGAAGAGTCTTGGGCAGAATCTGCCCGTGCTTTGGGGTCCCCTTCATAGACTCTCACTTTCTCTCTTATGTCTCCTTCTGCAGGTGGCCCCAGAGACCCTTAAGGTAAGGCTGCAAAAGCCTCAAACGCAGCTCATGCTAGTTCCTCCTCCAAATCTTTACTCCCTTCAAAATATTCCTACCTATGTTCACTCTTCAGAGACTTCAGGTAGTTATTTTTGTATTTTGACCAGAATTTATAGTTACTTGCAAAAGGTTCATTTAGGACCTTGTTCTTCCCATTGATTTCATGGAACAAAACATTTTACTTCCATTTTCCAGAAACGTTGTAATAACATTGCAAAGTTATTGCAATAACATGTAAATTCCTGAAGGCTACAATTCACACAGATTCCTGAGGGTCAGGCAGTTATAGCCTGCTGTCTGCAGCAGCCCTGAGAGAACAAGCTACACAAACATGCAGTTACATTGACACAGTCATACCAGAAAGCCAACGGGTGACATTTTACATAGATTCAAAGGTTGTGTTTTCCTTTTGTCCCTGGTTCTTACCTTCTCTGAAATAATCACCTACAATGCTCAAATAATTGAGAAATCAACCCCAATTCCAAGTAATTCAGAGAGAATTTTTCCATCACTTACTGAGTAATCCATGGCAATGTTTAATACAAAATTGCTGAGGAAATCCACCTTAAATTAGCTGCCGCCTGTTGCAGCCACAGCTTGCAAGCTGGCACCACATCTTGTAATCCCTCTTTCCAGTTACCTTGCATATTGCTCACTGATTGCTTTTTGTAAGACTATCATAATTACTATTCATTTTGTAAAAATTCTATTTTGATTGTATACTTCCATTGGTGAAGACCAGCCAGGTACTTATACTTAAATTGAGTCAAAACTTCTATTTAGCTGGAAAAGTGAAAGTCACTCAGTTGTATCTGACTCTTTGAGACCACATGAACTCATCCATGGAATTCTTCAGGCCAGAATACTGGAATGGGTAGCCTTTCTCTTCTCCAGGGGATCTTCCCAACCCAGGGATCGAACCCAGGTCTCCCATATTGCAGGCAGATTCTTTACCAGCTGAGCCACAAGGGAAACCCAAGAATACCGGAGTGGGTAGCCTATCCCTTCTCCAGCAGATCTTCCCCACCCAGGAATTGAACCAGGGTCTCCCACTTTGCCCGTGGATTCTTCACCAACAGAGCTAACAGGGAAGACATTTTGCTGGAAAAGACCTTCTTAAATTGTGTTTATCCATTCTTCCCACTTTATTTATGACTGTGTCATGGACATGTCCTCATCCTTCTTCTGTCTTAGAAGCACGTCACTCTCTACCAGATCTTTATTACATAACACTTAGGATACTGAAAGAAATATCTCTAGATTTCCACATTCTTTCTTATTTTTATCCCTCCTAGGACTATAATTGTTACAGGCTGAGTGCCATATTTCTTTTTTATTCACCATAAACCCCAAGCTCTCTCTCTGCCAATATTACACCTGATTTTCCCTTCAAACCGCTTAAGTAAGAAAATGCCCTTTCTTTCATTTATATGCAGGACACCAATTAAACACTGATTTCCAGTACTTATTTCATAAAAGATGTAGAACACATATGCCCACTTGTTTTGATAATAGGTTAATCCTATACAGACAGGGCTTCCCAGGTGGCTCAGTGGGTAAAGAATCCGCCTGCAATGCAGGACACGCAGGAGATTCAGGTTCGATGCCTGAGTCAGGAAGATCTTCTGGAGGAGGATATGGCAACCCACTCCAGTGTTCTTGCCTGGGAATTCCCAAGGACAGAGGAGCCTGGTGGGCTACAGTCCATGGAGTTGCAAAGAATCAGACACGACTGAGTGGCTGAGCATGCATGCATGCGTGTAACTCTATACATTACTGCAATTACTATTAAACATTTAAAGGATGTTGATATTTAAATCAAATACAGCATAAAACAAATGTATTAAAATGTTAATAATTTTTAGAAGATTGCTTTTGTCTCTAAATTGTCCAGGGGTCCCTAACTGCCATCATCTTACCTCTTTGATTAATACACATAAAATACAAAAATAATATTTAGTTTAGGTTTTTTTTTTTTTTAGTTGAAGTATAGTTGATGTCCCATATTATGTTACTGATATCAGTTCAGTTCAGTTCAGTTGCTCAGTCGTGTCCGACTCTTTGCGACCCCGTGAATCACAGCATGCCAGGCCTCCCTGTCCATCACCAATATCCGGACTTCACTCAGACTCACGTCCATTGAGTCGGTGATGCCATCCAGCCATCTCATCCTCTGTCATCCCCTTTTCCTCCTGCCCCCAATCCCTCCCAGCATCAGGGTCTTTTCTGATGAGTCAACTCTTTGCATGAGATGGCTAAAGTACTGGAATTTCAGCTTTAGCATCATTCTTTCCAAAGAACACCCAGGACTGGTCTCCTTTAGAATAGACTGGTTGGATCTCCTTGCAGTCCATGGGACTCTCAAGAGTCTTCTCCAACACCACAGCTCAGAAGCATGTTACTGGTATATGATACTGTAATGTGCAATTTTAAAAATTATACTCCATTTATAATTATACAATATTGGCCATATACCCTGCATTGTACAGTTTGTTCTTGTAGCTAATTAATTTTATACCTAATAGTTTGTACTGTTTAATCTGCCCCTATATTGCCCCTCCTCCGCCATCCCCACTGGTAACCATTAGTTTGTTCTCTGTATCTGTGACTCTGCTTTTTTTGTTGTTGTTATATTCACTTTCACTAGTTTCTTTTATTTAATTTTATATTTTTTAGATTCCATATGTAAGTTATAAGATGCAATATTTGCCTTTCTCTGTCTGACTTATTTCACTTAGCATAATACCCTCCAAGTCTGTCCATATTGCAGCAAAGGGCATTATTTCTTTCTTTTTATGGCTGAGTAATATTCTATTGTATGTATGGACCACATTTTCTTTATCCAGTCCTCTGCTGATAAGCATTCAGGTTGCTCCCACATCTTAGCTCTTGTAAATAGAGCTGCTCTGAGTATTGGGGTATATATAGCTTTTTTAATTTGTGTTTTGGTATTTTTTATATATATTCAGAAGTGGAATTGCTGTGTCTTTTGCTGTTTTTATTTTTAGTTTTTGAGTACAAAAATAATTTTAATCAAAACTGACTGAATAGTATAAATGAAATTCCACAAACTAGAGACAACCACACATCATAAAGCACAAGTTCATCAGAGATCAGGCCAAAAAGTTTTCTGAGGGGAGGAGAGTCAGCTCTAAGAAATAGCACTTGAAAGTTACTGGGGCGTGGGACTGAGCCTGACCTGAGGTGTGGATATCATCTGCTGAAGGGAATTCCAGAAAGAGAGCGAAACCCCTTTCTCTCTTTGACAAGTCTCCATGCTTCTTTGGAGCATCTTTACATGATAGCTGGAGAGTGTCTCCTCTACCTGTAGAGAGCAACTGCCATGATCACAAGAAGAATTAACAACTGTAACTCCCTGAGGAGGTGTCGCGTGCAGACGCTGGCTCATAAGTGTGGCTGGACCACCTGTGAACACTTCCCGTCATGCCCACTTTCTGAGGAGAACCCCGATTCTCAGCAATATTGTGTAGTCCATCTCCCAGCTTTGCTGGAGATGGCAAAGCTGGGCTGACAGCCCGTAGCCATCTAAATCTCTGGCATGGACGTGACTCAGGCCCCCGTGCTTGGAGAAGGAGCTCATCCAATGAGAACAGCTCCCGGGGAAGGCTGCATCATGGATGTGCAAGGCTGGAAAGCCAGGGAGTCCTGGGAAGGCCCAAGGCATCCTTCCTAGTTCTTTGCTCATTTGTCTTTGTTTTTTCCTCTTCTCTCCTCTCACGTTTGGTAAATAGGTGAGTCATCCTGAAAATACGCACTTCTCTTCAGTTTATTCCTCTCTACATTTATTCCAAAATGAAACATATTCTTTAGAAACCAAAGACAGTATAAAAATAGGAGAACTCAGATAAAATAAACCCCTATAATTCATGTGCTACATATTAGTGTAAATTTTCTGTTAATCTAACTTTCTGTGATGATTCACTGTAACACAAAATATGGGAATCGAGTGATAAACTTTCTTCAAGTCTTCACTCTTAAGGGAAGGAAAATTGTAAGAACAGAAGTAAAAGTCCTCGACAGGAAACAAACCTATGGTCACCAAAGAGGAGGACGCAGGAATAAATTAGGAGCTTGGAGTTAACATGTACACACAGCTATTTATAAAAAAGATCAACAGCAAGGTTCCCTGTATTGCCCAGGGAACTATACTCAATATCTTATAATAACCTGTAATGGAAAAGAATCTTAAAAAGAATAGGTATATATCTATAACTGAATCACTTTGCTGTACACCTGAAACTAACCCAACCTTGTAAAGCAACTATCTATCAATAAAGAAAAAACAAGGATCCGACATAAAAATTCTTCCAAGTACGTACTTAGAGAAAAAAACAAATTGTGAAGCAATCAGTTATATGGAAATAATGTCCCTAACCTTTTCCTAGACTATGAAGGTTGTAACATTTCACGGCCACTGGCGCAGCTAAATATAAACACGATCATGCTGGGTTGCCCCCCGTGCTTGTGCTGACTGACACAACAATTAAAGAAACAAGTTTCCTTTGTAAATTACAGCTCCACACAGCTTTGAGTAAGCAGAGAGTGTACATTAGAAATATTTTTAGCTTGACATGAAACTTTCCAAAGGCTCCTAATTAAGCATTTAAGTCCAAGGCACTATAATTGCAACTGCCAAAATAACTGGGAAATCATACCTTTGGTGGGATCCTTCTTAAAACTATTGTTTCAAAAACCTTATGGAAAGGCTTTATTATTCTTCAACATTCTCTTAAACAGAGGGCACTTCTAAATCTGCCCACTTGGTGAGAAATGCAGACACATTGTTTCTGTGAAGGAAATGGATACTATAAATGTGGAAACACATACAAGGGAAAAGAGAGTGGACATCAGTCCTTGGTAACTCAAAGAAAAAGACTCCAGCCTTGTGCTACTGAATTTCACAGCAGAGCATCCCATTTCCATGAGTCAGAGGTAGATTCTGGCCATAGGAGTTCAGCTCTCAGCATCCTTGAGGGCGTCTTATTAGAACACCATCTCACTTATTATTTGATAAGTGAAACTATCTACTCTTTGTAAATGTGCTACATTTCCAGAAGAATAGTAATGGGATTTCATGCAAAATGTTCTTCTGTAGCTCATACTTCAATATTGTTATGTGAAGGTAATGTGCTTTTTTACAGTTGAAATGCTAAGAGCTTTCAGATTAAAGCATCAGTGGCTTTTAATGAGGATTTTTCAGGGCCATTAGCATATATGAATTTTAAATAGCTGTCATTTATCTACCATTGTCATACAAGTTATGTTTTGGTCACTGGTATAATTACCCAGATAAATCTGTGAATATTTTTAGAAGATTTTAAAGTTTAAATAAATAATCAAAGTGGTATTGTTTGAAAGGGCTTCCCTAGTGGCTCAGATGGTAAAGAATCTGCCTTCAGTGAAGCAGACCCAGGTTTGATCCCTGGATCCGGAAATCCCCTGAAGAAGGGAATGGCTACCCACTCCAGTATTCTTGCCTATTTCAATATTATTTTTATTGAATGTAGTTAAGGTTATTCATTAGTATTATGATTCATTTCAGTCCCAAACCAGGAATTTCAGCAGCACAGTGAGTAGTTTACAGAAAAACTTAGTTGATGACTGACATTGGTGAAGTCCTGCCTATGGGCGCCAGGCAGTGAGTGCAGTGATCGCTGAATCACTCAGCAGCACTCATACTATACATATTCTGCATGGCTGAGGTGTCCAGGGGTCAGAAAGTTTAGGTATCCTTGCTCAAGGTGGCACAACCCAAAGTGTCAGAGTGGTGTTTGGACCCAGGCAATCTGACTCTGGGTATTTCTCTTAACATCAACAGAATGTAGATGAGCAAATCCTCGTTAAATGAGCCAATAAATAAATGAGGAGGAAGATGCCTGGAGGAAGACATCAGACAGCAATAGACTATGTATGACAGTAAAGTGACAAGGCTTATTTTCAAACAAATGCTGCAGGTCATCGATTTTATGCCTCCACAGGCTCAGAACAGACCCCTGGTCTCTTGTCTTGCACCAGTGCTGCCCCCGGTTCTCAGAACAGCTACCGCATCTCCTCGGGGACTGACTTTTAGTCAGCATACAGGTCACAGGACTTAGCCAAGTGGCTTTCTATTCCCACCGTATTTTCCAACTACAAAGACTCCCCCTGCGTGGTCAGTTTCCTCACCAGAGTTGGCTCTGGATGACATCTGGCTGTGAAGAGTCAGATTCATCCTCTCAGTGTGAAAATGTGCAGAGCCGAGGTATTCACAGGGATCCTGTCACAGTTTACTGTAATCACTTCCCAAATCATTTTGAGCAATGAAGGAATTGCTTTAAAGGCTTAGTCCACTCGGTTGGAAGCCCTGGTCGGGTTCCTGCTCATTTAGATAAATGAGTTTTTTCAACAAGACCAAAATGGGCCTCCTTCTTTGAAGATCCAAGTGTGAAAACCCGTGCCTTGCTCGAGGTCCGCCCCCTGTTGGAAAGTAAGGGCTGGAGCAGAGGGTGAGGCGGTGGGAAAGGGACTGATTGTCCTTCTTCCAGGCTGTTACAAGACTGGGGATCCTGGGAAACCCCTTGCCCTCTAGTTCAGTCTTCGTGGTGACGGTAAGAAGGTGGCACAGTGATTTAGAGAAAAAGGGGAGGATTGAAGGATTTTACCAGCAGAAGGCAGTGGGTCCTGGGCAAAACCTCAAAGTAGAAAGTTTGATTTCTGAACCCCGATTAGGCCCCCATCAGTCTCCCCTTATTTTATCTCCCGATGAAATGGCACCCTCATTTCTTCCTGGATCTCAATTCTTGTTCTCTGCCAGATGTCAGAAAAGTGCTAGCTAATGGCAGTTTGCCACGTGATTCACCTCTAGTATTTGCACCCCACAAAGAAATGTTTATTTTGTTTTTTAAATTTATTTTTAATTGGAATATAGTTGCTTTAGAATGCTGTGGTAGTTTCTGCTGTGTGGCAAGATGAATCAGTTAAACATGTACTTACATCCCGTCCCTCTTGAGCCTTCCTCCCACCACCACCCCGTCCGCCTCTGTAAGTCATCACGGAGCACTGAGCCGAGCTCCCTATGCTACGCGGCAGCTTCCCACTAGCTATCTCTCTGTTACATATGGCAGGGTATATATGTAACTGTTACTCTCTCAATGTATCCCCTCCTCTCCTTTCCCCTCTGTGTCCAAAAGTCTATTCTCTACATCAGTGTCTTCGTTCCTGCCCAGGAAAAAGGTTCATCAGTACTGTTTTTTCTAGATTCCATATATATGTGTTAATATGTGACATTTGTTTATTTCTTTCTGACTTACTTCACTCTGTATTATAGACTCTAGGTTCATCCACCTCACTACAATTGACTTGATTGTGTTCTTTTTTATGGCTGAGTCATATTCCGTTGTATATATGTACCACAACTTCTTTATCCATTCATCTGTCAATGGGTTGCTTCCATTTCTTAACTATTGTACATAGTGCTGCAATGAATATTGGGGTGCATGTGTCTTTTTGAATTATGCTTTTCTCAGGGTATATGCCCAGTAGTGGGATTTCTGGGTCTTATGGTGGTTTTATTCCTAGTTTTTTTTAAAGAATCTCCATACTGTTCTCCATAGTGGTGTATCAATTTACATTCCCACCAACAGTATAGGAGGGTTCTCTTTCCTCCAGATCCTCTCCAGCATTTATTGTTTGTGGACTTTTTGATGATGGCCATTATGACCCATGTGAGGTGATACTACATTGTAGTTTTAATTTGCATTTCTCTAATAACGAGTGAGGTTGAGCATCTTTTCCTGTGTTTGTTAACCATCTGTATGTCTTCTTGGGAGAACTGTTTAGGTCTTCTGCCCTTTTTTTGATTGGGTTGTTTGTTTTTCTGATATTGAGCTGCGTTAGTTGCTTGTATTTTTTGGAGATTAAGAAACTTCTAAAGAAGGAAAATACAGCTTAATTCTGCCACCAAGAAATGCATCTGTTCCCCCTACCCACATTCTTCACCAGTGAGTCAGCAGAGACTTGCAAACCATCTCTGAAATGCAGAAAGAATGCCAGCTCCTTCTTTAGAGGAAGCTATAGCTTAGAAATAGCTATAGAAGTTTAAATTAAACTTAATTGTATAACCAGTATTATATATCATCATAAGCAGGGACTATCTGAGGAGAAGCATGAATTTCTGGTATTGTGTCTCTATAGAAAAGAACCAGGAGAGATAACCCCCCAGTGAAAATCACCCAGTTGCAGTGGAAAAATCTGAAAGCAGTGTAGCCCATGTTCAGGAGGGGCCAAGGACACTGGGGCTGTGACATTTGCTGACCACTTGAAGGGCCAGTGTGGCTCCTCATGTAAGTTACTCTTGAAAAACGCTCAGGACAACCTTCTAATATTCATTAAGTTCAGTAGTGAAAAGTTTGTATTAATAATATTGATAAACATTCACATTGATCAGTGCTGATTTATTCATCACAAATGTACTTTGTTAACAAGATTAGAAATAAATTCTTTCTAAAGGATAGAAATTTTCTCTAGAAGGAATTAAGAAAGGTGTATTCTAACCTGGCTTTGCAACTCAAATAATCCATCCCACCAAAGGAAAATGGCAGCACACAGCTTATAAGAACACCCTTCCTGACTCCAGATATCTGATAGATGAGATTAAATATGTTTTCTGAGTCTGCTCCACTGTAAGACAGCCAATCATGTATTGAGTGAAAGAAGGAAGAAGAGTGGTCCAATTTAACTGGCCAGATAGCCAACAGAATTTGAAATTTGAACTATTAAATCTAAGTGTTCCCAAAGCAATCATTAAATACTCAAGTAAATGGAAGAACAATGATCCAGGATTGATGCTGTTAAAATGTGTAAGATGGGGCAGATGCTTCTAGATTCCTCCAGAGGCACTGTTCTCAAACAGGTCCGTGGGAAGCAGAGGTGAGTCTTAAGGTAATGCCATGAAGCTCTACAGAGGCATGTGGAACACTAATAGTGAAACAGGAGTTAACACCAAATGCCCAGCAGACAGGTTCTGAGGAAAGGGGCCAAGGAGAGGGGGTGGGAAGATTCTGCAGTTCTAAAGTCAGATGGTGAAGCCGCGTATCCATCACTCTCAGGGCAGCCCTTCCTCAGCAGTGGGAGAGTCCACTGACCAACCACTGACCCTCCTGTGTCCTCTTCACCCGCTCAGGAGCTTCCTCATCCCCACTCATGGGAGTTCTATTTCCAGAGATTCACAGACAACCCCAGAGTCTCCACATCCTTGAATTTATAATAAACACTCAGAATTTTAAACACTAACATTTAAGAACATTTTTCTGCATCTAAATATATCAGTCTGCTGAGTGTGCTTTTTGAAACTAAGAACTTTTGCTGGTTTTCTCATGGAATCAAAGGCCACACTTGGTTTAATGCTTGCAATGTGATCCCTTGAGCAAAAAGAATTAACTTTCATAGTGTGAAAATAAGAAGAAAAGGAGGAAGCAAGGAAGGGAGGGAAGAAAGAAGGGAGGAAGAGGGAAAGCGGTGACTACTTAGCTCAGGCTCGGATTCGGCTCCATTACTGGTATTTATTGAGCACCTATGTATGCACAGCAAAATCACTCTATCAATTTCATTGTGACTCCTGACAGACTCACCTCCCAGCTTTCTTGTGCGAATGATCCTCTTTCACACTGCCTGGTTCCTGGAGGTGCTGTGAAAATTAACAAATGTGTGTTTGCAAAGTTTGCAAAATCCTCAGATGAATGTGTTGTGTAAACACCGAAGTGTGCAGCCTTTCCAGGCCAAAGCCTACATCCAGAACTTCTCTAATAAGCCAAGTTTTCCTATTTGGGAGATGCTTGCCTGGGGCTGTTTCATTGTGAGACAGCTGATGTGCCTTTTATTAATACACATCCATGACTCATGGTCCAGTAGAAGATAAGACTGCAAAGATCAAATTGTATTTTACACGGACTAAGTGTCTCCTAACCTCTTTCGTCCCTTTCAAGTAAAGTGCCTCAAATCTTCATGATTCATGATACATTAAAATTTTTAAAAAGCACTTTCTTCTTGACTAACAGGTATTCCTTACATTCAGGAAGATTTTTTTCAAAGATGTTCAAAACCCAAAAATAGTTGATCACTTAGAAGTTAGTCCATATATAGTTGAAATTAAAAATTTTTAAAGTCCTATTGAATTCCATAATAAATGAAGACATCATAGCATTAAAATGATGTATTATCAGGTTAGAGATTATATTGTTATCACCTTTTCAACTATTTCAAACATTATAAAATAATTCATATGCACATTTTAAATAGACTTGCTGAAATCTTGCAAATTTATTTCTTAAGTTGCTAAAAACCTCTGCTATTTAAGGTTGTCAATATCCATCTGAAATTATTAGTTCAGTGACACTTTTTGAAAAATACAATTTTGTGCCTCTTGTAATGAGTGTTGACAGCGAGTGGTATTAATTAGCACTCAGCAGTCAGGGCCAGAGCTCACTTCCAGCTGTTAATCTGGGACCAACTCAACAAAGACTCCTATGAGCTAATCAAGTCTGGTTACTGGTCCTGCAATTTATAATATATCATAATTCTCTGGGTAAAGCTTTATTCCCATTTGCTTTCTTAATATCTTAATATCTTGCAATTTATGGAAACGTTCACTTTTTGAGTAAATTGGTATGTTCATGGCAAAATATATGCCCTTACCCTAAGGTAGATGGCAGATTTTATTTTATATTTTTTAGTCATGTCCAACTCTTTGTGACCCCGTGAACTGTAGTCTGCCAGGTTCCATTGTCCATGGGGTTTCCCAGGCAAGAATACTAGAGTGGGTTGCCATTTCCTTCTCCAGGGGATCTTCATGATTCAGGGATTGAATCTGCATTGCAGACAAATTCTTTACCACTAAGCAACCAGCGATGGAGAAGGCAATGGCACCGCACTCCAGTACTCTTGCCTGGAAAATCCCATGGATGGAGGAGTCTGGTGGGCTGCAGTCCATGGGGTCGCAAAGAGTCGGACACGACTGAGCAACTTCACTTTCACTTTTCACTTTCATACATTGGAGAAGGAAATGGCAACCCACTCCGGTGTTCTTGCCTGGAGAATCCCAGGGACAGGGGAGCCTGGTGGACTTCCATCGATGGGGTCGCACAGAGTCGGACATGACTGAAGCGACTTAGCAGCAGCAGCAGCAGCAACCAGCGAAGCCCCATTTTTGACACATATTCAATCAATTTGAGACTCATTAATTTTTTTCCACTCACCATAGTTATTTACATAAAATAAAAATTATTCTGCAAATACTGTAGGGAGAAATTAATACTTTTTAAAAGGTATCTATACATGTTAATAAAGTTAAGAATATTTATGAATGGGTTTATAAAATTATATTTTATAGAGTTAGTTTCCTTGAAAATAATTAAGATGCTTTTTCCAGAACACAGTTTATATTCAAATGTAGACCAATGAAGATAGATTCTCACCATATTAATCTGTATGTCTCCATAGTAGATAAATGATGGACTATAGCTGTAGGGAAGTGGTGGCTTTTCACTGCTTATATAAATAGACATATACGTATATACTGCTGGATAATAAGCTCTCCCTTTCATTTCTTGTTTTGCTTCAGGAAAAATTTTAGTAAATATCAAGTTCCTTTGTGACTGTTCTAATAATGTTTACAATGAACTCTGTAACAAAAACTATAAAGAATGCAAACAATAATTTAAGCCTAAGACACACTTCATTATGCTTGTATGAAATGAAATAATAAAAGTCTCCTTACCCAGCAATGTGCTAAATATGGCTTACAACAACTAGGAGGGGCTGAATGTTAAATTTTTAGGAATTTTGTGAGCCGGTTGGAGTTCTCCAGGTGGCTCGGTGGTTAAAAATAATCCCCCTGCCAGTATAGGAAATGCATGTGATCAATATCCTGGTTGGGAAGATCGCTTGGAGAAGGAAATAGCAGCCTGTTTCAGTATTCTTGCTTGGAGAATCCCTTGACAGAGGAGCCTACTGTTCTACAGACCATGGAGTCGCAAAGAGTTGGACACTATTGAGTGACTGAGCATGCACGTGTGTGAGCCAGCTGGCAACCACACACATATTATATTTTAAATATATCAATTTATACATAAAATACATTTAAAGTAAAATTAATAAATATTCAAAACTCGTCCAACTCTAATTTTCTTGTCTAAGTTCCTTGTTATGTCCCTGTGAAGGGATATTTGGTTATGGGATAACGTTTTCCCTGAGGTTCATGACATTGTACAGGAGACAGGGATCAAGACCACCCCCATGGAAAAGAAATGCAAAAAAGAAAAATGGCTGTCTGGGGAGGCCTTACAAATAGCTGTGAAAAGAAGAGAAGTGAAAAGCAAAGGAGAAAAGGAAGGATATAAGCATCTGAATGCAGAGATCCAAAGAATAGCAAGAAGAGATAAGAAAGCCTTCCTCAGTGATCATGGCAAAACCAATACAATATTGTAAAGTAATTAACCTCCAAATAAAACACATAAATTTATATTTTAAAAAAAGAAACAGAGGAAAACAACACAATGGGAAAGACTGGAGATCTCTTCAAGAAAATTAGAGATACCAAGGGAACATTTCATGCAAAGATGGGCACAATAAAGGAAAGAAATGGTATGGACCTAACAGAAGTAGAAGATATTGAGAAGAGGTGGCAAGAATACACAGAAGAACTGTACAAAAAAGATCTTCACGACCAAGATAATCACGATGGTGTGATCACTCATCTAGAGCCAGACACCCTGGAATGTGAAGTCAAATGGGCCTTAGGAAGCATCATTACCAACAAAGCTAGTGGAGGTGATGGAATTCCAGTGGAGCTATTTCAAATCCTGAAAGATGATGCTGTGAAAGTGCTGCACTCAATATGCCAGCAAATTTGGAAAACTCAGCAGTGGTCACAGGACTGGAAAAGGTCAGTTTTCATTCCAATCCCAAAGAAAGGCAATGCCAAAGAATACTCAAACTACCACACAATTGCACTCATCTCACACGCAAGTAAAGTAATGCTCAAAATTCTCCAAGCCAGGCTTCAGCAGTACGTGAACCGTGAACTTCCAGATGTTCAAGCTGGTTTTCAAAAAGGCAGAGGAACCAGAGATCAAATTGCCAACATCCGCTGGATCATGGAAAAAGCAACAGAGTTCCAGAAAACCATCTATTTCTGCTTTATTGACTATGCCAAAGCCTTTGACTATGTGGATCACAATAAACTGTGGAAAATTCTGAAAGAGATGGGAATACCAGACCAATTGACCTGCCTCTTGAGAAATCTGTATGCAGGTCAGGAAACAACAGTTAGAACTGGACATGGAACAACAGACTGGTTCCAAATAGGAAAAAGAGTACATCAAGGCTGAATATTGTCACCTTGCTTATTTAACTTCTATGCAGAGTACATCATGAGAAACGCTGGGCTGGAAGAAGCACAAGTGGAATCAAGATTGCCGGGAGAAATACCAATACCTCAGATGTGCAGATGACACCACCCTTATGGCAGAAAGTGAAGAGGAACTACAAAGCCTCTTGATGCAAGTGAAAGAGGAGAGTGAAAGAGTTCACTTAAAGCTCAACATTCAGAAAACGAAGATCATGGCATCTGGTCCCATCACTTCATGGCAAATCGATGGGGAAACAGTGGAAACAGTGTCAGACTTTATTTGGGGGGGCTTCAAAATCACTGCAGATGGTGACTGTAGCCATAAACTTAAAAAACGCTTACTCCTTGGAAGGAAAGTTATGACCAACCTAGACAGCATATTGAAAAGCAGAGACATTACTTTGCCTACAAAGGTCCATCTAGTCAAGGCTATGGTTTTTCCTGTGGTCATGTATGGATGTGAGAGTTGGACTGTGAAGAAAGCTGAGCACCGAAGAACTGATGCTCTTGAACTGTGATGTTGGAGAAGACTCTTGAGAGTTCCTTGGACTGCAAGGAGATCCAACCAGTCTATTTTAAAGGAGATCGGTCCTGTGTGTTCTTTGGAAGGAATGATGCTAAAGTTGAAACTCCAGTACTTTGGCCACCTCATGCGAAGAGTTGACTCATTGGAAAAGACTCTGATGGTGGGAGGGATTGGGGGCAGGAGGAGAAGGGAACAACCGAGGATGAGATGGCTGGATCGCATCACTGACTCGATGGATGTGAGTTTGAGTGAACTCCTGGTGTGGGTGATGGACAGGGAGGCCTGGCGTGCTGCAATTCATGGGGTCGCAAACAGTCAGACACGACTGAGCGACTGAACTAAACTAAACTTTTTCCCAACTTCACGTCTAGCGACATGAAGGTGGTAGCTAGAATGTGGCCAAGGTGGTGGTATATACACCTCAAAAACAGCACATCCTGCTGGCCTATCATAACAAAATTATTGGGTGAATGTCTCTTTCTAATGAGTCTTCATATCAGTTTATCCTCTCCTTCTGATAGACTTTAGTGAAAATGAGGAAGGGACAATATTGTACCTTTAAACCTGTAAAAAGTACTTTGAGATTGAATGATTCTAAGCCTTCTTTCTAACCTAAACATCAAATAGGATCTCAGGCAACACTGAAAAATGTGCTTCAAGTGTAGGTTGCAGGTTGGCATATAATTTTTGTGCCATTCTGGGGGGCAGCCTGGCTGATATGCAACCCAGTCAGATATCTGTGCCCTTGTGTTGAGCAGCAGAAATGAAGGTTAGTCAACATTCATGGAAAAGAGCAACCTTCAGTGAAGATCAGGGTTCTCAGTCTACATGTAGCTGATCAAAGTCACCCATTAGTGGGGCCTTTTCAGGCAGTGCCTCCAGCCCCACAGTTCAATTTCTACTTTTTTTTACTTTTATATATTCCCGTGCCTGCCTCCTAAGTCACTTCAGTCATGTCTGAGTTTTGTGGCCCTTTGAACTGTAGCCCACCAGGCTCCTCTGTGGATGGGATTCTCCGGGCAAGAGGACTGGAGTGGGTTGCCATGCCCTTCTCCAAGGGATCGTCCCAACATAGGGATTTAACCCAGGTCTCCTGCATTGGCAGGGGGGTTCTTTACCACTAGCATCACCTGGGAAGCCCAGTATATTCCCATGTTTCTTGTAAAACAGAGACACTAGAGAAGTGTGTAGTTGCATGATGTGTACACTAAACTGTTAGAGTGAAATGGCATGCATAGCCTACTTTATGCTTCCTGGATGCAACGCGTGTGCCTTTTGTGTAACCCACTTCCAGCCAGGACCGCTCAAGATAGCAGTGTGGCGATGCCTGCTTTGTAGTGCGCTGTCTGTGCAGGGAGGTTACAGTGACCTGCTAAGCAAAAGTACAACAGGAGTGCTTTTATTAAAACCTGCATGCAACATTATACTCAGGATTTAAATTGGATTCTTAAATGAGTTCTCCTAAAACGTAATACAGATTTTTGCAATGCAGTAGAAAAGCAACCTGTGCCAACTAATAAAGTTAGAAAAAGAGGGGGAAAGGTGTTATGAATGTCAATAAATGATCTCTTTCAATCTGATTGTACTGAAATTTCAAGTTAACCAGCTCCTGTTATGCACAGAATATATATTTTTAATGTATTTACTTTCGGCTGTCCTGGTTCTTCGTTTCTGCACATGGGCTTTCTCTACTTGCAGGGATCGGGGGCTGCTGTTTGCTGCTGCATGCAGGCTTCTTATTGCAGTGGCTTCTCTTGCTTCAGAACATGGGCTTTAGAATGTAGGCCAAGTAGTTGTGGTGCACTGACTTGGCTGCTCTGTGGAACTAAGGTCTGTGGAATCGGCCCAGACCAGAGATCAAACCCGTGTCCTCTGCGCTAGCAGGCAGATTCTCAACCGCGGGACCACCAGGGAAGTCTGTAAAGAATATTCTTAGTCACACTTTACTGAGACAACACTAAAGATGAGATGATCAGAATGTTGTCCATGGTGGCAAAACTCAGGAAATTATGTAGCCTTAATTGGTGCAATCCAGAGAAGGCAATGGCACCTCACTTCAGGACTGTTGCCTGGAGAATCCCATGGCTGGAGGAGCCTCGTAGGCTGCAGTCCATGGAGTCACTAACAGTCGACACGACTGAGCAACTTCACTTTCACTTTTCACTTTCATGCATTGGAGAAGGAAATGGCAACCCACTCCAGTGTTCTTGTCTGGAGAATCCCAGGGACGGGGGAGTCTGGTGGGCTGCCGTCTATGGGGTCGCACAGAGTCGGACATGACTGAAGCGACTTAGCAGCAGCAGCAGCAATTGATGCAAATGTCTCTTTTTACTGTTAATATGTATTGGTACATATAGAAAACATTCAATGCTGCTCTAAAATTCTGTCAAAGTCTTTTTTTAAGTAATCCAAAGCGGTTTCCAGTGTCCATGATTGATTCTTTAAAGAGAGGAATAATTGTGTGAATAAAAGGTAAAGGATTCTTTTATCATACTTCAGTCCTCTAAGGGATCGTGTGTTCTATCCAACCCTGTTATAGTGTCAAAGTGTGCAGATGTTATGTCTAAATGATTTGCTAAGAAATTGGCAAGAGAAAAAATACATGTGCATGTGTATCTATATAGATAAAGAAATATATATATATAACACAAATAAAAGCATGTTACATATATGTGATCAGAGTAAGGAGATTAATTTTATCATGCCAGATGAGAATCGTTATTTATGGATTCACATTTTTTCTATTGTAATTAGATGGCCTTGAGGAAGAAAAGATGTAATTATCATTTTCAATGTCCCTGGCCTCACTGAGCAAACAGCTCTTGATACTGACACTTTGTACCATGGATAATGACACTCTTCCTTCATTCAGAGGAACAGAAAAGTGCCACATAAGCACTCACTCATCAGCAGCTATTGTTTTTTCATCAGTTATCAAGCATTAGAAAAGAAATAGCACCAAGCCTCACCCAGTGGAAATTATTATATTCTCACTAAGCCTCACCAGGATTAAACATTCAAATCAAGTTCATGTTTTTAATAGGAAAATATGAATCTATGTCTTGGAGAACCAAAATATTTTTTGAAGATCCAGCATTTTAAACAAGATAAGGTAAGACTATTTGAAATGTAAAAGTTTAAGGAGCATAAAATGGCTGAGAAAAATTAACCAGAGACTAGGACTGTGTGGATCACAATAAACTGTGGAAAATTCTTCAAGAGATGGGAATACCAGACCAATTGACCTGCCTCTTGAGAAACCTATATGCAGGTCAGGAAGCAACAGTTCAAACTGGACATGGAACAACAAACTGGTTCCAAATAGGAAAAGGAATATGTCAAGTCTGAATATTGTCACCTTGCTTATTTAACTTCTATGCAGAATGCATTATGAGAAACGCTGGGCTGGAAGAAGCACAAGTGGAATCAAGATTGCCGGGAGAAATATTATAACCTCAAATATGCAGATGACACCACCCTTATGGCAGAAAGTGAAGAGGAACTACAAAGCCTCTTGATGGAAGTGAAAGAGGAGAGTGAAAAAGTGGGCTTAAAGCTCAACATTCGGAAAACGAAGATCATGGCATCTGGTCCCATCACTTCATGGCAAATAGATGGAGAAACAGTGGAAACAGTGTCAGACTTTATTTTGCGGGGCTCCAAAATCACTGCAGATGGTGACTGCAGCCATGAAATTAAAAGACGCTTACTCCTTGAAAGGAAAGTTATGACCAACCTAGATAGTATATTCAAAAGCAGAGACATTACTTTGCCTACAAAGGTCCATCTAGTCAAGGCTATGGTTTTTCCTGTGGTCATGTATGGATGTGAGAGTTGGACTGTGAAGAAAGCTGAGCACCAAAGAATTGATGCTTTTGAACTGTGGTGTTGGAGAAGACTCTTGAGAGTCCCTTGGACTGCAAGGAGATCCAACCAGTCTATTTTAAAGGAGACCAGTCCTGGGTATTCTTTGGAAGGAATGATGCTAAAGTTGAAACTCCAGTACTTTGGCCACCTCATGCAAACAGTTGACTCATTGGAAAAGACTCTGATGGTGGGAGGGATTGGGGGCAGGAGGAGAAGGGGACGACAGAGGATGAGATGGTTGAATGGCATCACCTCCCAGCACCGCCAGGGAGGCCTGGCGTCCTGCAATTCATGGGGTAGCAAAGAGTCAGACATGACTGAGCGACTGAACTGAACTGAACTGAGGAAAATTTTCATAAAATCTTAGTTTAATTAAGCACATTATTTTACTAAAATATTGGATTTTAGAAATAAAACAATTAGTAAAACAATTCAAGTAAAGATAGGTAATCTTCATTTCTGACAATATGAATACTAACACATACACATAAAATTCACTTCACAGTCAGTAAGTAGGTCTTGATTTTATGTACCGTGATCTAGACAAAGAGAGAATACAAGTATGTTATTCAGTTTGGTTAAATATTTTCATTTATTCCAATAATGCTATGATATTTATATGGCTTAATGTAGTCTGGGAAGACACTCTGGTGAAATTTTAGCTCTTGTTAGACCCGGGGAAATAAATACTATTATGGAAACCAAGAACTTGAAAGTAAGTAGTTTTGAATTAGAAGTATATTAAACTGTAGAAATCATGAATGCTACCTGCTGAGAGATGCAATTCACCGTGCAGAGTTCCGCTTCTGGTGTGGATGAGAAAGTAAATTTGAACTCAAGACCTATCTTCTGAAAATCTTAACGAAAAATATTGCTTTGAATCTGTCAGTACATTTGAGTTTACCTTGAGATTTGCTTAACTAATGAGTATAAGACAGGATCCAGTTTACAGTATGTAACTCATATCTATTCCTCCCCAAAGAAGCTAAAATGAGGGGTTTGGTTCTTCATGAATTGAGGAAAGTGTACACACTAACTGTTTTGATTTTGAATGAGCATCTTAAGTATGTTTATTAAACGCAGCTGCATACAAATGGTGTCTCTTTTTCTGTTGAAAATTCTATCATTTCTTTTTGTTTTATTTTTTAATTTAATTTTATTATTAATTTTTTTTTACTTAACCATACTGTATTGGTTTTGCCTTTGGCTTCTTTCCTCATCCTCTTCAGGAATTCTAAAGACAGGTCTTTGGAAAAGTTAATACAGTTGAAACTTTGGCTTAGATCACAAACTTTCTCATATATATCTACTCACTGAATTTTTTGTTGTTACCATAATGTTTCAAGACGAATGACAACATTTAGGGAGCCCTCTTCCCTTAAAAGTTTCAAAGATTCACTATGTGAATTTTAGTCACTTAGACAAAAGTTCTTACATAGTTGGAAGATGTATAATTTAAGAAAAAGTAATAATAAAAGTAGGCCAATCATAGTTTTGCCAAATCCTGGACTGCAAAGCATATATAGTATATACATGCATGCATGTATATATGCGAAACCAAGCAATAAAAATATCAACAAAAATGAAAATCCAGCCAAGCAATAAAAAGTAATAATGCCAGGAGTAAAATTCAAATCAAACATAAATAGAATTATGGAAGAAATGGCTGACTGTGGGATTGTTGATGCCTCCCCATTCCATGTAAACTTCAGGAAAGCAAAACTGTCAACCTACAGGAGGAAGGTGGGAGGGTGTGGAAAGGATGAAGATGACCCAGAGAAAGTGAGACCAACAAACAACATTCACGTTAAAGGAATTCTCGATGTTTCATTTCGTGAAAGTGCAAAGAGCAAAAATGTTGGCCACTGACCCAAACCTAGAAAGCAATGTAATGACTTTCCAAGGCATAGAAAAAATGCTTTTTGCCATATTGTACGTGTTTCACCATCCACTGGGTGACCCAGGCCATGTGGCCAAGGTTAGAAGGCAGGTAAATGCCACCCAGGGAAAGACAAAAGCGGGATTCAAGATCCTTGAGGACAGACAAGGGTGCAGGAGGTAGAGCACTTACCTGCAGCAAGAGGAGAGAGTATGCACAAGGCCAGCCCCTTGCAGTGCATCAGTCCCCACAGCCAGTGTGCAGGTGGCTCCACGCCACCCCAGGCAGTGTGACTGTTCACACCCGCTTCGTGCTGGGGTTTCAGAGACCAGGGACAGATGTTCCCCCTGAAGATCATGCATGCATGCATGCTAAGTCACTTCAGTCCTGTCTGACTCTTTGTGACCCTGTGGACTGTAGCCCACCAGGCTCCTCTGTCCATGGGTTTCTCCAGGCAAGAATACTGAAGTGGGTTGCTGTGCCCTCCTCCAGGAGATCTTTCCAACTCAAGAACTGAACCCACATCTCCTGCATTTCTTGCGTTGGCAGGCTGGTTCTTTACCACTAGTACCACCTGGGAAGCCCTGAGGGGCTCCTGATCTCTCAGTGAGGAGGTGTCCAGCCCCTGTAACTCTCTCTCTCTTTTTTTAAAAACTTTATTGAGTAGATCTGAAGCATCTTCAGTGCACACACGCACCTGTCACCTCTGTTACCTCTCAGAGGTGACAGATAAGTCCATTGCCAAGGCCACTCCTCTTAGAAGGCCCTGCCCAGGCCAGAAGCTGGCGTGATGTTTCCAGCAGAAACAGAAAAAACTATTCAAAGTGCTCATGTTTTCTTACAATGAAGTAAGACACTTTAATTCTCATTTCTAAGGTTTTGTTGTTGTTGTCATTGTTTAGTCATTCAGTCTTGTCTGACTCTCTGTGGTCCCGCCAAGCTCCTCTGTGCATGGACTTCCCCAAGCATGAATACTGGACTGGGTTGCTGTGCCCTAGCGTTCATTTCTCTAGGGGCTCTTCCAGACCCAGGGATTGAACCCAAGTCTCCTGCTTGGTAAGCAGATTGTTAACCACTGAGCTAGCTGGGAAGTCCTTCTAGGGTTTCAAATTGTAGTATATTAAAAAAAAAAATGACATGAGTTTGAGCAGGCTCCTGGAGTGGTGGTGGACAGGGAGGCCTGGCGTGTGCAGTCCATGAGGTCACAAAGAGTCAGACACGATGGAGCAACTGAACTGAACTGATACTAAAAAACAAAGTTTTACTCTCTTTTATTTCCCTATATAACTGATGAAGAGAGAGTTTTGAGTGTTTTGACAAGAAATGTTGAAATATCACAGTCAGTCATAACTTTCCCTTGATTATTAAGGTCACTTTGTGATTTTGCGACTCTGCCTGCCAGGCAGAGACTCTGTGCACTTCTGACCCTGGTGGCTTCCACTTTAAGTATCAAATATGTTTATAAGATGGAGCCTTTGCAATTGTCACCATATTGACCTGGATAATCTGCATTTTGGTTTCAGCATAAAGCTAAAATTTTACAGTATAAATAGGCATTTGCCGGTGAAATGATCTGCATGTGTTTTGCTTGTTTGTTTCTCTGCATATTTACAAGTTCAGGGAGAGAAAGCAATGGTAGTTTTGTTGACCAAGACACTGACTTGGGACCTGAAATAATGGGAATTCTCTCCATATGTTTTAAATCATTCAATCTGCTTATTAACAATTATTTCCTCAGAGTCTACCACAATGAGTGCAGGAGATGATACAGAATTACATGGACCCCACTCAAAGAGTTTTTAACTACAGGATAAAATAGATTCCTTAATTTATTCAATAAACCTCTGAAAGCCGACCATGGTCTGGGCATTGGGCGAACCCTTGGGCTGCATAAGAGGACAAAATTTACAAAACTCTCTCTGATAGAACTTGCATCACGCAGCAATGAGTGAGGAAAGTGTAGTTGAGTGGAAAATGATGTGAGTCAAGAAAGGAAACCAAACTGTAAGGACTTGAGAGCCTGGGGAACTAACAAAAAGCAGAATTTGAGCTGAACCATGGCTAACAGAACTATGTATGGACGATACATCAGAATAAAATTAATCTATAATTTTCTAATGCATTTAACTTTAAAATACTCTTTTGCTTTGAAAAATTCATTTATGAATAGACAAAGTTTTCAGATACAGATCTTTGTGGTTGGTGGAGGTTTAGTAGTTCAGTCATGTCTGATTCTTTGCAACCCCATGGACTGTATGTAGCCCGCCAGGCTCCTCTGTCCATGGGATTTCCTAGGCAAGAATACTGGAGTAGGTTGCCATTTCCTTCTCCAGGGGATCTTCCTGACCCATAGACCGAACCTGGGTCTTCTGCATAGCAGGAGGATTCTTCAACAACTGAGCCACCAGAGAAGTCATAGAGACCTTTTGGTGGTGGTGGTGATGGTGCTTTAATACCTATAGTTGATAATTTTTCTGTATCAAATATATACAAGGCAGCTTCGCCAACCATCATGAAATTCTCTCTGCTTGTTAGGTGCATGACAGCCACTGAAGAAAGTGGTTTCTATTGGCTGTGTCCTGCCCCTCTACAGCATCATCTAAGATTAATGGCCTTAAGCCATCCTTTCTCAATACATGCAACTTCTTTCTCCAAAAGAGCGCAAACTTTCGGTGAAAGTGCAAGAACAGCATTTCTGGAGAGAAGTACCATTGCTCGTCCAAATTGGAGTGGTTTTCCTACATTTACAGAATTTCCTATCCTCTTTTCCTCCTTTCAGGGGAGAGGAAATATCACAGACCCACTTAATGTGTATGTCTATTATAACTGTGTAGCATGCACACTGAATCATTTATAACCACAAAGCCAGAAAATGGTCTTTCTCTTTCAAGAAAGAGCCAATCTCTAATATTTCTAGATTCTATAGTTGAAACATATATTTAGCCATTGAACATATTTACAAACAAACAGTCTTCAGATGCACATTGACATTTTTATTTTTTACTACTCCATTTCCCTTTCACATCTGCCTTCAACACCAACACCTCCCAAATCATAAACTCCTTGAGTATATAAAAACAAAACTTCCTTCTGGATTCTTGTCTATCTCCAAGATGGAACCATCATTCATTGGTTCATTCTTGGCTTTTGGTCATTTATAGTCCATGTATTCAACAAGTAATTTGTTGGAGGGGATGTTGAACAAAGGGCCTAGTGTCATGTTGGGACTGTTTAGTGGCGTGTTGGCTACTGTTCAGCAAGTGCTACTGCATTTCCAGAGGTCTTAGCAACTGAATCAGTCAAAGTGCTTTGCTCTCAAGCAAGAGTCTGGCCACACTTGACCAAACAATAGCATTTTATTTGATCACAAAACAAGAAGTTCCCAGACAGTGTATATCTAAAGTTAGTTCAGTAGACAGAACCTGGGATTCAGCTTCTCTGTGACTCTCTAGTCCTCACCTCATGGTGACAAGAAGGCTGCTACATATCTGGGCATCTTGTCCTCATAGAACATCAATAGCAGGAAGAGGGAGAGAGCTTTTATCTTTTTCCTGTTTCTCAGTCTCTTTCTCTCCTTTTTTAATCCATAGATATTCTTTCCTGGAATGCTCTCTAGCATACTTTCCTTTCACTTCTGTCAGTCAAAATTGGATTGCATGTCCATGACTCAATGCAAAGAAGCTCGAGGAAGCAAGTTCAGCTTCTATGGCAGAAGGTGGGCTATGCTGGAAAGAACGAAGTGTAGACACTTTGTAGCTTGGCAGAGATAGTTTTAAAATTTTATTTTATTGACATGCACTTGATTTGAATGTATTAAATTCTACTATACATTAAAGTGATTATCAGTTCAGTTCAGGTCAGTTTAGTCGCTCAGTCGTGTCCGACTCTTTGCGACCCCATGAATCACAGCACGCCAGGCCTCCCTGTTCATCACCATCTCCTGGAGTTCACTCAGATTTTCGTATGTTTTTCCATTATGGTTTATCAAAGGACACTGAATACAGTTCCTTGTGCTATACAGAAAACCTTGTTGTTTATGAATACACATTTTAATAGCTATGAAAATGTAGAAGCCCGCGAGCCTTTTAAAGTTCTCTTTTGACTCAGATGGTAAAGCGTCTGCCGGCAATGCAGGAAACCAGGGTTTGATTCCTAGGTCAGGAAGATCCCCTGGAGAAGGAAATAGCAACCCACTCCAGTACCCTTGCCTGGAAAATCCCATGGATGGAGAAGCCTGGTAGGCTACAGTCCACGGGGTGGCAAAGAGTCGGACACAACTGAGCGACTTCACTTTCACTTTATAGCTGTAATCTGATCACCCATGTGTTTGGAGTAATAATCTTAATGATAACTTTTTATTCTTAATATCTGTATGTCTTTGTCCACAGAAACTTATTTCAAATGATTTGCATTTCCTCAATAAAACAAATTTTCCTATGTCTCTGTCACTTGATACCCTTTTTTCAAGGAAAAAAGCTATTTTCCTGACACGTTAAATTTTTACTGAGTTTGACTTCTTTGTTTTTGTTAGTGTTTAGTCACTAAGTCCTGTCTGACTCTTTGCAACCCCATGGACTGGAGCACTCCAGGCTTCCTTGACCTTCATTTAGCTCCCTGAGTTTGCTCAAACTCATATGCGTTGATGATGCCATCCAACAATCGCATCCTCTATTGCCCCCTTCCCCTCAATTTTTCCCAGCATCAGGGTTTTTTCCAATGAGTTGGTGCTTCACATCAGGTGGCCCAAGTAGCTCCAGCAGTAGTCCTTTCAGTGAATAGTCAGGACTGATTTCCTTTAGGATTGACTGGTTTGATCTGCCTGCTGTCTGAGGGACTCTCAGGGGTCTTCTTTAGCATCAACAGTTCAAAAAACATCAGTTCCTCAGTGCTTAGCCTCTTTATGGTCCAAATCTCACATCTGTATATGACTGTTGAAAAAATCATAGCTTTGACTAGACAGACCTTTGTTAGCAAAGTGGTGTCTCTGCTTTTTAATACATTCTAGGTTTGTCATAGCTTTTCTTCCAAGGAGCAAGTGTCTTTTAATTTTGTGGCTGCAGTCACCATCCACAGTGATTTTGGAGCCCAAGAAAATAAAATCTGACACTATTTCCAGTTTTTCCTCATCTATTTGCCATGAAGTGATGGGACCGGAGGCCATAATCTTCCTTTTTTGAATGTTGAGTTTTAAGCCAGCTTTTTCACTCTCCTCTTTCATCCTTATCAAGAGGCTCTTTATTCCTCTTCACTTTCTGCCTTTAGGGTGGTATTATCTGCATATCTGAGATTGCTGATATTTCTCCCAGCATTCATGATTCCAGCTTGTGATTTATCCAGGTTGGCATTTTGCATGATGTATTCTATATAGAAGTTAAATAAGCAGGGTGACAATATACAGCCTTCCCTACTGTTGAACCAATCCATTTTTCCATGTCCAGTTCTAACTGTTGCTTCTTGACCTGCATACAGGTTTCTCAGGATGTAGGAAAGGCAGTCTGGTATTCCCGTCTCTTGAAGAATTTTCCACAGTTTGTTGTGATCCACTCAGTCAAAAGCTTTAGTGTAGTCAGTGAAGCAGAGGATGAGATGGTTGGATGGCATCACCGACTCAATGGACATGAGTTTGAGCAAGCTCCAGGAGTTGGTGATGGACAGGGAAGCCTGGCATGCTGCAGTCCATAGGTCACAAAGTGTCGGACACAACTGAATGACTGAACTGAACCTAACTGAATGAAGCAGAAGTAAATTTTTTTTTGGAATTTCTTTGCTTTTCCTATGATCTGATGGAATCCAATCCAAGAATCCAATTGTTGGCAATTTAATCTCTGGTTTCTCTGCCTTTTGTAAACCCAGCTTGAACATCTGGAAGCTTTCAGTTCACAGAATGGTAAAGCCTAACTTGAAGAATTCTGAGCATTACATTGTTAGCATATGAGGTGACCACAATTGTTCAGTAGTTTGAACATTCTTTGGCTTTTCCCTTCTTTGGGATTGGGATGAAAACTGACCTTTTCCAGTCCTGTGGTCACTGCTGAGTTTTCCAAATTTGCTGGCATATTGAGTGCAGCACTTTCACAGCATCATCTTTCAGGATTTGAAATAGCTCGACTGGAATTCCATCACCTCCACTAGCTTTGTTCATAGGGATGCTTCCTAAAGCCCACTTGAGTTTGCACTCCAAGATGTCTGGCTTTAGATGAGTGATCACACCATTGTGATTATCTGGGTCATTAAGACCTTTTTTGCAAAGTTTTTCTGTGTATTCTTGCCACCTCTTCTTAATCTCTTCTGCTTCTGTTAGGTCCTGGCCATTTCTTTCCTTTATTGTGCCCATCTTTGCATGAAATGTTTTCTTGGTGTCTCCAATTTTCTTGACAAGATTTCTAGTCTTTCCCATTCTATTATTTTCCTCTATTTCTTAGTATTGTTCAGTTAAGAAAGCTTTCTTATCTCTCCTGGCTATTCTTTGGAAAGAACTCTGCATTCAGTTGGGGATATCTTTCCTTTCCTCCTTTGCCTTTCCCTCCTCTTCTTTTCACAGCTATTTGTAAGGCCTCCTCAGATGACCGGTCTGCCACACCACAGCTGTGAGCCGTGGTGTGCTGGACCACGATGTGTCTCGTATTTATATTTCCTGGGTCTTCTGAAAGTAGTAACCTTCGAAATATGATTTTTACATATACAAACATTCAAGACAGCATGAAAACTGATGAAGTCTGAGTTGTGTCTACAGTTTAATTAATTGTACTTTGCCAGTGTCAGTTTGATTTTGATAAAGTATTGTAGTTACTTAAGACTGTCATTGGGAGAAGCTTAGTGAAGTGTTCACAGAACCCCTCGATATTACTTTTGCAACTTCTGTAAGTCTATATTTATTTCAAAATTAAAGAAAGAAATTAAGGTGTTTTGTCATTCCCTCTTTCTTCAGATTAAGCACATTTATGCCTTATAAATTTGAGGCTTATATACTCAGTGCATAAACTTCCTCATTAAAAATTTTCAAGACTCTCTTATGATAATAAAGTTTATTACATTAGAGTCCTATAGTAATCACAAAGTGTTCCTTTTAACCACATGAAAGTAAAAGTGTTAGTCGCTTAGTCTTACCCAACTCTGCGACCCCATGGACTGTAGCCTGCCAGGTTCCTCTGTCCATGGGATTCTCCAGGCAAGAATACTGGAGTGGATTGCCATTTCCTTCTCCAGGGATCTTCCCACATTGCAGGCAGATTCTTTACTGTCTGAGCCACCAGGGAAGCCCTTTAATCACTTACAGCCTTCTAGCCTTCTACAAAATATTGTAAGAAAAAATTCCCGTCAATGGCACTCAAAGAGTCTTACGGTAGAAATAATATTGGGTTTTTAAAAACATGGGTAACAAAAGTTTTCTAATTTTTGTATATGGAAATCACTGACAATTTATGATTATTTTACCCACATTTTTCAATTTTTCTTTCACATTTACTTCATCATTCATTGCTCCCTCCAAGGTGATTTTATCTTTGCTTCTCCTAAAATATCTAGGCTCTGTGCTCATTTGTGTATCTTTGTGCCTGCCTCCCTCACTTATTTTGAAAAACCTGTGTGTCTTCCTCTTCTACTGTGTTTTTACCATTTTTGATTCTTGTGGATCAAAAAAAATCTTTTTTTTCCTCTTGTGTCTCTGCCTCCAGTAAGTGATTATTGACCTCCTTCTCTGTGTTGGATACTGGCTAGGACACAGAGGCAAGATGATGCCCTCTTCTGAAAAGCCAAGGTCCAAGGGAGAAAGAAAGACAAGTCCTCAGACAAAATGATCTGAGGTTTACAACGCTAAGTGTCATACACCTGGTGACCCTTCCGCAGCCTCACCGCCTTTTCTGTTCTCTCCTGCGTTCCTCAGAAGTGCCACCTGCAAGGTAGCAGAATGTCGCAAATACTTAAGCTCCAGTCTGCTTTAAACTTCAGTTCCAACTGATCATTTTGACAAGATCTTTGCAAAGTGCATGGCCTTCTTTGGGCAAAAATGGTTTTTAAAAGCCCTCACATCCAGGCAATGGAGTCTCAGAGTCACTCTTGCTCAGTGAGTGAGTTTGACTGACTTTGTTACTTACTTATCTTCTCAAAGCTTCAAATTCCTCATCTGCCAAATAATGAGGATTATATGAAACAATCTGTGGAAAGCATTTAATGCAAAACTAAAAATTAATTAATATGCATCCCTGTGCATATTATTTTGCTCGTTCTAAAAATTTTTTCAGGATTAGTGACTTTAACAGAATCCGTTTATTTGTTTTCCACTGTCAGAATGTCAATCAAAGCGTACACACATTCCCTGTAAAATCCATGCTTTCCAGGTAGAATTCTTCCTTCAAAACATTATCGTGTTTCATACACTAGGATATGAATTCAATTCCTGTGATCTTTCATTCTGTTTTGTGTTAGTAGTAATGTATTTCTGGCTCACTGCTGCCCTCACGGCTCTGTAGTCTGCGTGTCTGTCTTCCTCTCTGTCTCTATGTGTCTGTGTGTGTGTGTATTTTGAGGCATAGAGAGAGGGAAGAGGGATCAGACTCCACTTGGAGTGGTTTTCCCTTTGGTTGTATTTTCTGTTCATTTCACGGAGATTGGTATTGACGTACACAATATTAGCAGCTTCATGTGAAGCAGATTGGGGTAAAGAGCTCCCCTTTTCAGACAGTAGCATAAGTATTGCTACTCAGTCTCCTAAAGTATCCCCAGGCTCATTGGATTATGAGTAATCCTAAGTAGAGGGTGGCCATGGAATCATTGGAAATCTTTCTTGGAAGGGCCCAAGTGGAGAAGCAGCCAAACAGGAACACAGTACGTGCCTCATAAATTTCCCTTTTTATTAATAATGACCCAGAAGAAAGCAGATGGTTTCAACTAGGCAGAACAACCAGCAAAATTCCCAAAACAGAAAATAAACATCAGAGATCCCTTTAAAGGATAATTTGAAACACAAGTAAATTCTCAGAAGGCCAGCAGCAAAGTTGAAAAAGTCAGAGAACCAGAGAGGGCATGGGGAGAGTGAGATAAATTAGCGGGTATCACCCTTGGAGTGCCTGGAGTGCCTGGAGTGCCCTAGGCTTCCAGACTTCAGTGGCCAGGAGGACTCGCCAGATTGTCCCAAATTCAGGGTCTCTAAGAGAGATTCCCTGAGACTCAGCCCTGACGCCCTCTGAGCCCCCGGTGTGGTTTTGACTGCCTCTGTCAGAGGCCTCTCGATTGTGAGCCGAGGTGCAGGTGGAGTCACTGAGCTTCAGGCCTGGACCGAGTTTCATAGCCTGATTGTGAAGGCTTCTTCTGAACAGTGGCCCCCCAGATGGTTTATGTTTCAGGTCCCACAAAATGTGGATTCACCTGCTGTTGTCAGATCGAGAAACTCAGTTCAACCAGCTCAAGGAGCTCATCTCTGGTGGGCCCTTTGTTCCCTGCCCACCCGTATTTCTCCCTCTGCCCCCCTGTCCTGCCTGCCCGTTGCCTCCCCACCCACCCTGAGATCCTGGGCTTGCCTGGCCTGTGGGCTGCAGTGGTGCTGAGTTTGGCTCCGACTCTTCATGAACTCTCAAACCAAACCCATGCAGGCAAATAACTGACTCCCATCATCCTGACACTCAGTTCCAGGCAGGCGCTGACAGTCTAGCCCCAGATCACCAGAATCCCATCAGCTGTTGGCTGTGACCAGCTGGGGGCCTCTCCTGGGCAGGGGAGGCCTGCCCTGGATTGTGGGGCTGCAGGACTGTTCTGGGCCAGGGGATCTGTCCTGGAGCGGGAAAGCAGCCTCTCCAAGGAGGAGCCAGTGACTGGGCAGCAATGTCACATCCACTGGGTTGAAGAGGGAAGCTGACCCAGTGTTTGGAGCCTGCTCAAGATGCTTTGATCTCTGGACCAGGGAGTGCAGTAGTGCGTGGCTGGCGTTCTCTCTGCTTTCCTACAGTCTTTCTGCTTAGATATTTAATAACTTTAGAAATGCTCAGCAAATAGCTTTCAAAACATGTTGGTGCTAATTTGCAGTGTTTCGTGAGCTCACGCCAGTGTGGCAGCAGCCTTCCAGCGACTCTGTTAGGCTAGGGGAAAACCCAACCAATGTCTCTTTATATCTAAAGACAGTCACGGGTTTTTGTGTGTGTGTGTGTGTGTTTTTCTCCCCCTCTCAGCTAAATACCTTTGCGCTGTTTTTCATAGGCTCATAGCCAAAAAAAGAGAAGTGGTGTTATTTTCTGGAGAATGCAGGCTAGAAACTGCAAGTGGCTCATGGCAGCTGATCGACTCACATGATTTTTTGTGTTTGAACACACTCTGCGATGTGCAAAGAGTGCATTTCTCAGCAAGCAGGCATGTCTTAAAGGTGGCGGACAGGAATAGAGGTCGAACATGACCCCAGACTTCTGGAAAAATCAGTCTTCCTGGTCTCTTTGTTTGTACCTCTGTATTGAACACCCACAGAGAGACTAGCTTTTCCAGACCCTTTTAGACATATTAATCCTTCAGAGAAGTAACCAGAGAACTCGACACAAAGAGGATCCAACAAGCCTGTCCTCGGAAGGCGAGATGTGTCAGCCTAACACCACAAATCATACCCTCTTTGAAAGTGAAAGTCGCTTAGTCGTGTCCGACTCTTTGAGACCCCATGGAAGATACAGTCCATGGAATTCTCTAGGCCAGAATACTGCAGTGGGTAGCTTTTCCTTCTCCAGGGGATCTTCCCAACCCAGGGGATGTTTCTTGGATCCCATTGTCTTTTCTCAGTGTTGCCTTCCTAAAATTCCCATTTTTAGATTTCCTGTTTTTGCATATGATTGCACAATTTTTTTTTTCCTCAGTCAACCCTATGCACTTTACTGAAAAGACTCTAAAAGACTTAGGGAAAGGCAAATTTACCTGCTAAGGGAGCCAGCTACACAACAATTCCAGGAACTAATTAAAACTAATGTTTGAAAATAGCTCAATGTTAGATAAGCGGGAATAGGTGGACTGGACCCAAAGAAGACTTATGAAATTCCATCTGGACAGCAAAGGAGGCCATTAGCTTCTTCCAGATACAGGTAGAATTGTTTATGTGGCAAATACTTCTTTAAGTTTTAGTCTTTAATTTTGTTAGGGTGTCTAGTTAAAAAAAATAAACTTCTTTAAATCTATGGATAAATATGGTAGCAAAATATTACATCTCAAAATATCAAACATTCAAATTCATATTACACAAAAACAAGTATTCTGTGTTGTAAGTTCAGTTCAATTCAGTCACTCAGTCATATCTAACTCTTTGTGACCCCATCAACCACAGCACACCAGGCCTCCCTGTCCATCACCAACTCCCAGAGTCCACCCAAACCCATGTCCATTGAGTCGATGATGCCATCCAACCATCTCATCCTCTGTCGTCCCCTTCTCCTCCCACCTTCAATCTTTCCCAGCATGAGTGTTTCTTCCAATGAGTCCATTCTTCGCATCTGGTGGCCAAAGTATTGGAGTTTAAACTTGAGCGCCAGTCCTACCAATGAATATTCAGGACTGATTTCCTTTAGGTTGGACTGGTTGGATCTCCTTGCAGTCCAAGGGACTCTCAAGAGTCTTCTCCAGCACCACAGTCCAAACCATCAATTCTTCGGCGCTCAGCTTTCTTTCTACTTCAACTCTCACATCCATACATGACTACTGGAAAAGCCATAGCTTTGACTAGATGGACCTTTGTTGGTCAAATAATGTCTCTGCTTTTTAATATGCTGTCTAGGTTGGTCATAGCTTTTTTTCTAAGGAGCAAGCGTCTTTTAATTTCATGGCTGCAATCACCATCTGCAGTGATTTTGGAGCCCCAACAAATAAAGTCTGTTAGTGTTTCCATTGTTTCCCCATCTACTTGCCGTGAAGTGATGGGACCAGATGCCATGATCTTAGTTTTCTGAATGTTGAGCTTTAAGCCAACTTTTTCACTCTCCTCTTTCACTTTCATCAAGAGCCTCTAAAGAGAGGCTCTAAAGAACTAAAGTTCTTCTTCCCTTTCTGCCATAGGGTGGTGTCATCTGCATATCTGAAGTTATTTATATTTCTCACAGCAATCTTGATTCCAGCTTGTGCTTCATCCAGCCCAGCATTTCGCATGATGTACTCTGCATATAAGTTAAATAAGCAGGGTGATAGTATATAACCTTGACTTACTCCTCTCCTGATTTTGAACCAGTCTGTTGTTCCATGTCCAGTTCTAACTGTTGCCTCTTGACCTTCATACAGATTTCTCAGGAGGCAGGTCAGGTGGTTTGGTGTTCCTATCTCTTTCAGAATTTTCTGCAGTTTATTGTGATCCACACAGTCAAAGGCCTTGGCATAGTCAATAAAGCAAAAGTAGATGTTTTTCTGGAACTCTCTTGCTTTTTTGATGATCCAGCAGATGTTGGCAATTTGATCTCTGGTTTCTCTGCCTTTCATGGTATGGGGAGGGTGGAGGGAGGTGGGTTCAGGATGGGGAACACGTGTATACCTGTGGCGGATACATGTTGATGTACGGCAAAACCAATACAAGAATGTAAAGTAATTAACCTCCAGTTAAAATAAATAAATAAAACCAGCTTGGACATCTGAAAGTTCATGGCTCACCTACTGTTGTCATATAGAGTGAAGTAAGTCAGAAACAGAAAAACAAGTATCATTTATTACTGTGGACTTTCTTTTGATCACCACTTTCTCCTAACAGGAGACAGACTGTGTCTGCATCCACTGTAGAGTGGCTACAGCCTCCGTGAAACACTCAGATATCAAAGATAGGTCCACACCCTGCTGCCCACATGCGTAAATGCTTGTATCTCAATCTCAACTATCATTCTCACCTCATAGGCTTGACTTATAGTTTCCTCATTACTATGCCCCTTCTCTTGTACTTAACATCTGCTTGAGCTGCAGTACATGCAAATTTATTTGTAAAATAAATTTAAAATAAATAATTTTAAATAAAGTTACAAATGGCTATCCTAGTATTATCCTTTATAATCTAATGCCAATTCCATACTACCAAAGTCTGCCCCCAGAAGCAGTGTTTGCTCACTAAGAAAATCTGGGTCAGCACCTGACCTTAGTTAAGCTGCTTGTTTTTGTTTTATCTGTTTGTCTTTCTTTTCCCCTGAGATGTTAGCCTGGTTGTTTGCAAAATAATCTGATAGTCTCACAAGGTAACAGTTATTAAACATTGAAATGTTAGCAGTAGCCCAAGCTCGAATGAATTTGACTTTACAAAGCCAAGCTGAATTATCTTAAAATACTACTTTCTATCAGTAATAGCAGCTATACACAACTTAGTTTCACACACATACACACAGGGTCCCAAGCATCTTCATGAAGTTTTAAACATAACTTACAGTGTAGAAATATAAATTCTGTACAGTTACAGAAAGCATCATTTGAAAGTTGAATTACTTATGTTTCTTTTTCATTTATATATTTCTATAAATTTTGAATTACAAAATTCTAGTTTTGATCTTGTTTGTTTCAGATGCTTGACACCTTCAATCAGAGGATCTGATATGTATTCCATATAAATGGGAAGACTAGAATCCTAAGAGTTATACAGAGCGTTTCCTATCTGAACTGATATTTGAACATTGTTTCCATTAGTGGCTCATGAAGTTGTTACTGGGGTTTTGGTGGTGGCTCACACAGTAAAGAATCTATCCTCAATGCAGGAGACCCAGTTTGATCCCTGGATCGGGAAGATCCCCTGGAGATGGAGTGGCTACCTGCTTCAGTATTCTTGCCTGGAGAATCCCATGGACAGAGGAACCTGGTGGGTTACAGTCCATGGGATCGCAAAGAGTCAGACACAACTGATCAACTAACACTTTCACTTTCAAAGTTACTGCTATTTGAAAAACCACCGGTGAGAAACATTTCATGCCTTTGATCCAGGAAACACTTGTTGAGAACCTTCTACCTTTTGGGTCTCTGTTACATTACTTAACATTTCTTCATGAGACGCTTACAACATCTGTGGAGGTGGGTATTGTAACCCCTTTTCTGTAGATGAGAAAACTGGATGCTAAAGGAGGGGAAGTAACTTTACCTTGAACCCTACAAGTTGTCTGTGCAAACCTGATCTGAACTCCATATCCTCTGCGTCTGACCCCAAGTTCTCTCATGCCATTGTGTTCTCACTCTCCTTTCTGTGTTTGCATTCAAGAGCAAGTATTTCTAAAAGTCCTCATGAAAAAGTATTTGATAGACAGTCTTGGCCAAAATGCAAAACATTAATGGGCAAACTATCTCATAGATATAATCTCCCTCATCCACCATAATTAAAGGAATCAAGTGGAATTAGTAGATTCACTACAAAATACTGAACCTGTCTCAGACTCACACAATGGCCCTGTCACAAGCCTATGCCCTGTAGGATTCAGTGCATTATCTCTTTGACAGGCTAATCCCCATGCTGAGTTCTTTTGATCATAAGGGATCCTGGACAGGATGTTTTCCCATCCAGAAAACCAGCACGACTGGGATGCCAGATGGAGACTTGTCATAAAAACTTGGCCCGGATTCCAAAGCCAACAGTGTGTTGAAATTAGGACGTATCATTTACTTAGTTCCTGGCTACACTCTTCACAACTGACAACTGGAGATCACTCATAATATCTTCTATGAGTGTGGACCTTCATCCAGGAGGATTCCAGGTCATCAGATCAGTCAATAGCAGTCATTTAACTCTGACTGTGTGCTGTGTTGTGTGGGATGGGGGGGTGGTTAATGTCTAGGTCCCCAGAATGTGTAATGAGGGATGTTGGGGGATACATGTTGATGTATGGCAAAACCAATACAATATTGTAAAGTAATTAACCTGCAATTAAAATAAATAAATTTATATTAAAAATTTTAATAAAAGAATAGAGGAAAAAAAAGAGAGAGAAATACTGGTTTTCTTCAGAAAAGGACTGCTGTACACAGCTCTCCTGTGTGTGCTGACAGAAACTATACAGCGCATCACGTTAAAGTGAAAAAAAAAAGAAAGCTAGAGTTTCTAACCAGCATTGGAATCAAACAAAACTTATTAACTAAATATCTCAACCCAGCTACCCACTCTTGTAGACATTTACAGGCACCATATTGCCTGTGTCAACTTTCCTGGGACACAGGTAATAACAAACATTTTACTGAATATATTAATGTGTTAGTATATTGAAGATATTAGCGTATCCTGGGAGCTTTTCATTATATATATTTAACAAAAACTTTTATTAACCCTGTTTCATAAATAACAATACTGGGACTCAGATGAGTCAGGTAATGTGGCCAGATGTCAAGCAGTGTAAAATGACAGTCAGGGCTGTAAACATGTTTACAGCTTTGTTATGCTACCTTGGAATCGCCCCATCATGCCCATTTTCCTTCCCAAAAGCTTATTTATTTCATTCACCTCCCTTTTGGGCTTCTTCTATGAGGATCTTAGTCTAATCTACCTTAAAAGCACAAAAAATGATACCAATGTTTGTGTTAATGATTGGACTCTTAAGTCTGCCTCCAAACCACGCTTTGGTCAGACAGTTTAATTAGTTCAGTCCTTGCCACACATCCAGTCATCAGTCCATCACTTTAAAAGCAGGAGAACAGTTTCAGAATTCAGATGATGTATTATTTTAGTAATTAAATTTATGTGTATATATGGAACTTGAAGGAAGATAGTTTGAAAGTATATACTCAGTCAGCATTTACTTTGTGGAGGGAAGTCCCTGGAGGTGGAATTGGCAACTCACTGTAGTATTCTTGCCTGGAGAATCCCATGGACAGAGCAGCCTAGCAGGCTACAGTGCATGGGGTCACAAAAGAGATGGACATGACTTAGCAACTAAACGAAAACAACAGAGCTAGTAAACCTTAATCTATTCAGATTTATTACACAAAACTCGCTTAGCTCTTTTCTCAAGTAACTGACAACTTTCTTTACACTCCTTTTTAGGAAATGATCTTAAGAAATCATAACTTTGGTTTTGTTCTGTTTGGTAGTTATTTACCTTAGAGGACTTGGTATTTAAAGCTCAGACTCTTTCTTGCCAGATTCTTCCAATTTGCTGCCATCTGTGACTGATTTCAAAGAAGCCACAACATTGCAGAACAAGAGGAATTAGAACTCCATTCACTGCACTGCAGTGAAACTAACCTGCAGTGTTGTGTCTGGTTCGTAGTACACTCAAGAAAAATACAGATAAATGGAAGCATGTTCCAAAGTCAACAGGGAGGTGAAGGGACCTGAAACATTTGCGAAGAGGAATCATAGAAGGAAGTAGAGATGTTTAACCCAAAGAAGAGAAATTGCAGACAGAATAGAATAGCAGTTACCCAGTAATTGGAGAAGTCTTGTATGAAACAGCCATTTCTGTTAGCTGAGTGAGTGAGTGATTGTCGCCCAATCATGTCTGACTCTTTGTGACCCCATGGACTCTAGCCTGCTCAGGCTCTTCTGTCCATGGAATTCTCCAGGCAAGAGTACTGGAGTGGGTGGCCATTTCCATCTCCATTTCTGTTAGTTATTGGTGTTCATAAGATAAAATGTACTTCCTCAAAAACGTGTGGGTCCTTGGACCCCTCAGACTCCCGCAATTAGATGAACACTTACTGGGAATGATGTTCGAGTTGAGATGCAGAGCCCTTGGTGTGTTCCCCAAGGTCGTCTGGGAAGGCAGGACCTGACCCTCCCTCTGACACTGGCAGTGGCTGTTAAAAGTGGGCCTCTCTACACCAGAGCAAACAGATTCTGGCAGATGTCATGCTGCCTTCAGAGAGCAGTGTGATGGGTGGTCTGCCCGGCACAGGTCAACACATAGCTGGAGCATGGTCATGGGGGAGACAGGAGCCAGGAAGCTCCAGGTTTATAGCTGAACAGTTGTACATCAACATCAGAAACATAATGTCTGAAAGTGGCAGGACTCCCGTAGAAGGTGGTCTTCCGGGGAGGGTGTGGAGGAAAGGGAGCCCTCATATACTGTTGATGGGAACAAAAATTGGTACAGCCACGATGCAGAGCAGTATGGAGGACCCTCAAGAAATTGAAGATAGAACTCCTGTAAGAGCCAGCAATACCACTCCTGGGCATGTATCCAGAGTAAGTGAAAGCAGGATCTTGAAGCCATATCTGTACTCCCACACTCATGGCAGCGTTATTCACAGTCACCAGAACACAAAGACAACCCAAGTGTCTGTCGACAGGTGAATGGATAGAGCAGATTTGGGAAATGAATATAATGGAATGTGACTCAGCCATGCAAGGAAGGAAATTCTGCCATCTGCAACAGTATGGATGGACTTTAAGGATATTATGCTAAGTGAAATGGGCCAGAGATCGACAAGAACCACATGCTGTCACTTGTATGTGGGACCTGTAAAAGGCTGAACTGTGGCTGCGAGGAGCTGGGGGCTGGAGGACCAAAGGCCGTGTTGGTCCAATGGCACAAGCTCCCAACTGTGAGAGGATGAAATTCTGGGATTTAATGTGCAACAGTGTGCTGTACTTGCAAGTCCCTGAGAGAGTAAATCCTAAATATTTTCACCATGACAGCAACAGCAGCAAGGACACCGTGTGAACTGAAGGATGAGTTAACTAACAAAATAAAAACGTAAAATATAAAAATCGATTTTAGTTAAAAAATGTACTAATGTGTTCTGAGGTGCCACTGGAGAAGGGCCAGCCCCCATGTCCCAAGAAGATAATGAAAATAGAGATTCAAGCACAAGTGAGTGTCAGGAACCAGTTTCTGGCCAGGGCTTAGTCTCAGATGTAGGAAAATACCCAGTTAGTGGTCGTGATCAGGTGTACCAGGACTTGTGACAGGGAGGGTTGGTGACTCTTAGCAGGAGAGAGAGCAGCCTAGGGGAGCAGGGACCAGCTGTGTGTGCATGACCTGAGTGCAGGATTCCTGTCTACACTGCAGGCTCTCCAGGTATTTCCTGATCCTGAAGACCTCTGATTTTATAGTAATATGTGGACTGTTCTGCACTGCGTCTTTCCATTTTTACACGTACTTGAGATAAATTCAGAAGGGCTTTTTCTTCCTCAGGTTTCCTCACTCATCTCTGACCAGCATGACACTTCTGAAGACAGAAGATTTTGACAGTCTTTTCGACATTCAGTCATTTCAAGATATAAGATTTAACTAAAGATTTTAAAATTTAAAAAAAAATAAAAATAAAAAATAAAACATTTTAAATCTTAAAAAAAAAAATAAGATTTAAAACAAAAATTTGGAGGGGGTGGAGTTTCAAGTACATAAGACATGTGCATCCTTTAAGATACCCTCCATGGGGTAGCTAAGGCTAGACATGAGCTCCATGTGCCTAGACAGTTAATGCAGGAGTGGGGTGACAAGGCTCAGGAAAGATTGGGGATCATTTCTGTGCAAAGACCTGGCATTTTAAGAAGCTGAGAATTTAATAGTTTAGGGCATATCAAAATGTTCCCTTGCCAAAATTGCTGCCTTGAAAAGCCCACAGCATCAAATTGGTCACATCAGACTTTCACCTGCACATGCTTCTGGAAAGTACTATTTCTGAATTGTTGGCATTTTGCTTATAATTTTCTTAGGCTTTTTTTTTTCATGTTAAAATTTGGAATCCTGGTATAATTATTGCATCATTGAGTCAGATAACCTTGTTTCTGTTGTGACCACCATGACATCAGGAAAAGCCTGCTAATCCTTGCTGATAAAATGTAATAAAATATAATAAATTCCTCATCTTTCTTAAAATGCATCCAAATATTTAAAGCCATCATTCATTATTAGACTCATTTATCATCATTTTTAATATAAATTTATTTATTTTAATTGGAGGTTAATTACTTTACAATATTGTATTGGTTTTGCCATACATCAACATGTATCCACCACAGGTATACAAGTTTCCCTTCCCAGAACCCCCTTCCCTCCTCCCTCCCCATACCATCCCTCTCAGTGCACCAGCCTCAAGAATCCAGTATCATGCATCAAACCTGGGCTGGCGACTCGTTTCATATATGATGTTATACATGTTTCAATGCCATTCTCCCAAATCATCCCACCCTCTCCCTCTCCCACAGAGTCCAAAACACTGTTTATACATCTGTGTCTCTTTTGCTGTCTCACATACAGGGTTATCATTACCATCTTTCTAAATTCCATATATATGTGTTAGTATACTGCATTGGTGTTTTTCTTTCTGGCTTACTTCACTCTGTATAATAGGTTCCAGTTTCATCCACCTCATTAGAACTGATTCACATGTATTCTTTTTAATGGCTGAGTAATAAATGCTCCATTGTGTATATGTACCACAGCTTTCTTATCCATTCATCTGCTGATGGACATCTAAGTTGCTTCCATGTCCTGGTTATTATAAACAGTGCTGCGATGAACATATGGGTACACATGTCTCTTTCAATTCTGGTGTCCTCGGTGTGTATGCCCAGCAGTGGACATTTATCATCATTTTATTGTCCTGAAAATACTGTGTTATTTCTTTGAATGCCCTTTTATGTAACCAGGTCAAAAGTTTATACCCAGGGGAAAAATTATACCTTGCACAAATAATTCAGTAATGCACATATGTTGCATATATCATCATAATGACGATGATTTAGTCTGTAAATAATGCACAGATTTCTTAAAGTCAAATACTCAACAGAAGAGGATGATGATTATTTCTTGCTGCTTTAACTTTCTCTTGTGTTAATTTTCCCTTTTTTGTTTTAACCATCTGTGAGCTATACTTCTGAAAAGAAGAAGTTTTCTAGTTTCCAAGTGGATGTCCTGAGAACTCACACACTGGCGCAGGGTTGGTCTGCCTGCTGCCTATATGTGCAGTCACGTGCAGTCATTGATGCTGGTCCTGCACCAAAGGCAGAGTTCTGAGTGCCTGACCCTTGTCCTCCTAATCATCGCCATACATCTTAGAGAAAATTTAGGGGTCATTTAAATATGTATAACTTCTGTGGTTAGACTTCCAATTTTTATGTGACCATGTAACGTATTGTTCCACTGACCATGAAAAGCATAGCAGGAATTTCTGGGAAACATTCCCCTTTTTCTGTTCTATCCCAGTCTTTATGGTATATTTACATCTACATGTAGGAAATACTGTGAGAATATGACTGCCTGTTCCTTCATCATTTAATATGTTAAATAAACAAACTTGAGGTAGAATCAATTGTTCAAGAAGTAGCTACCCACTAAAGTTAAAGATTGATTTTACTTTAAGTGTAATAAGTCTGCTGTAGCAGTAACGAGCAAATTTAAACAAAAATATTCTAAAGTACACTTACTATATTAACCCACAAAGAATAATATTTAGCCTAAATGTAAACCAAAAGCCACCTCACTGGTTCACTAAATACAGAATAATAAAAGCTGGAAGAAGATCAAAGAAACTGCCCTAGGTACCTGTCATGAACTCTGATTCTGTAAGAAGCATGCCTCTTCCTTTTCCTCCCACTCTTCTGAGTATTTGTTCAATAATACTTTCTGTCCAGCAGACTCTGGGGTTGAGCTGGAATTCATCTGCAGCCTCAGATTTTTATTTTCTGAGACAGAGCCTTGAAAATTGTGTTCTAACTGATAAGAATTTAGAACAGCTGTTATGAAGAAATTCAATAAACCACAAGAAAAGATAATTCATTATGAGCCTACTAGGAGAAATTTTACTCTCCTTCCTTCTGCCAAAATAGGAAGTTCCCCCTAAAGAGTAAAACACAAAGCAAGACAAACCAAGAACAATAGCAAAGCAAAGGAACCTAGGACTCCAATGAGGCATGCAAGCTTCTTGAAGTTCCTTCAGTATTTTCAGCCCCAAGTAGATTTTCTGCAAAGACCTGATGGATAGAAGAATGGGTGGGTAGATCAACGGACAGATGGAGAGACAGGTGGATGGATGAACAGATGGGATAGAAACCGATCATGACTAATGACCAGTGAATGGCTTTATCCAGAACTGTAACCTCAGTACCTTTCCCTTCCCTTAATTTCCAGAAGAAATTCAGAGAAGAACTGTGTCTTAATCTACCGGGACATGTATTGTCTGTCATGTTAGCTTGTTACTGGAATCAGGTGCTGAGGTTTTAAAATCATTTCTTATTTTAAGTTAAAACAGAGTCAGAGTCATCTCTGAATGCGGTCTCTTTGCTAATTTGCTTTCTGATACGATATTTGTCATGAGTGAGGAAGACTGTTTGTAGAAGCTTCTATGGAAGTGAACCTGCAGGGAGTGTGGCATCTGTGGACATGCTCTGACTTGTGAGGTTCAGTGAAAACACAATGCTGGGAGTTACTGCTCTGAAACAGCAGTCAGGACTGTTGTCCATCAAGTTCTCTGTGCCAGCCAGTTTTCCAAGAGCTCAGCATGAAGGATTTCATTTCCTATTCTTGAGACCTCACTTCAGTTCAGTTCAGTTCAGTCATTCAGTTGTGTCTGACTTTTTGCAACCCCATGAATCATAGCATGCCAGGCCTGCCTGTCCATCACCAACTCCCGGAGTTCACTCAGACTCACATCCATCAAGCCAGTGATGCCATCCAGCCATCTCATCCTCTGTCGTCCCCTTCTCCTCCTGCCCCCAATCCCTCCCAGCATCAGACTCTTTTCCAATGAGTCAACTCTTCGCATGAGGTGGCCAAAGTACTGGAGTTTCAGTTTCAGCATCATTCCTTCCAAAGAAATCCCAGGGCTGATCTCCTTCAGAATGGACTGGTTGGATCTCCTTGCAGTCCAAGGGACTCTCAAGAGTCTTCTCCAACACCACAGTTCAAAAGCAACAATTCTTCGGCACTCAGCTTTCTTCACAGTCCAATTCTCACACCCATACATGACCACAGGAAAAACCATAGCCTTGACTAGACGGACCTTAGTCGGCAAAGTAATGTCTTTGCTTTTGAATATACTATCTAGGTTGATCATAACTTTTCTTGCAAGGAGTAAGCGTCTTTTAAGTTCATGGCTGCAGTCACCATCTGCAGTGATTTTGGAGCCCCCCAAAATAACGTCTGACACTGTTTCCACTGTTTCCCCATCTATTTCCCATGAAGTGATGGGACTGGATGCCATGATCTTCGTTTTCTGAATGTTGAGCTTTAAGCCAACTTTTTCACTCTCCTCTTTCACTTTCATCAAGAGGCTTTGTAGTTCCTCTTCACTTTCTGCCATAAGGCTAGTGTCGTCTGCATATCTGAGGTTATTGATATTTCTCCCAGCAATCTTGATTCCAGCTTGTGTTTCTTCCAGCCCAGCGTTTCTCATGATGTACTCTGCATAGAAGTTAAATAAGCAGGGTGACAATATACAGCCTTGACGTACTCCTTTTCCTATTTGGAACCAGTCTGTTGTTCCATGTCCAGACCTCACTTAGACAGGCAATATTAACCCTGTTTTACAGCCCAGTGTGGTTGAGTAACCAGACCAAAGTCACACAGTCAGGACCTGGAGCCAAGCTTTCCAGCACCAGAGCCTTCACTTTATCAGGAGAGATGTTTCATTTCCTGATTTGTGCAAAAACGAGGAGGTCTGCATTCAAAGCTCCCCTAATGAAATGCTCTGCTTTACTACCATCTCAGTTGAGTATTCAGATTGTGTATTCTGTGACCAAAATTGAAAAAAAATAATCTTGAAATCAGCATCCTTATTTTACATCAAGTCATTTTTATAGAGAGTCAGTCATTCATTCATACGGGTTTTGGTAAATCCTATGTACTCCTTGTAGACTTAACAACCAGTTCTTCTACTAAAACAAAATCAGAAAGACATCTGTGACTGTTCTACATTGTCTCCAGAAATGACAGAACTCACAGGTTTCTTGAAATGCTTACATGCTTAGAGGTAGAATCTCCTTTCCTTTTAATCTAAATCTTCCTAGAATTATAATAGCTTTCAATTTCTCTAAAAGGGATCAAGTTTTCATCCTCTATTGATCATTTATATACAGATAATTTTTCTATTCATCTTTTCTCTCTGGCATCAATATTATTAAACCTAAAATAAAACATACCAATTGGAGGTGATACTTAAAAGTTTAATGGACTTTTGTTGTTGTTTATACTTAATTGGAGCTTGTAAGTTATGCTCTTCAGCTCAGGTAATTTGAAAACGATTGTAGTTTATGGTTCTATGTTATATCCACCACAAACATAATATGCCCTCCCTGAAGTATTAGCATCAATTTTTCTTTTTTTATTAAATAAATTTATTTATTCTAATTGGAGGTTAATTACTTTACAATATTGTATTGGCTTTGCCATACATCAACATGAATCCACCCCAGGTATACACGTGTTCCCCATCCTGAACCCCCCTCCCTCCTTTTGCAAAAACAACCTCAAACTCCACTAAATAAAGCACTTCTGTGGGTACCTGCACAGTCTGGATGAGACTTCCTTTGATTCCATCAGAAATCTTATCCTAATACAATCTTTCCTTCCTTTTATGGACAGGAAAAGAACAGAAATGCTTACAAGGTATTTCTCCTTCCAGATATCAGATGTGATTTATTACTGAGTAAGCAGCCGGCACAATGGCTTTAACTGGCTTAGAAAAGCCTTGCTGTTCTTTCTCCTTAATCATATTAGTAGCCATCTTGGGATCTAATTAAATTTCCCAAGTATCTAAGCACATTACATAATAAGACATTAGTTGCTCTGCTGTGTGCGACTGCGACCCCATGGGCTATATCTTGCCAGGCTCCACTGTCCATGGAATTCTCCAGGCAGGAATACTGGAGTGGGTTGTCATTCCTTTCTCCAGAGGATCTTCCCAACCCAGGGATCAAAGCCAGGTCTTCTGCATTGCAGGTGGATTCTTTACCATCTGAGCCACCTGGGATGTATATATTCTTCATGAAGCTTTCATAACAGTCATTGAGTGTATTGATAGCATGATGGTACAGAAGACAGTTTAAACCATGACACTCGGTGATGTATCAGTTCAGTTCAATTCACTCACTCAGTTATGTCTGACTCTTTGTGACCCCATGGGCTGCAGCATAGCCAGGCTTCCCTGTCCATCACCAATTACCAGAGCTTACTCAAACTCATATCCATCGAGTTGGTGATGCCATTCAACCACCTCATCCTCTGTCATTCTCTTCTCCTCCTGCCTTCAATCTTTTCCAGCATTGGTGATATATAGACTCTGAAAATGTATCTTTGGATTAAAGGTCCTCATTATACATGGGGTACCCCTAAAGTCAGCTGATATACTTAGTGCCTTGATTATGATATCACTTAAGCATTAAAAATCATAGTTACTTAACTCAAATGAGAATGACTCCTCCTACTTGGTAGGAAAAATATTTTAATATAAAACTTCTAGCTACCAAAGGGGAATGGGGGAGAAATAAATTACGAATTTACGATTAGGACACTACTAATATACACACTACTGTATGTAAAATAGATGAGCAACAAGGACCTACTGTATAGCACAGGGAACCGTACTCAATATTTTGTAAAAACCTCTAAGGGGGCCTTCCCTGGAGGTCTAGTGGTTAAGATTCCATGCTCCTACTTCAGGGGGCATGGTCAAGTAACTAAGATCCTGCCTGCCACATGTTGTGACCAAAAACAAAAAAATCTATAAGGGAAAATAATCTGTAAAAGAGTATCTGTCTATTTGTACTTACATATGTGTATATGTATAACTGAATCACTTTGCTGTATACCTACAACTAACACAACATTGTAAATCAACTATCCTTCAATAAAAAATTCTCTCAAAATAATGTAAAACAATTCAGCTTTGCTGTATTTAGAGAAGGGAAATAAGAGAGCCTAATAGTTTTATATTTCTGGAAAATGTTATCATCAGTTTAATGAAATTAGGTAAGCTAAATACAGGTTTGGTTACTGCTGTTCTTTTAGAAAAAAAAATAGGTGAACACATTCATTCACCTGGAAGAAGTAAATATCATCATCTTACCAACTGAGTAGAATGGTTGTGTTGCAGAAATGGTGGGAAATATAGTTCTAGGCCCTGTATGGTCTATCAACGTAGATATTAATTGCAAATTATTTAGTAATCATGCAATGAGATTTTTCATGGAAATTTATTTTCATTTCAATCACTAAACTAACTAAACCCAAGACAGAAAAATATAACATTTCTCAAGTTTAATGGGAGTAATTTAATGAGAAGAAAAAAAAAGTTGATAGGCTTTTGATTAAACAATATTGTAAAAATAAACGCTAACAGTATAGTCTAGTAGCTCCCTCTCATTGTCTGCCACAAATCAAACACTGATGGGTATCCCACATCACTGTCCTGCCTTGCTGCCGCCATAATTCAGTCACCTCCAACTGCAGACACAAATAAGTCTCATAGACCACTGAGCAAGCAAAAACACAAACTCAACCCTTAGCTGAATCCATAGCCCTTAGGCTTCATTAAGTTTTATATTCCCTAGAAATACTTGTCTTTAAAAGTTTACCAGAAAAAATATATGTATTTTTTAATGCAAAACAGAAAGACAAATTTCTCAAAAACAAACAAATAGCAGGACTTGTAGTCACATTTGATCTTCTTCAAATAAAACTATGCCTGGCTATTCCAACAATGCTACCATCATGAAAATACTGGGGAATCTGGCCCTGGAATTGCACATCCCCTTGACAGTCTTCACAAGTGAAATGTCTTTGCCCATTAGCGATGGATTTCATGTTTAGAAGCAGCGAGAAAGCTCTCAGAACCTTGTTTTGATTAAGGCAGATAATGAAACATTTGCACAAAAGCTCTGTTACAGCCACTCACTATGACAGTATCATTGTCGTGAAGGCTGCTGTGGCCCAAAATCCTCTGGTTTTGGCTCACACAAAATCTCAGATGCATGATTTCTGCATCACAATGAAATTTAACTGAGTATTTTACCCAATACTATGAATTCTCCATGAAAAGTGTTGTGGATGTCACAGAAATACATCATCAATCATTTCACTTAGATTTTGGCAGATAAATTTTCTCCATGTTGGAGTTTCTACTGCAGTCTCTTATGATTTATTTCCTAGTTTTATTGGAAATAGCACCTTCCACCACCAGTGCTTATTTTCTTCAAACACATATTATTTTGTCCCCTCTACTTGAAACAACACAACAAATCTCAATTTGTCGCTGTGATTGTTCATCACTCACAACTCAGAACGTGGGAGACATCTTGGTAGAAGCTTTTTCATTCTTTTTTTGTTTTTTTTTTTTTTCATTTAAATTTTGCTTCTTTCAGCCTTAAGTTTTTTTTTTTTTAATTTATTCAATTGGAGGCTAATTACTTTACAATATTGTATTGGTTTTGCCATACATCAACATGAATCCACCACGGGTGTATATGTGCTCCCCATCTGAACCCCCCTCCCGCCTCCCTCCCCATCCCTCTGGGTCATCCCAGTGCACAAGCCCCAAGCATCCTGTATCCTGCATCGAACCTGAACTGGCGATTCGTTTCTTATACGATATTAAACAAGTTGTTTTCTTTTAAATGCAAATGTTTACTTTTATCATTTTAATTATTCAGACATTAACCTCATAGCTAATATACTTAAATAGCCCAGGTCTATGTCCAATTTACTTTTTTATTGGTTTTTAGTGTACTGTTGCCAACATCCATTGGATAATAGAAAAAGCAAGTGAATTCCAGAAAAACATCTACTTCTGCTTTATTGACTGCATAAAGCCTTCAACTGTGTGGATCACAACAAACTGGAAAATTCTTAAAGAGATGAGAATACCAAACCACCTTACCTGCCTCCTGAGAAATCTGTATGCAGGTCAAGAAGCAACAGTTAGAACATGGAAACAACGGACTGGTTCCAAATTGGGAAAGGCCGTATATTGTCACCTTGTTTATTTAACTTATATGCAGAGTACATCATGGGAAATGCCAGGCTGGATGAAGCACAAGTTGGAATCAAGATTGCTGGGAGAAATATTAATAACCTCAGATATGCAGATGATGCCAGCCTTATGGCAGAAAGCAAAGAGAAACTAAAAAGCCTGTTGATGAAAGTGAAAAAGGAGAGTGAAAAAGCTGGCTTAAAACTCAACATTCTAAAAATGAAGATCATGGCCTCTGGTCCCATCACTTCATGGCAAATAGATGGGGAAACAATGGAAACAGTGAGAGACTTTATTTTTCTTAGGCTCCAAAATCACTGCAGACAGTGACTGCAGCCAAGGAATTAAAAGATGCTTGCTCCTTGGAAGAAAAGCTATGACCAACCTAGAAAGCATATTCAAAAGCAGAGACATAACTTTGCCGACAAAGGTCTCTATAGTCAAAGCTATAGTTTCCCTGGTAGTCATGTATGGGTATGAGAGTTAGACCATAAAGGAAGCTGAGTGCCAAAGAACTGATGCATTTGAACTGTGGTGTTGGAGAAGACTCTTGAGAGTCCGTTGGACTGCAAGGACATCCAACCAGTCAATCTTAAAGGTAATCAGTCCTGAATATTCATTGGAAGGACTAATGCTGAAGCTGAAGCTCCAATACTTTAGCCACCTGATGGGAAGAACTGACTCATTGGAAAAGACCCTGATGCTGGGAAAAACTGAAGACAGGAGAAGGGATGACAGATAAGATGGCTGGATGGCATCACCACGCGATGGACATGAGTTTGAGCTAGCTCCAGGAGGTGGTGAAGAACAGGCAAGCCTGACTGCCGAAGTCCATGGGGTCGCATAAAGTCAGATACAACTGAGTGACTGAACTGAACTGAGTGTACTGTTGAATCTTTACATTAGAGATATTTTAATTGAGGAAACTTAAAAACACAATGAATAGTAAAATTATTACCAATATGAATGCCAAAAATAAACAAATATTAACATTTGCTTATGATTAACTTAGTTTTTCTGACACTAAACCTCAGTAAAACTTTTCCTGTTGCGTTCCCCTCTCAGTTCACATCTGCATACTTTTTATTGCTCTCTATATGTTAATCCATATATAATATATGAAATTTTTGCTGTTTTTCTTCATTTATAAAAATTGCATCATATGTTAAATACTCTCTGTAACTTGCTTTTTTCAATTAACTTAGTCAATTGCTTTTCTAATATAAGCAATTATATTAAAATATAATTTTTACATTTAGGAAATAAATACAAATGTTTACTTTTATTTTATAGATAAAAATAAGAGGTGACTTTTGTATACAAAAAAGAATGTCTATAGTTAGTTACTTCTCTTTAAATTAATATCCTGTTTAATGGAATTTTAATTGTAAAGCCTACCTTTTCATAAGATTACAAAGTAAACTTATAAATCTATTTTTTAAAGTAGCATTTTTGTGAATAAGTGAAAATACTACCCTGTATTTGTTCCTATATCCTATATTTGAATTAATATTCAATTTATTTATGCATTTGGTACACTAAAATTTCCTAAATTCTTAAAAACATTTGCAGAAAGTTTAAGCAAACTCTCTTAAACATTTTAAACAAAACCTCAAATATGATAAAGCTGATTCTTTCTAGCACTTTAAATATCAAGGAAGTCAGAGTTTCAGATACTCATAAGGAAATTAAAACAAAATAAAATCTTCCTAAGCATTCAAATGCTGCTTATACATACAATAAATCTAAATGGATGGTTCTAAGAAGTCAGATTGTCTTGAGTATATAAATACTGATCACAGAGTTAAGTTTTCCTAAATATTTTGATGAAAATCTCAAATCCTTTCTGTTAGATTCCTGTATGTGCTTCTCTTTAAAAAGCAGCATAAATACCAATTAACAAAGTGATCACAAGTCATTACTATACTCGCACATAATATAAAAGTGATGCTGAATTTGGCTTGTTACTTATCATCTCCCTCATTTATGTATCAAGGGAACAAAATGACCACCTCAGATGCGTGGCCGACTAGAGATTAAGTTTACAGATCGTAGAATTAGGACCTTGATATGTTTATAGATTTAGATTGCTGGTCAGAAATTTGAGACCAACAAATAAGAACCTAAGTGTGCTTTCTTATGTTGTCCTACAGAGCTAGTGATTGTTGGCGTAGGTCCTCCTGCTAGGGGTCACTTGTCCTATTGCTGAGGAAAGGTTTCTCACAGTGCGTCCCATGGGCATTCCTGACTGGTCATCCTTAACCATTTTTTCCTTAGCATCTCATACTCAACTTTTTAACAAAGCTTCCTCCTTAAAGTTTTACCCTCTGAGTTTTCCTAGTGGGACTGATGAAAATAAAATACTGTATACTTACATAGTTTCAGTTGCTATATTTGTCAACTTAAAACAAATGTACAACTTGAAAGGTGCATTTTATTTGGGACAAAATGAAGACTGTGGCTTGGGGGACAGCACCTCAGATAGCTCTGAGAAGCTGCTCCAAAGAGGCAGGGTGGTAGGTCAGTATGTATGTGGTTTTGGTGAAGGGGGAATACATGCAATCAAGCACATATTTTTCCAGAAGATTTCTACTAGTCTAGGGATCATTTCTGCTAGTCATGAGGAACAGTCCACCATGAAGGACTGCAGTGCTTTTCTAGATGTGAGGAGGTACAAGAATCGGGCTAATAAAATCAGCTTCTGAAAATATCTAATTATCTGAAGACCTGCCCTGCCAGTGTTTCTCCCAGCACAGAGTGCGTAATTTCTGCTCTCCACCCCAAACTCCTTTCAGGGTGTGTGGAAGGTCAGCAGCACATGATTTCATCCTTGTAGAGGTAGATGGCAAGTGCCAATTTGTAGCTGATATCTCTCTCTTCTGTAGATACTGGAAATCCACAGATGCCTCTCTTCTATTGCTCCTTTTGAGCAATATTATAAACTCAGGCCCCTGACCAAATCTTCATTTTCTCTTCTGGTCCTATGATTGTCACACCTCTGGAGGCACATTCTCCTGCAGTACTGTCTGCAGACACCTTTGAAATCATTCTTACTTTCTGGTAAGAGCTATGCATTTCAAATACAACTTCATCTTCCCTACCCTTTACAGGGAATCAGCTACTCTTCAAGGATTCCTGGCTCCCTTTACGGAACAAAGATGCCAAAATCTGGGTATCAGGGGTGCATGTCAGATTGCAATTTATGGGAACCAAAGGAAGACATGGTGGCATTTTAACAGAGCTTGGAGATTTTTTTTGAAGTTTATGTGAACTGCAGGAAGTTCATTTTAACTTTAAATTCAATTTTTAAAGATGCTTATGAAACAGACCTTTATAAATAATGTCTGTTTAAAATGTGTGTCCTAATATAAAATGCCTTATCTCTCTTTTTCCTTTTATACTACCATGATTTCACAAGTTTGAATATATCTATCATATAAGCTATATCAAATTATATGATTAAGTTATGAGCATGCCTAAACTTTGTATAATTAGAAATGATTTGCTTAGCTCCTCTCTCCATCTTAGCTTCAACTGTGTCTTCTCTTTCCTTAGATAAAACATTATTTTACATTCATTTTTGTATATGTATGTTTTCAATGACTTTCCATATATATCTATATTATATTTTTATATATAATCATATAGATACTGTGTATATATATATATCATAATCCCTAACATGACTATATCATTATTTATCCATGAGATTTAGTGTTTCTAATTTTTTTTTTCACTATTAGAAACAATGCTGTAAACAAATATTCTTAAATATGTCTCTGTTACCAGGTGCTAAAGTTGCTCTAGGTTCTATATCTAGAAATGTAACTATTAGGTTATTCACTCTTCACTTTTAACTGTATGAGATATTGATAAATTACACTTCAAAGTGGGCTGACAATTTTCACTTCCACCAGGGGGTATAAGATTTTCAATTTCCACTTGTTCTCACCAGTACCTCACATTGTCAGATGTTTTAATTTTTTCCACTTCTGATCATAGAAAATTACTCTGCATTATTGCTGTGCTTTACACTGCCTTGATTGTGAGATTGAGCATCTTCTTTTAAGCATCTTTATTTGCCATTTGGCGTTCCTGCTTAAGGAATTTCCTGTCTTATCCTTGCCCATTCAGTTCAGTTCAGTTCAGTTCAGTTGCTCAGTCGTGTCTGACTCTTTGTGACCCCATGAATCGCAGCATGCCAGGCCTTTTTGTCCATCACCTACTCCCAGAGTTCACCCAAACTCATGTCCATCGAGTTGGTGATGCCATCCATCCATCTCATCCTCTGTCGTCCCCTACTCCTCCTGCCCCCAATCCCTCCCAGCATCAGGGTCTTTTCCAATTGTCCATTACTACTATGTATTTTTCTAAATGATTTTATATGTTCTAAATATTTATCATGTTATATATGTTAAATATATATTTTCAGATACTTTTAGCTTTGTGATATCTCTTATTGTACAGAAGTTTTATATAGGTAATTCATGGGCTTTCCTGATAGCTCAGTTGGTAAAGAATCCACCTACAATGCAGGAGACCCCAGTTCGATTTCTGAATTGGAAAGATCCGCTGGAGATGGGATAGTCTACTCACTCCAGTGTTCTTGGGCTTCCCTTGTGGCTCAGCTGGTAAAGAATTCACTTGCAATGCAGGAGACCTGGGTTAGATCCCTGGATTGGGAAGATCCCCTGGAGAAGGGAAAGGCTACCCACTCCAGTACTCTGGCCTGGAGAATTCTATGGACAGTCCATGGGGTTGCAAAGAGTCGGATATGACTGAGCAACTTTCACTTTCATAAGAAGTCCTTTATTACCGTGATACAATAATGGTATTCACATTTTCAAGATTTTTTAAAGTTCTTTTTCCACATTTAAGCCTTTAAATCATTTGGAGATCATTTTTATCTATTGAATTCATTTTGGTTTTATTTCCAAAGGCAGTTATTCCAATACTCATTGTGCATTTTCCTATTTCTCTGCTGATTCGTGATGCCTTCTCGAGACACAAGATCCATATGCATACATACATGTGAGTGGGCTTCTGGACACTACTCTTTGAACAGATCTACTTTTTGTCTATCCTTGCACCCACCAATCCTCTTGATTACTGTATACTTAAACCACCTGGGAGAGAAACTCTTCCCCCTCTTGTTGGTTTTTTTTTTCCTAGTAGTCTTGGACTAATACTCTTTGATATGATAATTAAATCACTCTGTTAGTCTACACCCTCTTCAAAAAAACCACTTATAGTTTGCATAGAAATGAACAGAATTTGTAGAAAATTTTGAAAGAAACATTGCCTGAATAATATTGTATCTTCCTATCCATGCATTTAACCTAGCCGGCCATTCATTCTGGTTTTCCGTGAATAACAATAAATATCACAGCCCCATGCATGTGTTGCTATATTTGTGCCTGGAAACTGAAATGTTTTGTTGCCATAGTGTTTTTTTCTATTTTCTTTTTATATTTAGCTATTTTTTGCTATATAAAAACATTCAGTTCAGTTCAGTCGCTCAGTCGTGTCTGACTCTGCGACCCCATGAATCGCAGCACGCCAGGCCTCCCTGTCTATCACCAACTCCCGGAGTTCACTCAGACTCACCTCCATCGAGTCAGTGATACCATCCAGCCATCTCATCCTCTGTCGTCCCTTCTCCTCCTGCCCCCAGTCCCTCCCAGCATCAGAGTCCTTTCCAATGAGTCAACTCTTTGCATGAGGTGGCCAAAGTACTGGAGTTTCAGCTTTAGCATCATTCCCTCCAAAGAAATCCCAGGGCTGATCTCCTTCAGAATGGACTGGTTGGATCTCCTTGCAGTCCAAGGGACTCTCAAGAGTCTTCTCCAACACCACAGTTCAAAAGCATCAATTCTTTGGTGCTCAGCTTTCTTCACAGTCCAATTCTCACATCCATACATGACCACTGGAAAAACCATAGCCTTGACTAGACGGACCTTTGTTGGCAAAGTAATGTCTCTGCTTTTGAATATGCTATCTAGATTGGTCATCACTTTTCTTCCAAGGAGCAAGCGTCTTTTAATTTCATGGCTGCAGTCACCATCTGCAGTGATTTTGGAGCCCCCCAAAATAAAGTCTGACACTGTTTCCACTGTTTCCCATCTATTTGCCATGAAGTAATGGGACCAAATGCCATGATCTTCATTTTCTGAATGTTGAGCTTTAAGCCAGCTTTTTCACTCTCCACTTTCACTTTCATCAAGAGGCTTTGTAGTTCCCCTTCACTTTCTGCCATAAGGGTGGTGTCATCTGCATATGTGAGGTTATTGATATTTCTCCCAGCAATGTTGTGTTTCTTCCAGCCCAGCGTTTCTCATGATGTACTCTTCATATAAGTTAAATAAGCAGAGGGACAATATACAGCCTTGATGTACTCCTTTCCCTATTTGGAACCAGTCTGTTGTTCCATGTCCAATTCTAACTGTTGCTTCCTGACCTACATATAAGTTTCTCAAGAGGTTTCTTAAGACAGAGGTTCGTGACATTGTACAGGAGACAGGGATCAAGACCATCCCCATGGAAAAGAAATGCAAAAAAGCAAAATGGCTGTCTGGGGAGGCCTTACAAATAGCTGTGAAAAGAAGAGAAGTGAAAAGCAAAGGAGAAAAGGAAAGATACAAGCATCTGAATGCAGAATTCCAAAGAATAGCAAGAAGAGATAAGAAAGCCTTCTTCAGCGATCACTGCAAAGAAATAGAGGAAAAGAACAGAATGGGAAAGACTAGAGATCTCTTCAAGAAAATTAGAGGCACCAAGGGAACATTTCATACAAAGATGGGCTCAATAAAGGACATAAATGGTCTGGACCTAACAGAAGCAGAAGATATTAAGAAGAGGTGGCAAGAATACACAGAAGAAATATACAAAAAAGATCTTCACGACCAAGATAATCCACGATGGTGTGATCACTCACCTAGAGCCAGACATCCTGGAATGTGAAGTCAAGTGGGCCTTAGAAAGCATCACTACCAACAAAGCTAGTGGAGGTGATAAAATTCCATTTGAGCTGTTTCAAATCCTGAAAGATGATGCTGTGAAAATGCTGCGCTCAATATGCCAGCAAATTTGGAAAACTCAGCAGTGGCCACAGGACTGGAAAAGGTCAGTTTTCATTCCAATCCCAAAGAATGGCAATGCCAAAGAATGCTCAAACTACCGCACAATTGCACTCATCTCACATGCAAGTAAAGTAATTCTCAAAATTCTCCAAGCCAGGCTTCAGCAATATGAACAGTGAACTCCCAGATGTTCAAGCTGGTTTTCGAAAAGGCAGAGGAACCAGATATCTAATTGCCAACATCCACTGGGTCATCAAAAAAGCAAGAAAGTTCCAGAGAAACATGTACTTCTGCTTTATTGGCTATGCCAAAGCCTTTGACTGTGTGGATCACAATATAGAAATGTTACCTCTTTTTATAAATTAGTCTTACAGCCAGCCATCTTGCTGAATTGCGTACCTAATTTTAGTAGACAGTTTTATATTATCTTGGTTTTGTTTCATTTCAGTTCAGTTCAGTCATTCAGTCATGTCTAATTCCTTGCAGCCCCATGGACTGCAGTATTCCAGGCTTCCCTGTCCATCACCAACTCCTGGAGCTTACTCAAACTCATGTCCATCAAGTTGGTGATGCCATCCAAACACCTCATTCTCTGTCGTCCCCTTCTCCTCCTGCCCTCAATCTTTCCCAGTATCAGGGTCTTTTCCAGTGAGTCAGTTCTTTGCATGCAACAGGTGGCTAAATATTAGAGCTTCAGCCTCAACATCAGCCCTTTCAATGAATATTTTGGACTGATTTCCTTTAGGATTGACTGGTTTGATATTGCAGTCCAAGGGACTCTCAAGAGTCTTCTCCAACACCACAATTCAAAAGCATTAATTCTTCAGTGCTCAGCTTTCTTCATGGTCCAGTTCTCACATCCATATATGACTACTGGAGAAACCATAATTTTGACTATACAGATCTTTGTCAGTAAATTAATGTCTCTGCTTTTTAGTATGCTGTGTAGTTTTGTGGTAGCTTTTCTTCCAAGGAACAAGAATCTTTTAATTTTGCTTTGGTTATAGGTGATCAAATATATTGGCCATGTCATCTTTTTTTCTCGAACTTTCCAACTCAGTTTCTTGCCTTATTGCTTTGGCTAGCGTTTCTAGTACAATGTTAAATGGTAGGATTGATAGCATTTAAGGGGCAAAGGGCAAAAAAAAGACAGTTTTGAATCAAGTTTGATGGAACAGAAAGGAATTAATGAACTAAATGTATTTTAAAGTATTGATTGTGGTAATCCAATTGAATGGTGGTGATGATGGTAGTAATGATGGTGATGATGATGATGTGTGTGTGTGTGTGTTAGTCTCTCAGTCATGTCTGACTCTCTGCAACCCCATGGACTGTAGCCTACCAGGCTCCTCTCTCTGTGGGATTCTTTAGGCAAGAATCCTAGAGTGGGTTGCCATTTTCTTCTCAGGGGATCTTCCCATCCAAGGATAGAACCCAACTCTCCTGCATTGCGGGCAGATTCTTTACCATCTGAGCCACCAGGGAAGCCCACAGTAATGATGATAGCCAACATTTAATAAGTGAGTATTACTGCATCTAAGGAACTGCACTAAATATTTTGTATTTGTATCACATTCAATCATTAGGCAAACCATGTGAGGAAGGTAACTGCTACTAGCACCATCTTAGCAATAAGAAAATGGGTTCTACAGAAATGTAGTCACGTACTCATGGTGTTACAGCTAGGGATTGGTTGCTACAGGAGACAAATTCAGGCTTTCTCCCTTAGAATCCTCAACACTAAACCATCAGCAAATTCCTTTTGTTCTGTGAAGAACAGGAATAGAGGTATTGAACTGTATTTCCAAGATACATCATTTTAAACTCATTTTCTCTTCCTTCTTGGCTATATCTCTGATTATCTTCTCTGGAGATTTTTTTAAAAACAGGATAGAAACCCATATTCCTTAGATTTCACTTAACAAAGAATTCTTGAGCACCAACTATGTGCTGAGCATGAGGAGCCGTTCAAAAAATACCTAAAGACACAATTTCCTCAATGAGATTTCAGTATAATGAATCAGATAAATGAGCATGAGATTAACTGTAATTTCAGGCAGAATAAGAGAAGTGTTACAAATAAAACTGTAAGCAAAATGATACTTGGGATAAAATCCAGGAATAAATTAGATTAATTTTAATACACTTTCCAGCTGGTGATTCTGCAATTTATTCTTTACTTTTTAGTTTTTTGATTATGTGGCCAGACCCACAGAGATGTTATGGGGAGGGAGGTGGGAGGGGGGTTCATGTTTGGGAACGCATGTAAGAATTAAAGATTTTAAAATTAAAAAAATAAAAAACTAAAAAAAAAAAAAAAAGAGGTAGAAGGATAGAGACAGACGAATTTCTACGGAGGCTTGGCCATGCACTCAATATTTTTAATGAATAGAATAGAAAACTAAAAGCATACCCATATTCCTAAGTAATAATTTTATAAAAATATATGATTGCCACTTCAAAAGCCAAAATATCCCAATTTAAATATTAAAAGTCCAGCACTACTTCAGACATATTTTATCTCTGAATTTTTGTCCTACTGTACAGAGAGAGGTTCATGTTACAAGTGGAATTGGGTGGTACTAAGGTTCATTTGCATAATTATTAGTAATGCTGAACAGGGCGCAGTCAGCAACTAAGACATACTCGTTTTTAAAAAATCTGAATTTCCTCAAGCAAATCTTTCTTTTTCTCTTTTTTTAAAATTAATTTAATTGGCAGATAATTACTTTACCATACTGTGATGGTTTTTGCCAAACATCAACACGAATCAGCTACATGTATACATGTGCCCCCCCATCCTGACTCCTCTTCCACCTCCCTCTCTACCCTGTCCCTCTGGTTTGACCTAGGTAAACTTCTGGGTATGTGTGTGCTTGTGCTTAGTTGGTCAGTCATGTCTGACTCTTTGTGACCCCACGGACTGTAGCCCACCAAGCTCCTCTGTCCATGAGATTTTCCCAGGCAAGAATACTGGAGTGGGTTGCCATTCTGGATACATAAGATGTCATAAAAATCAAGAAAAATTCTGTCAGACATTGTGGAGAGAAATGAGAGAATCCATCAAGTGTTAACATCTTCAAGGAAAGCAAAAGGCACTAATATTGTATAGTGTTAAACACTCAGAAAGGTTGATACTTTTAATTGGCTTGTCTTTAACTTTCAGATATTCATTTTTCTAAAGATCAGTACTTTTAAAATTCACTATGAGACTGTTTGAGTAATCGTGAATATTGGGCATATTCCTGTTGTTCTTTTCTTCCCTCCACAGCACACACTGTACATATTCTAGGGGTGGTTTAATTCATTTCTCTGGCATTCTGTTGGGTTTATGTTGATTGTGAGATGTTTCTCTGAAGAATTGAAGGAAGCTTGACAGCAGTCTATGCATCATCGTAGGAGCTGTATGCTCGTTAATGTTAGAAACCACTTTTACTTTTCCATGTGGGAAAAAAAAATCTATATTTTCAATTTGACTTAGAGTTTTAATGTGACTAACAAGTTATGACTCATGCAGTTCTTGGTCTGTAATTAATCACGAGTCTAAAATTCATCCAAAACCTACTCTTCTATGGGATTTCAAGCAGTGGTGAGCTTTGGACTCACCAATCTTCTTCCTTTGCCCTCCAGGTCTGATTAGATCTGATGAAAGAACAGCACCTGTGCTCTCTGAACTCGTCAAAATGTTCCACAAGGTGATTGTTTTTTCTCTGACACTCTTTTTCTCTATTTACTTGTACCACAATTTCCTTCTAGGACAACTGATGGCTCCTTTTGCAAATGAACAATGTGTTTTGTTTTGTTTTGTTTTGTTTTCTGGCATACCATCCTTGTAAAACAAAGTGAGGAACTACAACATCAAACATCCTGCTTAGACTACTTTTTCTGCTGAACTCACGCTCTGCTAAAAACCACAGAAGCATCCATTGTTGAGTTGTATAAACTCCTTTTGAAAATTCAGAGCTAAAATTTTTAAAGGTTTAGTGAAAAAATAAAAAGACAAAAAGAATCCAATATGAAACAAATACACTTGGGATAGAGCTGACTGGGGTTGGGGGGGGGGAATGCCCTCAGAATACAGCATTTGCAAGCAACAGGGCAAGATAATGTCAGAAAGAGAGCATTGCTTGTGCATAGAGCCCAGGGATGCAGGAAGGTGGAACAGAAAGCTCCCATTGCTACCTGCAGGAAGTCCTTATGGTGCAGCTCATCACACAGCAGGCAGTGAGTGAGAACAAGAGAAAGATAAGGAAGTGTAGAGAACAAAGGGTGCAAGGGATGAGAATCTAGAAAAAGACATAGTAATCGGAGTGGGGTCTTTAAATGTAAATCACAAGTGAGACTAAACAAACTGCAAGCCTGCTAAAAATCACATGCAGCTGCATATTGCACGGAGATTTAGTGTCATTGTGTGATGTGAATGAAGAACCTGTACCATTAAGGGCACATCCAATATATCTTCTTCATTTTCCCTAAAGTTATATGATGAGATAAATCTCTGCCACATGAAGTAGGTATTTGAAGATATGACTCAGTTAAAAATTCTGATACATGTAAAGGAACAGAAGTTTGAATTCATTTAGCAAAATGTTTTATACTGTGGTTGGAATGATGTTCCTGCCTGGGGTTACTTACTCTTTGATACAGGACATAATCTAGCACCTGTGGCTGGGTCCATCCTCAAGGATACCTCCCCACTTTCCTTCAATTATGGTCAAGTGAATCTCTGAAACCTGTGTATAATGGTGAGTCTCCAGCAGCAGGCAATCACTGAAAGAATTCAACAGTAAGAGATTATTTAAAAATTTTAAAACTGCATCATGACCAGCTTATCATAAATTGGCACTGTCTTCTCTCAACACATACGAGTCTCTTCTCAGCTTCAGTGTATTGTCTTTGGAAGGAAATAGCAATAATGGCAAACTCATTGGGTAACTGTGACGATTAATATCATATAATAAACTAAAGCACTTATCAGAACAATAGGCCATTTGTTGAACTAGAAATGATTCAACAAACATTAGCATTTTTTATTTTATATTGTTAGACAACTTCAATTTAGACCATCTTTGTATATACAATTAATAACACATCAGTGAAGAGTTAACAATAGAAACTGAATAATATTTCCTGACTGAATAAATTAGTACATGGTATGAAACAGTTCCTGCGGCCAGGATGAGCATGATCAACTTGGACAGATAAAAATGTTAATTGCCATTTACAAAAGAAAAAAAATGCTATCCAATGAATAATTCAGAGTACTGAAAGAGGGACTTACTTTCTAACAATAATGATAGAACAGGTACCCTGAAAATCCTTCCTAAAATGTCACTTAGAAGTCTATAACTGAACTGGTAAGAAAGTCAAGGAGCTCCTCAAAGACCAAAAGTAAGGTGAAATCATAAGTCCATAGAGAAGGTAGTTGGCATCAGCCATATGCTTCTGCAATGCTTAGTGGCCAAGAGCCTGAATTACACAGGGAAAGGAAGCAAGTCCTAGGGAGCTGGTGGGAGTGTCCCAGCAAAGAAAGAACTCTGTAAGGACAGCTGCCATGAAGAAATAGTAAAATGGGGAGGGACAGGCACTCTGCAAAGTTCAAGACTAAAGAAATTAGTTATAGCAATGGCTCTCACTCGAGGAATAAAAAAGTCTCTACTCAGAATGACAAGCCAGCTTTTACAGGAAGCATGTGTGTGTGAGTGTGTTCTTCCAAAATTTAAGTTCTTACCTGACAAAAGAAAAAGCAAACCCTCCAGGACTCCAGGAATTTTCGCATTATATCCTGAGTGAGTGTGAGTGGACATGAGAGTAAACAGAAAAAACAAATGCCAGAATCAGACCCTCAGACGTTCCAGATATTGTATCTTTGGTGTTTCAAAATATAAAATAGGCATGCAAATCTGTTTAAAGAAATAAGAGGATTCCACAAGTATGACTAAGGAAGATTAAACATAACCAGGCATTTTATTTGAATGAAGAATGAACAGAACTTCAGGATGTGTATGGAATGTCTTCATGTGAGTGTGTGTGTTGTGTGTATAATAACCATGAGATAGGATTTTAGACACAGCTTATGAATTAGTGAAGTAGAATACAAGTACGAAGAAGTGTAGTACTAAGGGGAAAAGTATGAACAGTTTAGAAAGAGGGTTGAGGTGCATTTCATCAGAATTCCAGAAAGAGCAAGGAATGTGGCAAACGGGAAATATTCCGGAGCATGATCGCTGAGAAATTTCTGTAACTGAGAAAGATGCCAACCTTCTGATTTAAGTAGCCACATTATCCCAAAATGAATAAAACAGAGAAATCCATACACATTATAGACAAACTATACAAGAGAAAAGATTCTTATAAGAAGCCCAAATCAAGAGCACAGTAAATAACCTAAGAAGGAATGACATTTAGACTATAACAAACTTCTCAACAACAATAATGCAACCAGAAGACAATGGAATAATGATTTTAAAATTCTGAGGGACAAATTACTGACAAGTAGAATTGGACTAATATGCATTTCAAGAACAAAGACAAAACAATTTCATTATTATTCATTCCAAAAAATAAATGTAAAATGCTAAAACAAAAGAATTTCTTACCAAGACACTCTCACATATGTATTTTTGGAAAGATATACTTAAATAAAAAGGCAAATTATCCCAGAAGAGATATCTTGCCTAGAAATAAAAAGGAAGAATGGTAAGCATAATTAGGTAGAGATAAGCAATGCAGCAGGGGGCGGGGGGAAGCTGACTTCATAGTATTAAAAACTACCAAAAAAAACAATAGCAAATACATTTTGAGGGAATTATCAGAATAGAGTTGTTTCAAAAAAGAAGGACAGTTTTCTTCAAGGGAAGATTTGAGATGTAAGAAAGAATGGTGAGCAAAGCATAAACACATAGGTAAATCTAAGCAATCTTTGGCTGCAAATAATTAAAGGTAGCATTAATTTAGACATTAAATAAAATAACTTAAAACCTGGGCAACAGACACATCAGTTGTTCTTACTGGGGGTGGTGATCAGAGGTGAAGTGCTCAAAGGCCCTGGTATTATTCCAAAGGAGGGTAAATATACTGACTCAATTTAAACTCTAAGTTAAATATGCAAATTAAAAGTTAGAGTAAGCACTGAAATAATAGAATTCAAGAGTATGATTCAAAAGCTAGTAGACAGAAAAACTAATTCTACAAGACTGAAAGTAACATTAGAAAGTAACAATGACTGAAACATTGGAAAACACATAGCAGCTAGGCTGCTAACCTAATAAAATAGACCAAATATTCTACTTAAAAGACAAATATAGACAGATTTTTTTAAACTCCCTATAGAAATATAGCACAGTAACACTGAAAAGAAAATTATTATGAGAAAATATATACCGAGAAAACTGACCAAAAGGAAGTTGGTATATTAAAGGCAGACAAAAGTAACTTTGAAAGAAAAAACATTGTGAGAGAGAAAGAGGGCTGATGCACAAAATAAAACTTTGAAAACTGGCAGAACTGCAAAAAGAAATGGACAAATCCAGCATGCTAAAAGTCAAGTGTAGCCAGGCATCCTCAGCAATTCCCAGAAGGCATTACAGAAGGAAGCTGATTCTAGTGCTGGGGTTGAGGGATCCCAGGCGCTGGCCAGATAAACAGGGTAAAACAGATAACAGAAAGCAACTGCCCCAACACAGCCTTTTTTGAAAAACCGCAAGTTAGTTCGGTTCAGTTCAGTTCAGTTCAGTCGCTCAGTCATGTCCGTGTCTTTGAGACCCCATGAATCACAGCACGCCAAGCCTCCCTGTCCATCACCAACCCCCGGAGTCCACTCAGACTCACGTCCATCGAGTCAGTGATGCCATCCAGCCATCTCATCCTCTGTCGTCCCCTTCTCCTTCTGCCCCCAATCCCTCCCAGCATCAGAGTCTTTTCCAATGGGTACCTGGGTACAACTCAGTGCTCAGAAGGCAGGCAGTGTTGAGGAGAAAGTGGAGGACCACAAGTAAGAGTTTCATGCACTTTGTTAGACTTTACCCTAAAACGACTGAGACCAGTGAAGGATGTTAAGCAGATGAGTGTCGTGACCAGATTTCTGTTTGAGTTCTTCTGGTGGCCTCAGCGTGGCGGCCCAGAATGGGGCTGTGATGACCCATAAGTGCATCTGGTCTTGGGATCAGGGGAACGCTGACATAGTGACGCAACCCTGATGCCACTGTTAGTCCACGTAGTGTGAGCCTCAGTTCTCCCAGATGGTAACCATCTCCTGGTCACCCTAGCCTTGGTGATATTCCTCGTTTGGCCATTTAAGGTGTGCCCTGCTTTCCTGTCAGCTTGCATTCTTAAAGGCTTCTTCATTCACCCATCTATCCCCCTCATTCGATATTTAGCAACCAACTAAAGCCAGACACCCTTTTGTAGGCATCAGAAATACGGCAGTGAGCAAAAGAAGAAAAATCCCTGCCTGCTTGGAGCCCGCAGTCCGTGTGTATTCTGCGTGTGTGTAGGAGGAAATAGTGAACAGAATACACAAGTAACTTAAGGACATTAGAAAGTGCTAAGTACTGTGGAAACATTTCAAAAGGGTAGAGAGTTGGAAAGTCCCTAAGCAAAGAGGGATTAAGTAGGCAATCACAGTGAACAGTCTTGCTAAAAAGGATTTAGTCATCTCGACTAAGACATGAAAAGGCAGTGAGAAAATAAGCTGCATAAATATCAGAAGGAAGAGTGTTCCGGGAAGAAGCAGGGTCCCTTGAACCTCTGTCTTCTCTTGACTTCAATGAGTCAAAGCAATTATTCTGACACTTGAAAATTTTGCCCTTGATGCATCCTAGGAAGCACGTATTGTACACACGGCTCTCCCTCCCATGGGATTAACATTATCACATTTTAAGAGGAAGAGTTAGAAAACTGATGAGGACATCAGTTACCCAATGCCTTGATGTTTTCCTGCTTCTTGGCTAGCATTCAACCCAACAGCTATCAACCTTACCTCTGGGGATCTGTGTCCTGCTCAGCAGCCTGAGTGGCACTGAGCTTTGAGAGGTTGTCCTAACGTCTTTGTTAGAAATCATATGCAAATTGTTTCCAAAAGGTTGACAAGTTTTTATTCTGAAGGTGAGAAAGGACCAAAAGCAAATTTCTTTATAAAGAAAATCCTGAGATGAAATGAATTTCCCTCTTTGTCTTGGTTGACAGTTCTTGTGGGATAAGGTTGATTGCTTTTATTTTTCATGGAGACTGTCAGATGAAGTGAAAACTAGCATAAGGATATTGTGTGAAGAATTTAACTCACATAAAATCATTCCTTTTAGAGGCTAAAGAAGAAAGTTTGTTTTACGCTGAAGGAAATTCAGGTATTTTAGGTTGATTGTCTTATATTGAGTACCAAAAACTTAACATTTTGAATTTGGTATGATACCCTCAGAGTACCAACTAAACTCAGAAAGTAAATACCATGGTTACACAACCCACTTGTGTTCAGACAGGGATTTGAGTTGGATCTTCCCCCGGAAACTTAAACCTAAACTCTAAAGCAATCAGATACTGTCAGCTAAGCCATGCCAACTGCCGTCAGCGGTTTCCTCCTTAATGAAGAAGAGCAGGCACTGCTTGTCACCTGCAATTCCCATGAGAACACGCATGTAGACTTGGGAGGTTGAGGGTGGGGTTCAGAGCTTATTTTTTGTTTTTCAACTGAAGTATGGTTGATTCACAATGTTGTGTTAGTTTTAACTATACAGCAAAGTGGTTCTGTTATACACACATATACAGGTTTTAGATTTCTTTCCGCTATAAGTTATTACAATATATCGAGTATAATTCCCTGTGCTGTGCATTAGGTCCTTGTTGCTTGTCTATTTTTTTATATAGTAGTATATATGTTTTAATTTCAAACTCCTGATTTATCCCTCCCCCTTTGGTAACCATAAGTTTGTTTTCTGTGTCTGTGGGACTATTTCTGTTTTCTAGATAAGTTATTGTATACTTTTTTAAGATTCCACAGATAAGCAATATCATATGATATTTTTCTTTCTCTGTCTGACTTCTTTCACTTAGTATGATCATTTCTGGGTCCATCCATGTTGCTGCCAATGGCATAATTTCACTATTTTTGTGGCCACGTAATGTTTCATTGTAAATGTGTGCCCCGTCTCCTTTACCCATTCCTCTGTTGATGTGCCCATGTCTTGGCTGGTGTGAACAGTGCTGCTGTTAACATTGGGGTGCATGTGTCTTTTTAAATTAGAGTTTCCTCTGGATATATGACCATGAGTGGGATTGCTGGATCATATGGTAGCTCTATTTTTAGTTTGTTGTGATGCTGAGGAAGACTCTTGAGAGTCCCTTGTACTGCATGGAGACTAAACCAGTCACTCCTAAAGGAAACCAGTCCTTCATTGGAAGGACTAAAGCTGAAGCTCCAATTCTTTGACCACCTGATGCAAAGAGCCGACTGCTTGGAAAAGACTCTGGAGGTGGAAAAGATTGAAGGCAAAAGGGGAAGGGGGTGGCAGAGGGTGTGACAGTTAGATAGCATCGCTGACTAAACAGACATGAATTTGAGCAAATTCCTGGAGACAGTGAAGGACGAAGAAGCCTGACGTGTGCAATCCATGGGGTCGCAAAGAGTCAGACATGACTTGGCAACTGAAAACACATACACAACAAAACACTCTTCCACACTGTTCTCCATAGTGGCTGCACCAATGCACATTCCCACTGACAATGGCGGGAAGGTTCCCTTTTCTCCGCCCCTCTCCAGAGTTCATATTTTTAAAAAATTCCATGATGGTGTGGATGCTTGTCCTGGGTCAAGAACCAACACAGAATATGCTAGTTAAGCTTGAGCTGGGCTACAAACGACGGGAATTCTGCCCGTGCATCTCAAGAGCACTTCACACATATGCTATTGAGAGCTTGATTTTTTTTTTTAAAGTGGTGGGCAGAGAGAGAGAGCAGGATCTTTAGAAGAATAAAAGGACAGCATGCAGTTATGAAGGTTCTCTAAAGGAACACAAACTTTATTTATAATCTACTTGTAATAGGCCTGATGCATTTATTTAATATATAACTATGTATTCATATATTGAAATTGTTAGTCTTTTTCAAGAATGGATAAAGGACTTTCGAGGCTTTTATCTTACATCCAAAACAGTCTGTTAATTCTCAAGGGATTTATAAAGCTTAACAACTCAAAGTTTTTGTATCTACTTCAGAAAACTACTTACTTACTAGAAAATTCAGTAAGATCTTTACTAGGTGAGTTGGACAAATTCCAAACTCTAAAGGGTCAGACACTGCAGAAATTTTTCATTTATTTTATTTTTTTTTTAAGATTTAAAATGTTTTATTTATTTTTTTTTTTTAAATTTTAAAATCTTTAATTCTTACATGCGTTAAAACAATGTGCTTGAGTTACAAAACATACCAGTCTCCTCAATGTAGAGGTGCTTTGAGTTCTGATAGTTCATTTATTAGCGAGTCTATTAAATTGAAACGATGTTATTTTTTAGTGAGTCTATTAAATTGAAACAATTATTTGTAAGTTACAATAACATATCCAATAAGAATTGGTAAAGATGATTACATTGTAATTGAAATGTTATATAATTGCCCTGAAAAGTAGTAAAAAACAATGCTTCTAAATTACAGTATTTAAATCAAGGTTTTAAATTGAATACCTGTAGTGGGTATAAAAGCTTTGCTGAAAATGTCAGCCAGAAAGCAAGTTTCAAGTCTGTATGCATTCTGTACCCGAAAAGCACCCTGTTTAGAATACTTTAAAAAATATGTTGATGCTGATCTCCATTATGTATTAGAGGAATATTTTATAGATAATCACCAAGAAATACCTAGGCGTTAGAAAAGAAAAAACTTTTCAAGTAGGAGTTTTCAAATATCAATTGATAAGAAACTAAAGAGCCTTTTTTTAAGTGCAGGCTCTGGGACTCATACTCAGAAACTCAGAAATCCAGAAGCCTGTATTTTTAACAGATACACAGTAAGAAGCAATAACAATTTGTCTAAGACTGTTTTGTTTCTCACTTGGTTTACTGGTATAAATTTTAAAAGCACTCACTTTTATTCTTAGTGCGCTAGTTTGAATGCTAACTTGCGGTCAGCTAAAGCTTAGAGTGCCTGAAATTCCCTAAACTCTCCCAAGAGGTAAAAATGCTGCTGCTAGAATTCTTAGGCACACCCTCCCCCAGTAGTCACTGGCACCCTCAGCTATGTCCTGCTCACCAAGCAACCTCTCAGAAATGTACAGGAAGTGTTGTAATATTTTAGAAGTACTGAGAAGTCACTGTCAAGGAAATCTCCTTTAGAATTCTGTCACTGAGGAATGCTGCGTCTTTTTTTTTTTTTCCCTGTAAGTTCTTAAACCCATGTTCTGGAATGACAGGCAGCTTAGGAGGTCATTCCAAGAAAAATGGAAAGAAGACTAAGACACTCAATGCAGTGAGCAGAAGCTAGTGAGAAATGCATAGTATTCCAGGTGTGAAAGAGGGTGAGCGTGTCAGATCCGTTCACGTTGGTGCCCAAGATGTGGGAGAAAAGAACCAGAATTTCCTGACTTTTATATTTTTTCCTACCGCCTTTCGAAGACAATGGGCTGCTTTTCTGGGTGCCTGATGTCCTCTGCCGGCATTCAGAAGTTGTTTTGTGGAATTTACTCAGCGTTCAAATGTTCTTTTGATGGGGAACACATGTACACACATGGCTAATTCATGTCAATGTATGGCAAACCCACTACAATATTGTAAAGTAAGTAGCCTCCAATTAACATATATTAATTAAAATAAATAAATTAATTTTAAAAAAAGAATCAGAATTTCACTGTACCTGTCATGGGAGTTATTGAAGATTTTTATAAGAAGATGAAGGCCTGTCAGAGCTGAAACTGATGTTGGTTTCTTCTTTCTTGGTCAACTAAGAGATTACACAAACCTTAACCCCAAACAACAAAGACTGGGGACCCTTTAGAGAGTTATGGGAGTTAACAAAAATAGAACCAAGGGAAGAGATTAAAAAAGGAAAAAAAAAAAGAACAGGAAAAAAAAAGAAGAAAGAAAGCACAAAATGTATAAACATTTTGTGCAGCCTTGTCTCATAAGAGACAAAGAGGCTGCACCAGGAGAGACCCTGAAACGTGAGGAGACCCAGGGTCACGGCCAAAGTTCATGACTCTTGGCAGGGAGGCAGAGGATGAGTGGAAATTTTTCTGAGATTAACTTAAAGATTAAATGAAATTCCTTAGGGGGCTTCCCTGGTAGCTCAGATGGTAAAGAATCTACCTGCAATGCAGGAGACCTGGTTTTGATCCCTGGGTTGGGAAGATCCCCTGGAGGAGGGCATGCCAACCCACTGCAGTATTCTTGCCTGGAGAATGTCATGGACAGAGGAGCCTGGCGGGCCACAGTCTATGGGGTCTCAAAGGGTCAGACACAGCTGACACTAAGCACAACACAGCACACGGGGAGTACTCTTACCTGATAGTAAGGCTGTATTTAAAAGTTGAGGCTCTCTCTGTCCTGTCTACACATCAAAAACCTTGTCTCTCCTGACCATACCACCAGTATAGTGTAAGGTAGGAATATTTTCCTGGAATATTTTGTTCTTCTTCAATGATAAATGATAAAGTACTAACAATTTGCTATTTAATTTAAAGTGTGTGCAAAGTATGTTTTTGTTTATTAATGAATAATGGCAATGAGGGGGAATGTCTGTTTTCTTATGCATCTATTATTGAGCAAATAATTTTGTGTCCTGATTTTTCTCTTACATTCCAGCAACAATTTCTCCTGATATTTCATGTCTTTCTCAAAAGTTATGTTTAATAACTATATACTGTTTCAACTTAACCTGTACTGAAATTTCTCAACAACCATCATTCTTCCTTGAGACACTTAAGATTATTTTTCTCTTACATATAATATTGAAATGAATATCACTATGCATAAGGCTTTCCTTATTCAAATTATTTATCAAGATACATTCATAATAGTTAACTCTTACATGAAACAGCATGAGTATTTTTGAGGCACATGATATGTATTTCCAAATTACTTTGAAAACAGACTTGTACTCTTTACATATATTCAGCAGTAGTGTATATAATTGATTATCATGTTTTCTTATTTTGATAACAAAATACATTATTTTTCTTAATTTACGTCACTTTGATTACTAGGCAAGTCAAACCTATTCACCTGTCTTTTTTCCTCCTTTGTAAGGTTGCTATTGTCTAATAGCCTCTTGACTAATTGGGACCACAGTGTTTGTCTTAAACATTTGAAGGAGTTTGTAGTCTGTGCCTGTCACAAATTGTTAACAGCACTATATATTTTCAAACCAGATTGAGATCTACCTTTTTGATTTCAGTATATTCTTTTGGGTCACACAGAAATATAACTTCTTGTATTGAAGTGTATTTGATTTACAGTATTGTGTTAGTTTCAAGGGTACAGCATAGTGATTTTGCTTTTTGCAGATTATATTCCATTAGAGGCTATTATAAGATATTGGGTATAATTCCCTATGCTGTGTAGTGAATCCTTGTTGCTTTATGTATTTTATGTAGAGTGGTTTGTATTTGTTTATTGTATAATGCTAATTTGTCCCTTCCCCACCCTTTCCCCTTTGGAAACCATAAATTTGTTTCCTAGGTTTGTGAGTCTACTTCTAATTTTTATATAGATTCATTTGCATTATTATCTTTTTAAATTTTACTGGAGTTGTATTAGTTTCAAGTGTACAGTAAAGTAAACCAGTTATATATAAATATATATATACTCTTTTTTTAGATTTTTTTCCCATATAAGCCATAACAGACTTCCTTTACTGTACAGTAGGTCCTTATTTACAGAGAAGGCAATGGCACCCCACTCCAGTACTCTTGCCTGAAAAATCCCATAGAGAGAGGAGCCTGGTGGGCTGCAGTCCATGGGGTCGCTAAGAGTTGGACATGACTGAGCGAATTCACTTTCACTTTTCACTTTCATGCATTGGAGAAGGAAATGGCAACCCACTCCAGTGTTCTTGCCTGGTGAATCCCAGGGACAGCAGAGCCTAGTGGGCTGCCGTCTATTTGGTCGCAGAGTCGGACATGACTGAAGCGGCTTAGCAGCAGCAGCAGCAGCAGGTCCTAATTGGAGAAGGCAATGGCACCCCATTCCAGTGCTCTTGCCTGGAAAATCCCATGGACAGAGGAGCCTGGTGGGCTGCAGTCCATGGGGTCGCTAAGAGTCAGACATGACTGAGCGACTTCACTTTCACTTTTCACTTTCATGCATTGGAGAAGGAAATGGCAACCCACTCCAGTGTTCTTGCCTGGTGAATCCCAGGGACAGCAGAGCCTAGTGGGCTGCCGTCTATGGGGTCGCAGAGTCGGACATGACTGAAGCGGCTTAGCAGCAGCAGCAGCAGCAGGTCCTTATTGGAGAAGGCAATGGCACCCCATTCCAGTGCTCTTGCCTGGAAAATCCCATGGACAGAGGAGCCTGGTGGGCTGCAGTCCATGGGGTCGCTAAGAGTCAGACATGACTGAGCGACTTCACTTTCACTTTTCACTTTCATGCATTGGAAAAGGAAATGGCAACCCACTCCAGTGTTCTTGCCTGGAGAATCCCAGGGACAGGGGAGCCTGGTGGGCTGCGGTCTATGGGGCTGCACAGAACCCCATAGAACACATAAAACACCCCAAGTCAAACACGACTGAAGCAACTTAGCAGCAGCAGCAGCAGCAGCAGCAGCAGCAGCAGGTCCTTATTAGCTATTTTATATATATTAGTGGGTATATGTCAATCCCAATCTCTTAAATTTACCCTTCCCCCCCTAGTAACCATAAGCTCATTTTCTACATCTGTAATTCTATTTCTATCTTGTCATTTGTACCCTATTTTTAGATAGCATATATAAGCGATATCATATGATATTTCTCTTTCTCTATGTGACTTATTTCACTTGGTATGTGAATCTCTAGGTCCATCCATGTTGCTGCAAATGGCATGTTCCATTTTTATGACTGAGTAGTATTCCACTGTGTGTGTGATTGCATGTGTATAAAGCATCTTGTTTATACTTTCATATATTGATGGATGGATAAGTTGCTTCCATGTCTTGGTTATTGTAAATAATGCTACTGTGAACCTTGGGATGCATGTACATTTTGAGTTAGGGATTTTTCCAGATATGTGACCAGGAGTGGGATTGTAGAATCACATGGTAACTCTATTTTTAGTTATTTGAAGAATCTCCATACTGTTCTCCATAATGGCAGTACCAATTTGCATTCTCATTAACAGTGTGGAAGGGTTTCTTTTTCTCCACACCCTCTCCAGCATTTATTATTTGTACACTTTTTGATGATGGCACTCTACTGTGTTATTTTGCACATGCTTTTAAAAGTGCACCCTCCTATTGATTTTCTATATTAACAATTTATATTTTTTAGAATGTTTTGGGTTAGTTATTTATAACTAGCCCCAATATCTGTTGAATTTCTTTTTGTTGGTGAACTATGTGAGTCAGAGATTTAACATTATTTTTGCCTCATAAACAGCCACCGTCCTGTAATTTATTAATCTTTCCCTTCCCCACTAACTGTGACATTTCCTTCATTGTAAGTAAAATGACCTTTGTGTATGTTTCATTCCCAACTATCTCTTTTACTTCTGTGACATGTTTATATACCCTAATGACATTGCAGACCCCCTTCTACTTTATATTTTGATAAAAATGTGAACTTTCAGAACAGTTTATGACAAGTCAGTTTATTATATTTCACTTGAAATAGAGGTTCTGAACTAAAACCTTTTTGCACAAAATAGATAGTTCAGAGTTCTAAGCAATCAAGTAAAAATTTTTTATAAAAGGTGAGTTTTAGAAGGAGGTCACTTAGAAGACATAGTCCGTGAAACCCACATTGTTAGAGAATAAAGGCTTAGTGCTGTCTTTCCCCTGTAGTTACTTCTAAGCACCTTCCACATCGTGACACCAGTGGAGAAGGAGGCTTTTCTTTTCCTAAGTGATTAGTGCATACAGTGAACCATGACAAGTAATTATCGTGACCTTTGAAATTTTAATATATGGGAACATTGTCGCAGTATTATTTTTAGACAAGTCTCCTAAATTGCTTTCTATGTAATCTTTTCAATAACACATATCCTGAGCATTGTTCGCCCTCAGATTGGTTCTAAAGCTGCCTGAGAGCCAGGCTGACATCTTACTGCAGGAGGGTGAGTAAGGATGAAGAATCCCCAGCAGGGACTGGATCAGGCAGATGAAGCCACCAGTGGCAAAGCTAAGCTTGATTCCGCATCTCCTGAATGCCATTAATTGTGGTGCCTTACAGCCTTCATACCTTCCCATGTTATGGATCCCTTGTCCCTAGAGGCAGAGTCATAGTACTTCCTCATCCTCATTCAGGAGAGATACGTGCATTTTCCTGTACTGGAAAATGAAAGGACCACATAGCCCTGTCTGAGCCAGTAATGTTTAATAGAAATGTGATGACAAAGACATTTTCTTCCACAAGTGCTTTACCTAGTATGTGCATTTGTTTAACATTTCTATCACCCAGAATTTGGATTCTTTATTTTCCCCTAGCCATTTAAAAATATGTGAAAGAATATAATTTATCCACAGCAGATTTTCCATACCCATTTCCATTCGACTATGTCTCCAGAAAGCATTTATCAACAGAAGCTAAGCATATGGACTTTCTCAAATTAAGAAAAGCTTTTTGGAACTTGAAGAGGGTTTTGAGTAGCACTGAATGCAACAGGCTGTAGTGAATTATTCAACAACAGGAGATCAAAGGAGTGGAGGAAAAATTCATGTTGCAGAACCAAAACTCTGTTAAGTTGATATACGATGATATCAAAGGTTACTTAATTTCAGAGCCTGGACAAGAATCAGGGAGTGAAGAAATTCTTACAAACCTTTCTATCTTCCTTTTTAAAGTTAAAGAGATTGGCTAATTTGAATATACCACCTGTGCTTTACTCTCCTGTTCAACATTCTTTATGTAAGTTGAGAAAAACACATCTAATTTCACACATATTCCTCATTGCCTGCAATTAAAATATATATACATATAATTTAATATTCTTATGAAATTGGTACATAAAATAGAAAAATCCTACACATCCTTGTGATGTTTTAATCTTGCATGTGTTAAAATTAATGCTGTAATATTTCAATGGGGAGGTTTCCAAAAATGGGTTAAGTTATTGAGGCATAGCCAGATTTTAAATCTCTCAAAAGAAAAATGTACGTGTAAGGAAGAAAGTTACAGATAATAAGATTTAATGGTTGTGAGAAATATCAAGCAAAAACTGATTGCGTTCTCTAGAGAAAATGTCTTTGGGGTAGACAGAGGAGAAATGAGGTGTGATACTGAATGAGGTTTTAGAACTAAAACAAAAGAGAAAGAGCAAAATTAAAGAAAAGATCAAATCAGAGGATAGTATGTAAGAGTTTCCAAGCTTTTCCTTGATCAATCTGATGGAACATTAAAGCACTACATGTAAATTTTTTCAAAGTGAGAATGATGATATTTGGCCAACAGCAGACTGTTTTCATGAATGGAGGCTAAGTCACCTTAGATGCACAGACAACCAGCCTGCATTGTGACTAGTCCAGAGCAGGGTCCTTAGGACTGCGGTGACAACAATACTGCTGTGTGAGACACTGTGCACCTACTTGGATATTTCTTAGCTTCCTCAATATAGAAGACAGACTATGTAAAGCAAAGATATCTAAAAGGATGTCTGGGCTCTCCTAAATAGACCTACTGTGGCTAATACAGAAAGTAAACAGTTCCGAACTGATCATCACAGACAGTTTCCATTTGGTAAGATCAGAGGTCTAGGACATCCCGTCAGAACTCCAGATGGCAAGCTCATATTCAGTGGCTACAGTAAAAGGTGATCGTCAGTGAGCACAATTCCAGATTATTCTTTTAGTGTTAAACCCTGCTGAATTTTCTTGATGCAGAGTCATATCTTTAATAATAAATTGTAAGAAAATGTGTAAATCCCTTTACCAAATAGAAATCACTTTTTTACTTGAATTGCATGATATGGCTCATCACTGCTGCATAATGGTAATAAACCTGAATTGCAGGAATAGTATTTACCATAAGCTAATCTGCTGATCGCTTATGATACTAAGCACTAGATATCATTATGTTTTTATTCCTTACACATTTCTAAGAAAATGCCAATAAAAGTGTTGAATCCAGAGTTGGATGTGAGATTAAAGTTCATCTCTTTTATCCTCTCATCTTACAACTCGGGAAGTAAAACCTTTAAAGTTAAGTCTACTCTTATTGTTCAGCAATGACAGAGATAGAAAAGGAAACCATCTGCCAGTACACACACAGATTATATCAGTCAGTCCCCAGTCGCTCAGTCATGTCCAGCTCTCTGCAACCCCCCGGACTGCAGCACGCCAGGCCTCCCTGTCCATCACCAACTCCCGGAGCTCACCCAAACTCAAGTCCATCAAGTCGATGATGCCATCCAGCCATCTCATCCTCTGTCGGCCCCTTCTCTTCCTGCCTCCAATCTTTCCCAGCATCACGGTCTTTTCAAAGAAGTCAGTTCTTCACATCAGGTGGCCAAAGTATTAGAGTTTCAGCTTCAGCATCAGTCCTTCCAATGAACATTCAGGACTGATCTCCTTTAGGATTGAATGGTTTGATCTCCCTGCAGTCCAAGGGACTCTCAAGAGTCTTCTCCAATACCACAGTTCAAAAGCATCAATTCTTTGGTGCTCAGCTTTCTTTATATTCCAACTCTCACATCCATACATGACTACTGGAAAAACCAAAGCTTTGGTTACATGGACCTTTGTCGGCAAAGTAATGTCTCTGCTTTTTAGTATGCTGTCTAAGCTGGTCATAGCTTTTCTTCCAAGGAGCAAGTGTCTTTTAATTCCATGGCTGCAGTCACCATCTGCAGTAATTTTGGAGCCCCAACAAATAAAGTCTGTCACTGTTTCCATTGTTTCCCCATCTATTTGCCACGAAGTGATGGGACCTGATGCCATGATCTTAGTTTTCTGAATGCTGAGTTTTAAGCCACCTGTTTCACTCTCTTTCATTAAGAGACTCTTTAATTCCGCTTCTCATGCTACCATAGGGTGGTGCTATCTGCGTATCTAAGGCTATTGATATTTCTCCTGGAAATCTTGATTCCAGCTTGTGCTTCATCCAGCCCAGCATTTCACATGATGTACTCTGCATATAAATTAAATAAGCAGGGTGACAATATAGAGTCTTAATGTACTCCTTTCCCGATTTGGAACCAGTCTGTTGTTCCAGGTACAGATCTAACTGTTGCTCCTTGACCTACATACAGATTTCTCAGGAGGCAGGTAAGGTGGTCTGGTATTCCCATCTCTTGAAGAATTTTTCACAGTTTGTTGTTATCCACACAGTCAAATGCTTTGGTGTAATCAATAAAGCAGAAATAGATGTTTTTTTCTGGAATTCTCTTGCTTTTTCTATAATCCAACAGAAGTTGGCAATTTGATCTCTGGTTCTATCAATGTTTATATATGGAATAACAAACTTTATTACTATCACCTGTGAAGCTTTCTCCTACCTATTACTCTTCACCTCAATAGTTGATTAATATGTTGTTGCTATTGTTTGGTTACTAAGTCCTGTCTGACTGTTTGCAATCCCATGGACTATAGCCCTCCAGGTTCTTCTGTTGGGATTTCTCAGGCAAGAACACTGTGCAGACATTTTAATATTTAAATGTTTTGTTTATAATCATTCTTATAGAATGGAAAGGATTTTTTTTTTGTCTGTTTGAGTCTGGTAACTCATTATTCCCTATGTACTATTCTCCTAAGCCTGCCTCTTCACCTTGTCTCTAGACCTCCTATCCTCTTACTCACATACCATTGAACTCTAAATTTGAAAGTTCTGAGTCCCCAGGCAGCTTCCTACATGAAAAACTTATCAATATGAGTAAAATACATGTGAAGTGCTGAATGCAAATGTGACTTAGTACCTACAGCATGAGCAGAACTGACGCAGGTACAGAGACTCATCAACTTATCAACTGCTCCTCACAAGAAGCTCTAAATGGAAGACACACCTTGTCTTGGATCTTTGCAGGACCGGGTGGGACTGGCCTGGGGAGGGAAGGCCTGCACCTCTGACTCTAGCTCTGCCGAGTTTAGGTGTGAACAGCATTGCCAGCTACACTGACGGAGAAGCTTTGAACTTTATCCCAAGGACAAGGGGAAGCCCAAGATGAGTTCACAGCAGCGAAATGGCATGACTCGATTTCAGTTTGAGAAAAACCATTCCGGCTTTCATGTGAAGGATGGGAAAGGATGGGCCCATCACGTGAGTGGTGAGTCGGACGAGTGCCTAACACAGTGCCCAATCAATAAGAGGGGTTGGATGGATGAGTCCTGAGTGTGTGGTGGTGGAGGGACCAGTCCTGATGCTGCAGAAATCCAAGTAAGGAAAGGGTTCACTGGGCCACCATGTGGCTCATCATAGAGTCTGCCCTAGAATGAAGTCTCCAGTCTTCATTAGAGTCTGCGAACCTAAGAACATCCATGCTGCAGGCTGAATCCAGGGCAAAGGAGGTCTTCTTTTTTGTTAGACAGAAAAGCATTATCCTTTTGGCAGTTTGCTTTCCTTGGAGATGCTGCACTCTAAGCACTGAAGTTGTGTTACTTCTGAGCTGGCAGTTTTGCTGATGGCTTCTGTGCTTTGGAAGGCTTGCCCATGCATTTTACTCTTCCCCGTTTGCCAGGGCACATTTTCCTTTCTTTATTCACAGCAAGGTCCAAACACTTAAGATTTCTAATAATTGACATCTAGGAGAGGAAGAGGCTGGAGAGCAAGCATGAGAGTAAGCAGATGCACACCTGGTGAGTTGCTGCAGAGCATCTTTATCAATCGATGGCATTCTCATCCTAAAATGTTGACAGATTAAGCTTGGATAGGAGCCAAAATACTCATCATCACTGAAAATAATGACTGGAGGGAATGACATGTTGTTGGCAACACAGAGCTATGCACACAGAAGGCAAATGAAAAAGAATTGATGAGTATATTAATGCAGAACTTTTTCCTAATGACCATGAATGGATTAGATCTATTTACTAAGTTTATAGATACTTCACTTGAAAATACAGCTTGCCTCCTCCTTGTTAATCCAGGATCCCTCTTGCTTAGTTTCAGAACTGTTTGTGATTGCCCAGAAATGGCCACAAGTGTTTTCTTTATGCTGAATTTATCAGAGAAGTTTGTAGCCTCATGTGGTGCAAAATGCTCAGGCTTGATGGTTACACTAATTCAGATACAAATTCAAGTCATGGAATCTTCAGTTGGGCAACTGTGTACCAGTTGTCTAACTTTTCTGAATACGATGCATGGTTCTTCATTCTTCATTCATGATCTAAACTTCAAGCTTAATTTAATTCAGATAAAATGCTAATGGAAATATTTGGGATATTAGCAGCACTCGGAAATTCCAGGTGTGTTTTTCCACTTTCTTTTTTCTCCCCACCAGTAGATGCCAGTTAGATCTTAATCAGTGAGGGTATTGATGCCTGACAAGTTTGGAAAATTCTCAATGCATTCCCTGCAGTAAAATTACAGAAATTCGGACCTGAACTTGAATCAAGGACATTGGATCAACATGAGAGTTGAGCAATACGTTTCAACTTGATTATTCCCTGGAGCAGGGGTCCCTGTTGTGTGTGCAAGGGTTGTGTGCATCCACTGTTAAACGACGCTACTGGAAAACCAACATTAGTTATCTCATCTATGTCTGCAGATATTTTCCAAGGATACCCAGATGCTGTTGTGATTAGAAAATCTCATTCAGAAGCCCTAGAGAGTTTGGGTAATTTCATGTTGTGCTTTCTTAACTCACAGCTGCATAAAATACAGCTACTTTCCTGTAGAGCCTTCGAACTTGAAGGGACTTGAAGGGGGCCTCGTGCTTTAAGGGGCTTTCCTGATGGCTCTGATGGTAAAGAATTTGCCTGCAATGCAGGAAACCTGGGGATCAAGAAGCTCCCCTGGAGAAGGGAATGGCTCCCCACTCCAGTGTTCTTGCCTGAGGAATTCCATGGACAGAGGAGCCTGGTGGTCTACAGTCCACGGGGGTGTAAAGAGTTGGACACGACTGAGCGACTAACACTTTCAATTTTTACTTGTGCTTGAAGGTCAAGGACTTAGAAAATAGCAGTTTAGAGCAGAGAGACTGACCTGTCCGGGTGGCATCTGGAGAGGTTATTTACTCAGTCCAAGCTAGGCCAAGGATGAACTTTATAAACTAGAATAATAAACATACTAGAACACCACTGTATTTAAAATAGATAACCAACAAGGATCTACTGTATCAAAGAGGGAATGCTGTTCAATATTCTGAAATATCCTAAATGGAAAAAGAATCTGAAATATATATATATATATATATATATTTTTTTTTTATATATGTAGAACTGAATCTCCTTGCTGTACACATGAAACTAACACAGCCCTGTTAATGAGCTCTTTGTTGTTGTTCAGTGGCTAAGTTATTACCAGCTCTTTGTGACACTATAGACCATAGCCTACTAGGCTCCTCTGTCCATGGGATTCTCCAAGCAAGAATACTGAAGTGGATTGCCATTTCCCTCTCCAGGGGGTCTTCCAAGACCAGCAATAAAGCCTGAGTCTCTTGCATTGACGGGAGGATTCTTTACCACTGGGCCATCAGGGAATATAAAATAAAAACTGCAAAAAATAAGTAAACGTGCTAGAGAAAAACTAGGAAGGATATATGAGCTTGTTTCATTGATGGGGAAAGGAAAACAGGATAATTTTTGCCCTGCAAATGTGTTTTACTACCGAAGTAGGCCCTTCAGGGGGCTCCCTTGGTAGCCCAGACTGTAAAGAGTCCACCAGCAATGAAGGAGACCCCAGTTCGATCCCTGGGTTGGGAACATTCCCTGGAGAAGGGAATGGGTACTTACTCTGGTATTCTTGCCTGCAGAATCCCATGGACAGAGGAGCCTAGCAGGCTACAGTGTCTAGGATCAAAAAGAGTTGGATGTGACTGAGCAACTAACATGCACAAACACACACATGCACACGCACACTTCAGGGGTGGGGGCTGTCACGGCTCACAGAGGCGCTGTCTTCCAGGACCAGGTCACCTGTGTGAACTCACCTGTTGGTGCGGATGGGGGGAAGTACATATAGAGATTTGGTCTCATGTGAAGGGCCAGATTCCCACAGCCACATTTGCCAGGCCACAGGGTTCTTTTCCCCATTTGAAAAATGTGAAAATACAAAAACAAATATAAAGCACAATGAAAGCAGGTTTTAAAAAGGAGAACTCCCAATGCAATGATAAAAGAAGGCACAAAAGAGCTGAGGCATCTTAGTTTCTTGGTGGAGGAGAGTGTTTTATGAGGCCAAGTTGGCGGGGAGGGGCAGCAGTGGCCTCAGGAGAGCCTGAGTTGACCCCCTGCCCTCAGGCTCCAGCTGGGGACTGGGCAGCTCTGGATTTAAGTACCTGCAGAGAGTGGGGTGGAGCCTCTGGAAACTGCAACTCAGCAGGTCTCCTAGTCAAAGGAAACACACAGAATCCAGACCGGATCATCCCGCCTGGCCAGCTGTCCCTGGCTTGTTCACCCCACTCGCTGGTTGAGAACATTGCCTTTTCTACTGCTCTGCCTTTTCACAAGAAGCTGGGAGAGGAAAGTTACTAGAATAATGCAAGAATCAGAAAATAGAACCTGTTAATTTAGAAGAGGTTGAGGAGCTGGGGTTATGTAGTCAAGATACCAAAAGAATGACTTAATACTTTGATTTTAGTATTTTAAAAAAAAGTGCAGCAAAAATGCAAATCTATTCTTTTTTTTTTTTTTTTTTTTTTACTTTTAACTACTGAGGCATAATAGGAAGTAGCCAGAGGTGTCAGTAACGTGTATTTAGGTTAGACGGGAGGAAGAACTGTGAGGCTACAGGGGTGTCAGTTTTAATTAAGAGGGGTGTAGTTTGGCTGATGATAATACAGTCTGGTTTCAAAGATGCCTTACCTCTTAATTTAAAAAGTTTCTGCCACAGGTATACACGTATTCCCCATCCTGAACCCTCCTCCCTCTTCCCTCCCCATACCATCCCTCTGGGTCGTCTCAGTGCACCAGCCCCAAGCAACCAATACAATATTGTAAAGTAATTAACCTCCAATTAAAATAAATAAATTTATATTAAAAAGATTAAATAACCATTGGTTCTTTGCTCCCAAATAAGAAAATCCACATTTTTTTTGCATGTCTAAAAAAAAGACCACAAAAAATCAGAAAAATTGGTCAAGTGGCTTCCATATATATTGAGCAATTTTCCTGAATTCCCCTAAAATAACTATTCCTTGAATCTCCCTGAAAATAGCAGATACAGTCTTAAGTGTTCATATTTTATGAAACATTATTTCTTTAAAATAAGAAATGTATGTGTCTCTGCTAAGAGCTTGAAGATTAAAGGGTAAAGAAGATGAAAAGCAGACCTTTTTTCTGTGTGATGATGTACTTCAACTGTACACACGTATAACCACAGAAACACAGACTAAATTTTAATTGCTGTCAAAAAACTTCTAATCATTAGAAAAGTGACAAATTCATTCATTGTACTTCTGCTTTCCCATCTAAGCATGTATAATTATATAAAAAGATCCTGCTGGAATATTAGCACATAGAAAGGAATCTGACTTGAAATGTAAGGTCTGTGACATGCAGACACTTCTAAAGATCACAGGCAGGATCAAGGTCTTCAGGTAAGGCAGGAATTGCACAGAAATTCAAGTGCAAACAGAGCCCACACACAAATTTGTTAATTGACCTCCTCCCCAGACTAGCCCAAACGGTAAAGAACCTGCCTGCAATGCAGGAGACCAGGGTTCCACCCCGGGGTTGGGAAGATCCCTGGAGAAGGGAATGACAATCCATGCCAGTATTCTTGCCTGGAGAATCCCATGGACAGAGAAGCCTGGCGGGCCACAGTCCATCGGGTTGCAAAGAGTCAGACACGACTGAGTGACTAACACACACACACACACACGCTAGACTTTGGTTACTCAGTGGCTTTGGTTTTATCCCTGATAGCTAATCTTGGGGAACTGAGACTTAGCTATGGAGTCAGTTTTTTAAAAGAAAACTCATTTTTTTTAATGTTAGATAATTAAAACTGAGCTCTTTCACAGAACTCCAAAAAACAGTGACAACGCAATCGTCGGCAGTTTCTATGGCAGCAATTTCTCATTTTATGTTTTCTTTCCAGCCACTTTATTGTTTACCCAGGATTAGTAATGGGTATTAATTCCTAATACAAAGAAAACACAATTCAAGCTTTTCCCTGAGCATTATGCAGCCATAACCCAGTAACTTCCAGATATCATGCTTGCCTGGAAATATTTAAGGTGAAACCGATGCTAGCTAGCACAGGCTCTCTTAGAACTTTCAGGGGAGGTGTCAGTGAGGCAGAAGGGACCGACCACACAACAGGGCCTGCGTGATGATACAGGGAAGTAGGAGATACACAAGGGCCGTGGTATAGGGACCATTCGCCCTCCTTGGGAGAGCTCTGTGGACCCACTACCTCCCAAGAACCCAGGGATATGAACAAGCCTGCATCCCGCTTGAGTTCTCCCGCCTCTGGTCTTAGCTGTCAGCCTTCCCCAGTCTGAAAGGAAAAACGTTGTCCTGTGGTCGTTTCCACCGTGATGCACATGGATGCTTCGCGTTAGTACCTTGTGTGCATGTGCTAAGTAGCTTCTGTCGTATCTGACTCTTTGAGACCCCATGGACTGTAGCCCACCAGGCTCCTCTGTCCACGGGATTCTCCAAGCAGAAATACTTGGTGCATTGTCATTTCCTCCTCCAGGCAGTCTCCCTGGCCCAGGGATTGAACCCAAGTCTCTTCAATCTCCTGCATCAGCAGGCGGGTTCTTTACCTCAGTGCCATACCATCTGGTATTTCTAGTACCTCACCCTTCCATAAATCAGAAGAGTTTTCCTACACGACTACAGTTTTCTGCAAGATTTGATTGAATCAGTTTGCTTTTATTTACCAAAAAAAAAAAAAAATGACCATAACACATATTAAGGAGCAGATTGTAAGTATGGTCCTGCTTTATTTCATTTAAGCTGGAAGAAAATGGGGGAAATGTCAAATGCTCAATATCTCTCAAGAGCCGCCTGATCCTTGGGAACATCACTTTTCTGTATACAGCTGACTGGCCCCAGTGGTTAGCCAGAGAAAGCCAACCGCCTCTCTGCAGAGGGAGGGATGAGCAGTGGTTATACTGGCCCTGGTGAAGATGCCTTTCCCAGGCATCTCAGAGGGCCACCACTCCGTGACACGCCAGGGTTTCAGGGAGACATGGTCCAGAGGAGGTGACAGGGGAGTGTCCTGAGGGGGCTCAGTTTTAAAAGAATAACTATAATAGGACTGAGAGATTTGGGGAAAAAAAAGCATCCCCTCACACTGGAGACATTAGAGACGTTCAGGGAATTTATTATGGCACAGTTTCTAGAAGATTTTAGAGCTTTTCACAAGGTGTTGTGCCCTGGGAAAGAAAGCTGTGGAAGGGAGCCTGTTCCCACCTCTACCTCCCACCCTACTGCCCCAAGTGAAGTCACCCAGTCGTGTCTGACTCTTTGCGACCCCATGGACTGTAGCCTACTGGGATGCTCCATCCATAGGATTTTCCAAGCAAGAGTACTGGAGCGGGTTGCCATTTCCTTCTCCAGGGGATCTTCCTGACCCATGGATCAAACCCAGGTCTTCCACATTGCAGGTGGATTCTTTACCATCTGAGCCACCAGGGAAGCCCGGAACAACCTCCTCAAGTCACTGCTGATATGGACAGGTCTAGTTGCTCTAATCTAGACCAGGACTTCTCCTTCTCAGCACCACTGAGATTTGGGGCAGCCATCGTTTGTTGTAGGTGCCTGCCCTGTGCTTTGTACGATGTTGAGCAGACTTTGTCCACCAGTGCGCTAGTAACCCCTCCGCTCCCCAAGTTGTGACAATCAAAACTGTCCCCAGACACTGTCAGATGTCCTAGGGAAGGTGGGGGAGGTAGACAGACAAAATCGTCTTTGACTGAGAACCATGGATTTAGGTTTAGCTTTCCACATTGAGTTCTCTGTTTCTTCAGGATTCCTAGAGCGCAGTAGCAGCCTAAAATCTCTCAGTCCTGCTTGACTCTGTTTAAACCCAAGCCAAATCTAATTAAGGATGGTACTACTGTTTTCCACCAGCATCTGTAGGTATTTTGTAAAGCTGTGTATCCTTGAAAGATGCTTTGGATGGTCTTTAACTGGCAGAACCTCGTTGAGGTGGTTATTATTTTAATGGTCTCTGGAATAAAAAAAAAAATCTCTGAACAAGAAATTAACCATTTTTGTGAATATGTTTCAGAGTCATGAGAGAGAGTTCTTTTATGGGAAGAGGTGAATTCTGTTCCTCCCAAATCTTTGAGAACAGGGCGAGTCAGAGCAATGGAGAAAAATGCCATCTGCCAAGTTCCCAATCAGAGTTGCCAGAGAAACTGGGTGCTTACAGCTCCTTCCCCTAGAGCACCCAAGCAAACCAATGAAGACAGTGCGGGGGGCGGGGATAGGTATATGATGATACCTGGGACAAATAGCCTCCAGGGAAAATTCGGGGGTCCTATCTATTCATTGGGTCCCTAGGTGTATTACTTGGGCTTCCCAGGTGGTGTTAGTAGCAAAGAACCTGCTTGCCAATACAGGAGACTTAGGTTCAATCCCTGGGTCAGGAAGATCCCCTGGAGAAGGGCATGGTAACCCACTCCAGCATTACTGCCTGGAGACGTCCATGGACAGAGGAGCTTGGCAGACTATAGTCCGTGGGGTCACAAAGAGTTTTACATGATAAAGAGTCAGACACGACTTAGCACACACGCAGGCGGGTATATTATTTGTGACTTTGTAAAATAGGTTACAGGAAAAATAAAACCCGTGTCAACAAGTTCAAGTTAACACAGAGTACTGAAAATCACATGGCATTGGCCTGATGTTGGCCCTGATTCTATAAAACATTTCCCCAAATGACTTGAGTATCCATGGTCAACCGAAGGACTAGTTGGTCCTGGATCAGGTGTTTGCCTCTGGGCTAGTGATTCTGCAACCAAGGGAAAAGAGGCAGGCACAGAATATTTATATGGTCTCTGGGACCTGCCCCTTCTGCAGGCTGTAAGGGCCAAGGTTATTGGTGAGACAGGAACCCCACAACATAGCTATTTCTACCCACTGCTGTGCCTAGTTTCCAACAATACTGACATAAATTGTCATCATAATAACAATGAGCATATGTTGAGTAGCTGTGCTAATAACTCATGTATGTCAGGTGCTTTTCCAAATGCTTTTCAGTCATTTACTCACTCAATTTTCATGGCAAGCCTGTGAGGTAGACATCATTATTTCACCCATTTTACAGGTGAGGGAACAAGGAACCAGAGAAGTCCCCCAAACTGAGCAGCTAACAAATGACAGAATCAAGAATCCCACCCAGGTGTCTGGCTCCATCTTTTAGTTACTCTGTTGAGCATCTTCTCTGGGGAAAAAAAAGAAAGTCAGAAAGTGAAAGCTTATTAATTACTTCAGTTAGATGCCCAGATTTTGGCAAACTGTCCTAGGTGGGTTTGTTTTTCAGAGAAAGGACTGGTATCAACAAGGCCTGCTGGTAGTGGCAGACCCATTGTGTGGTCTGTGCCTGAGCTTTGTTGTCCAGCACGGACATGCTACATGTGAGTTCACTGGTCATTTCCAGCTGTCAGTGTGTGTCCAGGGGGAGGCACAGGCCCCCAGAATCCTATCCTAACTGCTCCCTGAGGCCCTCGACGTCCACCTCCTCACCCTCTTGTGTGCCTGTGTCAGCCCAGGGTCTCCCTCGTCCACTAATTAATCAAAGGAACGTGTGAGGTGCTATCTCCTTGTAGTTTTGATTTTCACTTGGAGAAGGAAATGGCAACCCACTCCAGTGTTCTTACCTGGAGAATCCCAGGGACGGGGGAGCCTGGTGAGCTGCCGTCTCTGGGGTCGCACAGAGTCAGACACGACTGAAGCGACCTTGCAGTAGCAGCAGCAGGAATGAACACGGAGAAGGTACTGGCACCCCCACTCCAGTACGCTTGCCTGGAAAATCCCATGGACGGAGGAGCCTAGTAGGCTGCAGTCCATGGGGTCGCTAGGAGTCAGACATGACTGGGAGACTTCACTTTCACTTTTCACTTTCATTCAGTGGAAAAGGAAATGGCAACCCACTCCAGTGTTCTTGCCTGGAGAGTCCCAGGGACCGGGGACCCTGGTGGGCTGCCATCTGTGGGGTCGCACAGAATCAGACATGACTGAAGCGACTTAGCAGCAGCAGCAGCAATAAACAATGTTGAGCATCTTTTCACATGTTTGTTAACCATCTGTGTGTCCTTGGAGAAATGTCTGTGTGGGTCTTTTGCCCACTTTTTGATTGGGCTGTTTGTTTTTCTGGTATTGAGTTGAATGAGCCACTTGTATATTTTAGAAATTAATCCTTTGACAGTTGTTTCATTTGCTATTGTTTTCTCCCATTCTAAGGATTGCTTTTTTCACCTTGTTTATAGTTTCATTTGCTGTGCAAAAGCTTTTAAGTTTTATTAGGCCCCACTTGTTTATTTTTGATTTTTATTTCCATTACTATACGAGGTGGTCAGACCGATGACCTCACACCAGTCAGAATGGCCATCATCCAAAAATCTACAAACAATAAATGCTGAAGAGGATGTGGAGAAGTGGGAACCCTCTTGCACTGTCAGTAGGAATGTAAATTGATACAGCCACTATGGAAGACAGTGTGGAGATTCCTTTAAAAACTAAAAGTAAAACTACCACATGACCCAACAGACCCAGTACTGGGCATATACCTTGAGAAAACCATAATTGAAAAAGACACATGTATCCCAGTGTTCATTGCAGCACTATTCTCAATAGCTGGACATGGAAGTAACCTAGATGTCCATCAACAGATGACTGGATAAGGAAGCTGTGGTACATATACACAAGGGAGTATTACTCAGCCATAAAAAGGAACAATTTGAGTCAGTGCTAATGAGATGGATGAACCTAGAGCCTATTATGGAGAGTAAAGTAAGTCAGAAAGAGAAAAACAAATATCATATAGTAACACAGATATATGGAATATAGGGGCTTCCCAGGTGGCCCTAGTGCTAAACAACCCTCCTGCCAATGCGGGTAGATATAAGAGATGAGAGTTCGATCCCTGGTTCAGAAAGATCCCCTGCAGGAGGGCACAGCAACCTGCTCCAATATTCTTGCCTGGAGAATCCCATGGACAGAGGAGCCTGGAAGGCTACACCAAAGGGGGCGCAAACAGTCAGATACGACTGAAGCATGCTTGGAATCTAGAAAGATGGTACTGATGAACCTATTTGCAGGGCAGCAATGGAGACCCAGACACAGAGAACAGACTTGTGCGCACGGGGGGAGGGGAGGGGGGGACGAATTGAGAGAGCAGCATGGACCACCACGTATACACCACCATGTGTAAAACAGATAGCCAGTGAGAATGTGCTGTATGACTCAGGGAACTCAAACCCGGGCTCTGGATAACACAGATGGCTGGGAGGGGGTGGGAGGTGGGAGGGAATTTCAAGAGGGAGGGAATATATGGCTGTTTCGTGTGACTATATGGCTGAAACCACTACAGTATGTAAAGCAATTATCCTTCAACTAAAAATAAATATATATATATATATATATTTTTTTTTTAATGGAAATCTGACCCTTCAAGTGTGACAGGAGTGGGACTCCACCCATCAGACCAGCTGTGACCTGTGTGGGTCATTTACACTTCCCAATTCGTTCTGCTGCTAATGGGGCAGAGAAAGCTACTTCTTAAAGACTTCCCTGCACCTCGGATGTTACTTCAGAATCCAGAAATCATAACCTTTAATTCCCTGAAGCTCATTTCAGTGAAGAAAAAGCCCGATGTCCCTTGCTTTTTCTACCTTCTACATTTTTGCTCAGAACACTCTTAATGGTCCCAATTCTTCACCCGATTCCAGTCTGTCTTTTAGAAATATTTTTCTTACTAAATCTTAGCCAATACTTTTTATATTTATGTTTAGTATGTTTTCTTTTTTTAAAGCATAGTGGTTTTGCTACACGTGAATATTTGGATCAACCATTTCCTTTAACCAGTGGTCAAATGTGAGAACAAAGATACATGCATGGCACGTTTAGAAAGTCCGTGGGGTTGGGGTGGACAGCACATTATGTTTGGGGACAAGTGGGAGACCAGCAAGGAACAGAAGTCTGGGGCATTTCTGGAGCCCCAGGTGGTCAGTGACTGGCAAAGAGCAGGAGAGTGGGGCCGGGAACTGTGGGTGAAGTCTCAGCTCTGCTTACTACTGAACTTAGGATCTTGCTGGAACGTGAGAATCTCTGTGTGCTTCCATTTGTGCATCTGCAGAGACAGAAACATAAGAGACTGTCTTACTCTAGGCTGTACCAAGAACTGCATAAGCTAAATAAACCACATTAAATTCTTAATAAATATAATGCTTAGTAAGTGAAGTGAGGTGAGTGACGTTGCTCAGTCATGTCCGTTGCGATCCCATGAACTGTAGCCTACCAGGCTCCCCTGTGCATGGGATTTTCCAGGCAAGGGTACTGGAGTGCATTGCCTTTGCCTTCTCCAGGGGATCTTCCCAACCCAGGGATTGAACCTGGGTCTCCTGCGTTGCAGGCAGACACTTTACCATCTGAGCCACCAGGGAATCTTAGTAAGTACTTATTATTAAATACTCAAAATCTGTTAGCTAATCTTTCATCCTAGGGAACCTTGAATTGAACATCCTGACAGTCAGTTTCCAAGTGGAGCAAATCAAAACTGGGAATCAAGAATTCAAAACTCACTGAATCACTGAACCTAAATTGGTTTTGTGACCATAATATGGGTAGTAACTTTGTCAGTTAAGGATGTAAAGAAAATTTTAAGACACATGGATCCTTCAGCTGGAAACTGTTGATACTTTCAAAGTATGTCCCTCCAAAAGGGTGTGGGGTTGGGGGCAGTTTGCAGGGAAAAAAATGCCAGAAAAATCCATCCATTGACAGCTTACTAGACAATGGCAATGGTTTAATAGTTCACTCAGACAGTATCAGAGGACCCAGCCCCAGTTCTGTATTATGACTGACCTCATACCGGTGGTCTTATTGTATGTATAAGCCTCCTAAGGACTCTAAGCATACAGTGAAGGCCATCATTTCTAGTGGGTTGCTTAGTAGACTAGAGCACACTCCCTACTTGTGCTTTAGTCACCTAGTATATGCTACTCTACTTCCTTACATGATCTTCAAATAAAAGAGACCTAGAAACACAGTTTTTGTCTGTGGGTTTGATTTTGAACACAGAGGTTTCCTTTTCAGGTCAGGATGAGTTTGGAAAAATGTACTAATATAATTCAATCACAGGTTACTAAATTTGAACAGTTTTTAATACTTCATAGGTAATATCAAAAACACTCATTGGGGAAATATTTATACTGTTTATACTATTTATACTGAAGTTCATCTTCGTCTTTTTCTTGTAGTTCATCTTCTAATTATAACTTGCTTATCTGAGACTTACTAGCATTTTCTTTTCTTTTCTTTTTAAACAACTTCCCATGTACCTGAGATATTAATTCATGACAGGTTTTTTGAAACCATAAAGCATAATTAGCAATTGTTTCTGAGCTTAAATTAATGTCATGTTACTATGGAGTCAGTAATTATATAAAGGTCAAAACTGCTTAGTAAGCTCTTCAAAATGAGATAAAGTGACTACCAGGGGGGTGGGGGGAGTCCTGGAGGGGAGGGAAAAGTTTTCACCAACCTTCCTAGAGTCCCTGACTAGGTCTGAAAAATAAACTAACAAAGATTAACAGGGGGGAAAAAAAAGCACATAAATTGCTTTAATATAACTTTCACAGGACCTGAGACCCTTCATATGGAAATGAAGACTCAAAAAAAAAAAAAAAAAAAAAGAGAAAAACAGATCTGTGTGCTGTTCTGCTGGGTTTGATGAAGAGTGGATGATCATGTATAAAAATGAATGACAGGCTAAGGGGTATACATTGGCGGAGGGGGGCGGGGGCTGGATTTCATTCATCTCTTTCTGTGATTCTAGTAGCCTTTGTGTGTGTGTGTGTGTGTGTGTGTGTGTGTGTGTGTGTGTATGTGTTAATCACTCAGTCATGTCTGACTCTTTGCGACCCCATGGACTATAACCCACCAGGCTTCTCTGTCCATGGAATTCTCCATGCATGAATACTAGAGTGGGTGGCTATTCCTTTCTCCAGGTGAACTTCCAAACCCAGGGATTGACCCCAGGTCTCTTGCATTTCAGGCCGATTCTTTACCATCTGAGCCACTAGATTGTATTGTGACAGCTGTCATTTCAGTGTGCATTAAAAAAAAAAAAAAACCTTTTCAAAATTGGTGAATTATTGTGTAGCCATTTGAGAACTGAAGGTGGAAGAACAAAGCAACATTTTTGTCCTATTATGCTTTATTATTTCAAGAAAGGTAAAAATGCAACTGAAACACAAAAAAGATTTGCGCGGTGTGTGGAGAAGGTGCTGTGACTGACTGAATGTGTCACAAGTGGTTTTGGAAGCTTCATGCTGGAAATTTCTCTCTGGATGATACTCCAGTCTGATAGGCCAGTTGAAGTTGATAGAGATCAAATCAAGATATTGAGAAGAAACAACGTTATACCACAAGGGAGGTAGCCAACATACTCAGAATATCCAAATCAAGTGCTGAAAATCATTTGCACCAATTTGGTTATGTTAATTACTTTGATGTTTGGATTCCACATAAGTTAAGTGAAAAAACCTCCTTGACCATATTTCCGCATGCAATTTCTCACTTAAACACAGTGAAAACATTCTATTTTTAAAGCAAATTGTGATGAACAATGAAAAGTGGATACTGTACAGTAATGTGGAACAGAAGAGATCATGAGACAAGCGAAGTGAACCATCACCAACCACATCGAAGCCTGGTCTTCATCCAAAGAAAGTGATGTTGTGTATATGGTGGAATTGGAAGGGAGTACTCTATTATGAGCTCCTTCTGGAAAGCCAACGAATTAATTCCAACAGGTACTGCTCCCAGTTAGACCAACTGAAAGCAGACTCAATGAAAAGTGTACACAATTAGTCAACAGAAAATATATAATCTTCCATCAGGATAACTCAAGACCACATGTTTCTTTGATGACCAGGCAAAAAAACTGTTACAGCTTAGCTGGGAAGTTTGGATTCATCCACTGTATTCTCCAAACATTATACCTATGGATTTCCATTTATTTTGATCTTCACAAAATTCTCTTAATGGAAAAAAAATGTATTCCCTGGAAGACTATAAAGGATACCTGGAATAGCTCTTTGCTCAAAAAAGATAAAAAATTTGAGGGAAAATGGAATTATGAAGTCACCTGAAAAATGGCAGAAGGTATTGGAACAAAATGGTGAATATGTTGTCTCAAAATAATTCTTGGTGAAAATGAAATGTGTCTTTTATTCTTTTTTAATTTTTATTTTTACTTTATTTTACTTTACAATACTGTATTGGTTTTGCCATACATTGACATGAATCCACCACGGGTGTACATGAGTTCCCAAACATGAACCCCCCTCCCACCTCCCACCCCATATCATCTCTCTAGATCATCCCTGTGCACCAGCCCAAAGCATCCTGTATCCTGCATCAAACATAGACTGGCGATTCATTTCTTACATGATAGTATACATGTTTCAATGCCATTCTCCCAACCAAACGATCTTCCTGGCCAGCCAAATATATTCCTAAGAGACCAACATCATCAGAATAGATCTACAAGGGAATTCCCTGGTAGCCCAGTGCCTAAGACTCCATGCTCCCAATGCAGGGGGCCCAGGTTCAATCCCTGGCCAGGAAACCAGATCCCACATGCCATGACGAAGACCCAAAGCAGTCAAATAAATTAATTAATTTTTTAAAAGAGACTAGATCTACAAATAACCATCTCCTTATGCATCCAACCATTCTTTAACAGAGTGCCTACTGTGTGCCAGTGGCTCTTCTGGCATGTTCCAGCCAAAACAGCCTCAGTGCATGGCCTCATGGAGTTTATATGACACTAGGATTATAAAAGAAACAAACAAAAAACAAATACCCAAATGTACACCTGCAATTAGAACTCATGATATAAGCTTTAAAGGAAACGGAACCACAGAAGGAAGAAAAAGCCAGGTGGCTTTATTGAAATTTGAAGGTGGTATCATCCAGGTGAGGAGGGAGGAGGATTTGGGGTAGAGAATAGCTTGTGGGAGGGAGGGGCTTGCTCAGTAGTTCAGGGAACCCAGGGGAAAGGTTTCAGCTGGAGCCTTGCAGACAGAGACAAGGTACTGCTACAGGGAACAGCCATCTATAGCACAGAGCCTTGTGAGCTGAGACGGAGGCTTTGTATTTCATATGAAATGTACTGTGTGTGTGTGTGTGTGTGTGTGTGTGTGTGTGTGTGTGTGTGTGTGTGTTAGTCGCTCAGTCTTGTCCGACTCTTGTGACCCCATGGACCACAGCCCGCCAGGCTCCTCTTCAATGGAATTCCCCAGGCAAGAATACTGTAGTGGGGTAGTGGGTTACCATTTCCTTCTCCAAGGGATCTTCCTGACCCAGGGATCGAACCCAGGTCTCCTGCACTGCAGGCAGATGCTTTACTATCTGAGCTACTAGTTCAGTTCAGTTCAGTCGCTCAGTCATGTCTGACTCTTTGCGACCCCATGAATCGCAGCACGCCAGGCCTCCCTGTCTGTCCATCACCAAATCCCAGAGTTCACTCAGACTCGCATCCATTGAGTCAGTGATGCCATCCAGCCATCTCATCCTCTGTCATCCCCTTCTCCTCCTGCCCCCAATTCTTCCCAGCATCAGACTCTTTTCCAATGAGTCAACTCTTTGCATGTGGGGTCCAAGTACTGGAGTTTCAGCTTTAGCATCATTCCTTCCAAAGAAATCCCAGGGTTAATCTCCTTCAGAATGGACTGTTTGGATCTCCTTGTAGTCCAAGAGACTCTCAAGAGTCTTCTCCAACACCACAATTCCAAAGCATCAATTCTTCGGCACTCAGCCTTCTTCACAGTCCAACTCTCACATCCATACATGACTACTGGAACTAGGGAAGCCCTGAACTGTAGTCAGAAGTCCACAAAAGATTTGACACTTCCATGCTTAGATGTGTGATTCTGTGAATGGTGGGTAAAGATTACTCCATCTCTCCTGGCAGAAACAAACATGTAAAGGCAAGTGAAATGGCAGAAAGCGAAAAGAAGCTGCGTCTCAGCCACGTGGCTGAGCCGGCGCAGTCCTACAGTGTCCCCTTCAGAAAGGAGACTGGTAAGAGCGGAGATGGCGTGTCGGCGGGCTCTCTCTTTTGCCTTCAGGGATCCACCTTCATTCATTTCTCTAACTGCTGGGGAAGATGATAAACTGCTCTGCCCACAGAATTGTATTGGTTTGGGACCCAGCACTGCATAGAAAAAGATTAATTAATATTACTGCTGCAAGAAATTACCAGCTCATGAAAAGCTACACTGTATATTAAAAACCAATCTGCTCACATTGTTTATGAGAAGCATCTGTCCACAGTGTCTTCTGAGGCACTTCTTTCTTTCTCTTCTTTCTCTTTTTACATTGTATTCTGGGGTTTCTGGAAATCAGATATTTTTAACTAAAATTATTACTTCTGGTCATGTAGGTAGTTATGTAAGCAATGGTACCAAATGGTTTCCTAAGCCCCAAACTATGTTAAAAGACAATGAGAAATATATAAGAGGTGCCAACAGCCCTAATGTTCCTTAGAATCATGCTTTTAATTCTTGGGGGGGGGGGGGTGGAGTATATTTCTAACTGTGAAAGTTCAAAATCTCTTCTGTATAGAATTTTAAGGAGAATATTTTATTGAAATGTTTTAATTGAAAATATTTAGGGTCAAATGATGTGCTGCAACCAGTTTCCAAGACCATAGCCACTTGGTAAATGTTAAGACAGTCAGGACTCAGAGATTTTATTAATTAAAAACAAAAACAAAAACAAAAACAAAAAAAACCTAAGCTTCAGAAAACATTGACACAAGGAATTGAGTTCTACAAAGTAGCTAACTTTGGTCTCACAGCAGGAAATTTTATAGCAGTTTCAGTAGTACTTTGTGGTTCTTTATTAGCCATGTGGAAATGCTAAAATGTTTATAACTCAGAATTCTGTAGTTTTAATATGTGGCAAATGTCCCTGGACTAAGTTCCACCGAGATCCTCAGATATGTCAACTATAACAAGTTTATATTTTTTTTAGGAAATACAACTTGTTTATATCTCACTTTGAAAAACTTTTGTGTATACTACAAATCAAAGAAGCAAGTGATCTCTTATTTTATTTGTTTGTTTCATGTGGCCTCATTTGACTCTGGAGAGCTTAGAGATTTCTACAAAGAATTTTAAGCCAAATAGGTGACAATGGGACTAAGACAGTAAGCATTTCAAATAAATCCAGTGTCTCAAAATATATAATCATTTCATCTAGATAAAATGGATGATAAGCTGGGAGGAAGGGATGAAAATCTGGCTAATTTGTCCCTATTAGAAAAGAAAATGGGACTTCCCTGGTGATCCAATGGTTAAGATTCAGGGCTTCACTGCAGAGGCTGTGAGTTTGATCCCTGGTCAGGGAACTACGATATCCACGTGCCTTGTGGTATGGCAAAAAATAAAGAGAGAGAAGAAAATATTTAGAGATCATGATGCAAATAGTGTGAATGCCAACTTAACCATAGCCTGTACCTTTCATTAACATTGCATCCTTTATTGTTCTCATTAATTAAATTTTTATCTAGGATTGTACTACATTTATGAATTTATTACTCTACAGTTCAACATTTTATTCACACCTTTTTGTCTCATGTATTCCTTAACTTGGAGAAGGCAATGGCAATCCACTCCAGTACTCTTGCCTGGAAAACCCCACGGACGGAGGAGCCTGGTGGGCTGCAGTCCATGGGGTCGCTAAGAGTCGGACATGACTGAGCAACTTTCCTTTCACTTTTCCTTTCATGCATTGGAGAAGGAAATGGCAACCCACTCCAGTGTTCTTGCCTGGAGAATCCCAGGGACTGGGGAGCCTGGTGGGCTGCCATCTATGGGGTCTCACAGAGTCAGATACGACTGAAGCAACTTAGCAGCAGCAGCATTCCTTAACTAATTACTGTAATCCTAGTTATTTTTATTAATTTGTCTATGAACATTCATACTAGCTTTATAAGTGATTACTCCAGTATTTGATTACTATACATTTACTTTTCCAGTGTTTTCTTATTACTAAATAGCACCCTTGCCTTTCAGCTAAAAGAAGTCCCTTTATTATTTCTTGTAAGGCTAATTTGGTGGTAATGAATTCCTTTAGCTTTTGCTTGTCTAGAAAACTCTTTCTCATCCAATTCTGGATGATAGCTTTGCTGGATAGAGTATTCTTGGTTGGAAGGTTTTATTTTCTTTCAGCACTTCTAAAAAAATTTTATTTTATTTATTTATTTAATTTTTTAATATAAATTTATTTATTTTAATTAGAGTCTAATTACTTTATAATATTGTATTGGTTTTGCCATATATCAACATGAATCCACCACGGGCGTACACATGTTCCCCATCCTGAACTCCCCTCCCACCTCCCTCCCCATACAATCCCTCTGGGTCATCCCAGTGCACCAGCCCCAAGCATCTTGTATCCTGCATCGAACCTGGACTGGCGATTCGTTTCACATATGATATTATACATGTTTCAATGCCATTCTCCCAAATCATCCCACTCTCACCCTCTCCCACAGAGTCCAAAAGACTATTCTATACATCTGTGTCTCTTTTGCTGTCTCACATACAGGGTTATCATTACCATCTTTCTAAATTCCATATATATGTGTTGAATATGTCACGCCACTCTGTTTGGGGCTGCAAAGTTTCTGCTGAAAACCTGCTGATAGTCATGAGGGTTCCCTCATACATAACAAGTAGTTTTTCTTTTGTTGACTTTAATATTTTCTCATCTTTAACTTTTTAATTTTTGGATTATAAAGTATCTTGGTATATGGATCTCTTTGGGTTCAAACTCTCTAGGTTTCCTGGATCTAAATGTCTGTTTCCTACCCCCAAGTTAAGGAGGATTTTAGCATTATTTCCTCAAATAAAATTTATTTTCCTTTCTCCATCTATTCTTCTGAGAGCCCCATGATATGAATATCTGTTTGACATTGTCGCGGTAGTCTCTTAAGCCATATTCACTTATTTTTTTCATTCTTTGTACTGTCCCAATTAGATGAGTTACATTATCTTGTCTTCTATTGACTTATCCTTTCTTCTGCTTCATCTCACTTCAGCTCAGCTCAGTTCAGTTGCTCACTCGTGTCCAACTCTTTGTGACACCATGGACTGCAGCACACCAGGCCTCCCTGTCTATTGCCAACTCCCAGAGTTTACTCAAACTCATGTCCATTGAGTCCGTGATGTCATCCAACCATCTTATCCTCTGTCAACTCCTTCTCTTCCCGCCTTCAATCTTTCCCAGCATCAGGGTCTTTTCAAATGAGTCAGTTCTTTGCATCAGGTAGCCAAAGTATTGGAGTTTTAGCTTCATCATCAGTCCTTCCAATGAATAGTCGGGACTGATTTCCTTTAGAATGGACTGGTTGGATCTCCTTGCAGTCCTAGGGACTCTCAAGAGTCTTCTCCAACATCACAGTTCAAAAGCATCAATTCTTCGGTGCTCAGCTTTCTTTACAGTCCAACTCTCACATCCATACATGACTATTGTAAAAACCATAGCTTTGACTAGATGGACCTTGGTTGGCAAAGTAATGTCTCTGCTTTTTAATATGCTGTCTAGGTTAGTCATAACTTTTCTCCCAAAGAGAAAGTGTCTTTTAATTTCATGGCTTCATCTAGTCTGCTCTTAAATCTTTCTGGTGTAGTTTACAATTCAATTAGTGCATTGTTAAGCTCTGTGGCTTCCATTTGGTGCTTTCTTATGTTTTCCATCTCTTTATTGAAGTTCATCCATTCTTCTGGAATCAAGATTGCTGGGAGAAATATCCTCAGATAAGCAGATGACACCCTTATGGCAGAAAGTGAAGAGGAGCTAAAAAGCCACTTGATGAAAGTAAAAGAGGAGAGTGAAAAAGTTGGCTTAAAGCTCAACATTCAGAAAACGAAGATCATGGCATCCGGTCCCATCACTTCATGGGAAATAGATGGGGAAACAGTGGAAACAGTGTCGGACTATTTTTTTAGGCTCCAAACTCACTGCAGATGGTTACTGTAGCCATGAAGTTAAAAGATGCTTTCTCCTTGGAAGAAAAGTTATGACCAACCTAGATAGTATATTCAAAAGCAGAGACATTACTTTGCCAACTAAGGTCCATCTAGTCAAGGCTATGGTTTTTCCAGTAGTCATGTATGGATGTGACAGTTGGACTGTGAAGAAGGCTGAACACCAAAGAATTAATGCTTTTGAACTGTGGTGTTGGAGAAGACTCTTGAGGGTCCCTTGGACTGCAAGGAGATCCAACCAGTCCATTCTGAAGGAGATCAGCCCTGGGATTTCTTTGGAAGGAACGATGCTGAAGCTGAAACTCCAGTACTTTGGCCACCTCATGAGAAGAGTTGACTCATTGGAAAAGACTTTGATGCTGGGAGGGATTGGGGGCAGGAGGAGAAGGGGACGACAGAGGATGAGATGGTTGGATGGCATCACTGACTCGATGGACGTGAGTCTGAGTGAACTCTGGGAGTTGGTGATGGACAGGGAGGCCTGGCGTGCTGCCATTCATGGGGTCACAAAGACTCAGACACGACTGAGCAACTGAACTGAACTGAACTGATTCATTCTTCTCCCCAGATTGGTGAGCATCTTTATGACCATTACTTCGAACTCTTTTTTAGGTAAATGACATCACTTTCATTAAAGTATTCTCCCAAGGTTTTATATTATTCTTTCATTTGGGAAATATTCCTGTTTCTTCATTGTACTTGACTCTGTCTTGGCTTCTATAGTAGTTGAAACAGCAACCTCTTCCAGCCTTGAAGGAGTGGCCTCATGTAGGAGATGAACCTTGTCACTCAATCCTGCCTCAGCTCTTTCTTTTCTCTCAAATCTTTGTGATTTTCCAAGAGCCTATTACATTTTCAATGGTTCATAGTAGCTGAGGGTGTGCCAAGATGTGATAGCTTCCCTTGTAGCTCTGTCAGAAAAGAATCTGCCTGCAGTGCAAGAGACCTAGGTTCAATCCCTGGGTCAGGAAGATCCCCTGGAGAAGGAAATGGCAGCCCACTCCAGCGTTCTTGAATGGAGAATCCCATAGACAGAGAAGCCTGGTGGGCTGCAGTCCATGGGGTGGCAAAGAGTCAGGCACGACTGAGCAACTAACCCTTAATCCCTTAACCTTAACCCAAGACCTGATAGTATCCCTAATGAAAGGATCTCAGCACTTCATTCAGGCTGATTGGAAGACAGAGCCTCAGGCAGGCAACAACTTTTTTTTAAGTATGTATTTAAAATATATGCAGTCCTGTAGGACCATTAGTGTAAGTCCCGCTGGCCACCCAAGCCAGGAGATATAGAGGTGACCCTGGGTGGCAGTTGCAAAAACTTGGGGCTCCAGAGGAATATATAAGCTCTTTTCTGATAAACACCAGCAGTCTGGAGCAAGAGAGAGGGAGGGCATCAAGGCAGCATCCAGAGCCTGTGTTCCTGAGATCCACTCTGTCACCACTAGATATATGTGCCAAACCTGAAGTTCCAGGATGGCAGAGAGGCCTCCTTCCCAGAAAGACTTGGCCTGGGGAGGTGGTGCCCTGGGGGTGGGAGCCTCTTGAGAAACATTTCTCTGAAGGAGAGTCCTATGGGGCCCAGGAATGCAAGTCCCCCCACCAACCAGCCACCAGAGCCAGCCACAAAAACTGGGGCACCACAGGTTAAAAACCCGGGCCCAAGTCACATATACAGCTCCCCACCAGGAGACACTACCCTGGGGCCCAGCAGAGGGAGAGGGTGCAGAAATTACCCACCTTCCGAGGTCTCTGAAAAGGATTACAGTCAGCCCCAGATGTGTGAATAGTTAGAAGCCTACCCCTTGGACCACAGCCATGAGGATTAGCAAATCAGCCTTCTTCACTGAAAGACCAGCTTCCTGGGTCTGTTGCCTCCTGCTGTGCTCTGGTGGAGACAGCTGTTTAAAAAACCTTTCTCCACTGGTTGTGGTCCTACAGTACCCTGCTGGCCACCACAGTCAGGCAACATAGGGGTGTCCCTAGGCAGCAGCAAATAGCAGGGGACCAGACAGGAGTATGGACTCCTTGTGGGGAAACACCAACCATCAGAGTCTCATGGGACCAGGAATGCAAGCCCTCTTGACCTCCATAGCAAGGCAGTTGAGCGGTGTCACCTGGTGGTGACCACAGACGTCAGGGAACCAGACACGTGGGTGCTCCCCCCGAAACAGCAAGGAGACAGCATGGGGGCGGCGCCCACCTGTCTCCACCCAGGAGAGTAGCCAGCAGGCTCCTGGAGTGTGCTGAGTGGAGCCAGACGCCAGCTCAGGGCCTTCTTTACTATAGCAGCTGAGCCTACTTCACTCTGAGCTGGGCGTGATCAGCTGCCTTTAAGCTGGGCCCTGGGGCAGCTGAGCTCAAGCACACAAGCCCTTTAAGAGCTGTTTGTTGTTTGCTTTCAGGACAGAAGCCTCATTGGTTCTCAAAGTTAGATGTTTAAGGGGCTCAGACACAGGTCCTAAAAGTCAAGGTGCCCCATTTGGGGCTCGAAACCTCGGCTCCTCAGGGCGGAGCTCCCACCACTGGGCAAGAGGCAGGGCTTATGGCAAGAGGAGGCCCAGCCTCCATGTGGTTTTCTTCTCTATCGCTCTGTGTGGAGTCATCACTCAGCCAGACTTCAGTTCTTTTAAAAAGGAAACCATTCCACGTACAGCTGTAGACTCAGTGCATCCATGAGTGGAGAGAAGCTCAGGATCTCCCTACATTGCCATCTTGAACTGGGACCCAGTGAATTCGTCTTACTTTAATTGAATATATTGATATTAAGTTGCAGTCATTCGTAGGTGAACAATGCAGGTGTGTTTTTCCACCTGTTTTTGCGCTGGTGATTCTGAACTCACAGCCCTCTAGGCAAGTGCGATTCCTGGTCACAGCTATTCAATAAACCTTGTTCCCATTCCTATACCTGAGAACTTCAAAGGATCAAAGGAAGAAAAGGATGACCTTGAAAGATTTAGTCCAGGAAATAAATACATGAAAAGGAGAAAGTATCTAAAAATTGAATGTTAAAACATATATATTGCTTAGAACTCTTTAAGCAATGAAATTGCTTCAAATATACCTTAGAAAGTTACTAAGAAACAGATCTTAAAAGTTCTCATCATAAGAAAAACTTTGTAACTATGCATGTTAACTAAACTTATTGTGGGGATCATTTTACAATCTGTGTGTGTGTGTATGTGTGTGAAATCATTATGTCATACAGCTTAAAATGATACAGTGGTTTATGTCAATCTTATCCAATAAAGCAAAGGAATGCAGATAGATAAGTTTACTTGAGAAGAAACCAAAGCTTTCACGTTAACCTTTCTAACATGAATCGATTCCTTGGATACACAAAAGACTGCAAAGTTCTTAGCTTGTGATATTCTTAGTTAACTGGCTAAATCAGAAATACAACTTTGCTTTTAGCCGGTTTGACTGGTCAAAAATTGTATTGGGTGCTTCACTGAATTTAGGGAAAGGATGAACTAAGATATGCGCAAGCATTCAACGTTATGAGGACTATATACAGTTGAAAGAACCCATTCCAAAAAGACCCAGAGGAACCCTGGAGATTCCAGTGTGTGCTCCATAATCACTCCATGGATTATATTTGTATTAATATATTTTCCCCATAGGAAGACTCTTACCATTAAATAACTTTCCATTATCCTTTAACCACCTTGAAGGAAATTTTCTTAATTTCCTTGAAAGTGTTATTCACTCAGTTGTATCCCACTCTTTGCAGCCCTATGAATTGTAGGCTAAGTCGGTGATGGACAGGGAGGCCTGGCGTGCTGCAATTCATGGAGTCGCAAAGTGTCGGACACGACTGAGCGAGTGAACTGAACTGAACTGAACTGAAGTTAATTTTAACATCAGAGAATACAAACAGAAGGCTTGGACTATTTTAGATCCATGGTAGCATGAGAAGCCTTCATTTTATTTTCAAATTAACCTTAATGTAGAAAAAAAGAAATTCCTAGATAGATAATATAGATAGAGAGTAAACTCTAACTGGTGTCTGTCTAAACCTGTATCACTGCAGAAAAGTTATTCTAATTGCCTTGGAAAATAGCCATTAGGATGAACTGGTAATATTCCCAACAAAGTTTCCTACTCTGCAGGTGCCATAAGCTTTTGGGTTTTCATTTATTAATTTCTTAATCAACCAACATTTATTGAACATGCTGTGCCAGGCACTTTGACTTAGTATTGGAGATGCAAGGATAAATGAGACTCGGTCATTGCCACCAGATACTCCAAGAGCATCCTGAGGCATGATCCCAGTCCTCAGTCCTGTGTCCAGAGCTCCATGAGGGGCACGTGGATATGAGTTTAGGAGGACCCTTGTGATCATATAATCCATCAGTTATGGAAGCAATATTTTAAAAAACATAGCTTCATAAATGTTGACTCATAACTGAGGTTGTCTAGTTGTAGAACCATAAACAGGAGACCCTTTCTCCTCCCACATGCCTTGAGAAGTTTGAGTGGTACAATGTGGTGCTCAAACTGAGGCCCCTCCTGTGTTTATAGGAAGGAGTTGAGGGTAATGACTGATCGACTGCCACACTGATGTGGATGCAGAAGGAGGGATAAAAGCTTGCGTCAGTTAATCAGAGGGAAGAGAAAATAAATATTCAGTGGAGTAAGACCAGATGCACAGCATGAACTGCACAAGCCACCCCGGGCACAGAACGTCACCGCCGCGCAAGGCGCTTTCGCTTGTCTGGGCGCCAGGACGTCTCTGGCATGGTCTCTTATTTATTCAAATATGAAATATATTAGTTAAAATTTTACCTTTTGAAATTGCAAAACCAACTCCATGTGTTTCATGAAACTTTTAACTGCAAACCCTGAGTTTTGCTGGGTGTAACTAAGATACATTAGATTAAGACAGACATTTAATAGGGCATAGGAGAGTGACTCAGGATAAGAATATGCAAAACCCAGAGCATCACAAATTTTCATCTTATCTAGGATAATTCAAAGTGTGTACAACTTGTTAACTACAGTTTTGATGAAGCAGAAATGTTGACAAAATTATTAAGGAAGGACATCAAGAACACACTTGGTAGCTGTGCCTTATGACAAGAAGCAGCAAGGGGAGGGGCCATATTTGATTCTTTTCTTAGATGAAATGTATGTCATTTAACTTACTTTTTTGTTTTTGTTGGGGAAACGTTTTGTCTTGAGCATTAGTAAGTTCAGTGTGAAGCCTGAGGCATAGTCATACCTGCTATGAATAGTAACAATTCGTGTTGCCCTCCTGTTCTTACATCTGATTTCTTATTCTGCACTGATCTCATTAGATCTGTGGCCATTTTTATATGCTTTCTTAAATCATCTTTGCAGAAAAGTGTGCATAATAAGAAAAATAAAATATTAAATTCATAATAAAAATATGAACCTACGTTTCACAAAGTTAATGGGGGTCTTTATGTAGAATAGCATGACATACCTTGGCCACATCAAGTATTAATTTATCTGTGGAATCATATTTAGAAAGTAAATAAAGAGAAAAAGACATCAAGCAATTTACTTAAAGCAATTCAAGTATATTGCCTCTGGGAGAAGCAATTATGGTCTATTTTATAATTTCACAATTAACAAAGAAAAATTTTTCTTTAAGTATAAAAATGTATCAATTATTTCCAGAGAGACTGATCCCTTGAGTTGGCTTCTTTGTGTTTATCCAGTCTTGACTTTTTGAATCACCTTGAAAGCAAACAGAGCATTTGAGCCATGTTTGCTGCTAACCAAGTAATAAACCATGAGGATTTGGCTATTTTTTTCCAGAGGTCATTACTAAATTGCAGTTAATCACCTTAGTTAGGACATATGGGCATTTCACAAAAAGCTGCCAATGGTCCTTGAAATTAGGTTAAATAGATCTAATTTATGTCAAACTGTAATTAACCATATGCACTACTGTGTGAGAATGTTCATGAATATGTTGCTTCCGTCGATTGCTTGCATAAGTTAATTACTGCAACACACTCTTGCTTCTGTTAATCTGTGACCTAACAAATGTTCATACCAGCTGTGGAAGTGATTGAAGGCAATAAATGAGTAAACCATTGGTTTATTTGTTTTGATGAAATGCTGTCTCAAGCTGTCCTATATCTTAACACGTTAGAAAAGATACTTGTAAAGTGATGCTCATATGAACACAATTGTAATCACTGTCTAGTCAAACTTGGTTAAGCAATAGAGCCATGAACCTCCACATTTACCTGCTGTCTTTCCTCTCTCTAGTCGGGTGATCATTGACTGTGGTTTACTTTTACTGTGGCAGAATTGATATGCGCTTTTCATACTGTCAGGACTACACCTGATCCTTATACAAAAATAGATAAACTACATCATGAACAATGTTCTTCATGGTCCACCTTTGAAATTTTATTTTTTATTAAGTATAGTTGATTTCTGAATGTTGAGCTTTAAGCCAACTGTTTCACTCTCCTCTTTCACTTTCATTAAGAGGCTTTTTAGCTCCTCTTCACTTTCTGCCATAAGGGTGGTGTCATCTGCATATCTGAGGTTATTGATATTTCTCCCAGCAATCTTGATTCCAGCTTGTGCTTCTTCCAGCCTAGCGTTTCTCATGATGTACTCTGCATATAAGTTAAATAAGCAGGGTGATAATATACAGCCTTGATGTACTCCTTTTCCTATTTGGAACCAGTCTGTTGTTCCATGTCCAGTTCTAACTGTCGCTTCCTGACCTGCATACAGATTTCTCAAGAGGCAGGTTAGGTGGTGTGGTATTCCCTTCTCTTTCAGAATTTTCCACAGTTTATTGTGATCCACACAGTCAAAGGCTTTGGCATAGTCAAGAAAGCAGAAATAGATGTTTTCCTGGAACTCTCTTGCTTTTTCCATGATCGAGCAGATGTTGGCAATTTGATCTCTGGTTCCTCTGCCTTTTCGAAAACCAGCTTGAACATCAGGGAGTTCACGGTTCATGTATTGCTAAAGTCTGGCTTGGAGAATTTTGAGCATTACTTTACTTGCATGTGAGATGAGTGCAATTGTGCGGTAGTTTGAGCATTCTTTGGCATTGCCTTTCTTTGGGATTGGAATGAAAACTGACCTTTTCTAGTCCTGTGGCCACTGCTGAGTTTTCCAAACTTGCTGGCATATTGAGTGCAGCACTTTCACAGCATCATCTTTCAGGATTTGAAACAGCTCAACTGGAATGCCATCACCTCCACTAGCTTTGTTTGTAGTGATGCTTTCTAAGGCCCACTTGACTTCACATTCCAAGATGTCTGGCTCTAGATTAGTGATCACATCATCATGATTATCTGGGTCGTGAAGATCTTTTTTGTACAGTTCTTCCGTGCATTCTTGCCACCTCTTCTTAATATCTTTTGCTTCTGTTAGGTCCAGACCATTTCTGTCCATTATCGAGCCCATCTTTGCATGAAATTTTCCCTTGGTATCTCTAATTTTCTTGAAGAGATCTCTAGTCTTTCCCATTCTGTTGTTTTCCTCTATTTCTTTGCATTGATCACTGAAGAAGGCTTTCTTATCTCTTCTTGCTATTCTTTGAAACTCTGCATTCAGATGCTTATATCTTTCCTTTTCTCCTTTGCTTTTCACCTCTTTTCTTTTCACAGCTATTTGTAAGGCCTCCCCAGACAGCCATTTTGCTTTTTTGCATTTCTTTTCCATGGGGATGGTCTTGATCCCTGTCTCCTGTACAATGTCACGAACCTCAGTCCATAGTTCATCAGGCACTCTATCTATCAGATCTAGACCCTTAAATCTATTTCTCACTTCCACTGTATAATCATAAGGGATTTGATTTAGGTCACACCTGAATGGTTTAGCAGTTTTCCCTACTTTCTTCAATTTAAGCTCAACATTCTGAAAACGAAGATCATGGTATCTGGTCCCATCACTTCATGGCAAATAGATGGGGAAACAGTGGAAACAGTGTCAGACTTTATTTTTTTAGGCTCCAAAATGACTGCAGCCATGAAATTAAGAGACGCTTCCTCCTTGGAAGGAAAGTTATGACCACCCTAGATAGTATATTCAAAAGCAGAGACATTACTTTGCCGACTAAGGTCTGTCTAGTCAAGGCTATGGTTTTTCCTGTGGTCATGTATAGATGTGAGAGTTGGACTGTGAAGAAGGCTGAGCGCCGAAGAATTGATGCTTTTGAACTGTGGTGTTGGATAAGACTCTTGAGGGTCCCTTGGACTGCGAGGAGATCCAACCAGTCCATTCTGAAGGAGATCAACCCTGGGATTTCTTTGGAAGGAATGATGCTAAAGCTGAAGCTCCAATACTTTGGCCACCTCATGAGAAGAGTTGACTCATTGGAATAGACTCTGATGCTGGGAGGGATTGGGGGCAGGAGGAGAAGGGGATGACCCAGGATGAGATGGCTGGATGGCGTCACGGACTCGATGGACGTGAGTCTGAATGAACTCCGGGAGATGGTGATGAACAGGGAGGCCTGGCGTGCTGCGATTCATGGGGTCACAAAGAGTCAGACACAACTGAGCAACTGAACTGAACTGAACTGAATAGTTGATTTACAGTGTTGCGTTAGTTTCAGGCATATGACAAACAGATTCAATTATATATATTTTCAGATTCTTTTCCTGAGTAAGTTATTATAAAATATTTAGTAGAGACCCCTGTGCTATATAGTAGATTCTTACTGTTTATCTATTTTATATATAATAGTATGAATCTGTTACTCCCTAATTCCTGATTTATCCCTCTTCTCCACCACCTTTCCTCCTTGGTAGTCATAAGTTTGTTTTCTATGTCTGTGAGTCTATTTCTGTTTCGTAAATAAGTTCATTTCTATTACTTTTTTAGATTCCACATATGAATGATATGATATTTGTTTTTCTCTTTTTCTTACTGCACTTAGTATGATAAGCTCTAGGTCCATTCATATTGCTGCAAATGGCATAATTTCATTTTTATGGTTGAGTAATATTCCACTGTATGTATGTATCCCATCTTCTTTATCCATTCATCTGTCAATGGACATTTAGTTTGCGTCCATGTCTTGGCTATTGTGAACGAGGTTCATGAATCTTTTTGAATCATGGTTTTCTCTGGATATGTGCTCAAGAGTGTTATTGCTGAATCATATGGTTGCTATGATTTTCATTTTTTAAGGAACCTCCATACTGTTCTCCATAGTGGCTGCACCAATTTACATTTGGTTCATTTTTTTTATTGAAATATGGTTGATTTACAATGTCATATTAGTTTCAGGTGTGCAGCAAAGTGATTCAGTTATACACACACATATACATATTCTTTTTCAGATTCTTTTCCATTATAAGATTTTGAATATAGTTCCCATGGCCCACTTTTAATTGGATACTAAAGTTTGTGTTTAGAGAGAGGATTCCTATAGATGATTCCAAATAACATTTTTAAACAATAGAAATCATCTTTTATTAAAGCAAAATTTTACTTTTTTATTCCATCAGTCTGTTCCCCACAATCTGCATCATGTTGGTTAATATACTGTGCTAATACTCTCCTACTAGAATATCTCATATTAAAACCTATGTTTTTCTTAAATGCAATTTAAAACACCTTTGTGAAGAATCAGATTTCAGGATTTCTTAATCAAGATGGTGGATTGAATGCATGCATTCGCCTCTGATCCCTTTCTGAAATCCCAATAAATTGAATGTAAAGAGTTTTTAAAAGGTCTTAACACACTAGGACACAGGAATTAAAAAAAAAAAAAAGAACACAAACAAGGCTGGAAAGCATATGGACAAGTGGTAACTGATTTAACAGAAAGTGAAACCCTAAAGCAGCTGCGAGAGCCACGGAGCGAGGGGATTATAATATGACGTGGACAAAACATTCCTCTGGATGCGGAAAGGAAGAGGCTAAGACAGAAGGCTTCTCGTAAGTTTGTTAAAGCAGCCGTTAGACCCCAGAGCCATCCCTCCAACTCCACATAGCAGGTAGCTCACCCTCCCCCATGCTAAGAATACTGGAGAAATGCAGACTGTGGTATGGTCCCAGCACCCTGGTGGAGAGGGGGAAGGATAGTGTACTGAGAACAGGCAGGGAGATGGTTAACACATGTCTGCATGCGTGCTAAGTTGCTTTAGTCATGTCTGGTTGTTTGCAACTCTATGGACTATAGCCCACCAGGTTCCTTTGTCCATAGGATTCTCCAGGCAAGAATACTGAAGTGGTTGTCACGCCCTCCTCCAGGGGATCTTCCCCATCTGGGGACTGAATCTGCATCTCCTTCATTGGCAAGTGGGTTCTTTACCACTAGCACAACCTGGGAAGCCCGTGGTTAACACATCCCAACTCCAAAACCCTGACCAAGAGGTCTACATCCCCATCCCAGGTACTGAAAATGCCTTCCCTGGGGAATTTCCATAGCCTGGAAAGGAAGATTTGACCCCAGTGAGGTGACAGGCTGGGGGAGAAATTCCCCACAGACGCCAACCAGCTCGTGGAGCTCTGTCATCCTGGAGGCTCCACCCTGAGGACAGGACTGTGTGAGCCTAATAGAAACTCTGAACATGAATTCCACCAAAGTGTGTCCCAGTTCTCTCTATTAAGAGAATGAGAGCTGTGGCACAGGAAGTGTGTGTGTGTGCGGGGGTGTGTATGCCTGTGTGTGTTTGTGGTGAGAGTGTGTGTATGTTTGATGAGGGTGTGTGGGTAGTGAGGGTATGTGTGTTTGTGTGATGAGGATGTGTGTTTGTATGTATATGGTGAGGGTGTGTGTGTGTGTGTGGTGAGGATATGTGTGTGTTGTACGGGTGTGTGTGTGTGTGTGTGTGTGTGTGTGTGTGTGTGTGTGTGATGAGGGGGCCAGGAAATGAGATGAATGGGAGCTATTTCCTCATTCTCATAAGAGTTCGTAAATAATGTCTGAAAAACCAAGAAGCAGCAAAAAGGTATCTTACTTAGATTATTTTTTATCAGACTTGAAAGCAGTTGGTTTAGGAGCAGAAAAACATGTGACTCTTAATTGTATGCAGCATCACTTAGCCTTTTTTTAAAAAAGCCTAAATTTAAAATTATAATAGATGCTTACATAAAAACAGACATTAAGGAGAGCAAGAGAAAGCTGCTATTCTTTCTTTACCAATTCCTAGGGTTTGTCCTTTATTGTTCATTTTCATATATAGCCTCTTGATTTCCTGTCATCTTAAGACCCATGTCGCCCTAGCAATTATCATGTTGAAAAGCCCCAAGCTGCATCATATCAAATAGCTAAAAATGCTTCTGTATCTTACACTAAATGTGAATTATATGTGGTATAAAATTTAAGACAAATTTTATAAATTTGCATTTTAAATTGTTGCTTCATAGAATTCATTTCCTATATGGTTTATTTGTTAGCATTGCAGTTTTTTTGTAATTTATTTTACACGAAAACTACTTTTTAGAATGCCCAGGTAATTTTTTTTAATTGTCATGAACTACATATAACATTGTTTTTCTTAACTAAGAATATGTCAATTGACTATGAATTATATGAAACACAAACAGTAATTTGGTTTAAAACAGATTTTAGCATGAAAAAACAAATGCAGTGCCATTCTAGAGTAAATATCCTCAACAAAGCAGCAAGAAGGGAGAAAAATCTGAATTTTAATGAGTCAACATATTTTGGACTATGTTAAATGAAAGGCACCTTCAGATGCTCAGATTGGAAAGAATTCTGGACAGAATTTACTATGTTAAGTAAGAATTTAAGTTAAAAATTTTAATTAGATTAGGGTTTACCTTGGGAGGTATTATGAAAACTGTAAATGAGAGTCAAAGGGAGTTGTGAGATTAATCTTTCCTGACCAGAATGTTTCATCCCTAAGTCAGGTGAGTTTCTATCATCTGTTCAAAGAGGATGCCTTTGGTTCCGGTCCATGAAACTTACAGGGTGAGCTCCCAGCTTGGGGCAGGGGAGTGGCAGCCGTACACTCATCCTTCTGGAGATCATGCCTTGCCTGTGACCATGCTAATGATTGTCTGTGTTGGGTCACAGGTAATTAATTCAACTTGATTATTTCAAACCAGGTCTAAGGAGTTGGCCAGTACTTGTCTTCTACTCCATAGCTCTAAAGTATTGAGACTTTTCTCAAAAACAAATATAGAAAAATCATGCTTCAAAAGTACAGTGTATTCAATTGCATTCTGTTTGTGTTACAAACTATTTCTTTCTTTAAATTGGTTGTATTGTGGTCACAAATGTCCTGCCAATAATAAAAATAACAGTAAAGGATGGTAGCTCAGTTGGTAAAGAATCCACCTGGTTCAATTCCTGGGTCAGGAAGATCCCCTGGAAAAGGGATAGGCTACCCCCTCCAGCATTCTTGAGCTTCCCTGGTGGCTCAGATGGTAAAGAATCTGCCTGCAATGCGGGAGACCCAGGTTCCATCCCTGGGTTGGGAAGATCCTCTGGAGAATGGGAACGGATACCCACTCCAGTATTCCGGCCTGGAGAATTCCACAGACAGAGGAGCCTGGCAGGCTACAGTCCATGGGGTCTCAAAGAGTCTGACACAACTTAGCAACTTTCACTTTCACTATAAATAAGTGAGTGAATTCACTTACTATAAATAAATCTTTGCTCTAATCTTTAGACAATGTGCCTGATTTCATAGAAATTTTTCTTCCAAGAGGCAATAAAATTGATCAATAAATAAACAAATAAATGTGTTATAGATCTCCCATTAAAAAAATAATTCCAGATGGTCATAAATACCATAAGGAATAAAGCTGGGTGTTTAGGAATAGAATGTCAGGAAGTCCTCTTTTAGTTTGAGTGACTGGGATTATCCACGGAGGTAACATTTGAAATGACGACTGGATAACCTCTGGGCGAAGATCTGGGGACAGAATACTCCACGTTGAGCCGATACAGAGGCCCTAAGTAAATGATAACAACCTCTACACAGATGACGATGATGATAATTGTGGTGCTGATGGTGCTGACGATGATGTTGGTAATGACTATGACAGTGGTGAAGATGGTGAAAACAACAGTGATGATGGGGGTGATGCTGAGGACGATAATGACGGTGACCGTGGTGAGGATGGTGATGATGGTGGTGCTGATGATGGGGATGACAAAGATAACGGTGAGGAGAAGGAAGATGGTGACGATGGTGATGGTGAGGATGGTGAGGATACTGGTGTTAGTGAAAGTGGTAGGCCATTTGTCTTACTGGGTTCTCACAGCCCTGCTACATTTACTTCCCACGCTCAGGATAGCTTCATCAAGTTCTCTCCTTTGCAGCTTTAGTTGTTGCCTTTCTATTGCAACATTCTTATCAACAGATCTCCTGTTGAAAAACAAGAAAGAAAGCAAAATAGATCTCAGATTTCTCCTCCTTCTCGCTTCCTTTTCACAGCAAAACTCCCCAATGGAATGATCTCCACTTGCTGCCTCCATATCCTTAGCCTCCATTCACTCCAATCCATTCCCACTGAGCTTTTGTCTCCACTTTTGCCAAATTCGAAAGCCTGACATCTCTCAGTTCAGTTGTCTGGCATCTATCTGTTTTCCTCACACTCACCTCAGGGCAGGATCCCCTGCAAATGACGAGCCACCTTCTGTAAACCCTCCTTTGCTACATTCTGAAGTGCCACAATCTCCTGGTTTTCTCTTCCTTGCTGGAAGAACCCTTCTTGGCCTCTTCAGTGGCTCCTCTTCTCTAACTTTCTTCTATACTTGGGAAATGGTATGCACCTAACAGAAGTAGCCAATGTTAAGAGGTGGCAACCGTAACAGAAGAACTATACAAAAAAGATCTTAATGGCCAGATAACCACAATGACCTGATCACTCACCTAGAGCCAGACATCCTGGAGTGTAAAGTCAAGAGGGCCTTAGAAAGCATCACTACGAACAAAGCTGGTGGAGGTGATGGAATTCCTGTTGAGCTATTTCAAATCTTAAAGGTGATGCTGTGAAAGTGTTACACTCAATATGTCAGCAAATTTGGAAAACTCAACAGTGGCCACAGGACTGGAAAAGGTCAGTTTTCATCCCAATCCCAAAGAAGGGCAATGCCAAAGAATGTTGAAACTACAGCACAATTACACTTATTTCACATGCTAGCAAGCAAGGTCATGCTCAAAATCCTCCAAGCTAGGGCTCAACAGTATGTGAACCAAGAACTTCCAGATGTTCCAGCTGGATTTAGAAAAGGCAGAGGAACCAGAGATCAAAGTGCCAACATCTACTGGATCATATAAAAAGCAAGAGAATTCCAGAAAATATCTGCTTCTTTGACTACACTTAAGCCTCTGACTGTGTGTGGATCACAACAAACTGTGAAAATTTCTTCAAGAGATGGGAATACCAGACCACCTGTCTCCTGAGAAACATATATGCAGGCCAAGAAACAACAGTTAGAACCAGACATGGGACAGCAGACTGGTTCCACATTGGGAAAGGAGTATTGTCACCCTGCTTATATAACTTCTATGCAGATTACATCATGAGAAACGCTGGGCTGGAAGAAGCACAAGCTGGAATCAAGATTGCAAGAAGAAATATCAATAACCTCAGATATACAGATGACACCACCCTTATGGCAGAAAGCAAAGAGGAACTAAAGAGCCTCTTGATGAAGATAAAAGAGAAGAGTGAAAAGGCTGGCTTAAAACTGAACATTTAAAAAACTAAGATCATGGCAACTGGTCCCATCTCTTCATGGAAAACAGATGGGGAAATAATGGAAACAGTGACAGACTTTATTTTCTTGGGCTCCCAAATCACTGCAGATGGTGACTGCAGCCATGAAATTAAAAGACGCTTACTCCTTGGAAGAAAGTTATGACCAACCTAGATAACATATTGAAAAGCAGAGACATTACTTCGCCAACAAAGGTCTATATAGTCAAAGCTATGGTTTTTCCAGTAGTCATGTATGGATGTGAGAGTTGGACTATAAAGAAAGCTGAGCACCGAAGAATTGATGCTTTTGAACTGTGGTGTTGGAGAAGACTCTTGAGAGTCCTTTGGACTGCAAGGAGGTCTAACCAGTCCATCCTAAAGGAAATCAGTCCTGAATATTCACTGAAGGACTGATGCTGAAGCTGAAGCTCCGATGCTTTGGCCACATGATAGGAAGAGCTGACAAACTGGAAAAGGCTCTGATGCTGGGAGAGATTGAAGGCAGGAGGGAAAGGGGGTGACAGGATGAGATGGTTGGATGGCATCATTGACTCAATGGATGTGAGTTTGATCAAGCTCCAGGAGGTGGTAAAGTACAGGGATGCCTGGTGTGCTGAAATCCAGTGGGTTGCAAAGAAATGGACATGATTGAGCAAGTGAACACAGCTGACTGACACTTAGGACTGACCCAGGACACAGCATCAGGTTTCCTTTAGTTTCAAATTTCCTGTGGATGCTTTGTCTTTAAATCTCAGCTCTAGGAGGCTCAGCTGGTGGCTCAGCTGGTAAAGAGTCGGCCTGCAATGTGGGAGACGTGGGTTTGATCCCTGGGTTGGGAAGATCCCTGGAGGAGGGGATGGCCTGGAGTATTCTGGCCTGGAGAATGCCGTGGACAGTATAGTCGCAGAGTTGGACACGACTGAGCGACTTTCACTTCACTAAGAGGATGAGTGAGTGAGTGAAGTCGCTCAGTCATGTCTGACTCTTTGCGACCCCATGAACTGTAGCCTTTCAGGCTCCTCCATCCATGGGATTTTCCAGGCAAGAGTGCTGGAGTGGATTGCCATTCCCTTCTCCAGGGGATCTTCCCGACCCAGGAATCGAACCCGGGTCTCCCGCATTGCAGGCAGACACTTTAACCTCTGAGCCACCAGGGAAGCCCCACATCTACGAGGGTAGTGCCCAGCTTTTAGTGGCTGCTGTATCTCTTACCTTACCTTCAGGCTCATATGATTAGAGGACTCCTTGACATTTCCACTTATTTGTCTGATGAAAGTGAAAGTTGAAGTCGTTCAGTGGTGTCCAACTCTTTGCTACCCCATGGACTATACAGTCCATGAAATTCTCCAGGCCAGAATACTGGGGTGGGTAGCCCTTTCCTTCTTCAGGGGATCTTCCCAACCCAGGCATTGAACCCAGGTCTCCAATATTGCAGGCGGATTCTTTACCAACTGAGCCACAAGGGAAGCCGAAGAATACTGGAGTGGGTAGCCTTTCCCTTCTCCAGGGGATCTTCCCAACCCAGGGATTGAACGCAGGTCTGCAGCACCGCAGGCAGATTCTTTACCAGCTGAGCCACAAGGGAAGCCCAAGAATACTGCAGGGGATAGCCTATCCTTCTCCAGCTCATTTTCCCAACCCAGGAATCACATCAGGGTCTCCTACACTGCAGGCAGATTCTTTACCAACTGAGCTATCACGGAAACCCTATTCGTCTGATAGTCAGCTGAAATTTAGCACAGCCACAGGAGATCTCTTGATATCATGCCCTAAAGATGATGCCTCTAGATCACTAGAAAGTGACCCATGTCTCAGTAGCCCTCATCTTCCACTCAGTTGCTTATCCTTACAACATGCATTTGAGATTCTTCCTGTTTCCTTGTTCCATATCCAGTCCATCAGTAAATCTTGTCCGTTCTAAAATATTTCAAGTCTGCCTGTTTCTCTTTTTCACTTGTCCCCTCCCCCACTGCCATTACTGGTTCCCGTCTTGTCGACCTGGGTTATTTTTTTTCTCAATTCAAGTATCATTGATTCACAATGTTGTGTTAATTCTGCTGTATGGCAAGGTGATTCAGTTACACATACGTTCTTTTTCATATTATTTTCCATTATTGTTGATCCTGGGATATTGACTATAGCTCCTTGTGCTCTAGAGTAGGACCTTACAGTTCATGCATCCTCTGAATAACAGTTTGCATCCGCTAACCCCAAACTCCCGCTCCTTTCCTCCCCTACCATCCACCCCTTCAGCAACCACAAATCTGTTTGCTACATCTGTGAGTCTGTTTCTGTTTCATATACAGAATCATTGGGATTATTTTTTGAATTTCACTTATTAACTGATATTACATGTTATTTGTCTTTCTATGTCTGACTTACTTCACTTAGTATAATAATCTCAAGGTCCATGCTGCTGCAAATGGCATTATTTTGTTTTTTATGGCTAATATTCCATTGGATATATGTACGACATCGTCTTTACCTATTCTTCTGTCAATGGACGCTTAGGTTGTTTCCGTTGTGCGTGCCACTAAACGGAATTCTATCTCGCTGACTGATTCATTGTGCACAGTTTGCCTCCTCAGTAACATAAACTCCAAAAGGCCAGGAAACCCATCTGACTTATTCTGGTTTTCATCCCAGAGTAGAGATCAGTGCTTGCTTCATAACTGGCACTCAGTACATATTTATTATAAAATGAATGGATGAATGAAAGGTTAGGTACTTCAACCATGAAGCTAATTCAAAAATTAGAAAGATGGCAATGATAACCCTATATGCGAGACAGCAAAAGAGGCACAGATGTATAGAACAGTGTTTTGGACTCTGGGAGAGGGCGAGGGTGGGATGATTTGGGAGAATGGCATTGAGACATGTATAATATCATATAAGAAACAAATCACCAGTCCAGGTTCAATGCATGATACTGGATGCTTGGGGCGGGTGCACTGGGATGACCTAGAGGGATGGGAAGAGGAGGGAGGTGGGAGGGGAGTTCAGGATGGGGAACACGTGTACACCCGTGGCGAATTCATGTTGATGTATGGCAAAACCATTACAATATTGTAAAGTAATTAGCCTCCGATTAAAATAAATATGTTTTTTTAAATCCACCTGACAGGTTTTCTTAGAATGAAAGGACGGACCATAAAATGGGGGCTTGTATTAAAATGAGTCACATGCAAATTTGAGCTGATAAATGTACCATTTCTTCAGTCTCTTACAACCGATATTCTAACCATAGCAGATCTGTTTATTACATTTTATTAAATATAATGTATAAAGTATATTTGTATAATTCAGTTATATGTATAATATGTTTTTATTTAATAAATCTACTTAATTATTAAAATATAAATTCTGTAGCAAATTCCTCAGTTCAGTTCAGTTGCTCAGTCATGTCCAACTCTTTGCAACCCCATGGACTGCAACCCGCCAGGCTTCCCTGTACTTCGCCAAATCCCAGAGCTTACTCAAACTCATATCCATCAAGTTGGTGATGCCATCCAACCATCTCATCCTGTCATCCCCTTCTCTTCCCGCCTTCAGTCTTTCCCAATATCAGGGTCTTTTCCGCTAAGTCAGTTCTTCGCATCAGGTGGCCAAAGTATTGGAGTTTCAGCTTCAGCATCAGCCCTTCCAATGAATATACAGGACTGATTTCCTTTAGGATGGACTGGTTGGATCTCCTTGCTGTCCAAGGGACTCTCAAGAGTCTTCTCCAACACCATATTTCAAAAACATCAATTATTCAGCACTCAGCTTTCTTTGGTGGCTCAGAGATTAAAGCATCTGCCTCCAATGCGGGAGACCTGAGTTCGATCCCTGGGTTGGGAAGATCCCCTGGAGAAGGAAATGGCAATCCACTCCAGTACTCCTGCCTGGAGAATCCCCTGGACAGAGGAGCCTGGTGGGCTACAGTCCACAGGGTCGCAAAGAGTCGGACACGACTGAGCGACTTCACCTTCCTTCACCTTCCTTCAGCTTTCTTTATAGCCCAACTCTTATATCCATACATGACTACTGGAAAAAACATAGCTTTGACTAGATGGACCTTTGTTGGCAAAGTAATGTCTCTGCTTTTCAATATGCTGTCTAGGCTGGTCATAACTTTTCTTCTAAGAAACAAGCTACTTTTAATTTCATGGCTGCAGTTACCATCTGCAGTGATTTTGGAGCCCAAGGAAATAAAATCTGTCACTATTTCTACTGTTTCCCCATCTGTTTTCATGAAGTGATGGGACTGGATGCCATGATCTTAGCTTTCTGAAAATTGAGTTTTAAGCCAGCTTTTTCACTCTCCTCTTTCACTTTCATCAAGAGGCTCCTTAGTTTTTCATCACTTTCTGCCATAAGGGTGGTGTCACATGCATATCTCAGGTTATTGATATTTCTCCCAGCAATCTTGATTCCAGCTTGTGCTTCATCCAGCCCAGTGTTTCTCATGCTGTGCTCTGCATAGAAGTTAAATAAGCAGGGTGACAATATACAGCCTTGACGTACTCCTTTCCCAATTTGGAACCAGTCTCTTGTTTCATGTCCAGTTCTAACTGTTGCTTCCTGACCTGCATACAGATTTCTCAGGAGGCAGGTAAGGTGGTCTGGTATTCCCATCTCTTGAAGAATTTTTCAGTTTGTTGTGATCCACACAGGTAAAGACTTTGGCATAGTCGATAAAGAAGAAGTCGATGTTTCTCTGGAACTATCTCGCTTTTCCAATGATCCAGTAGATGTTGGCAATTTGATCTCTGGTTCCTCTGCCTTTTCTAAAACCAGCTTGAAAATCTGGAAGTTCATGGTTCACATATTGTTGAAGCCTGGCTTGGAGAATTTTGAGCATTACTTTACTAGCATGTGAGATGAGTGCAATTGTGCGGTAGTTTGAGCATTCTTTGGCATTGTCTTTCTTTGGGATTGAAATGAAAACTGACCTTTTCCAGTCCTGCAGCCACTGCTGAGTTTTCCAAATTTGCTGGCACACTGACTGCAGCACTTTCACAGCATCTTATTTTACGATTTGTAATAGCTCAACTGGAATTCCATCACCTCCACTAGCTTTGTTTGTAGTGATGATTCCTAAGCCCCATTTGACTTCACATTCCAGGATGTCTGGCTCTAGGTAAGTGATCACACCACTGATTATCGGGGTCGTGAAGATCTTTTTTGTACAGTTCTTCTGTGTATTCTTGCCACCTCTTCTTAATATCTTCTGCCTCTGTTAAGTCCATACCATTTCTGTCCTTTAGTGTGCCCATCTTTGCAAGAAATGTTCCCTTGGTATCTCTGATTTTCTTGAAGAGATCTCTAGTCTTTCCCATTCTATTGTTTTCCTCTATTTCTTTGCATTGATCACTGATCCAAGAGAGTTTTAATTTCATAGCTTGTAGTCACCATCTGCAGTGATTTTGGAGCCCCCAAAATAAAGTCTTTTACTGTTTCCATTGTTTCCCCATCTATTTGCCATGAAGTGATGGGACCAGATGCCATGATCTTAGTTTTCTGAATGTTCAATTTTAAGCTCACTTTTTCACTCTCCTCTTTCACTTTCATCAGGAGGCTGTTTAGGTTTGGTCAAAACCTCTGCTTGCCTCTCTATGGTCTCCCCTGGTGGCTCAGATGGTAAAGAATCTGCCTGCCATGCAGGACACTCGGGTTCAATCCCTGGGTCTTGAAGATCCCTTGAAGAGGGGAATGGCTCTCCACTATGGTATTCTTGCCTGGAGAATTCCATGGACAGAGGAGCCTGGCGGGCTATACAGTCCATGGAGTTGTAAAGCAACTAACACTTTCCCTTTCACACTTTTCCTCTTTAATTCCTACATATTATTTAATCTCTCTTGGCCCTAAGTTCCTTATCCTTAGATTTGGTGACTTTCAACTATCAAATTCTCTGACTTCATCTTATTATTACTCATTTCTGTTCCACATTTTCAATTGTACATTTTGCATAATTAGGATAAGACTGTAGCTGTAACTGGGGCTGTAAGCATCCCTGAGGAGATGAGAACACATGCAAAATAAGCCAACTCGTAAAAATAACTACTCATATTGATGAATTATACAGATAAACTGGAATGTTAAAGGAGAAAAGTAAAATTTTATTGTAGTAATTTATAATAATGCTCTATAAAGGGGGAATTATGGGTTGGGGTGTCCAGAGAAGTTCACCCTCCCCTTGTTTGATGGGATATTCAGGGCAATAAGACTTGAAAGTCCTGGGAGATAATCTGTGAGGCCAGGACACATTTAGCTGCCATCTGAAGCCCAGGTCACTTCAGGCAAGAAACTATGTTAGCCTTTGCTTGAACCAACAAGAATATGCCCTGAGGGACAAGAAAGCAAACCTCCACAGGTGTGCACCAACTAGACCACTTTTAAAGGAAGTTATGTTTGTTTCTGGGCTTCCTTGATGGCTCAGAGGATAAAGAATCTGCCTGCAACATAGGAGACCCGGGTTCAGTCCCTGGGTCGGGAAGATCCTCTGGAGAAGGGAATGGCAATCCACTATAGTATTCTTGACTGGAGAATCCCACGGACAGAGGAGCCTGGTGGGCTACAGTCCATGGGGTCACAAAGAGTTTGAAACAACTGAACACCTATCATATTTATGACTGAAGCGACCTAGCACATGCATGCTTGTTTCTGCTATAGATGTCTACATTTGTAAAACACATGCAGGAAAATAGGATAATTTTGATCAAGTTTAAAAAGTATATTTTAACCAAAAGCAATTTTCTTTTATTTTGCACACCTTTTAATAATTATTTCCCTGTGTCACTATGATTGTAGAAGTGTGTAAATCACACCTCCTCACCCAAAATGAAGGGTGAGGTTGTACAGCCAGCCACCCAAAGAGTCCGGGGGTGGTGAGGGAGAGTTGCACACTCTTGAACTCAGCCAGATGACCCGAAAATGTGTGCTCTTAGAAACCCTACATAATTTCTTCAGGTCTCTGTGTTATTTAGCATCTATAAAGCTCATTTTGAGGTAAAAAAATTTTTTGTTACACTACTTCAAACAAATTCAAGGCGGAAAATAGTGGGAAGTTTTCTTTTCAGTAAAATTCCCAAATATATTTATGTAGCAGCCAGATCCCAATATTTTGTCACCTCTTTCGTCTGGCATGGAGTGATCACTGGCCGTGGAGTCAAAGGCACAGCTTTGCCGTCGGCAGGGCTGGTGGCACCATAGCACTGATTCCTCTATGTTCGTCTTCCATCCTCAGAAAGCAAATCCTGTGCTGACCACTTTCCAAGTTGTTTTAATGAAGTGTGAGTCCATGTTCAAGCACTTGGTGTAAGGAAGAACAGTTGGATTTCCTTAGAAAGTGCCCTGAACCTAGTGCCCCTTTAGCTAGTTAAGAAGACTTTGATTGAACAAACTTCTGTGGAGCTCCTGCATGCATGCTATGTTGCTTCAGTTGTGTCCAATTCTCTGCAACCCTATGGAGCTCCTCAATTCAGTTCAGTTCAGTTCAGTCGCTCAGTCATGTCCGACTCTTTGTGACCCCATGAATCGCAGCACACCAGGCCTCCCTGTCCATCACCAACTCCCAGAGTTCACTCAGACTCACATCCATCGAGTCAGTGATGCCATCCAGCCATCTCATCCTCTGTCATCCCCTTCTCCTCCTGCCCCCAATCTCTCCCAGCATCAGAGTCTTTTCCAATGAGTCAACTCTTTGCATGAGGTGGCCAAAGTACTGGAGTTTCAGCTTTAGCATCATTCCTTCCAAAGAAATCCCAGGGCTGATCTCCTTCAGAATGGACTGGTTGGATCTCTTTGCAGTCCAAGGGACCCTCAAGAGTCTTCTCCAACACCACAGTTCAAAAGCATCAATTATTCAGTGCTCAGCCTTCTTCACAGTCCAACTCTCACATCCATACATGACCACTGGAAAAACCATAGCCTTGACTAGACGGACCTTTGTTGGCAAAGTAATGTCTCTGCTTTTGAATATACTATCTAGGTTGGTCATAATTTTCCTTCCAAGGAGTAAGGGTCTTTTAATTTCATGGCTGCAGCAGGCACTTAATGTTTCCCCAGGTGCAGGGCTTCAAGAGGGAACAGGACAGATGGTAGGTTAGTGGTTGCTGGGGACTAGGGAGGAGAATGGGTGTGAAGACCCTCAAATGTGATAGAAATGATCTGAAATAAGATTGTGATGATGGTTGCACAGTTCTGTTAAAGTGCTAATAACTGTAGAATTGTCCATTTACAACATCACGGGTCAGACAGAACAGAAGGGCCTGGGTGAGTGGCAACCCCAGACACAACCCAGCTGGGAACTCTGCTCTGCTTAGAAAGAGGGACTGGGATTCCAGACTGTGCTATCTGTCTCCAGAGACACTTTTCTGCTTTAGGAAGGTGGGAAGGACTCCCTCACTCAGGTTTGAATTTGGACCCCGCCTCTTCCATGTTCTCTTTTATTTCCAGCAGTTGTCTTTGTTATCTGCTAAGCCCCTGATCTCCTTTTCCACTAAGAGATAAATCCTGCTTGGAGAGACAACTTTCCACTGTGTCCACCCCTGGGCTGCCCGTGGAGGTCATGTCCTTCCAGCCTGAGTTACCCACCCCATGCTCAGGAGCCCACACCTGCTCGCTGACCAGTTTGTGTGTTCCCTCATCCACCCAGCAAGCACTTATGGGCCTTATTACCTAGTTAACATTGATGCAAACTTATAAAGTCAGATGATATTTCTGGCACTAAACCTCATAAGCCTGTGGACATCTCCCAGATGAGACCTGGTACTTGGGCCCCAGCAACTTCATAGGCATGAGCTCCCTTTAGCAGAGAGAGGTGGGCCTTTTCACTTCTGTCAAAATGAGTAAAAAGAGTAAGAGCAAATTTACTTCCTGAGTTTCCCAAACTGGTAGCTAAATGTGAGAGTAGCTCGTGAAAAATGTTTTCTCTGCAGTGTTTTTCTCTCTGAAAGAGAGGCTTGAAAGAAATATTCATTCATTTTAAACTGTCCTCTGGGCCTCAGTTTTTCCTATTGTAACCCCCCTGGACTTAAATCCACTTTGAACTTAAGCACTCTTTGACATTCTGAAACATATCCAAAATTCAGCCTTTAGCTTGGCAGAGAGAAGTGCAGGTTTGAAGAAGAACCAAATGGGGCCAACTTTTCCCCAGAAAAGCTTAACAACTTTGTGGCCTAGCAGAGGACCCAATTTATCCAGCTGAATTATGTGTGCATTATTATTGAAAGGGTTATCATTTCAGTTGAAGTGTTAAAGTTTCAGCGAGAAGAATCTCTTGCCCAGTCCTGTTTGCTTCCATCCCCAGCACGGGGTCGTGCAGTCTGGGCAGAATCTCGTCTGACTGGGGCATGCGTCCATCCCCTGGTGCCTCTGGAACCTAGGTTCTCATGTCCACTCCCAGGTGGTGTGGTCCTCAGGCCACTGGGAAGACAGGCCGGGTGCGAACAGGTATGATGAGAACTCTGATACTCCGAGCTGTCAGTCAGTGCCACAGAGAGGGAAGAGGGGACATTGGTATAGACGTACAGCTGGACCATTGTGGCCAGAAAAGTGGGCACTCAGACAAGTCACGTGTTTGCTCCACACAAGGGGGCAGTCAGAAGCCATGATCAGCACCTAGGCTCTGAGTCTCTGCTTCCTGGGTTGGAGTCATGACTCGGCACATCCTAACTCAGTGACTCTCAGCCTAGGTAAATGAGACCAGTAACAGTACCGTTTGGAGGATGAAATGAGGTGGTCTAGGCAAATTGTTCTGAAAAGTACCTGCCATGTGATAAACATTCTGTAAGTGTTACTGGAAAGTGAAACTGAAAGTCACTCAGTTGTGTCTGACTCTTTGTGACCCCATGGACTATACAGTCCTTCGAATTCTCCAGGTCAGAATACGGGAGTGGGTAGCCTTTCCCTCCTCCAGAGGATCTTCTCAACCCAGGGATCAAACCCGGGTCTCCCCACATTGCAGGCAGATTCTTTACCAGCTGAGCCACAGAGAAGCCCAAGAACATTGGAGTGGGTAGCCTATCCCTTTTCCAGCGGATCTTCCAGACCCAGGAATCGCACCGGGGTCTCATGCATTGCAAGAAGGTTCTTTGCCAGCTGAGCTATCAGGGAAATTACCTGTGTGCTATACCTGCACATGGAGCAAGCTCACAGTCAAGCCACAGAGAAATGGGCATTTCAATGGGCAAAGGAACTGTGGTATAACTTGAGGGGTGCTGGGGTTGGGTGCTGCCTTATGGAACAAGTTCCAAAATCTCAGTTTAACAACGTTCTCACAAGGCCAAAATGAGATACTTATCAAGTGATTGGACTAGGGTAGATCTCAACAATAGTAGCTCCTGTCCCTTGCCTAGTATTTAAACTTCCTTCCTGTTATTTTCTTTTTTTTGTTTTTCCTTTCTTTGTGCCCCTCTTCATTCATCTTCCTATATTTTTTTTCCAGTGATGCACTGGAAAGATTTGGGGGAAAATGTCACAACATCTAGCAAAAAGTCACTTTGTCTTGCTTGTAACCAAACAGTAGCTTGTGACTCACTTCTAAACAAGAGTTTCTCTTTCACTTAGAGAATCATTCATTTTCAAAATATATATTGAGTCACTAATTGACCTGGAATATTAAAATTAAAACTATTTCTCTTTTACATAAATTCATGTTAATATAATTATCACTAATTACCCCTTTCTGCTAAGTCACTTCAGTCGTGTCTGACTCTATGTGACAGGCTCCCCTGTCCCTGGGATTCTCCAGGCAAGAACACTGGAGTGTGTTGCCATTTCCCTCTCTAATGCCTGAAAGTGAAAAGTGAAAGGGAAGTCGCTCAGTCATGTCTGACTCTTAGCGACCCCATGGACTGCAGCCTACCAGGCTCCTCTGTCCATGGGAGTCTCCCTACAGAGCCAAATATTTGTCAAGAGTTTTATGATTATAAGATTTGAGATGTGGAGTCATTCTTGACACCTCAGTTCTGCAGCTGGCAGGTAGGCGTCCAGAAGACACTCAAAAATATATTTTACAGGTGAAAAAAATTAAAGAGATTGACAGATAATAGAGTTAAAGGAATCATAACCTCAGTTGCAAAGAGGTTCTGCTTTCCATATACTAACTTCCTCTAACTTTTCAAATTATTTGGGGAAATTTTGAATACAGATTTGAAGCTGCGAAAGTACAGTTGAGTTTTCCAAGTAGAAATACAGGTTTCTTTAAAGTCATTTTTCTTTGAATGTTCACTGTGCTTCGGTAGGGGTTCAAATGTGCCATGAAACACCAGCAGTTGAGGTAGTGTGTAGCACTGAAATGGCCATTTAAATCAGCCATAGAGGTCATCACTTCAACCTTGGCCTGCATTACTGTGTAGACGCCTATTTAGCTAATTTTAGGAGGGGTAATCCTTGTTGCTTTTAATGGAAAAAGACCTTTTCGAAGCTTCAGTCTTTATAAGTAATACATTTGACACACTCGGCCAGGTTTCACAGGCTGTTTAAACTTACAAAGTTAAACTACTCTGAGGTGAGATTTGGAAATTTGATCATCGATATATTTTGTATTTTCCACGATCATACCGTGAGTATGATGCAAGAGATATGTGGATGTTTAAACAAATACAGAGTCTCCTCTTTTACTCTTATTTAAAATAATAATATTAATAATGTTTATTTATTCTGGCTGCATCAGGTCTTAGTTGCAGCATGCAGGATTGCACTCATGTCCACTGCATTGGGAGGCAGGTTCTTAACCTCTAGGACCACAAAGGAAATCCCTCCTTCACTCTTAAGCACAATCTGCCTTCTTAGTGATATGTACTACTGTCCCACATGATTATTATTTTTTCATTAAAAGTTTGGTTCAGCTGTTTTCAGAAGTTCCAGCCTCTTACACAGTCACCGAAATATAACCTGTCCCTCCATGAGCCATACAGAATCTGCCTGAAAACAACCTCAGCTACAGCTCCTGTGGGGACTTGTCACCTCAGATGGGAATGAACACTAAGAGATTTTTAGTGTCAAATAGTGTAAAGCAGGTCTCACCGAGATGAGGTTTATTTTTAGTTACTACCAATTTTGAATTCAAAATCACAAAAAAAAATAGCAGTCATTTTCTAGTGTGTTGGCTCATAATCAGGCAACTGTTAATAACAGCATATTTTTATTAATAACCTTCAGAAACACCTGTACTTATTTATCAGAAATCTTCAAAATGGTATGCTAGTCAAGGAGTGTCAAAGTATCATTGGAAAATCATTGAATAAATTCTGGGATCAGTTTTTTACGAAGAGTGAATTAGCTGCATTTTCAGTACATTCATTTGGGGAGATGTTTTGGCATCAAGGTTAACGGCATAAGCTGTAGTGTTAAACTAGCTATTTCCAGCCTTCAGTTCCTGCCAACCATGTGGTCCTGAGCAAGTTACTTCTCAGTGCCTCAGTTTCCTCCTCTGCAAAATGGGGATGAAAATAATAATACACAGTGATTGCTCACTCTTTCGTAGCTCCTTCTTTACACCAGGCATGTTCTGTGCAAAAACAGACAAATGGGGAAAGAGAGGCAGAGAGAGAGATGGCAGATAGATGGCACATGTCTTGTATTGATCTAGGATCAACCATGCATATAATCACAACAACTGTATGAGATGGGCACTATGATTTTCTTTTCACAGATAAGAAAACTGAGAAACTAGAAGTAAAACAATTTGCCCAGAGGCAGCTTAGTGCCAGGGTCTGGACTTAGACCCAGGCTGTCTACCCTGGAAGTCTATCTTCAGCCACTGCCCTGCAATGCCTGATGCACACATCAATATAGGGATCTTACTTAATGAGTTTATATATGTTATATAAACCACTTAGATCATGGAATGGTTCTAATAAATATTCAATGAACACAAATTACTATTATTGGTTTCTAAAAAATTTAAACCTTATTTTACAGTATTTTGTTTCTTTTATTGCATTAAATATATTAAAGGTCACTAAAATTTTAATATTTTTACACCATAGTTAGCTATGTTCATGGGATTTGGTAAAGTTATCTTGGGGTCAACATATACTGAAATGTATCACATCTTTTTTGTTTCTATAATTTCACACACCAGAGTATGAAATAGTCATGTCAATTTTTTTTTTAAATCATTCACTTCTTTTTTTTCTACAAATCACCTAATACATAGGGATAAGACATCTACTATGTGCCTGGCAACATTCCAGGGCCTATTCTAGGACATTCAGCAGAAAACTATATTGACAGGGTCCTGGCTGTCATAACACTTCTGTGCTGTGCTGTGCTAAGTCACTTCAGTTCAGTTCAGTTGCTCAGTCGTGTCTGACTCTTTGCAGCCCTATGGACTGTAGCATGCCAGGCTTCCTTGTCCATCACCAACTCCCAGAGCTTGCTCAAACTCATGCCTATTGAGTTGGTGACGCCATCCAACCGTCTCATTCTCTGTCTTCCCCTTCTCCTCCTGCCTTCAATCTTTTCCAGCATCAGGGTCTTTTCCAGTGAGTCAGTTCTTCGTATCAGGTGACCAAAGTATTGGAGTTTCATCTTCAGCATCAGTCCTTCCAAAGAATATTCAGGACTGATTTCCTTTAGGATTGACTAGTTTGATCTTCTTGCTGTCCAAGGGACTCTCAAGAGTCTTCTCCAACACTACAGTTCAAAAGCATCAATTCTTCAGCACTCAGCTCTCTTTACAGTCCAACTCTCACATCCATACATGACTACTGGAAAAACCATAGCTTTGACTAGATGGACCTTTGTCAGCAAAGTAATGTTTCTGGTTTTTAACATGCTGTCTAGGTTGGTCATAACTTTTCTTCCAAGGATCAAGTGTCTTTTCATTTCAGGGCTGCAACCACCATCTGTGGTGATTTACTGGGAGAATTCCATTGGCAGAGGAGCCTGGCAGGCTGTTAGTCCATAGGGTCACAAAAAGTTGAACACGAAGTCACTTCAATCATGTCCAACTTTTTGCGACCCTATGGACTATAGCCCACCAGGCTCCTCTGTCCATGGGATTCTCGCAGTAAATCATTTTGCCATTGACTCCGTTGCCACTATAGCCATCAATCCTGGGAAGCAGCACCTCGACTAAAACTGAAATTTTCCGTGGTTAAGCATTTGGGACTTTATCAAAGTGATGTATCACATTGGTCATGACCAGCTGTGTCACTAACTTTTCCCCCAAGTGCTTAAGAAAAGGCATTTCAGATTCCACATTTAGTGACATCATATGATGTTTATCTTTTTCTCTCTGACTTACTGTACTCAATATAGCAATCTCTAGGTCCATCCATATGTCTGCAAATGGCATTATTTTGTCTTTTTCATGGCTGAGTAATATGCCATTGTATATACGTACCACATCTTCTTTATCCATTCATCTGTTGCTGGACATTTAGGCTGCTTCCCTGTCGTGGCTATCATAAACAGTGCTGCAGTGAACACTGGGATGCATGTATCTTTTCAATGGTTTTTCTCCAGATATATGTAGCAGTGTAAATTAACTATACTCCAGCAAATATTTAGAAAAAGAAAGAGAAGGCATTTCAGGATTTCTGAGAACTGGGTGTTGCTGGATCATATGGCAGTTCTATTTTTATTTTTTTAGGAACCTCCGTACTGTTCACCATAGGGCTGCACCAATTTACAGTCCCACCAACAGTGTAGGAAAGCTCCCTTTTCCCTACACACTCTTCAGGCTTTATTGTTTATAGCTTTTTGATGATGGCTATTCCGACCAGTGTGAGGTGATACCTCCTTCTAATTTTTATTTCACTCATATATGGAATCTATAAAAAAAAAAAAGAACTGTACGAATGAGCTTATTTACAAAACAAAAATAGAGTCATAGATGTAGAAAGCAAACTTGTGGTTACTGGAAGAAAGGTGGGGAGGGATAAACTGGGAGTTTGGGATTGACAGCTACAGACTACTATACATAAAATAGATAACTAATAAGGACCTACCGTATAGCTCAGGCAAGTCTACTCAAAGGTCTATAATGACCTAAATGGGAATCGAATCTAGCAAAGAGTACATATATGTATAACTGATTCACGGTGCTGTTCAGAACCAACTGACACAATCTTGTAATCAACTTAACTTCCATAAATTAAAGAAAAAAAAAAGGAAAGGCATTTCAGGATCTCTGAGAACTACATCCCTGAGAATGCACTGGCCTTGTTTCTCTCTGGTGACTGTGAAGTGGTAGGTCACAGGTCAGCCTGCTCTCCCCATCACTGCTGGAGAAAAGCAGCAACTGAGGATTTCAAAGCCATGAGAACAGAATTTGATGCTCATCTTATTTGCTTATGTTGTTTCCTTTGTGCACTTAGTTTTTTAACAAATCTTCCATTTTCTCATATTGTCAATATCTTGTGAAATGATTAGCTGCATTAGGGGAGACTTTTCATATCAGATGCTATCCTTTGAGTATACAAGAAAAAACAACTCATTATTATAACAATATTAGTATTCAAGATGATTCTTTAGTCATTTTATCATTTGAAGGGAAATTTAAAAGTTTATAGAAAATTTATTTCTCTAAAAATTTAAAGGAGGAGTTTTCTTTATTCTGCAATTCGATGACCTAGCCTTAAGATATGACAGGGAGAAAGGAAACTCATGTACATTGACCACTCAGAAATTAACATAATCTCCTTTATGTACTGGACTGCACTGAAAAAGATCAGTTTTCATTCGACAGTACATGAACCGTGAACTTCCAGATGTTCAAGCTGGATTTACAAAAGATAGAGGAACCAGAGATCAAATTGTCAACATCTGCTGGATCATCAAAAAAATGAGAGAGTTCCAGAAAAACATCTTCTTCTGCTTTATTGACTACACCAAAGCCTTTGACTGTGTGGATCACAACAAACTGGAGAATTCTTAAAAAGATGGGAATACCAGACCACCTGACCTGCCTCCTAAGAAATCTGTATGCGAGTCAAGAAGCAACAGTTAGAACTGGTCATGGAATAACAGAACGGTTCCAAATTGGGAAAGGAGTATGTCAAGGCTGTATATTGTCCCTCTGCTTACTTAACTTATATGCAGTGTACATCATGCAAAATGCTGGGATGGATAAAGTGCAATCTGGAATCAAGATTGCTGGGAGAAATATCAATAACCTCAGATCCACAGGTGATACCACACTTAGTGTAGAAAGCGAAAAAGAACTAAAGAGTCTCTTGATGAAAGTGAAAGAAAAGAGTGAAAAAGTTGGCTTAAAGCTCAACATTCAGAAAACTAAGATCATGGCATCCGGTCTCATCACTTCATGGCAAATGGGTGGGAAAACAATGAAAACAGTGAGAGACTATATTTTGGGGGGCTCCAAAATCACTGCAGATGGTGACTGCAGTCATGAAATTAAAAGATGCTTGCTCCTTGGAAGAAAAGTTATGACCAACCTAGGCAGCACAAAGTAATTGGCCTCCAATTAAAATAAATAAATTTATATATTTTTAAAAAGAAAATAAATAAAAAGCAGAGACATTACTTTGCCAACAGAGGTCCATCTAGTCAAAGGTTTGGTTTTTCCAGTAGTCATATATGGATGTGACAGCTGGACTATAAAGAAAGCTGAGTGCTGAAGAATTGATGCTTTTGAACTGTAGTGTTGGAGAAGACTCTTGAGAGTCCCTTCGACTGCAAGGAGATCCAACCAGTCCATTCTAAAGGAAATCAGTCCTGAATATTCTTTGGAAGAACTGATGCTGAAGCTGAAACTCCAATACTTTGGCCACCTAATGCAAAGAACTGACTCACTAGAAAAGACCCTGATGCTGGGAAAGATTGAAGGCAGGAGGAAAAGGAGACGACAGAGGATGAGATGGTTGGATGGCATCACCAACTCGATAGACATGAGTCTGAGCAAGCACTGGGAGTTGGTGATGGACAGGGAGACCTGGTGTGCTGTAGACCACAGGGTCACAAAGAGTCAGACATGACTGAGCAACTGAACTGAATTGAACTAAATCTTTAAATCTTGCAATAGCCCTGGAAGTAAGTACATTTGAACCTCATTTAAACACGTGAAAACAGAGATTCAGGAAAGCCATGGATCTGGCCCAAATTCACTGCAGTAGCAGAAACAGGCAGTGTCCAAAGGCCTTGTGTATTTTGTGAAATCACAGTATTTTACCTGAGAAGATATCATAGCTGTGATTATAAGACCACTGCTGTTCAAAGAAGAAAGAGGTTATGAACTGTCTTTATAGACTCTGGTGTCACAAATATCACAACAATAATAGCAGAAAGAAGTATCTCTATATGCCTGCTTGTAGTTCCTCAAAAAACCATTGAATTAATACCATCCACAATTATTTTTTTTCTAATTTTATTTTATTTTTTACTTTACAATATTGTATTGGTTTTGCCATACATCAACATGAATCCGCCACAGGTGTACATGAGTTCCCACTCCTGAACCCCTCTCCCACCTCCCTCTCCATACCATCCTTCTGGGTCATCCCAGTGCACAAGCCCCAAACATCCTGTATCCTGCATCGAACCTAGACTGGTGATTCATTTCTTATATGATATTATACATGTTTCAATGCCATTCTCCCAAATCATCCCACCCTCTCCCTCTTTGCAATCCACAATTATTTTAAGTCAATTATCAAATGAAGTGTTTCCTTGTTAACAAATCACTTGATGATCCATTAAAAGGAATAAAAGAATGTAATCAGCATAGATGAGATTAGCGACTTTCCCATCCATGTTATGATATACCTTTTATTTATTTTTATTGTTCATTTTATTTATTTCTTTATTTTAAATATAAATTTATTTATTTTCATTGGAGGTTCAGGATGGGGAACGTATGATACACCTTTTAAAGTCACCATCTTCATCAAATAGTGCATGTATGCAGGCATGTTACATCAGTTTAGTCATGTCCAACTCTTTGTGACCCTACGGACGGTAGCCCATGAGGCTCCTCTGTCCATGGGATTCTCCAGGCAAGAATCCTAGAGTGAATTGCCATGCCTTCCTCCTAGAGATCTTCCTGATCCAGGGATCAAGCCCCTGTCCCTTATGCTTCCTGCATTGGCAAGCAGGTCCTTTACCACTAGTGCCACCTGGGTAGCGCCCATCAAATAATATTTCACTGTAGTTCCCAGAAGAGCAGAGTTTGGGCTGGAAAACATAACTGAAATACAAGCAAAGCAAGACATTGCTTATTTAATAGCTCACTAGCCATTGTAACTTCAATAGAAATGTACTGACCTGGAACATTCTTGTATCCATTTGTAGAAAGTGGAAAAAAATCAAAAGGCTTTAGATATTTTGTATGACTTTGAGTTTAGTCCTTCTAAAACACCAAGCACATTTGTTTATTCCTTAGTAAATGTCTATTAAATTTAATTGGCAAAGCAAGGAGAAAAAGAAGTCAGTCTGGACTTGTTGATTGGCAAAGTGCCTGATCCTACTGCTAAGTATGCATCAATTCTAAAACTACTGGCATATGGAAATCTTAAAGTATCTGAAATACAGTTGTCTCATTTACAATATACAAAGGAGGAAGATTCCCTCCTCTCATTTTCTCCAAGTGAACATGAAACCAGCCAGGTTTGTGCAGAGGCTGTACAAGCTCTGTCACCAAGCCCAGTGTCCAGACTTGGAGGCTGGTGGCCTAGTGGCCTCCGCCAGGCAGAGTTTTACGACTCTTCATATCCCTGGGTTATGTGCTTTGAATTTCCCACCAGTGATCATTTTAACTGAGTTCCCAGATAACGAACGTCCACAATAGCCCTTGAACCTTGGCATTAACGGCAGCACATGCATGAATGAGCTGTCAGGGCCTTGTGCTTAGGTCCTCATGGATCCCAATTAATAAAAATGATGTTCAGAAAACAAACAGGTAAATTTTTAAAACAAATAAATATTCTGCATTTGATATGCTGTTTCTCCTGAGCTTTGAATATTAAATAGGCGTTGTTTCATATTGCAAATCTGAGGTCAGGCAGTTTTTAATTTGCTCTTTGGACGCTAAGTTGGGCGGAAAAGTTTGGAGCATCTAAAGTTGTCATCATCATCAAATAATATTTATTACATCCCATATTTCATAGTAATAGGGTGGGGTTTGGCCTGGTAGATGTAGCTGAGACATGAGACTTCTTGAGTATTTAACAGGGCATGAACCTACTCTGTACTGATTAGGATGTCCAAGGTCAGGGAAGTGTCTCTAATGAAACATAAATGAAAGTATTAAAGACTTTCTCAGTCTTAGTATAAAATCCTAATGGATACAATTTCACCTCATCCAGAAACACTATCTTATCTGTCTTTACTTCAAGAAGCAAAACAATGAGATTTATCTTATAAAGAAGCTCCGTGGCATGCCTTCATCATTCTATCTGTAATAGCCACATTTCTTTGTCAAATATTAAATAATGAGATTTATCATTGAAGCCTCAGAGGAAAGGTCTACTTGGAAAGCTATATGATAAGTTACATGAAAATAGTTTGTAGTTCATTTTGTCTTATACTTAATCCTTTAACTAGAACATTGGCTTCTTTACAATTTACATATGGTAAGAATATAAACAACCATTTTTTCTAAAAGCTTCCTGAAAGTCCTAAGGGTCCAATTACACGATGTTATGAAGAGGTACCAACATCTGGGGTTTTCCCAGAACACCAAAAAATCAATTACCGCAGCACCACATCAGTTTAAAAAGCAATTATCAACTTTCCCCACTATATCAGGGTCAGATTTCATGACAGTCAGATCCTTAATTTTAAAATAATTGCTGGACTGAACTTTGATTGCCAATACCACAAATTTGAAGGAAAATTGTTACTGTTCCTGGGGTCATTCTTACGATATTAAAAAAAAAGAAAAAAACAAGTGGGTTGACTTCACAAACAGCCAAGACCTTTCTAAAACCAGCTGGCTTGCAAATACAACTGACCTGTCGTTACCATACTTCACAGTCTAGAATCATGGGAATAACTTGTTCTGAATTTGCTGGCTGCCTCCCTGTGAGGCGTGAGCAGAAAGCTGGTTCTCTGATCACCATATAAGCAGGGTTTTATTAGGTTTTGGCTTCCTTTCTCAAGTGGAATGGATAATCTTTTCTTTCCTCTTAACGGATTTTTAATACCAATTTTTCCTCTCAAGGTATGTCTTAGGAGAAAAGAGCAAGTGGAGATTAATATTATGCTATCTTTATACCCTTGCCAGTTACTAAGATTCCCAGTTATCCCAAGTAATGTTTTTATATTTATGAAAAATATTCTCTTGAGTTATTGTCTGCATTTCAGTATTTAAGCTACTTCACATATTGGATTTGAAGGGAAAGTGAAAATGAATACAATATAAAAACTTCTAAAGCCATACCAATGTAGCTAAATTTTTTGCTATACAAATAAACCCATGCTAACAGTTCCTTTCAGTTTTCTTTAAACAAATTCAGAAAAGACCTGAGTCTGTTTTATGAAGAAAGATGAAGATTTTATACACAGTTACTTTAATAATCAATGTTACCAGCATTATCTTCTTGAAATTCCGTAGGAGGAGATGATAGCAGATGTGTGGATCAATGGAAGTTTTAAGCAGCCTTAAACAGTTTTAAACGCACACACACAGCCTCATTTAATCACCACCCCTCACCACTTTTCCATTTTACTATTCTTTTCTCTCTTTGCTCATTAGCATTGCTATTGGATCAAAACTGCTTCTCAATTGACAGTACCCGTATTTACCTATATTGACTCAGAAAAAGCAGAAAGGAGCACTTGTATTTTTAACACAGTACAGTTAAAATGCAGACACAGGTTTTGGCTCTCTCTAAAGTGTGCTCCAAGTCAGAAAGTTAAAGCCTCGCTGGCATATAATATTAATTCTCTACAACATTACACAAATCATTTGCTGTGTGCTCTCTGAGAACATGTGAAGGGTAGAAGTATTGTTTCTTCCCTTGGAGATACAGTGATACTTGTTTTTCATGGTCTGGAGTCCAACAATGCAGAATAGGATTACATGTAGCAAATATTTCCAACCAGGACACCCAGGTCCCCACACTGGAGCAGAGACTCCGGACGTCGTGATGGGCAAGGACAGCTGTAAATAGCCGGGTCTTTTATGTCTCTCGCTTTTCTTTGAAATTGATTATGAAGCATCAACATTTGGCAATGTGAGATTTTCCTGAGTTGTTACACCATGAGCATTTTATGGTGTCAGTATTAAAAAATGAACAGAAGAAATTTAACAAAAGTAGTATAGCTTTAAAAGTTTTATGTTGTATTCATTTTCAATTATCAGTACCCAATTTTGGCACGTTTGTCCAATGGATTATCAATAGACACGTCTATAGTGATTAATAAACCATTCTTGCCATTTTTTCATAAATCATAATTGGAATAAGTCTAGCTGGTACTCTCACCAAAATTATCCTGGGAAACAAGGGTAATGTTTGCTTTACCCTGCCCTCTCCCCAATAAACTAAATTTGCTTTGAAAAATGATTACCAATTTAATGCCATATTTAATCATGAGGGGAAAATAAGAACTTTTCTTTCTTTTTTTTTTTTGGACTTTTTCTCAGATTGTTTTTTAGTCAAAATTGCCAATCTTTTTATTCAAAACTTCTCTCTTTTTAAAGGAGGTGTAAGAAATTTGCTTTTGTTCTTTCAGGAGCACAATTAGTATAAGAGTAACACAGATATTTCTTTTGAATATTTATTTTTTAAACAACTCTCCTGGTAAGTCAGACCACTAAAAATCAAGAATAGCTAAGCAAAACTAAAAATTATGCCCTCAAGGGCCCTATAAATTTTTTTCCCTTATTGTTTTTTTTTCAGAGTCTGTTTTGATAGTCATCTGTATTCAATAGAAAGACCACTAGCAGCCAGTAGTAAACAAACTGATTAAAAAGATAATCTGTCACCCAGAATTCCATGGTTCACTTGTCTGGACTCAGAGCACCATTGGAGTCACTGAGTGCAGTTGATGGGGCTATGGCTTCACAAGAAAGAGAACTAAAATATTTAGTCAAAAATTGGGCAGAAAATCCTAACTGATTATTGCCAACCTGTGAGGTGCATGAAAGAAACACGCCCAGGATGGCAAGATGCTGTGTCTGGTCTCCCGTTAGTTACAGGAGCCGAGGTGGCACTGGGTCTTGCCTGTCCTGGGGCTGAGCCAGCTGCATGCCCAGCACCACCTGCCGGCAGGGATGACCAAGACGCTCATGCCTGCAGCCATGCTGGCCACACCTTGCAGGCGGTCCAGAGCTGTGTGTCCTTCAGAAGCCATGAAGGGAGAGTGGATTTCCAGGGCTGGGGCAGTCGAATGATCCCAGACTGGCACGATCTGTCTTGAATTCTCACAATATGTTTTCAGAGCTTGGAAGAAGCCCATATCATAGGAGGGCAAACTCAAATATTGACTCTTTCCACCTATGATGTCATCAGGATTAATCGTCCAAATGTAACTTTTTGCACTCTACAAAAGGTCGTGTGAAATCAAGTTCCCTATTACAAATTAGATTAGATATCCAATTCCAAGACCTTCAAACAATCTTTTGTAGCCTTTTCTGTTGCTGCCTCTTAGCTCTGAGAATGTAGATTGTTTTTCTGCAAACTTTGAGCCTGGTTTCCAGTTCGTCAAACATGCTGCTCCCCACATTGTGAAAACCAGTGTTGAGAACCTGAGTACTTTTACACGAAAGGAAGGGTTTGAACTTAGAGCAAAAGAGGGACTTTTCCCCCATGATTCAAATTTTCAACTCCTTGTTCCTCTGATATCCTCTTTAGCCAAAAATTATTCTTCCTTAATTTAAACCCTGAGCCTTCTCAAACAGAAACCCATGTCCTCCTCTAAAACATGCATCCTGTCAGTAAACATGAAAATATACACCTGTGCTCACCTTTTATGCTTTGATGGTGTTTTATCCTAATCCACTCCCATTTCCTACAGAACATCCCTGAGAGCAAATAGCTTCTGTGGTTGAGGATGATGTACCTAGAACAAAGGGCGAAGCTTAGTTCTTAATACATGACAAAGCTGACCTCGTTCCTGAAGAGTTCAGAGAAATGTACTTTTAGAACTTCATATTCTATCCTAATCCATTAAATTAAAAGAGAGATCCAAGGAACTGGGTGGAAACGTAGTTAATATTTCACCAAATAAAATGTGGGCCATATCTCTGAAATTAAGTAGTTTGGCTTGTATAACTGGGGCGAGATATGAACAGATAGTGTTTGTGCCTGACAACCGAAGTCATTACTTAAGAACAATTTGTCCTTGAGAAGAAAATGACTGTTGTAAGTTTGCCAAGTTGAAGTAAGTTAGAAGGGTGGGTGGTGAAATGCAGGCAAAGAAGAAGGATTCAATGAGATTAAGAAAGTATTTCTGAATAAAGGCCATTGTTGTGTTACATGAAGGACTCAACTTGAAAGTTTGACTTCAAAGGAAACTTTCCGAGAAAACACACGTGCATGTATACAAATACACAGAAAGCCAACACAGACACAAGTACACGTACATCATTGGAAAGACGTGTTACTGGACACAATGCTAGATTCGATCTAAGATCTTGCACTGCATACTTCTTGTAATGTACACAGAACTTCTCCTTCTAGAGCCCTTTATTCTAGAATCTGTCTTGCAACTGCAAAATTTTCGAAAGAACTTATTTCTACAGCGATGTGAAATCCTCTAAATAAAGTTGGAAATTTGACAGAAATGTATTGCCCTCTTACAGCAATGCTGAGTTCTAAACCTAAGTCCATTTTGTAAATTATTTACCAGCTTGAACTGGAGTTAGACATTGTGAGACGCTAAGCCAAATTATCAGATTTCATCTTCTTTGAAATTTTCTTTTCCACTTAATAGTAACTCCTTCCTTCTCAGGAATTTTCTATTAGCAAAACTGTTGGAGATCTGTCTCTACGATTCATTCCCTTTTAATCCACCTGCCAAAACAGTTCTTTAACTGAGGCTTTTTTTTTTTCCTTTAAATAAGCCAATTTTATTGTTTTAAATCAAAAGTCATAAATTCATATGCTATATCTAGACTGTAAATTCCAGAAGCAGGCTTCTCTTCTCACCTATCTTCTGTTTCTTCTGGAGACCCAGGAAGGTACTCTGAATGGATGACTGCTTCCTGACCACTCTGCAGGGGGCTCATCCCCAAGATCCTGCCATCCATCCACTCAGTGACTATGTGTTGAGGGCTTCTGTGTTCCAGGCGTAGTCCTGAGAGCAAGTAGATTTTAGGGCTGACCAGGTGAGTGAAACCTGCTCCACAGGTCTTCCAGCCCAGTAATGAGCTTTCATTATAACTTCTGACACACCTTTTATCCAGTAGAGGCACATACATTTGTATTAAAACCTTGATCAGTTAACATTTTCCTAAGTGGATTTCACCCTGACTTGCAGCCAACTGACTTTAAACAAAAATTTTCTTCCTGTGAAAGTGTATCCACTTAAAGAAGTGTTATTAATTCAGTTATACTTTTGTGAACAAGGAATTAGGGTATAATTATATTCTCAGAAGATTTTTCCAAGACTGTGTGTGTGCATGTGTGTGTGTGTGTGTGTGTGTGTGTGTGTCTGTGGAGGAAACTCTCATTTCTGATGTAAGAATAACCTTTTTTTGTTAATCTATCTCATCCGTTATAGAAGATATTCATCTGTATTAAAGAGTGGCAGGGGGTTAACTTGAAAGCATGACAAGGTGATAAAAAGCGCCTTTCTAGAAATGTAATCCTTCTCCCAGACACACTTAGCATAGTAGGCTGGTGTGAATGGCTGGTTTCAAACCAGTGATGAGGTTGTGTCTGACATCTGTTTAATGAGCACAGTGCTTGGAAGAGCAAACCATGGCATTGAACCTGGGGGAATCCGGGGCCACAACACTGTGGGTGTGTGTGCACACACACACACACACAATCCCATCGTCTCACACACTTTCCCAGTCTTGTCAGCTGTTGCAGCCTTGTTATCTGGATCCTGTTAACTTGAGATTTGTTCTGAGCTCATGGAAAAGGTCTCCCTTTGTTTTCTTCTTACGGATAGGAGAAGACTCTTGGCAGAGTTCTTCAAAGGCAGTGAAGTTGGTAGCATCATGGAAATTTGGCAGCAAGTTGCAGACTAAAGCAGATCTAAGCATTAGTTTAGGTTATTTTCATAGGCAGTTGTTCCATGATTTTTTCATCCCTTTATTTTGCCCTGAGCAGGATCACTCACAAGCATCCCTCCTAAAGGAAGCCCCCGGTCTATACTTATCATTGTGTAGTCTGAGTAATTGTGAAATTTAAATTTACCCTGGAAACATAAACATGATGACAGAACATGAATAAACCAGCCAAGGGCCTTCTGAACTCTTTGGTTTACACTTCTTTAAAGTTAATACAAAAAGTCAAATGGAGGCCATTGATTAAATAAAAAATTGAACAAGTAGATTACTTTGATGTATTTCATGCCAGGTAATTTTGTCCTTTTGCCTTTTAAATCATTGTTAATTGCTTTGAATGTTTCCAAATTGTAGCCTCACTCTAATCTGTTATAAGTACAAGTAGGAAATTAGTGCCTCTAATAAAAAGAAGGCAATGTATATTATAGGTGATTTAATCCACGTTAGCTTGGTTGGGTTACTTGGAGAATGGTATGGGTTTATGTGGAAGGAATTAAGATCCGGCTCTTGGATAGTGTCTCAGATAGTAATGACCTCGAAATAATTATTTTAGCTTTTTGTAATTCAGAAACATTGTGATGAACCAAAGTAGCATAAAAGCATGGGTCTCCTTAAGCTTGTATTTTCTAAAGATACAACACAAAAACAATAGTTATCAAAAAAAGGCCACCCTTAAATGTTTTAAATGCTAAGTTCTTTAGCTATCAGCCTATGTCACCATTTCATAGAAACTTTCCCATGCTACAACTCATCAACTACACGCACAGACAAGGGAATGAAGTTGGCAAGTATTGAACACACACTTCACAAAACACAGGGTTTGGGTTTTTTTTTTAATTTACATATAGTTGATTTACAATGCTCTGCTAGTTTCTGGTGTTCAGCAAAGTGATTAGGTTATACATGCACATATAGTGTCTTTAATGTCTATCCCTCTCTCATACATAAATACTCTTTCAAGGATACCAGCCATAATTCGCACATTTTCTAAACAATAACTCAACATACTCCTTGAGGGTACAGTGAAGACTTTGGTGTTTTTTTATGGTCCCTTTTAGCTTTTTTTTCTTGACATGAAACCTTACAGGGAAAACCTGTATATTAAACTGATGAGAAGAAAGATACTCTGCAGGAGGTGGGGCAGGGCAGGCTGGACTCCTGGGACTCTGGCTTTCCCCACTCCCACCAAGGTGAGCTTTTGGCGTCTCGACGTTTTACGTGATGTCAGACGTTTTGAATGTGTAATAGAGTGACTGCTGGCAGACCAGCCAAAAGTCCCTCAAAAGTCACTGTGGACAAAAGCAGGTGTTTGAAGCCCTCAGTGTTCAGACAGCTTGCATCACAGTGTCCAGAAATGGATGTGACGCTCAGCTCTGCCCCTGCTCAACAGTGTGATCTCAAGCGCCTCACTTAACCTTGTGCACCTGGGCTTTCCAGGCTTGGAGGTGAGTGAGGGCTGACCTAGAGCCCTGGGTCTTAGCCCTCTCTGTGCTTACATAGAAAACTCTTTAAGATTTCAGTACCCAGGCCCCACCCCCAAGGAGTCTAGGCTGTCTTCATCTTTGGATGAAGCCTAAATGTGAATGTTTTTAAACACTCACTGGATAATTCTCATGTACGGCTTGGATGATCTTCCATTTCTAAACCCATTGAAATGCTGATGAGGACGTTCTTTTTTGCAATTTTTTTTTAAATTGTGTTTTATATTGGAGTGGGCTTCCCTGGTGGTTCAAATGGTAAAGAATCTGCCTGCAATGCAGGAGACCCAGTTTCAATCCCTGGGTTGGGAAGATACCCTGGAGAAAGGAGTGGCAACCCACTCCAGTATTCTTGCTGGAGAATTCTACAACCCATGGTGTCACAAAGAGTCAGACATGACTGAGTGGCTAACACGTTACATAGTTGATTTACAATGTTGTGTTAGTTTCAGGTGAACAGAAAATTGATTCAGTTTACATATACACATACGTATCATTTTTCAGATTCTTTTCTCATGTTACTGCAGATTTTTGAGTTGAAGTCCCTATGCTATACATTAGGTCCTTGTATTTTACCAATTTTATGTATAGTAGGGTGTGTATGTTAACCCCAAATGCCTAATGTGTTCCTCCCTCCTCCCCTCTGGTGACCATAAGTTTCTTTTCTATTGAGGACCTTTACTTCTGTCCTTAAGATTTTGCTTCCTTTGAGAGTTGAGGCTTGAAGGAGGTATATCAGTTGACTCCCATGTTTTACATTACAATGAATCATCACGGAAAGTTAGAGTAGTAAAATTATAGACTAATATGTTGTGAATGCTAAAGGTTTATCTGAATTCTACTATTTAATATGCAGCCCAACGGCCTTCCATTTCTAAAGCCAGGGTTGTCTAGTCACAGAGATGCTAATTAGGACATTGTTAAATGTCTCAGCCATCCTGCTGCAGAGCTAAGGGAAGGTTCATTTAAAATGCTTTACTCTTAGCGTTTGTATTGCCCATGGTGTGGATTTAATCGCCTGTTTGGCCTTTTTCTCATGCATAAGGGGGTTCCCCAGAAAAATAGTTCATCCTTGTTCTCATCTTCCTTCCCCAAATCATTCAAATTTTCTACTAATTCTTCAATATTCAGTCTCATGAACTGTGAAAAAGAAAACTTCTGAACCCTTTTTTAGAATTACTGAATCATTTGACTAGATTTCTTAGGGTCTTATGTGCTGTATGAGCTGATGTTGACCTGGGGCCCAACACAGAGTACCTAGCACCTAAGAGGTGCTCCATTTTTAATAAATGAGAGGCTTCCAGTTTAGCTTGAGTCCGTGAACTCAGTTCCCTCGTGAAGCCTCTACTAACCGTGACAAGAGAACAGTCTAAAGGTAACAGAAACAAATGGGCAGTTGAGGGGCTCACCGCCTCCACCTCTCCACCCCAACCCCAGGCTGACCAGTTGGAAAATGAGGGGTCAATCTGTTGGAATCAAGTATCAAGAATGGACGTGGTCTCAAAGAACCTACTCAGAGAGTTAGGAGGAAAACAAAGCCACTGTTGTGTTCAATTTATGTACACTGCTGCTCTTCATGTGAGGTCTAACCCCAGAAACATACACTATACTCTCTCCCCACACACCCGTGGGCCCCAACAAAACCCTCTCCTCTATCACAATGTGCTTTCAATTGTCTCTCAGTTGTTAAAGCCAAATATTACCTCTATTGAACAGTGTAATCAGGGTATTTATATTAATATATTTCGTGCTGACATATTAAGGTACAACAAAATATGAAAACCTTATTATGTGAGGACACATAATAAATATGTGTTCAGTACAGTCGCACAGTCTTGTCCGACTCTTTGCGACCCCATGAATTGCAGCACGCCAGGCCTCCCTGTCTGTCACCAACTCCTGGACTTCACTCAGACTCACGTCCATCGAATCGGTGATGCCATCCAGCCATCTCATCCTCAGTCGTCCCCTTCTCCTCCTGCCCCCAATCCCTCCCAGCATCAGAGTCTTTTCCAATGAGTCAACTCTTCGCATGAGGTGGCCAGAGTATTGGAGTTTCAGCTTTAGCATCAGTCCTTCCAATGAATACCCAGGACTGATCTCCTTTAGAATGGACTGGTTTGATCTCCTTGCAGTCCAAGGGACTCTCAAGAGTCTTCTCCAATGCCACAGCTCAAAAGCATCAATTCTTCAGTGTTCAGCTTTCTTCACAGTCCAACTCTCACATCCATACATGTGTTAGATTGATGGTAAACACGCTTTACATTAAAGTCAAGAATCAGGTAACAGTTCCATCAGCATCACAGAAGAATTGTCCTAATGGCACTATTGAAATGTCATTTCTTACATCAAAGTGTCATACATATCTGAAAGCAGGAAAACCCACGGTGATCATCATTAATGCTACATTAGAGACGTTAACATCTGTGAACCGTGGCTGGGACCCATTTTACTAATAACAAACAAACACAAAACCTGTTTGCTGCAGGAAAAATGAAGAGTTGGGTTTAAAACTGTGCTTGTCTTCCTCTTTTTTCCTGTACTCCTGAGTTACATTGCACACTCAGGATGCTGCCAGCCAGCTCCTACTTTGCTTTCCCATTTGAAAATGTGAACTTTAAATCAGATATTTTTGCAGGAGAAAATGAGTTTAGAAATCTCTGGTCCTGTTATGAGGCAGAGCCTTCAAGGATAAGCAGAATAAAATGCGTTTAGCTTTCAGGCAAGGTCTGGGCAATAATGATCCTGCAAATCAGAGCTTGAATTCTCGACTCTCTGCCTGGGAATCTTGCCCAGGGCCTTTTTGGCTCTTGTTTTTGCTGTCTCATATTTGCTATTTAATTTATATGCATCAAATTAACACTAACTGTCATATTTGGGCAAGAAAAGGAAGATGCTTACCAGTTGCTGGAGCTGAGGAACTTTCCAAGGAACAAAGCTCCCAGTCAAGTTTCAGGTTTCTGTATTTTTAGAAAACACATATATATACAGTTTACTACAAAGGCACTCAACACACACCTTTAATTCTAGAATTGTGTACCAATTAAGGATGCCATGAACATATTTTAGGAGACAAGATTTAGTTAGTATAGCATATCTGCATCTGAAGAGTAACAAGCAATGTTATTTTGGTTATATAATATTCTGGGCAGCCCTGAGATGCAGAAATGTTAAGGAAAACAAGAATGCTTCTTCATAAATGAGGAGGAATGAATAAATCACACTTTCATTTTCAGAGTTTGTAAGACAAGCAATAGTTTATGATTTTTTTAATTTTTATTTTTACTTTATTTTACTTTACAATACTGTATTGGATTTGCCATACATTGACATGAATCCTATGATTTTTTTAATTGGGAAAATCTCAGACTGAAATTATTGGTGAATAAAAGCTTACTTATAAACTTGAGGGTCTAGGAGATTCACAATACAATTCAAATCTAATTACAGGAATGACATTCCAGAGCACAAAAGTGCGGGAAGTGTCTTGAGTGTGTTTAACTTTTTAGCTAAACTTTCAGCAATAGCTCTTTTCATCTAATGCTCTAAAACAAATAAATGTAATATAGAGTGATTTTGCACTGGTAAGGATTTTTGAAAGCCTGCCAGCCTTGGACCAGAGTGAAAGGAATGCTTTGATGCATATGATTTTGTACGTTGAGTTTTCATCTGTGATAGATGGGGTCACAGTGAAAGAAGCTTGACAACATGGGGGGAGGGGAAGCTGGGGGGCCAATGGACCTACAGTTGGATCTGATAGTAGGCCGTTAAGACAAACTTCAAACTACTCATGATGTCAACTTATAAAAATATTTATCAACTACCTCCATATTTTTTCACTTGCTAAACTTTTACATAAATAATTTTGTTTCCCTCAATTTTCTATTCCAATGTCCCAAGTCAGTTACTTTATACAGATACGTTATCATTTGAAGCAAAAAATGTGACTATCCTTATTAATTAATTAATTCAGTCAGTTCGGTTGCTCAGTCGTGTCCAACTCTTTGTGACTTGATGAACTGCAGCATGCCAGGCTTCCCTGTCCATCACCAACTCCCGGAGCTTGCTCAAACTCATGTCCATTGAGTCAGTGATGCCATCCAACCATCTCATCCTTTGTTGTCCCCTTCTCCTGGCTTCCATCTTTCCCAGCATCAGGGTCCTTTCCAATGAGTCAGTTCTTCCCATCAGGTGGCCAAAGTATTGGAGTTTCAGCTCCAGCATCAGTCCTTCAAATGAATATTCAGAACTGATTTCCTTTAGGGTTGACTTGTTGGATCTCCTAGCAATCCAAGGGACTCTCAAGAGTCTTCTCCAACACCACAGTTCAAGAGCATCAATTCTTTGGCACTCAGCTTTCTTTTCTTTCTATAAATAAAGTCATCCATAGTCATACATAGTATATATATGTATAAACTATATATATATAGTCATCCATATATGACTACTGGAAAAACCATATATAGTCATCCATATATGACTACTGGAAAAACCATAGGTTTGACTAGACTGACCTTTGTCAGCAAAGTAATGTCTCTGCTTTTTAATATGCTGTCTAGGTTGATCATAGCTTTTCTTCCAAAGAGCAAGCGTCTTTTAATTTCATGGCTGCAGTCACTATCTGCCGTGATTTTGGAGCCCCAAAAATTAAGTCTTTCACTGTTTCCATTGTAATTCACTTCTAATGCTAATGCAATTTAGTGAACCAGAAATTATAAAACATGGTGATGCTGATCCTCCTCATCTCCTTATGGACAAGAATGATATAAATGAAAAGTTAGATAATAACATATATATATATATACATATTCGCTTCAAACTCTGCAAGACCACTGGCATTATAGCAGGTGATGGGGAATGTGGAGAGGGGAGCACTGGAGAAGCGGAGTTGGCAGGGTTAGGGGTGGACTGAGATGATGGGAAAGAAAGTATTTCAGGTAAGAACTTGAGAAAAGAGGCCAAATGAGCATGAAAATGGGGAGACCAGCCAAAGAATCTTATGTGTGGAGAACAAGGCTTGACAGAAAATGGACAGAGCAAGGCTTGGGAGGCAGGCAAAACCTTGTTGGGTTTAAGAGAACAGCGGGGGCCCCTGAAGGCTCTTGGAAGGGAGAAAGTTCAAAGGAGGATATAGAGGCAGTTTGTTGCCTACATGCCAGGAGAGAAAACATGGAGCCCGAGAGGCTCGTAAGAAGCTGATGGCAGCCTCCAGCTGTGCGGCTCAGAGAGCCTGGACTGGACAGAGCTAATTTTACCACTTCTCAGGGCCACACACGGTCCCTGCACAGGACGGTAGCTGTGTTACAACGTAACGCTCAACAGCATACAACACAATCTTGCATCTCCAGAGTTTGTCACCTGAGCATTTAGAATCATTCTAAAGATATTATTTTATTTTTTCTCTAAAGCAATGAGATCTATATCTTAGAAGATACAGTTTCATCCAAATTCTAACATTTACAAACTAAAACATTACACATATTATTCAAAAATAAAAGTGAACTTAGTAGTAGTATTAGTGTTATCCCTCAGTTATGTTCCATTCTTTGTGACCCAGTGGACTGTAGCCCACCAGGCAAGAGTACTGGAGACGGTAGCCATTCCCTTCTCCAGGGGATCTTCCCGACCCAGGGACTGAATCCGAGTCTCCTCCATTGCAGGCGGATTCTTTACCATCGGAGCCACCAGGAAAGCCCAAAGGTTAGCTTAGATGTTTACAAAAGAAAAAGCATTCTGTAACTGGTTGAGCTTAAGTGACTGGAGATATTTGCAGACATTTTGCAGTCAGTCTCTTTTGGGAACAGTAAAACTGGTTTAAAGTAATGTATTTTAGAAGGGCTTCTTATCTTTGTTTATTAAAAAACAGAAAGTTATCCAGTGGAGATGGGAAAAGCACCTCTTTGCTGGACCACGATACAATACATGCGTTACATATATGAAACTCATATTTGTGAATAATCTATTTAAAGCTTGAGTGAGGTCTTCCCTTGTGGCTCAGTGGCAAAGAATCCGCCTATTAATGTAGGAGACGTGGATTCAGACCCTGATCCCGGCAGATCCTATAAGCCATGGAGCAACTAAGCCCTTGCACTGCAACTACTGAGCCTGTGCAAAGCCCATGCTGCTGCTGCTGCTGCTGCTAAGTCGCTTCAGTCGTGTCTGACTCTGTGCGACCCCATAGACGGCAGCCCACCAGGCCCCCCGTCCCTGGGATTCTCCAGGCAAGAACACTGGAGTGGGCTGCCATTTCCTTCTCCAATGCATGAAAGTGAAAAGTGAAAGTGAAGTGGCTTACTCGTGTCCGACGCTCAGCGACCCCATGGACCACAGCCTGCCAGGCTCCTCCGCCCATGGGATTTTCCAGGCAGGAGTACTGGAGTGGGCTGCCATTGCCTTCTCCAGCAAAGCCCCTGAACAGCACTAAATAATAGCCCCTACTCTCCACAACTAGAGAAAACCCACACCGCAACAAAGACCTAAAACAGACAAAAATATGGCAAAACCAAAACAATATTGTAAAGTAATTAACCTCCAATTAAAATAAATAAATTTATTTTTTAATAAATTTTTTAAAAGCTTGAGTGAAGTATGATTTAATATATTTTAACTCCTGTTTTTCACAGAACAATATGTAAAATTCCTTAGTCTTATTGGAATTAAACTTATTATTTATTTTAATATATGATTATTGTTTCCTACTAAACGCCACAAAAAAACAGTTTATTTCTGCACTTCTAATAGCATGAAAATGCTTAAAATCTTAAAGGAGTCTTGTTCAGTGAATATACATCCCTTAAATGAGAGTAGAAAACACTCTTGTTAAAGGCTGAATTTGAAACCTCCAATTAGATCGTGGCGGCTCTAATCACAGCTCTCATTTTTAAGATGGCGGCTTATATTCGTTGTCAAGTCAGTCATGATGAGTTTCAGTGTCGTGTTTGTGTTCCCACAATTATCCATTGTTTGGGAAAATTAAAAAGAACGGATATCCACTTAAATAGATTACAACAGTGTTGTCTTGGCCAGTTTACAACATTAGTTCTCAAGTCAGGGTGGGTGTTTGGCAGCTCTGTACTTCTTCAATCAATGGACTCAGTCACTGGAATTGTTCCCTGATAGACTCTTAAGTGTGCACTGTGAAACTTTAAGAACAACAGTATCATCTAAGTGGCTCATTTTACTCCTCTTTCTGCCCTTTACAACGGTTTGTGGATCGCTGTGAGCATGTGGCCAAGTGATTCATGTCAATCAGCACTATGAGGAAGCCTTTCGTTACCTTCCAGTTTCTGAGTCTTTGCAGCCACCGTAGTGTTTCATGTCATAATACCTGTATATTTATTGGTTCTAAAACTTTCATCCACAGTGAAAATAAGCAAGAGGGTTCAGTTCAGTCACTCAGTCATGTCTGACTCTGTGACCCCATGGCCTGCCGCATGTCAGGCTTCCCTGTCCATCACCAACTCCCAGAGTTTACTCAAACTCATGTCCATTGAGTAAGTGATGCCATCCAACCATCTCATTCTCTGTTGTCCCCTTCTTATCCCACCTTCAATATTTCCCAGCAATAGGGTCTCAGGGTCTTTTCAAATGAGTCAGCTTTTCGTATCAAGTGGCCAAAGTATTGGAGTTTCAACTTCAACATCAGTCCTTCCAATAAATATTCAGGACTGATTTCCTTTAGGATGGACTGGTTGGATCTCCTTGCTGTCCAAGGGACTCTCAAGAGTCTTCTCCAACCACAGTTCAAAAGCATCAATTCTTTGGCACTCAGCTTTCTTTACACTCCAACTCACATCCATACATGACCACTGGAAAAACCATAGCCTTGGCTAGATGGACTTTTGTTGACAAAGTAATGTCTCTGCTTTTTAATACTCTGTCTAGGTTGGTCATAGCTTTTCTCCCAAGGAGTAAGAGTTTTAATTTCAGGGCTGCAGTCACCATCTGCAGTGATTTTGGAGCCCCAAAAAATAAAGTCTGCCACTGTTTCCACTGTTCCCATGAGGGTACAGAAATGAGGGTACAGAGCAAGAGGATACAGAAATATTTGATTTTATGTGAACTATAAATATTTTCTTGATTTTGTATACTCCATATTTATAAGAAACTGTTCTTTCAGATCCCTATTTTACATGAGTTGATGACAGTAATCCCATTATTTGCTTCTTAAATAAAGGAAGTTATGTTTAGCTATTTACATATTTTGAATTTACATGCAGCTTATACACACAGTCAATCATCATTACCCATGAGTTCCTTGTTTATAGATTTGCTAACTACAATTTAGTTTTGAGACACAAGTCAGTCCCTGTGGCACTTCTCTGGTCGCTGGTGGAGCAGGAAGGATTTTCGTCTCCAAGGTGCGTGTCTCCAGCTGAGGTGGGACACGGCTCGACTGAACCTTGTATTCCTCTCATGGCCTACTTGCTATGACATTTTTCACGTTATTGTGACTTTGTGGATGATTTCACTATTTAAAATGGCCCCCAGGCTGGTGCTGAAGTGCAGTCTAGTGTTCTAACCCAAGAGAGCTTTGATGTGCCCTATGGAGAAAGGACATGAATGAGATAAGCCTCGCTCAGTCATCAGCTATGCTGCTACTGGTTAGGAGTTCAGTGCGAGTGAATAAGCGGCACACATTAAGTGAGGTGTCTTGAAACAGTAACACAGGTAACACAAAGTTATGGACTGCGTAATGGGAAAGGTTCATGACCAGAGCTCCAGGAGTCAGTCTCCTTTCCTTCTGGGCAGCGGTTCAGGACTCACTAACCCACTGTTCACAGGAACTGTATAAAACATACAACTACCACAAACAACAAGAGGAACCAAATATCCTTTCCCTTTACTGGAAGCCACTTTCCCAGCATTTCATTGTGAGCCGTCCCAGCCTGACTGTAAAGGTGAGGCGTGTCATCTGAGCACGTTTCTGCTGCACAATCCACTGACCCACAGCTTCAAACAATGTGCAGGAAGAAGGTGGCCCAGGAGTCTCCAGAACTGTGGACCATGCATACTTTTTCCTCCAAATTTCAACAATCAGACTGCTGTTGAAGTTTAACTTATTGGATTTAGACATCATTGATGCTGAAAGCTCGACCTCTGTTCACCAGTGCCAAATTGAATCTCAGAGACACAATTTTGGGTGAAGCATAAAAGAATAGCTTTATTACATTGCCAGGCAAAGGGGACAGAGCAGATTCCTGCTCTCAGAGCTGTGCCCCAACCTGGGAGGCTTTAGTGAGGAGTTTTACAGCAATAAACTCCTTAAGACCCCGGGCTCCTCTGTCCGTGGAATTCTCCAGGGAGGAATACTGGAGTGGGTAAAGCCATTCCCTTCTCCAGGGGAACTTCCTGCCCAGGGATACAAACTGGGATCTCCCGCATTGCAGGCAGATTCTCTACCATCTGATCCACCAGGTAAGCCCAGCATAGCACAGGACTGCCCTCCTTTAATTTGGCCTCAGGTGGCTTCCTGATCTTGACGAGTTTCTCTGGTCCCTTTTCTGGCCTCGGATGGTTTTTTGGCTACTCCTTCCTTGACTCTGCATTCCCTCCCTTCTCTGATTAGCCACTGTTTGAATATGCTGTTTGGAACTCAGGGAAGGTTACAGAGGCTAGAGTCTGTTTCCCACAATAAGGAATGGGAGGAATGAAGACTTCCACACCCAGGAGCCCCACAATGTCCTGCTCAGTTTCATTTAAATGACACTGTTCATTTAAAATTTTAGGAAAGGCTCATAACTGAAGTCAATACTATGTAGTTTCAAGGCTTTGGAACTGCAACACCTATCAGGGTGCCTTATGTATCAATAAATAGAGAGTAATACACTTTATGTCTTGAGAGGGGCTAAAGCATGCTTTCACATGGAGTTATTGTCATGGATTTGGATTTAGCTGGAAATGATGTTTGAGCTTATGCCAGTCATCCTCTGCTTCCACAGAAGGGAAATGCCAAGCCCAGAGAGGTTAGGGTGTTTGCTGCTAACTTAAAAAAAAATTCACAACACGAGAGTCGTGTATTAAGTTTAATTGAGGGAAAATGAGGACTATAGCCCAGGAGACAGCTTTTCAGATAGCTCTGAGAAAGTGCTCCAAAGAGGCGGGGGCAGGGGGAGAGGTCAGTGCATACATATATATGATTTTAGTGAAGGGTGAGTGCATGCAGTCAAGCACACATTTTTTGCAGAGGTTTCTGCTAGTGTTGTGAAGGTTTTAGCTAGTCACGAGGAGCAGTTGTCACCATGAAGGATTTTAGTGCTTCTCTAGATGTGAAGAGTTACAAGAACTGGGCTCATAAAATCAGCTGCTGAAAACATCTATCTACCTGAAGGCATATCTTGCCAGTTTTTCTCCCAAGCCCAGAGTGCCTCATTGCTGCTGTCTACCCTGAACTCCTTTCAGGGGTGTTGGGAAAAAAAAAAAAAGAGCAGCTGCAGCAGCACTGATTTAATCCTTCAAGAGGTAGATGGCAACTGCCAATGGCAAGTGCTAATTTGTAGTTGACACTGCTCAAAGCCGTATGCTGAGGCAGAGCTGGGAGGTGCTGCCTGTACATCCTGTGAATGCATGCCCCCATCAGATCACCCTTTCTGTGAGTCTGGAGGCCAACTGCAGAGGAGAGGAGACATTTTTACCACTTAGAGGTTTCATCTCAAGCCCCAAGGGAAATTGTTAGTTCGTAAACATATGACCTTTCTTCCTCATGATTTTATGCACATTTTATAATTAGAAGTCAGAAATTCCTGATTAACTTAGATCAGAAATTTTAGCTTATCTTTTCATTTCAGGAAACCAAGCAGTATTTTGAAAGTTACCCTTCTATTGCTTTGTGATGACACTAAAATACTTATACTAAAGCTTAACTTTCATTAGTTAAACAGAAACTCAACTGTGTTCAGTTTGAAACCTGAATGCTGAGCAGGTATATCAAGGCACCATTGGCAATAATGCAAAGGAAATGTTTTGAGAAGAATGTATTCTGTACGGCGTTCAGAGCCCAGTGCTTCCCCAGGGACTCAGTATCCCGTGCGGGTGATTGGCAGGGTCTACCAACAGCTGATCTCAATAAAACCAACTTGATTGTGCTTTGGAGAACTGTTGTTTTTGGAAAGAGTTGGTGAAATTAAACAATGAGAACTGATTTGTTTCATGTCTTGTAGTAGTCAGAGGAAGATATACAAGAACAAAGATAAAGGTAAGGTACAGTATTTTTCTCCTACTATGCATTGTATTATATGGAGCAGAATTTCAGCACTGGCTCCCTTCAGCAGTGACAAGGGAGAAAACCCACAATTAAGATGAAAGTCTCCTTTCACACATAGGAAATGAAATGCTATAAACCTAATGGTATTAATTTTAGGGTTTTATTTCCTCCTTTTTATTACCTTTCTAGGAGAAAACACATTCCTTGCCCTGCAAGGAACAGGGAACAGTGGGTTGCTGTTTTCTTCTCCAGGGAATTTTCCCAACCCAGGGATCAAACCTGTGTCTCCTGAATTGGTGCATGGATTTTTTACCACTGAGCCACCAGGGAAGCCCTTTAAAAATTTCAGTCAACACATGTTTCGAGTTCTCTAAGCAAGGTGATAACAAGTCCCGTCCGCTTTGTGACTTTTGGTCAGCACAGTGGAAGATAATGACATTATATAATTTTAACATATATTTCTAAACAAAAGACATCCCTTTATTAATTAAAGATAAATTAATAAGAAAAAAGTATGGTGAAAGCCTGTAGCACATATGTTTTTGATACATTTTTTCATTCCTTTCTCATTATTTTCCTTTAACTCTATGAAGCATTCAACAGATAATATGGAGGTAGTTCAGTACCTTCAGACCATGCTATGCACTACAAGGTCTCTAAAGGAATAAACTGTTCAATTAAAAAAAAATGATAAAATGTTAAAAAGAAAAAAGAATGTATTCTCTGCTGTCAAGAATGTGGAGTTAGCCCCATTATGCTCAAAGAGATACAAGGGTCACTTAGGCTTGCAACAGGGGGACTGACAAGTTGCAGTTCCTCCATCAGGATTTTAGACACAGGGACACTAAAAGCTACCCCAGCCCCACCATTCACATTACATGCCAAACAGCTCTAAGTCTCTCGATAATGAACCTCAGGTACTTCAACTGGACCCCGTGTTCCCTCTGCATATCACCATAACGAGCCCTGGGTATTTACACTGAATCCAGCATTCCCCTCACGTCTAGATGAGGAACCCCAAGTACCCACTATTCCCCACCCCCATGTCTCATGGTAAAGAACCCTGTGTTTTCCTGCTGGACCCAGCATTCCCTCTGTCTTTAACAGAGAAACAGTTTCAAGGGTTGGACCTGTGGAAATCTTTTGGGACAGTGGCATTCAGCTGAAAAAAGTTTGGGAAATTCTAAATTCCGAGCTTCCAAAGATATTTTATGGTGAATGTTTGAATGCAAACTCAAAGCACTGTGGGTGTGGAGAGCAGAAAAATCATTGTTCCGTAGGCTGGTGAAGAAAAGCATTTCAGGAGGTGGGATTTAACATGAAATAGAAGTGTAGCTGAAAACAGTGGAGGGCTGAGGTGAGAAAGGGAAAACTCAGGTTCTGTCTCCCAAACTGTTGACTGATCATTTGCGAGGGCAATGGGCAAATGTGCCAACAGTGATTACCAGGAACTTTGGCTAAGTTACACATTTCTGTGCTATTTGTGTGCTTGTTTATATCTTTACTTCTGTGATTTTATGTGTATGCACATACAATATTTGCGAACAGGTGCAAATACACTATCTTGGCCAAAAACGTTGAAACAGTGAGGTCAACTGGTGTTGCAAGGTAGTCAGTACCTAGAGTTCATGACTCTCTCAAGTGTGCTACTGCAGGGATGAAGAAAAACAGCGTGGGCTTGGCTGCTAACCCAATCAATAGGTGATGAATTTATACTTGAAGCTAATAAACCGAAGAGCAAGCAAAAAGTAGCCAATTTGAACTTTACGATTCCTCCTCAATTTCAATATCTTCATTTTTTTTCAAGTGCACCTTATTTTAAAGTGTCCTTTAGCATTTAATTAGCTACTTATGCCTAAAGCACAAGGTACGTTTTTGATCTGAAAACATTTCCAAGTTTGAAAGTAACTGAACTGAAAACCCTTGAAACAGAGGAACTATTTTATAACTACTGTCTGCTTGGAAAGCCATTTTTCCATTCATCTTCCTAAGATATTGTTAAAGGGATTTTTTTGAATCTGGGAAAACGATATATTCGCACTTTTGTTTTTATAACTTGAGTGTATATACATGCACACACATACATGCAGCAAAGTGTAAGGATAACAAGAACAACATGTAAAGTTGCAGAGATTTGATTGTCCCTGAAATCCAGTAATGGCAATCGTATCTCACATCTGTAAACATAGCCCTATAGCTTGGCTCCTCACTTGGGCAGTTTGCCAGCGGTGGGGTCAGGGGGCGCTGCGGCTTCTGTCACGTTTGCAGTTCGGGGCAGGATTTTTCTGGCCTCCCCCACTTCTAGCTCATTCTACTCTGTATCTCTCTGTCTCCTAAACATTACTGGACAGGCTGATTACTTATAGGCATCTTTATATGCTTATCTACTTCTTGTTCAGCAAATTCTCAGACTTAAAAGATCAGAGGAGGTTCTTGGGTTGAGTATAATAGACACAGATACTGTTGTTCCCTCCTCTGTCTTCTGTCACCATCTCTGTGACTCTTAATGTTGTCTAAGAGCATCTGGATGATCCCAGAAATTCAGGTGCCAGATAGAATAGCCTCTGATTACCTGATGTCTACTGAACTGCTTGACAGGAGTGCTGAAGGCTTTTATAGAAGACTGTCTCTAGGACAAATGCCATCAAGAAAATATTCACTCCCTAATAACTCAAGCACACTTATTTCTGTTTTGTCCCCTGTATTTCCTTCTCTGTTGGCCCCCACTGTGATTAAAAATCAGAATAACTACCAGCTTCCATGGATTGCCACGTGTGTATTACATACGCACATGTATACAATATTGACACAACAATCTGAAAATAGAAAATTGCAGTGGTTTTCTCCACATGTGGTTTCAGTAATACCAACCCTAATTACCCAGTTGAGGAGAATTAGACTTCACAGGAGGTGCTAAATATAATCTAACGAGTTTTATAACAGACATATTTTCATAGAAACAGGAGCAGTTGTTTGTTATGGCTTTTTTGTGGTTTGAAAGGCTGCACTGCCTTCCTATCTACTGGTAAAGAAATTCTTCTCTAACTATAGCCATTTGCCACAGCCTTACATCTGCTACTTTCCTTGAGGCTCAACTGTTAAAGAATCCACCTGCAAGGTGGGAGACCTGTGTTCAAACCCTGGGTTGGGAAGATCCGCTGGAGAAGGGAAAGGCTACCCACTCCAGTATTCTGGCCTGGAGAATTCCATGTATAGTCCATGGGATCACAAAGAGTCGGACACGACTGTAGCGACTTTCACTTAGCTCTGCTACTACTATCTGAATGTAAGTTGCCTTGCCAGAGAGCTGGTTTTCGGATTCCTCCTTTCAGAAATCTAACGTAGTCTCTAAAAGGCCGTCAGTTTTTCACTAATGAATAGATGAATCTCTCTTTGCTATCAAATATAGCTTTTAACTAATATAAGTCAATGAATAATTATTTCAGTGGCTTCTTTGTATAAGGATCTGGTGGGTAATGCTGGCACTTAGTAGGTATTAAATGAATTTTTCTTAAACTCAAAGAAGTAAGACGAAGGCCTGCTCTCAAGGACTTCATAATCCTCTCAAGAGTACCATGTATTTGTACAGTATGTTCATTTCATCACACATAATCAAGTCCTACCTCAGCATGGCAGATTTTAGGCTTCTCATCTTGCAGATGAGAAAATCAAAGCACAAAGGAAATAAGAGATTTGGCCAACAGTTCTGTATTAGGGTTCTCCTTAGAAACAGAACCAAGAGGATAGATGTGTGTGTGGGTGTATATATATATATATATTTAGGCTTCCCTGATGGCTCAGTGGTAAAGAATCCACCTGCCAATGCAGGAGATGCGGGTTTGATCCCTGGATCAGTAAGATCCCCTAGAAAGGGAAATGGCAACTCACTCCAGTGTCCTTGCCTGGGAAATCTCATGGAGGGTATAACCTATGAAGTCGCAGAGTCAGACACAATTGAGCACAGCACAGAAGCAGCAATATATATGTAATGTAATATTTACTGTGCGGAATTGGCTAATGTGATTATATAGGCTGAGAAGTCCCATAGTCTACCATTTGCAAGCTGGAGACCCAGAAAAGATGATGGTGTGGTTCATTCCTAAAGCCTGAGAACCAGGGTAGCTAATGGCATTGATATAAACCCCAGACCAGGGGCAGGAAAAGATGAGATGAAATGCATATCCCAGCTCAAGCAACGAGGCACAAAAGAGGGTGAATTCCTCCTCAACAGACTGGATGGTGTGCACCCACAATGGGGCGGGTTGTCTACTTTACTGGTCCATCAGTTCAGATGCTAATCTTACCTGGAGCCGAGCTCACAGACACAGCCAGGCATAGTATTTGCAACCTAGACACTCAGTGGCCAGTGAAGCTGACACATAAAGTTAGCCATCACAGGTCCCAAGCTCGGAAATAGTGAAGCTAAGCTAAAATCCAGGCTTTCTAAAATGCATAATCCAACACTAGTTAGTTGAACAAACTTCCTTGGTTCACGAAAATCAAACTGGAAAGGAATCATCTTCATTCACTGATACCCCAAATAAGTAGAAAAAAAGTATCCTGCTTTCAACAGCACATGGCCTTCAGTTATTATTTAGTGGCTATAGATTACTGTCTATCACAGTCATACTTTATTGATGGGGCTATAAACTTTTTAGTTAGGAAGAGAAGATCCATACCTAAAAATTTTTATTTTAAAAAATAATTTTATTTTATTCCGTGGAAAGAAAACATTAGAACCTTTGTCCATTAAATCTGGTACACTGCCTGCTTTTGTAAATAAAGTTTTATTAGAACACAACCACACCATTCTTTGAGTATTGTCTGTGGCTGTTTTTGTGCTACAACTGCAGAGCTAAATAGTTCCAAGAAAGACCTTATGGCTCACGCCAAGTCTGAAATATTTATGACCTGGTCCTTTACAGGGAAAGTTTGCCAAACTCTGATGTAAATCCTTCTTCTTTCCCTTCCTCTACTGCAAAGGGAAATAACTAGTGGGAAAAGACATAGCCTAGATTCTCTTATGGCAAGAAGAGGAAATAATATATTTTCTCCCTAGACTTTGCAGGTGATACTTCTGAGTCCCTGCCAGCCTCGTGTATTTTGAAGGGCCTAGGAATCATAAACATTTCTGGCTCTTCATTAGCACAGCCTTCCTGCCACTGCTCTCAGAATAGAAGCAGAAACATCAGAGTATACAGAAACAACTAAACTTTACATTGAGGAGGATAGTAGGGCTTCTTTAGTGCATCACTGTCACTTTTCTGATGGAGAAACTGAGATATATTTCCATCTTAAGATAAAGGATGGACGCCCATGAAAACTGAAGATTTGGAGCAAAATGGTCAACTATTAACCACTTTCAATTTTTTCTTAATTTTCCATCACCACTTAATATGTATTCGTTTCAATTATGCACCTGAAACAACAACAACAGAATTAAAGTAAACATCTCTAAAATTTTCAGTGAAGGATGTAATATTAAATTAGACAGTCACATTCTGTCTCACTTTTTGTGTTTGTGGCTCTTTTTGTTTTTTTCCATTGGAGGATAATTGCCTTCAGTTCAGTTCAGTCGCTCAGTCGTGTCCAACTCTTTGCGACTCCATGAATCGCACGCAGCACGCCAGGCCTCCCTGTCCATCACCAACCCCTGGAGTTCACTCAGACTCACGTCCATCGAGTTGGTGATGCCATCCAGCCATCTCATCCTCTGTCGTCCCCTTTTCCTCCTGCCCCCAATCCCTCCCAGCATCAGAGTCTTTTCCAATGAATCAACTCTTCGCATGAGGTGGCCAAAGTACTGGAGTTTCAGCTTTAGCATCAGCCCTTCCAAAGAACACCCAGGACTGATCTCCGTCAGAATGGACTGGTTGGATCTCCTTGCAGTCCAAGGGACTCTCAGGAGTCTTCTCCAACAGCACATTTCAAACGCATCAATTCTTCAGCGCTCAGCCTTCTTCACAGTCCAACTCTCACATCCATACATGACCAATGGAAAAACCATAGCCTTGACTAGACAGAACTTTGTTGGCAAAGTAATGTCTCTGCTTTTGAATATACTATCTAGGTTGCTCATAACTTTTCTTCCAAGGAGTAAGCGTCTTTTAATTTCATGGCTGCAGTCACCATCTGCAGTGATTTTGGAGCCCCCCAAAATAAAGTCTGTACACTGTTTCCACGTTTCCGCATCTATTTTCCATAAAGTGATGGGACCGGATGCCATGATCTTCGTTTTCTGAATGTTGAGCTTTAAGCCAACTTTTTCACTCTCCTCTTCCACTTTCATCAAGAGGCTTTTGAGTTCCTCTTCACTTTCTGCCATAAGGGTGTTGTCATCTGCATATCTGAGGTGATTGATATTTCTCCCAGCAATCTTGATTCCAGCTTGTGTTTCTTCCAGCCGAGCATTTCTCATGATGTACTCTGCATATAAGTTAAATAAGCAGGGTGACAATATACAGCCTTGATGTACTCCTTTTCCTATTTGGAACCTGTCTGTTGTTCCTTACAATATTATATTAATTTCAGGTGTACAACATAGTGAGTCAATATTTTTATACACTGCAAAATGATCACCATGTATGTTTAGTTACCATTTGTCACCATACAATTATTACAGTATTATCAACTATATTCCAAATGTTGTACGTCATATCCATGCTTTATTTATTTCATAACTACAAGTTTATACCTCTTAATCTCCCTTACTTGTCTCACTTGTTACCCCAATTCCTCCTCTCCGACAAGCCACTAGTTTGTTCTCTATATCTGGGTCTATTTCTGTATTTTTTATTAGTTTTAGATTCCAACTATAAATGAAATTTTACAATACTTATCTTTATCCATCTCACTTATTTCACTTAGTGTAATGCTTTATAGGTCCATCCATTTAGTCAAAATGGCAAGAATGCATGCCTTTTGTGGCTGAATAATATTCCATTGTATATGTAGTTGTTGTTGTTGTTGTTCAATCAATAAGTCATATGCGACTCTTTGCAACTCCATGGACTGCATCATGCCAGGCTTCCCTATCCTTCACTGTCTCCCAGAGTTTGCTCAAACTCATGTCCATCGCGTGGGTGATGCCATCCAACCATCTCATCCTCTGTTGCCCCCTTCTCCTGCCCTCAATCTTTCCCAGCATCAGAGTCTTTTCCAATGAGTCAGCTCATCCCATCAGGTGGCCAGTTAGCTACCAGGCCCTGCATTGTGCAGTGACTACTGGTCCACTGGTTGGCAGGGCCAGATCCCACCATGACAGACAGTGGGAACCAGGGAACCCAGGTTCGGTTCTGGCCTGCTAGGAGGCAGGTAAGCGCCCAGTGCTAATAGGCTGAAAGAAAAACTCCACCTGGTGCGTGCCTGCATCAGTGTCCTTATGATAAAATGATCTCCCCAGAATGGCTGCTTGCAGCATCTGTGTCACCAGGGGGAGTCCCAGTGGCCTCCTGCCTCTCTAGGCATTGCTCTGAGATCAGCAAGCAGCTAGGACTTAGGCTTCTTTCAGATTACTGCCTCTGAACTTAGACTCGGAGCTTGTGAGATATTCTACACTCCCTTTAAGAGTAGAGTCTGTTTCCTACAGTCCTCTGGCTATCTTGTGCCTAAGCCCCACTGGCCTTTAATGTTAGGTGTTGTGGGGGCCTGTCTTTCCAGTGCAAGGTCCCTGAGATTGGGAGCCCAACGTGGGATTCAGAACCTCTACAATTGTGATCGTCTTCCTGTTTGTTCCATCTACCCCGGGGTGTGGGTCTTGACCAAACTGTACCTCTGCCCCTCCTACCCGTCTTGTGGTTTTTTTCTTTATATCTTTAGTTGTGGGAAATTTTTTCTGCTAGTCCTTAGGTGGTTTTTGTGGAGAGTTGCTGTGTAAACAGCTGTAATTTTGGTGTGCCCATGGGGGAAGGTGAACTCAGGGTCTTCCTGCTCCACCGTTTTGACCACACTCACCTCAGTTTTGTTTATCATATACGTGGAATCACCAACTTCCATGCTTTGTAAACAAAAAATATTCTTGATGTTTACTTACATAGAAACAGAAAGAGAAAGCAGACATGTTTACTTACTTAGCAGCCCCAGAGGAGTGTCTATAGTTTTTACAACTGATTGCAAATATATTTTTAGAGGTGGGAATGTTCTGTGCAGTCTGTCCACTACTTTCCAACTTTGCTCCATAAACTCTTTTTGTTTTGTTCCATAAACTCTTCAGCAGCTCCACTCAGTATAATGCTGGCTTTCAACTTCTTTCAGCCTGGGTCACCAAGAGCCGCAAGAACCATTGTAGGCCAGTCCCCAAAGAAAAAGGTATCTTCCTTTCCCCTTGGGCAGGTACTTACATGCTTCAGAGTTTATGGTTATTACTCCCTGGAAACATCTGTCTGCTGGGTTTAGTTTTTCCTGATGTTGTACATCATAAAGTCTACTGCCAAGGGTACTTAACTTGCCAAGGGTACTAAACTTAACTGCTAGTTTAGTCACCTTAAAAATTTGTTTCTGTAGGCCAAATAGACTAGAGAAAATCAGTAGCAATTCCCCACTCCATGGCCCCCATAGAATAACCTGGCTCCATTGGTTGAAAGTTTTTATTTTGCGAAGCTTAATACTCTCATTTCATGGGAAGTGATGGGTCTTTTTGGCTTATTTGTAACAAAGAGTTGTACTGAGATTTCCCATGTAATGTGATTGCTCTCAGGAAACCTTTCAAGGAAAGTCTGTTTTTAAAGTAAGTGGATCATATGGGTCTAATCAGTTGAAAGAAACCAAATTCATAATTGATTTTTTATTATCAAATATAGTACTTTAAAATAGCTTTTTGCTTGCAGGGAAAAATAAATTTAAAGCCTATTTTTATCCCCTTTCACTTTGTTCCCAGTAAAAATATTTAAGTTACTTCAGAATTTGTTATTCATTTTCAGATAATGTAATGGCTATTATCATATATTCATAGAAAATTGCAATAATTAAGTTATTATTTGCCTACTATATTAACCATTTCTTTTATGGAAAAATCATTCAGGCCAGACAAGTATTGTCAAACATCGTTTAACATATGTTTTCAACCTTTGCCATAGCTCAGTTTCTTGCATAAACAGACCTTTTGAAACAAAGCATGGAAAATTTAATTCACATGGGTGCATATTATCAAAACTATTAGTCTGGATCATTTTCCATGATGTCAGCCCCAAAATTACCTCTTGAAAAGATGCCTTTGAAAGCAACATTCACATAGATTGTACAACGTTGTCTCTTTCTTAACCTTTGCAAACAACTTTTACTTCATTCATGACTGTAATTAGCATGTTATTCTTCTAAGGCCTCTTCAACCGCATGTGGCCTGTTCATCAGCATGGCAATCTGGCCTGTAGTTCTTGGAGCTCATTTTAAGGGAGAATCTCTGTCTAGTCAATCCACCAAGGTTCCTTCCCACGTACAGGCGGCAGCCCAGCAGCTTCTCAGTGCTGCCGCCGGTTAATTTAGAGCAGCCTCAAGTCGTTTCCAGAAGCTGGAGTAATGAGCGACTGGACACGGAGGTCCAGCTGCTCACGGCTGTTGTGTGTCAGAAAGGCACTGTGACTAGTAAGCCTGGAGAAGGTGGTCACAGAGGTTCCAGCCCAAGGTCACGTTGTCATTCACGTGGGCTCACCTAGACACAGCATGAGGTGACCTGAGCCCCTCAGGCCCCGCTGGGCATTGCTACATGTGAGACGTTTTCAGATGGCTTCCTTTATAAGCAGGGGTTTTAGATAATCAGTCACTTTAATTCTTTTCATGATTTCATCCTTGTTAGTAAAACTGGTGGAAATTGTGTAGCAATTGTGTGTCAGTGGGATGCTCAGTTGGCATTTTTAACTCAATCTAGTATTTATATACTTGGTTTTTAGGTTAAAACACACCAACTCTGAGTTTGATGCATCCTCTTTTAGCCTTTAAAACAGTTCTAGGGGAGATGCAGTGAGGTGTACGGAAGGGGCAGAGGAGGGGGGCTGACGGGGGGAGGTCGGGGGGGCGGTGGCTGGGCGGGGACCAGCTGCCACGTGACTGACTGACTCAGACGCAGCAGCTTGCGGAAGGATGTAGTTCGGTTATTACTCCCATTATTACATTACAGATGATGTCGTGCAGAAAATAGAACGGAAACAGAGCTGCCCAGAGGGTCTCTCTTGGAAAATGGTGGAATTAATGTTCCGGTGGGGATCTTAAAACCCTAACAAAAGAGTTTGGATGTGACAACAAGAGAAAGGAACCGTACCTTTTAAGACGGGAAATTGGCGTGACAAAAGCAGGCCTGCGCCAGGCTGAATTCCAAGTGCGCCGCTGCTTCGGCTTGATGGGTCAGGGCTATCACTTGTGAAATTCAAATGTTAACCTTTTTAATAAGACCTTCCTGGGCACTCTGTCCAAACTTCATCTCCACCCTGTCTCCCCTGCTTGTGCAGGGGTTTTCCACCTCCTTAGCAGTTTTCACTCTGTAACATTATACGCGTTTTAGTTGTTGACACTGTTTGCAACCCGCTTATCCTACAACAGAGGTTTTTGTCTATTTTATACACTGCGGTGCTTTCAGCACCAAGAACGCTGCCTGGCACATGGCAAATTCTGAGTAATATGTGTTGTATGAGTAAATGAATTTACTAGTACCTACACCAGACCTGATTCTAGTTAGTGGTTAGCAGCAAATCAGAGAGAGAAGGTTCCTGCCTTGTGGAGCTTACTTTCTCGCAGAAGAGACTAAAATGAACAAGCAAATAAGAGTTCCAGTTGATGTTATTTGCAGAGGAAAATGCAACAGGGAAACAATATCAAATATCAAATAGAATGTCCTATTTCATGCATGAATATACGACAGTAGGAAGACTGGTTTTGTTTTTATTTTAAATTCATTATTTCTTAACTGTCTACAATGGTTTTCAGTCTCAGTGGTGTCTCCTGGAAAGGACGCAGAAACAGAGCTTGCTGAGGCAAGGGCCTGACTCATGGTTTCTGAATTGCAGCCTCGGGCCCTTTAGGAAACGGTGTTCTGTTCCCTCTGAGACAAGCACGGTGCATTTGGGGATTCTTGGAGTAGGGAGTTGGTAGTTCATGTTAGGAATAAATGAATCAAGATTAACATAATAAAATGTAAAAGCAGTAAATGTAAGCTTTTCAGAAATTTAAGTGAGAGAAATTTAGATTTAGTTTACATTGTTAAATTTGAACCAGTGGTGTCATTTGCTTCTTTAAAAAGAGTACAATTTTAGGCTGCATTAATATTTCTATTTCAAGGAAAGAGAAGTTACGGACAAAATCATATCTTTATGAAGTACACCCTGGATACCCTGCATCATCCAGAAAGTACTCGAGGCTGCTAACAAAACACATATGGTATAAGTGGATAAAAATAAGCGAAGGTCTGTGGCCCCACTAAACTGAAGGCCCTGTTAAGCACAGACCACGCCAAAGTGCACAGTGCCAGTAAATATGCAGTGACTGAAGTAATATAGTAAAGGTGAGACGATAGGATAATTTAAAGAAGTCAGGAGTGACATTAATCCTTAATCCTTGCCAGAAGGATCTGTGCCGTTACTACCAAGTCACAAATTCACCACCAAGCTTCATAGCAGCCAAGGCAAGGAGACAAATATGTTGAAAGATTACTGCCTTCTTAAAGTAAAACCTCAGCAATTTCCCCAGAAGCAATAGATGGTGCTTTAGCTCGATGGATCATGGGATTTCACTTGTCTTCAAAACACAAGCCTTACAGAGTTTTCTCACTTTTAAAGACACCAAACCACCTTTAAAGACACCAAAAATGTATTTAATTTCCATTGCTTTGCAATGGAAGTTAGGGCATGTGGTGGATAGATTTCATGTGCAAAATGCCCTTTTATGGAAAAATTATACAAGAAGGACATTTGCAAAGTGCCAAGTTTAGAAATAAAGGCAAATTTAGGATGCCAAAGGAAAAAAAAAAAAAACAAAACTGGGTTCCAGTTTCCTTAGGCAGATTTCTCAGCCTTCTTTCCAGATTTCACAGGCAGCACTTCCTCAGGCAGCACTTCCTCAGGCAAGTGTGGTGGCAGCCGGCAGGTTATCTGTGGCCGCTGATCCCGTCGCATGAGCTCCGGTCCTTGTGATTCACTGTGCACCGTGAGGTCTTTCCTCAGATACACACTCTAATAAAGCAGTACTGAGAAATTCTCATGAGAAGTCAGAGGCAGGGTTGAAGTTCCTTCAGAAGTTTCTTCTAAAGAACTGTTTTCTTTGAAAACTTCCTATCTACTTCCTATTGTCATTCTTTATTTTAATTCCACAATTCGAGTTCCTTTCAGACATTTGTGATCACCCTACCCCAGAACTTTCCTAAATAGTTGACTCACATGGATAGTTACGCGTGGAAAGCATATCGTCCCCCAAAATCCTTTCCAAGAGCACCTTCTAGGTAGGAGTGTGCGGTTGCTGCACCACAGAAGCCTGTGCTCTAAGTCTGCCTGCTGACTGAGCTCAGCCGCCTCAGAGCATGCTGTCTCCCTCAGCCCCTCTTCTCCTTCTCCACCATGTTATTCATCGCAGCTCCTGCGGGGCTGAGGTGTGTGTTTGTGTGAACGATGTTGCAAAACTTGCGTTATTTTCCCATCACTTTCAGTTCAGTTCAGTCGCTCAGTCATGTCCGACTCTTTGCGACCCTATGAATTGCAGCACGCCAGGCCTCCCTGTCCATCACCAACTCCCGGAGTTCATTCAAACTCATGTCCATCGAGTCAGTGATGCCATCCAGCCATCTCATCCTCTGTCATCCCTTTCTCCTCCTGCCCCCAATCCCTCCCAGCATCAGAGTCTTTTCCAATGAGTCAACTCTTCGCATGAGGTGTCCAAAGTACTGGAGTTTCAGCTTTAGCATCAGTCCTTCCAAAGAAATCCCAGGGCTGATCTTTTTCAGAATGGACTGTTTGGATCTCCTTGCAGTCCAAGGGACTCTCAAGAGTCTTCTCCAACACCACAGTTCAAAAGCATCAATTCTTTGGTGCTCAGCTTTCTTCACAGTCCAACCCTCACATCCATACATGACCAATGGAAAAACCATAGCCTTCACTAGACGGACCTTAGTCGGCAAAGTAATGTCTCTGCTTTTGAATATACTATCTAGGTTGCTCATAACTTTTCTTCCAAGGAGTAAGCGTCTTTTAATTTCATGGCTGCAGTCACCATCTGCAGTGATTTTGGAGCCCAAAAAAATAAAGTCTGACACTGTTTCCACTGTTTCCCCATCTATTTCCCATGAAGTGATGGGACCAGATGCTATGATCTTTGTTTTCTGAATGTTGAGCTTTAAGCCAACTTTTTCACTCTCCTCTTTCACTTTCATCAAGAGGCTTTTTAGCTCCTCTTCACTTTCTGCCATAAGGGTGTTGTCATCTGCATATCTGAGGTTATTGATATTTCTCCTGGCAATCTTGATTCCAGCTTGTGTTTCTTCCAGTCCAGCATTTCTCATGATGTACTCTGCATAGAAGCTAAATAAGCAGGGTGACAATATACAGCCTTGACGCACTCCTTTTCCTATTTGGAACCAGTCTGCTGTTCCATGTCCAGTTCTAACTGTTGCTTCCTGACCTGCATACAGATTTCTCCCATCAGTTTAATTCTTCCCAAATGAACCCCTGCTCAAAGCGTAAACTGGCTTCCCAAGTCACAGACATCATCTATTGCACAAACACCCACATTATTTCCAAGTAGACCCTTCTCCCAAAGTAAGAGGAGCCTGGTGGGTTATAGTTACAGGATGGTGAAGAGTCAGACACGACTTAAGGGACTGAGCATGCACGCACCAAAGTAAATGTGACAAACTGGGCTAATTAAAGCCCACAAAAGCTGATGGTAGGTTTCTGGGATAAACATAGAGGTCTTTCAACTGACAATATTTTGTATCATAAATACCCTTCTTTTCCTCTTATAATAATCTGTGCGTTCTAAAGGACAGAAAGTCCACATCAAAGTGAATTTCCTAAGAAACAAGATATCGATGGTTGCTTCAGGCAAAGTAAAAGCCAATAGTTGTTACAGAATGATTTTCTAGGAATACAGATGTTACGATATTACACAATTAATTATAAGAGAAAAAGTATTCATATTTTTAAAAAATTATTTTAAAATCTACCTGTAGGGGGAAAATAAACAATTAGGACTAAATACATGAAAATAAATATCAAAAATGCTCTAGGATTAAAAAAAGAAACATTACCTGAGTAAGTTGGTGACCCGTGCCTAACAGGTCATTTTCCACTCCCCAGCCCCTGACTCATCTCCTACCACAGGCTTCTAATTTTTGTGTGCCATGAACCTTCAGCAGTCTGGTAAAGCCTGTGAGCTTTTCCTCAGAAAAATGTTTTAAATGCATAAAATGCAGATGATTACCAAAGAAAAAAATTAAACTTGAAATGCTATTATTAAAAGATTAAAGTGTCTGATAGAATTATACATATGCTTCTTTATTGATGAGGTAAAAAAAAAAGAAAAAGCAATTCCCATCAGTGGGTCTAATAACTACCATAATCTTGAAATAGTGATGAGGCACAAATGGTTCATCTACAACTGTAGAACGGGGTCTGAAAATACCTGTGGTTTCTATGAGTGACAGATTCACGAGTCCTGCCGACATCATCGTGGTTTTTTAGTCCTGATGATACCATCATGGTTTTTTTCCCATGATTTGTGACAAAGATATAATTTTTCCCATCCGCATTCACCCCTCCCTGAAATTCTACCTACAGACCCCTTGGGGACTTGTATACCCTAGATAAAGACACCCCATGTCCAGTGACTCTTGCCTCTGCTCCCACTTTTCTCCAGCCTGCAGAGAGGTGGAGTAGGGTCGTTGTCAGACTGCGCACGGGTGTGTGGGACCTTCAGGAGCAGTGAGGTCAACAGAGCCACACTCAGACCCAGCAGTGCAGGCAGTCCCCTCGGGGGTGATGCTGTCAGCCCAGTGCTTCTCCAGCCAAGGGCTCTGTCTCTGGCACGGCCACCCAGAGCTACTTCACAGCAGCGCGTGTCTGTTGCTCCCATGATGCCACTCTCCAAGGTCAGGAAGTGTCCCCACCTAGCCTGGATGCCATTTGAACCTTCTGTGCTCATTCTGCACTCTCTGTTCATTCGCTTCCTCCCAGAGGAGGGCACTCCTGTACCTCAGCCAGACCTTGTGCCCGAGATTCAGACCCACAGTTCCATGTGGGTGTCCAAGATTGGGGTTGTCTTCTCAGAATCTCGTTTTCCTCCTCACTCCCTGACTTTTCCCCTCCTGACTTGTTAAGAATGTCACCAGTAAGTGCGGATGGAGACCTTGGATTTCTCAGCCCCCACCCCCTTCCCAAACTCTACCTGCAAGGCCAAGAGCTACCAAGTGAGAGAGCTACTGCTTTCATAACGTCCCTCCAGGCTGCGTCATTTCTGCCAGCAAGCTCTCAACCTAACCCAAGTCACCATTACTCCCGACCCTATTTCTCAGCTACTCAGAGACGTCCTAACGCACGTGGCTGCTGACTTGATCTTCCCAGAGGGCACCTCTGATGAGATGAGCTTCCTGTTCAGAAACAAAGGCTACTTCCTGTTCAGTGGCCTCCACTGTCTGCTGAACTAAAGACAGACCCTGAAGTATTATCCATCATGGCCACAGACTCCCAATTCAAGCCACCTGTCCCATCCATGCTATAGTTAAACTCAGTAGCTTCTTGTTCCATGAAACAGGGAGCAGATACTTTATCTCATCCATTTTCTGGCTTGTTGCCTCTCTCCTACTGTACTCCCCTTCTGGAATGTGTTTCTCCAGAAATTTCTCTTGTCAAAGCCCAACCTTTCCTTCAAAGAGCAGCTCCAGCAACACCCACTTTTGGAGACTTTCTTGACATGCTTCTGCATCTCCCAACTGAACAGAACACCCCCACCCGCACCCCGGCACTTCCTTTCAGGCTCTGTGATGTTTCTCCTAGCATGTATCTGTCTCTGCCTTCACGATGACTGTCTTGTGTGTTCCGCTTACTCACTACACTGCTCATTAAGGATAGGGTCTACGTTGGTTTATTCTCATCTCTCAGTTATGCTTGGCATGGTGTCTTTCATGGAGGGTACTCAGTACATGCTTTCAATGGAGCCAAGATGATTCCTATGTTAAAAAAAAATGAAGTTGCAGGAATGACTTGCTTTACACTTTTCATGAACCACCAAAGAATAAGCTAGCTAGAAGGAGTTCACTAACTCTACCCTGTTGATTAATTAGTGAGTTTTGGTGATGCTTGCACCTGGCCTTGGAGAAGGCAATGGCACCCCACTCCAGTACTCTTGCCTGGAAAATCCCATGAATGAAGGAGCCTGGTAGGCTGCAGTCCATGGGATTGTGAAGAGTCGGACACGACTGAACGACTTTATTTTCACTTTTCACTTTCATGCATTGGAGAAGGAAATGGCAACCCACTCCAGTGTTCGTGCCTGGAGAATCCCAGAGATGGGGGAGCCTGTTGGGCTGCCGTCTATGGGGTCGCACAGAGTCGGACACGACTGAAGCGATTTAGCACCAGCAGCAGCAGCAGCAGCAGCAGCACCTGGCCTTCACCCACGCAGTTGAATGGCCTAGAGCATCCCTTTCCCCAGCCACACAACCATAATGCAGACCAACCCTCCTGGGCCTTCAGGGCTCGTTTCAGTCCTTGCCTGCTCCAAGGAGTCTTCCCAAACCCCAGGTCTGACTTTGTAGGTGTGCCGCCTGTGCAGTCTCATGGAGCCCAGAACCTAGAAGGGTGCCACACTTGGTGTCATGCTCCACTCTCATTGCCTTGAAATTCTGCGTAACCTTTAACAAAGGGTCCCCACATGTTCACTGGGCACCAACTCCACAAACCAAGTAACCAGCCCCGTGCGATTCCTCCTCTCCCGTATGCTCCTGTCATCCCCTGCATCTTCCCTATCTTTGCAGTCATCACTCAGAATTTTCATTTACATTTTACATCTGTTTGCTTCCCTGTATGCCTCAACAGATCATAAACTCTGCCAAGGCAGAAAAAGAAAGTCTTGTTTGCTGTTATATCCCTGTGACTCAGCCTGGTATCATATGCTTGATCAGTATTTGCTGATTGGACAAGTGGATGAATGGTTGAAGGAAGGAAGGAATTTGGGAATTAATAAGTGTAGCTGCTCATCCATATCCTCTTGGGCAGCCAGAGCAGTGGAGGTCTTTGGTTTTCTGTCTTCAGCTGGGCTCCCATAGAAATAACAGATTTCTAGTACAGAAACCACTCGTGTTAAAAAGGAGGGTAAGATCAGCTCAAGAGAGAGAATGGGCAAAGTAGTGGCATGAAGGAAAAAGATTAAGCAACACCCAGCTGTTAATGAAGAAGGCACTAGCAAAAGGGCTAGTGATGTAGGTCTGTTTTGAAAATACACATGGGGGTCATGAAGCCACTATTGAGACGCTCTTGGAGGAGACGGTGTCTTCATGACTGAGCCATCCCCTGCTTGCTTCTCTGCATGTTTTTGGCTCACCCTGGACTCGGGAGGCATCTATAGATAGCAGTCACTCACCAGGGAAACATCTGTCACTGTCTGTATTTGATGCCATATCATCCTCCGAGCTACTTTAGTGATCCCTGGGTTTCACTTTCATTCATGAAGGATGAGTACTTCAAGGTGTAGGTGTGCTGGAATTTGATTTCTAGTTTACAATTCCCAGTCTGTTAGGGCCAATTGAAAGTAGAATTGAAAGAATCCTGAATCACGAAGTACATGAGTCAAAAGTATGATGAGTGGTTATTAACTCAGACACCAAGTTTTCTCCCTAGTAGCGTCCTTCCCTGAAGTCCTTCTTGAAGGCTTCTACTATGCAGAATGGTAACTACTTCCCTCTCAGTGGGAAGAGAGAGAGAAGTTCCCCCCCGCGCCCCCCCCCCCCCCCCTGCCGCCCGGCCAACTTCCAACTCCAAAAGTCTTGCCAGACCATCACTGCTATCCTCCCTGCTCCTCAGCAACACTGCTCGGTGACTCCAGGACAAACAGTGCTCGAAATCTCTTCCTGCTAAATAGCCTGGGATGAGTCACAAAGTGTTCCTAATCCTCAGTTTTCATGTTTACGAAACAGGAACAATGAGATTTCTACTCCATAAATTTGAGAGGATAATATGGAAAGTGCATGTGAAAGGGACTTAGCACAGTGTCTTGCTTATAGGAAACCCTCTGAATGTGAGTAATTAGCAGCAGACCCACTTTGCTTCTGAACCGAAATGGATGTATAGAAATAAGGATTCTGATTGCTACAATTTTGTTGAGGATTTTTGCATCTATGTTCATCAGTGATATTGGCCTGTAGTTTTCTTTTTTTGTGGCATCTTTGTCAGGTTTTGGTATTAGGGTGATGGTGGCCTCATAGAATGAGTTTGGAAGTTTACCTTCCTCTGCAATTTTCTGGAAGAGTTTGAGTAGGATAGGTGTTAGCTTTTCTCGAAATTTTTGGTAGAATTCAGCTGTGAAGCCGTCTGGACCTGGGCTTTTGTTTGCTGGAAGATTTCTGATTACAGTTTCAATTTCCGTGCTTGTGATGGGTCTGTTAAGATTTTCTATTTCTTCCTGGTTCAGCTTTGGAAAGTTGTACTTTTCTGAGAACTTGTCCATTTCTTCCACGTTGTCCATTTTATTGGCATATAATTGCTGATAGTAGTCTCTTATGATATGGGGATGATCCAGAGAGATGATATGGGGTGGGAGGGGGGTTCATGTTTGGGAACTCATGTACACTCGTGGCGGATTCATGTCAATGTATGGCAAAACCAATACAGTATTGTAAAGTAAAATAAAGTAAAAATAAAAATTTAAAAAAAAAGAAGGAATGCTTGGTATCAATCAGGAGTCAGCAAGTTTTCCTCTAAAGGCTACAGAGTAAACATCCCAGCCTCGTGCTTAGGACACAAATCTCAGTTCTGCAGTTTTTCATGAATGCAGCCATAGGCAATACACAAGTGAATGAGTGTGGCTGTGTGCCAATAAAACTTTATGTACAAAAACAGACATTAGGGCCAGATTTGTCCCCTGTCCATACGTCACCAATCCCTGGCTTTGAACTCTTGGGAGCCCCAGTTCAGTGTAATAGAAAGACATGCAGACTTGTCAGGGGAAGACAAGAGGGGGCAAAGGCTAGAGCCACAGGATGCTAAAGAACACAGAGCTGACGTTTTAAAGGAGATTGTTGAGTAAGAGATGAAATTATGTGTCAGTCCTCTAAAATGCAAAGAAACACTCCAGATTGCTATTATGTAGCAGTATTTTAAGTTATCATTGCCTCATAAGTAGAAGGCAATCCTTGGAAGCAGTTTTAATTTTGTTTCTCCACCACAATAAATTACAAGGAGAATCAGCATCCTTGCAGTCTCTTATAATATTGTTAAAAGTTAAAGGTCAGACAGTGTTTTCTGAAAACCACAATTTGGCAATATAGCTATGTAAAATCAAATTATTTTCAAAGTGAAAAAATATGACTTAGAGCAAGTAGCTCAGCTATTGGGATTTTTTTTTTTTTCCAAATTTCAGGATAAGTAAATTTTCAACGTTAAAACCAAGCCTGCCTGTTTTATTAGACATTTACTTTGAGAACTTGGTTTCCCACCCTGGGGCCCCAGAGGTTCAGTATTTCTAGGAATCAAAATGCCTGCAAACTGACTGGTGGACATGCTCCCTGTCACTACAGCACAAATGAAGATGGGCAGGGGGGCATTTCTGTAAGGGTTTGACCGGAAAGGAATGGAAAGCATGTGGGTAGAAGAAGTCACTTTCTGTTCTTATTATTAAAATAAAGAAATGACAAATGAGAATCCGAGAGCAATGTTGGACTCCAAAAAGGAGCCAATGGCTTAGTAACCACTCAGAACGCTTGACGATTCCCCAAAGCTGCCAGACAGGAGGGTGAGTCTGCTCCTTTGACAGCAGAGTGGCTACAGTTTGTGCTCCAAACAGAAAAGCAAAACACACTTCCGAGCCTTTCAGGATGCCTGCTCAGGAGAGCTCTTGGTAGGAAATTTCCAGATTCCTAGCCAAGGGAGGACATTTAAGCATAGCACACAACACACACACACACACACACACACACACACACACCCCTCATCAATAAAGTTACAAAGGAGCCCCACGTGCCTTGGACATCACATTGTATTTTGATATTTAAAATGGCTAGCCGCTTTTAGAGCTTTTACAATTTAATGAATGTCAGTTCAAATGGATCTTGTACTTTATCCATTGGAAATAAATTAAGTCTGTCATCCTAAGGCCAGGTTCTCATCAGATTTCTCTTATTTTGTTGTTTTACAGTTTTCTCCTCGTCTTTGGTTGCTTGATTTTGTCAGTGTTTTCCACCATCCCTGAGCACACCAAATTGGCTTCAAGTTGCCTCTTGATTCTGGTAAGTGAAATATAAAAACAAATGTGTACGTAAAGTTTACATAATATGTGGACTGTCTATAATATTTATGCAATGCATTTGTCCCACAAAAAGATATCTCTAGAAAAAACAAGAGTTTCTGTGCAGTATGAAAGTCTCAAATGTCACTGAAACGTTTGCCCGCTCTTTTAATCTTTAGTCAGTCCTCTAGAATACAGGGAAATATTCCAGATTGCTGTTATGTAGCAGTATCTTATGTGATTGTTGCCTCCTAAGTAGAAGGCAATATTTGGAAGCAGTTGTAATTATGTTTCTCCACCACAATTAATTACAAGGAGAATCAGCATCCATGCAGTCTCTCATAATATTGTTAAAAGTTAGGTTAGACAGTGTTTTCCGATAACCACAATTTGGCAATATAGCTACTATAACTGGCCAAGAACTGTGAGAATATAGCACCTCATAAGAAAACAGAAGACTTCATGCTCTTTTTCAACCAACAGACTGTATTATGAATTTTGCTGCTAATGCAGTTACCTGGTGAGAAATTCTGCAGTTTGCTCTGTTTCTATTATGCTGTCAATCCTCAACCAGAGAGAATTGCTCAATTCATTTTAAAATGGAAAAATACCACAAGATATTTTAGTCTGAATTATTCTGGGCCTTTTCAGCTCTTATCCATTCTATTACAACTGAACTATAGCACTGTATACTTAAATCACAGCTGATTGAAAGTTTGGTTCATTTAATCACAGCTGATTGAAAGTTTGGTTCATTTACATCCATTTTGACCTACTCACCATGTCCCAGAGTATCAGACTTGACAGTCTCAAAACTGTCTGAATGAGCTATAAATTGGAACAACTTACTTTTCCATAAAATTTGGTGGACTAGAGAGGGAAAGAGAGAAAGAGGGGGGTGGAGTAAGATGACTGTGTGCCCTAATAAACAGAAATTGGTTATCCACAGCAATGAACATTTTATAAAGGAAAGTACTCTTACCTTGAAGGCAGGAAGTGAAAAGTGTCAACTCATATAACCTGGAGAGCTGCTCTTTACCTTGCTCTGTCAGAGACTGGTTTGTGCATGGAGTTACCAAGCCTTCATCCAGACTCCATCCTACATGAAGGAGAAATCACTTTCGAACCTGGAATGAATCTTTTCCAATTTGTTTCCATACAAATCGTACTCAGCAATATATTGCTAACATCAAGGTTATTATTTTAAATCCAAGGCAGAGAACAAATAGGCTAAAGAGCCCACTGGGGATTTGTTCCATTTCCAGGGGTTCCACTGGGGTAGAAAGTGGGCTTTTAGCCTCATACACCAAGTGGTCTGAGCAATTCAGTCCTTGCTAAAGAGTTTCTAAATAGTTCAAAGAAACCTATGTATGCTATTAAAAAGGCAAAAGCTGGTTAATATCATGATTTTTAAAATTTCCTGAGCAGTAGACAACTAACCAGAGTTCAGTAACTAAAGTATATGTGAGTATATAAAAATGTAGATGTTTTATACCTCTCGTTTTTTGCCAGTTTTATTGAGATATAGTGACATATATTGTGTAAGTTGACGTATATAGTGTGATGACTTTATATACATATATACTGCAAAATGACTGCCACAGTAAACTTAGTTAACACTTCATCATGCACATGGTTACCTCTGTGTGTGTGTGTGTGTGTGTGTGTGTGTGTGTGTGTGTGTGTGATGAGAATGCTTAAGATCTACTCCTTTATCAACATTCAGGTATACAGTACAGGATATTACCTACAGTCACCACGCTGCATGTTAGACCCTCAGAACTCATTTGCCTTGTGATAGGGAGCCCGTATCCTCTGAGCATCTTCACCCATCTCCCTCACCCCACCTGCACAGTCACGCTACTCTGTTTCTGTGAGTTCGGGAGTTTTGATTTTTAGATCCCACATGTGAGTGAGATCATGCCATATTCTCTGTCTCACTTATTTCACTTAGCATAAGAACTGCCAATGCCATCACAATGTTAAGATTTCTTTTTAGGGCTGAATATTATTCCGTTTTCATGTGTATGTACCATGGGTAGATAGTTTCCAGGTCCTGGCTGTTGTGACTAGTGCTGCGGTGAATATGGGGGTGCAGAGGTCTCTTTGAGATCTTGATTCCATTTCCTTCAGATAAATACTCAGGAGTAGGATTGCTGGATCACATGGTAATTCTGGTTTTGGTTTTATAAGGAAACGCCACACTGTTTTTCACAGTGGCTGCACCCATTTTACGTTCCAACCAACCAACCGTGTAGGAGGGCTTCCTTTCCTCCATATTCTCCTCAACACTCACCCCTCGATCCTTAATTCAGCCATTCTCACAGGTGTGAGGTGAAATCTTATTGTGCTTTTGATTTGCATTTCCTTGGCGATTAGTGATGTCGAGGGCTTTTTGTGTACCCACTGGCCATTGGTAAGTCTTCTTTTATCCCTCAGTCTTTTTTTTCTCCAATTCCCTTGTTTTTAATCAAGTCTATCAAGATACAATTTACACAGAATAATTAGCATGCATTTTAAGTGTCTGCTTTCATGAGTTTTGACAAACACCTATTGTTTGTCATGTGTATTAGTTGCTTAGGGCTGTATAACAAAGTACGTCATATATATGAAATTACATATATCATTGTGTTGAGCGAAGGAATGAGGTATTATACAGAGTCTTGTGTTTGGCTTATACTCAACATGACAGTTTTGATATTCATTTGTATATATTTTAATCGAAGTATAGTTGATTTACAGTGTTGTGTTAGTTCTGGTGTATAGCAAAATGATTCCAATATCTATATATATTTTCCTATATTCTCTTCTATTATGGTTTATTAGAGGGTGTTGAATATAGTTCCCTGAGCTATGCAACAAGTAGGGCCTTGTTGTTTATTTTGTGTATGGCAGTTGGCATCTACTGATCCCAAACTCCTAATCTGTCCCGCTCCCCACTCCCCATCTCCTTTGATAACCATCAGTTTGTTTTCTATGTCTGTGAGTCTGTGTCTGTTTTGTAGATAAGTTCATTTATATCATATTTTAGATTACACATATAAGCACTATCAGATGATATTTCTTTGACTTCCTTCGCTTAGTATGATAATCTCTGAGTGCATCTATTTCGCTGCAAATGACATCACTTCGTTCTTTTTTATGGTTCTACTATTTCACTGTATACACATCTTCTTTATCCATTCATGTGTTAACGGACACTTGGGTTGCTTCCATATCCTGGCTATTGTAAATAGAGCTGCCTTGAACATTAAGGTGGGTGAATCTTTTTGAATTGCGTTTTTCTCCAGATAGGAGTGAGATTGCTGAATCACATGGTAGTTCTATTTTTAGTTTTTTAAGGAACCTCCATACTGTTTTCCGTAATGGCTGCACCAATTTACATTCCCAGCGACAGTGTAGGAGTATCCTTCAGTCTCGAATGCCTGTAGCTCTGACAAAGTTGAAACCAGTCCTTTTATGTACATGTGGCCTTTGTATTAAGCAGTGTAGATAGCCTCTGAAAGCTGTTGCTGCTTGGCTTTCCGAAGGTCTCCTCTTTTTGTGCTCTAGTGATAAGCTGTCAAGGTATGCTTAAACAGAAGTACAATATGAAAACCCACCTGAAAACAACGGGACTGTGTTGCAGGTCTAAGCTTTTACTGATGTTATTCTTTTCATCATTGTTTTCTCCAAAGACTGTGCTTTATTTGAACAAAAATACCAAGTATGACCTTTCCTTTTTTAATTTTTATTTAGTAATAATTGGAAAAGCATGCATATAAATAATTCTTTTCACAGTTAGTTAACATAGTATATTATAAAAGTTCAGTCAGTTGTAGAATACTGAAAAAAGGCAAGAGAAATCTTAATTACTTGGAGAATATTGTATTTATTCTTATTGCATGTATTTTAAAAACAATCTGATTTCAAAGTCTGTCGACCCTCTGAATATCTAATCAAACAGAATTCATAGAACACAATTCTGACTGGCAATGTTTTTAGTTCCCAAGATGATGCATGTCTGAAGAATTTCCATCCAAAGTTAATTAGCAATGTGTTTAAATGTTTGCAAAAGTTTATAATAAAGTCACTTTTTTTATATTTTTGGTCACAAATACAACACCAAAGGAATAAATTTGGAAGACATATATAAACCACACGTCACAAGTGTATTTTTTCCATAACTCTGTCTCATTTTTTTAACATTTCAGTAGATATACCCACATTCTAAATAATTCTGTTTCTGGCAAGTAAAAGACATTCACACGTCTGATAGGGAGCACCTTTAGGCAAACTGGTCCCTAGACAAGCATCCCATGGCCCTTCTTGACCCTCACATTTTCCTTGAGAGCACCAGCAAGTTAGAGACAGGCCACAGCCTCCTCATCTCTTGGGGTCCCCTTGGAGTACTCCACTCTGTCCCCACCCCAAGGGGAAAATCTGGTTGTTGTCATCCAGAACTGCACTCGCCTGCTGTGTGTAAACCTGCAGCTTACTGGCCTTGGTTACAAGCCAAATGGGGACCACGGAGCCCAGAATGAAGAGTGTGATGTAGACTCTGGAGTCAGAACTCCAAATTCCACTTCTAACACTTTATAGCTGAGTAATTTTAGGGACCCACTTCTCTATGCCTTAGTTTCCTCGTCTGTTAAAAGTGGGTAATAACATCAACTGCTTCATAAAGCTGTTGTGAGGATTAAACCCCAGTGCTAAGCTCAGTGCAAAGAAGGCACCAAATATGATGGTCACTCCACTTCCACATGCAGTGGGGCCTGCTGGGGGCCAATGAACCAGGAATATTTGAAAAGAGATGCATTTGGGAACATATCATACTTTCCTAATAGTAAAAAAAAAAAAAAAAACTATCTTCGCAAGAGTTTTCTCACCACAAACACTGTACATTACAGCAGCTCTTTACATCGACTTATCCCTCCACCCAGAAGTGACTCTGATGCCCACTTAAGGCCTGGCTCATGTGCACAATAACCATTTGTGTTTGGTGATGAAGGAAACATATTTTGGCTGCTGTAGTTCCCTGGTGAATGTGCCTGACGACCGTGCTCGTGGCTGTTAACGCTCTCCCTTCGTTGTCAATGGGCAAGTGGAGCAGTGGTGAGGGACAGCAAGGGTCTGGGGGACAGGCTTACTTGGCCCACACCCAGGACAGAACCTATGAGCTCAAGAGGACAGAGCAAAGCACCAAGGACAAAAAGAAGCTGGTCAGAACCGAAATGGAACTAGCATTTAACTACCTTTCACATATCAGGCTCACTGATTTCTTATTAACGCAAAAGACATTTTTGAAAACTTGCAATATGAGCATCATTCCTCCCATTTTACCACACTAAGTGTAAGGCAGAGCTCAGGCTGTGCCCCAGACCCAGCTGCCACCTCGCACTCTCTTCCCCCTCAGTTGAGACCGACACATTAGCCCAGTGAGTCTGCCGTCGCTCAGGGAAGCTCTGCCATCCAAGTCTTCCCTGTGGTTCCACATATGCCAAGAGTGAGTCCTGAAACCCCTTTATTTAGGTTAAGTTCATTTCTTTTTTCTTAAAGAGTCTGTTTACAAAGTTGTCACAAATGGGAGTATCCCTTCACGCCACTAGCAGTGCTTTGTATCAAAAATTACAAATCCGATTTTGTGAACAATCAGCAGCTTCCATCTGGGGTGCCAACAGTCCCGGCTCCTTTGTGCAGATGACCTGAGCACCTGCTGGTGAATGGAGCTCTCCTGTTTTCAGTTAAACTAGTGTGGAAAGTTTTGTTCCAGTTTGTATGTTTCTGCATCTATATCTCACCTTCTTAATAGCAATGCTGCTTGGAGCCCAATTCCTCTCTATTGGATAACCTCTTGTCTTCCACATTAATTTTAAAGTATTCATTTTGGCCTTTAAACATAAATTCTTCAACGTGTTGATGATTTGTACATATTTCGTGCAACACCCTCCCCTGATGACCTCTCCTCTTAATGAAAATGATGTATATCATTTGCAAAATTTTCATCAAAGGTGGTCATTTCTAAGATGGCTGACCCATATGCAGTAAAAAGAACATCATTATTAGTTTCAGCAAGAACAGAATGTCTCAGTGTATTTGCTCCTCTGCCCTCCTGCTGGAGAAGGAAATGGCATCCCACTCCAGTAGTCTTGCCTGGAAAATCCCATGGACGGAGGAACCTGGTAGGCTACAGTCCATAGGGTTGCAAAGAGTCAGACACCACTGAGTGACTTCACTTTCACTTTCCTCTTCCTGTGTGGGAAGGAGTCCCAACCACAATGGATTGTGCTGAGCATCTGGACAAAACTCAAACACACAGTCAGAGATCCAGGCTTTCCCAAACATCTGGCTGTTTGGCACCTTCTGGATAGAGCATATGCATATTTGCTGGTTGTGCTCCATGTCGCAAAGCAAACATGGGTTTGCCGTTTCTGTGCACAATGAATCAGTTCCTGAAATGTGTACAAATCCAATTTAGGCAGATCTAATTATATCTTCAGTGCACTAGTGGAGCTTACTATTTAAAGAAAATCTGTAGTGAATCCTTTTGTAAAGTGAAGAGTCCCCTTGAAAAGCTAATAACCACATAATTAATCTGTGTTACATGTTTGTTTTCTTCCTCTAATGTGGGTACATGTGGGTTTGTTTTTTTTTAATCACTTTAAACTACCCATTATATAACACTGTACTGAAGAATTAGATATGTTGCTACCATTTCCCATCTATCCTACTGGCAGAGGGAAAGTCAGCCCCAGAAACGTTTACCAGTCCTTCCAAAGTAGAAACACTTACACATAAAATTACGTACATTTGATGTACAAGATGACATTGCATCTTTACATTTAAAGGCTGGCATGGACACTGTAAAACAGGATAACAGCGTCAGGACAGGGATCCATTCAAAGGTCTTCAGTCTTCTGTGGATAGAAGATGTGAAATGATCAAAAGTGAGGAATAAGCGATGCTCCTTTCTGTTTATCACATCCCTGTCATGTACTGCAGAAAGCAAGCAGCGGATCCCAAGGCACACTGAAAACTGCAATTATTTTCCTTTGCTTGTCTTTCATCACGGCGAACGCAAATAAACTTTAAAATGATTCATGGAGACTAATGACCCTCATCAATCTGCTGATGACTGAAAAGAAAAGCAGGAGCGGTTTACACCTACACTGAATCTTCACTGAGGATGATAACAGAGTAGGCGAGGCACTCTGTGAAACGTACTTGAGATTCAGAGGGAAGAGTTGTTCACGTTGAATTATGCCCGATCAAGACCATGTCTCCACCCGCGATTAAGGCAGCCCAGACCTTCCACGCTCCCGAGATGTGAATGCCAGGGTCTTCACCAGGGTGTCCAGTGTGTGTCACAGACCTGCTCCACGCGGCTCCGTGTCTTGACGTGATGAGCAGCCCTGAGCCAGGCCACTCTGATGCCAGCAGCTGTGTCCTCTAATCACAGAAGTTTATTCAGCAGGAGGCGCGGTGGGGAACATGGTGGTGTTGGAAGCACTAGAGGGTGGCTAGAAAATAGCAGAGTCCAGGAGGGGCAGCAACTTGTCTTACCGTGGTCCCAGGCTTCAATAATTTCTATCATTTGAGACCTGCTCGGACACCTCCTCCTGCGGAGAATGAACGGGCTCTTCCCTCTGACCTCCTGCAGCACCCAAGTCTGAAGGTGTGTCTCCTCCCTTCTCCGTGGATGCCAGAGTGTTTCCACAGCTCCCAGCATGGATGAGGTTTTGAGGGGGACGATCAGTGTACACCAGTAAGCAAAACAGCAAAATCTCTGTCCTCATGGAAAACATAGAGTAGACAAGTTAGCAAAACAAGTGTTAAAAATAACGGTAGGAAAAAAAGGGAATAGATAATTACGGAGTGTTTCAATTGTGTGTTCATACAGGTCTGCCAAGAAAGATAGACTCACAACAGAGGCTGCAGTGAGGTGAGGCAGCCAGCCCTGCAGGGATTAGAGGAAAGAGCTTTCCAGGTGGATGGAGCGGGGAGGGTAAGAGCCCTGGCAGGACTTCACCAGCTGAGCCTCAGGAGGGTAAGACGACCAGGCCAGCTGAGGGAGAGGGTGATGTAGGCTGGGGAAACTGAGGCATGGTGGGCGCTGACTCAGCAGCAACGCCTAGTAAAGCGGGATCTGGTGGCAAGTTATCAAGAAATCTTCTTTGATGAGAAAAGACGGCTGATGGTTTAACTGCACAAGATTAATGTTGAAACGTTCACTCTCTCATGGATATGGCACCATAATTAAACCCTGATGCAGTGCCTGACTTAGAAGAACTGGATCGAGCAGGGGAGTCACAAAGGGGCAGCTCCCTGGGAACCATCAGCATCGTTCGTGGAAAACCTGATGGAAAATAACAGAAAACCTAATGCACTACAAGGCAGAAGCGAGGTCTGATAAGGCTAGGGTAGGGGTGGACTGGAACCAAGGACATGGCCCCTAGAGGAATACAAATTGCAAATTCTGTGTGGTTGGACAGGGCCCCACAGACAGTTGTGGGAGAACTGAGACCCTCTGCTGCTTGCAGGGTACACCCCGTTTCAGATGTTCCCTGCCTGTCTAGCCTCTTCATCTACCCTTGGTCTCCTCACTGCCTCTCTGGCTTAGACCCACATCTTCCTTTGACCTCTGTACCCCGGTTCTGGATGTTCCAGTTGGTCTCTGATCCTGTATAATTCCATGGATTTCCAGAAATTTCCTTGGATCCTGCCTCCCTCCTGTCCTCTTTGCTCCAGGCCTGGTGCCTTAATTCACTGCAGTTTTAATTCAGATAAATGTGAAGTGCTTCCTACCTTCCAGCCCAGGGACTGGAGTCCCAGACATGAGTTAGACACCACCCTGCCCTAGTAGCAGACCCGTTAGCATATTCCTGTCTACAGCCTCTGACTGATAGAGGAAAAATGAAAAGCCTTGAGATCATGGGTCTATAAAGAATAAATAATGAAACTAGGAGATGAAAGAAAAATGGATTAATTTGACGTTCTTTAATACCCACTTAAGATATTTGACCACCTGATGGGAAGAACTGACTCATTTGTAAAGACCCTGCTGCTGGGAAAGATTGAAGGCAGGAGGAGAAGGGGACGACACAGGATGAGAAGTTGGATGGCATCACTGACTCTGCTGCTGCTGCTGCTGCTCAGTCGCTTCAGTCGTGCCCGACTCTGTGCGACCCCACAGACGGCAGCCCACCAGGCTCCCCCGTCCCTGGGATTCTCCAGGCAAGAACACTGGAGTGGGTTGCCATTTCCTTCTCCACTGCATGAAAGTGAAAAGTGAAAGTGAAGTCGCTCAGTCGTGTCCAACTCTTAGCGACCCCATGGGCTGCAGCCTACCAGGCTCCTCCGTCCATGGGATTTTCCAGGGAAGAGTACTGGAGTGGGGTGCCATTGCCTTCTCCGATCACTGACTCAATGGACATGAATTTGAGTAAACTCTGGGAGTTAGTGATGGACAGAGAAGCCTGGCATGCTGCAGTCCATGGGGTCTCAAAGAGTCGGACACGACTGAGTGACTGAACTGAACTGAAGGCATATGGACATGAGAGAATAAACCTATCTCAAGTCATGGATTTCTCATGAAAGTCACAGATGTGATTACCAAAAGCTGCTTTCAATATAGGTCTACTGATCACCCTTACATGGGGAATTTGGGGTTGGAACTATATAAACCCAAAGCTGGAATCAATGAGGTAGCCCCTGTTCCCATGCAACCTACATCCCTCTCAGATATTGAATATTGAGTTGGAATATGGGGGTCTTCTTTCCCCTGCAGGCCTACATCAGGGGTCACAATTAAGGTAAAAAGACACATCAATGCTTTTGCAAAGTAGAGAAAAAATTTCCAAGCTGTAGATGGCCATTTGACAAACAGCATTACAGGCTGGATTCCAGGAGAAGGCTGCAGGCCTGACTTCCTCTGGGGCTGGAAATCATAATGAATCCACAGATCATAATGGAAAATGGAAAACAGAAGTGAGACTTGCAGGTGTCACAGGCCCTCCAGCTGTGCCTTACTGGAGGCTGCAGGCGATTTGTGCTGAAAGGAGAAGCCTAGAAGCCCTCCTCTAGGGAGCCGAAGCACCTCAACAAAGATACCCTTGGATGGAGCCCAGACTGAGGGGAACACCAGCCCTGGGTGGTCAGGCAGGAGGGAGGACTCACTCTGGCCCCCACTCCCCACCCCTGACTCTCCTGAACTTTATTTTCTTAAATCAGATGGAATCAGGTACTTATTACCATCAAATGCAGCCTTCAAAGGAAAGAACAGGGACTTCCCTGGTGACTCAGTGGTAAAGAATCCTCCTTGCAATGCAGCGGACACGAGTTCAATCCCTAATCTGTGAAGATCCCACACACCACAGAGCAACTACACCCATGCACCATTGCTTCTGAGACCATGCTCTAGAGCCCGCGGGCTGCAACTGCTGAGCTTGCACACTGCAATTACTGAAGCCTGTGCACCTAGAGCTTGTGCTCAGCAACAAGAGAAGCCCACCACGACAGAGAGCAGCCCCTGCTCTGTGCAACTAGAGAAAGCCTGTGCTCAGCAAGGAAGACCCAGTGCAACCAAAAATAAAGAAAGGAAAATTAAAATTAAAAAAAGAAGAGAGCAATCCCAGCCTGATCAGAAGGCATCTTGCACACTGCAGGCAGGAGATGGGGAGCCTCCTGCCTCTGTGGCCTCTTCGAGATCATGATGGTAATAACTGGGAAACTTGTGACTTGATTACACATCTGTGAGTATGGGGCCCAACTTGGTCAACCCATCTGGGTCTCTCCTGCAAGCTCCTTCCTCAGTCACTTTCTGGCTTTGGCCTGGGGTCCCCTGCAGTGGATTATTGTGTCCTCAGGGTCACTGTAGCCAGGCAGAGATGAGCAGGCCCCCGCGCTCATGCAGGCGATGTGTGAGCAGGTTGGGAGGCTTGTCTGTTCGTAGAGCCCAGGAAAAGAGCTGTAGGCTGGGGTCAGAAACAGGGAGCATCCAGCCAGGCTGTTCAGAGGACAAATGATTCCTTAAGGCCCCTCTGCATCCTGAAGGACATCTTGACCTAAAGCTGCTCATCTATCTAGTCATCCATTTATTCACCCATGGAATATTCACTCAGCACCTCCTGGGAATGCTCTGAGCCAGAGGCACTGTCCATGTCACATGCCAGCTGTATACTTGACACCTACAGTCCCCACCTGTCTGTCGAAGTTCCTCAAAACCATTTTTCTACTTAAATCAGGTGGAGAGTTTTGAGTATTATGCACATGCAGTTCTCTTCCTTCACAGTCCCGTGATGCAAATTGCCTCAAATGTGGTGATCAATTGGAGAAGGTTATGACAACCCATGACTTGGGTTGGCAACCCATGTCCACGGAGAATCCCATGGACAGACGTGCCTGATGGGCTATCGTCCATAGGGTCACAGAGAGTCGGACACGGCTGAAGTGACTTAGCACATGATGATCAATCGGGTAATGATGTCAGTGTAACATGGACGTTATAGATGAGTTTTCCTAAATAGCAGCAGCTGAACATAGAGAAGATCCCCTGGAGTAGGAAACCGCACCCCTCTCCAGTATTCTTGCCTGGGAAACTCCATGGACAGAGGAACCTGGTGGACTACATTCCATGGGATCACAGAGTTGGACACCACAGCACAAACCCACATCATGCATGAGTGTAAAGCACATGATCTGGGCTGAATACAGCAAGCCTGGAGGGGTGCAGTCACGTTGTTCTTTGTTTTGGACACGTGCTCTGCCTTGGAAGTGCCTGTCGCATGATTCTCTCCAGTCTGTGCAACCACACAAGAGAAAAGGGATCCGTCTTTAGCACCATATTTCGTGAGAAGCCTGCACCTCTCTACCTGTGCCTTGTGATGCGGGGCCCCTGTCTCCAAACCCAGTGGCCTGAACCCTCCCGACACCCCCCATCAGGCTCTATCCACACTGATGTGAGTGAGGGCCAGGACTTTCCCAGCATCTCCCTGTTAGAACTTGACATGTCTTTTTAACTGTACTGGTATCTTATTAGGTTTGTTGTTTATGTTAAATCTCTGTTGAGAAAGTTCCATAGGATCGAGTGATTTCAGTTCAGTTCAGTTCAGTTGCTCAGTCATGTCTGACTCTTTGTGACCCCATGAATTGCAGCACTCCAGGCCTCCCTGTCCATCACCAACTCCCAGAGTTCACTCAAACTCATGTCCATCGAGTCAGTCATCCCATCCAGCCATCTCATCCTCTGTCGTCCCCTTATCCTCCCTCCCCCTATCCCTCCCAGCGTCAGAGTGGTTTACCCTAGCTCTAATTTTTTAATTAATTTAGTTTTATTGAAGGATAATTGCTTTATAGAATTTGGCTGTTTTCTGTCTTGAGAAAGAAGAATGGAACTGAAACAATCAAGCTTCCTGACTTCAGGTTATACTAAAAAGTTATAGTCATCAAGACAGTATGGTACTGACACAAGAACAGAAATATAGACCAATGGAACAAGATAGAAAGGCCTAGCTCTATTTTTATCATAAGGCCTGAATTTTTATGGAGCAAGGTTACCTAAAACCTGGCTTTTCATCAGTGCATTTATTTTTTAATTGATGTATAGGTGATTTACAATGTTGCATTAGTTTCAGTTCAGTTCAGTTCAGTTCAGTTCAGTTGCTCAGTTGTGTCCAACTCTCTGAGACCCCATGGACTGCAGCATGCCAGGCCTCCCTGTCCATCACCAACTCCCAGAGTTTACTGAAATTCATGCTCATTGTGTCAGTGATGCCATCCAACAATCTCATCCCCTGTCATCCCCTTCTCCTCCTGCCTTCAATCTTTCCCAGCATCAGGGTCTTTTCCAGTGAGTCGGTTCTTCACATCAGGTGGCCAAAGTATTGGAGTTTCAGTTCAGTATTAGTCCTTCCAACGCATATTTAGGACTGATTTCCTTTGGGATTGACTGGTTGGATCTCCTTACAGTCCAAGGGACTCTCAAGAGTCTTCTTCAACACCACAGTTCAAAAGCATCAATTCTTCTGTGCTCAGCTTCCCTGGTGGCTCAGAGGTTAAAGCATCTGCCTGGAATGTGGGAGACCTGGGTTTGACCCCGGGTCAGGAGGATCCCCTGGAGATGGAAATGGCAACCCACTCCAGTACTCTTGCCTGGAGAATCCCATGGAGGGAGGATCCTGGTAGGCTACAGTCCATGGGGTCACAAAAAGTTGGACACGACTGAGCGACTTCACTTTCAGCTTTCTTTATGGTCCAACTCTCACATCCATACATGACTATTGGAAAAACCATAGCTTTGAACAGACAAACCTTTGTTGGTAAAGTAATGCATTAGTTTCAAGTGTACAGCAAAACGTTTCAGGATTCAGTTATGTTATATATATACATATATATGTATGTGTGTGTGTGATATATACACACACACACATATATTATTCTTTTCATTATGTTTGTGATAAGATGTTGAATATAATTCCCTATGTTATACAATAGGTCCTTGTTGTTAATCTGTTTTACATATAATAGTGTATATATGTTAATCCCAAATTCCCAATTTATCCCTCCTCCTCTTTTCCCCTGTATAACCACAAGTTTGTTTTCTGTCTGTGAGTCAATTTCTGTTTTGTAAATAAGGTCATCTGTATCTCTTTTTAGATTCCACATATAAGTGATATCATATAACTAAGCCTTTTTCTTTCTGACTTACTTCACTTGGTATCATAATCCTGAGGTCCATCCAAGTCACTGCAAATGACATTATTTCATTCTTTTTCATGGCTAAATAGTATTTCATTGTATATACGCACCCCATTCCTCTGTCATTGGACATTTAGGTTGATTCCATGTCTTGGCTATTGTCAATAGTGATGCTTCGAACATAAGGGTGCACGTATATTTTCGAACTAGAGTGTTCTCCACATTCATGCCTAGAAGTGAGATTGCTGGATCATACGTTAGTTTTGTTTTTAGTTTTTTAAGGAACCTTCATACTGTTCTCCATTGTGACTGCACCAATTTGTATTCCCAACAAAAGTGTAGGAGAGTTTCTCTTTCTCCACACCTTATCCAGCATTTCATCAATTCATTTATTGCACCGTGGCAAAAAAGTTGGTATAAGTAGATGACACTTTATCCATTTGCCAGTCCAGAAGTACATGCTGCATTCTGCTTGATGTAATGGTCTTTTTAAGTCAAAGGCATCAGTGTGTCCTTAAGTCATAGGATGACATGGGAGATGTCATTCTTAGGTCAGATAAACCAGAGGGATAAAAACCTGTGTCAGATGATGGTTTATTCATCATCCAAAGTTTCTTATTCTCCCTTTTCTCAAACTATATTAAATCTTTAAGCTTTACAAACCTGTTCATGAAAGGTTCACAATTTTTTTAATTAGTCAAAATTTTAATAAAGGAAATTTGTATGCAGTTTAGATAGAAAAATAATGTTTCTGCAGATAAAAACAAATTTTAAGACTGTTACAATAGAGAAAATTGAGAATATTTTACTTAAAATATAAGACAATTTGATTTAATAACAATAAACCTAATGTTTCACGTTAACTCTATGGATTTTGACACCTTCTCAGTAAGTAAAATCTAGAACATTTATGTTCTATCTTTTTCTGCCTTTAACATAAAGTAAAATTCCAAATAATTTTCAGACTTAGAAGATGCAGTTCTTAACCTTGCCACACATGACCTTCTTCCCACATCTCTCTGCTCCTTCCTGTTTCTCTAGGCTTATTTCTACATGCTGCGGCTGCTGCTGCTGCTAAGTCGCTTCAGTCGTGTCCAACTCTGTGTGACCCCATAGACGGCAGCCCACCAGGCTCCCCTGTCCCTGGGATTCTCCAGGCAAGAACACTGGAGTGGGTTGCCATTTCCTTCGCCAATGCATTAAAGTGAAAAGTGAAAGTGAAGTCGCTCAGTCGTGCCCGACTCTTAGCAACCCCATGGACTGCAGCCCACCAGGCTCCTTCGTCCATGGGATTTTCCAGGCAAGAGGACTGGATGGATTACCCTTAAAGGTGTCCATACAAGCAGCATCATGTGCATGCATACCTGTGTGCGTGTGTGTAAACACACACACACACACACACACTCACAGTCACAGTCACACTTTACACTCCAGCAATAGCGAACCATTGACGCTTTCCAGAACACTGCCTCTGTATTTTCATAAATGGACTTTTTCTACTTGAAAGCCCAGTTTATACAACTTCCCTGTTCTACCACCACCTTAGTAATTCTTACTCACCTGTTAGGTCTCGCACCCACTCTCTGGAAGTTTACCCTGACCTGCCCTCCCCAGGAATTGTTACATTTCCTCCCTCTGTGTTCTCGGATGCAGAGCAGCTCCCAGAGGACAGGCTATAGCAGTGGATGGTCCATAACAGCATTCATTGTATCCAGTAAGATCATCAATTTCCAAACATTTCATCTCTGCTAGACAGAAAACTACCTAAAAATTGGGGCCTTATGTTAGTAGTCTCTGTATTTCCTAGTTTATACCACAGGGCCTAGCAAGTAGCGAGTGCTCAAAACACGTGTGACCCAGCTGCCCAGCCCAAAGAAGTTGGTCATATACTCCACATGCAGCCTGTTTTGTCAGCTCCATAGCGTTATCATGATTTTTTTTTTTTTTTTTGCTTATTCGTGACTGTGGTTTCTGTCCCCATAATGCAGGCTCCTTAAGAATGGTTCTTGCCAAAAAAAAAAAGAATGGGTCTTGCCCTGTTCGTCACTCCCACCCCAGTGTCTGGAACAAAAAGGTGCTCAATGACGGGGAGAAAAAAGGTGCAAAATAAAACTATCAACTGTGCAAAACAAATGACTAGATCCAGATATTAGTGTATAAATTCAGTGCCTCCATGAAGATATTAAAATACCCTGGGTCTAATTAATCTTTTAATTTTAGCAGTATAAAATTCCAAAAACAATTTTTCATCCTTTGGAAGATCTGTAAAGAGGCAAGTATAATTAAGTAGTGTTAGGCACAAGTTTCAAGATCTAAAATAAAGTGATTATTTGTTAACTTTTGCCTCTTTTTTCCCCACTCATCCTCATCTTCTGCTGAGCTTCAGTTGCCCTTCTGAATCTGGGATCATCAAATATTTATGTTATTAAAACAAATACTCTTGCCTAATATCAAAGCAAGCTGATCACCAACATTAAAGAATAATCATATAATATGAGTCTGTAGCCAACATTAAAAATGAATAGGGTTATGTACTAAGAGAGAATTACTGCCATGACCCAGTCAGTTACTCAACACTAACATATTTTAGTTATAAATTCATTTACCAGTGACTTACTCCTTCACTAATGATCTTTAGAGGCAAAAGCAATAGGAACTAATGCCTCTAAACAGCTTCCTACAATAGTGTTTTAGATCAACTGCACCTATTCAAACTAAGATGTTTTCATCACTCTCTCCTAGACCTCATGCAAAGCATTATTTATATTTCACTTTTGACACAATTTTTTAAAAAACGCACATTAAAAAGCATTTCTTTAGTACCTACTATGTTCTAGGCTCTACACCCTAGTTTCCTCCCTAATCTCATTTGGATTATTCTGTTTTCTCCCACTTTCAACCTAAAGTAAAATTTCAAATAATATTCTGAATTAAAAGACCAAGTGTCTTGTCTGGAGAGAGAAAGAATCAAAAGTGAGTAAAAGAACAAAAAGTAAGCAGAATTAAAGATGATTTGAACCATAAATATGATGACATAAAAGAAATGTGTGAACCACTGGTTACAACAGAGGATGTGACTGTTTCTCCACTGCAAGATGAGGAAGGCTCCAGAGGTGGGGACCTTTAAGTGAGATCTAGAGTCACAAAGATCTGAATCAGTCTGGCTAAATTGTTAGGGTTCCGGTAGACAGACAGAGCTCAGAGAAGGGCTAGAACCAGACAGAGAAGAACCTGGTTTTCTAAACTAAAGTCATTTGGAACTTATGCTGTAAGTGATGAAAACCATACGAGGTCTATAAGCAGCTCAATAACCTCATCAAATTTGTTTTTGAGAAAAATAACTCTGCCTGTACCTTGGAAGGTCACTGGAATAGGGAGGGAACAGTGGAGGACAGAGCTGAGTGTAAAGGAGTGACCATAAGGTGAGAATATTATTGAAGAGTTTAGGGATAAAATAGTACTATTGTCCCCATCTCTCAACGAAATGTTGAGTGCCCCAGATGTTAATGAAAGCATATGGCTTATTGATATGTGACTTAAATGCTGAAATCTCTGAGCACTGAGGAGCTCAGCAGTGCTGAGCTGTGCAAAGGAGGTAGTGGGTGTCCCTGGCATGCAGGGTGCTTCTAGGATCTTAGCATCCCCAGGCTGGGGCATGTTCACACAAGTTGAGTGTGCTTATTTGCTTTGGTGATTTTTTTTTTCTATCTAATGGAAAGAGAACCCACTTAAATAATGATTTTGTTCATCTGAAATGTCAATCATAAAAAGTGGCTAGTCACCACACTTGTTAAAAATTTCCACCTTATAATTAAAAAAATAAAATCGTTGGTCATCAGTAGGAACATAAAAATGAATTCTGGCTCTTGTTAGGAATAAATCATATCGAAATTTTATTTCATGCCTCTATATTTCTGGATATTACAAAATGAAGAGAGAATAATCCTTCATTTCAGATGGATTTTTCTTGGAGATTTTCCCAAGCAATTAATTTTTCTCTTTGGTTTTCCTCATCTTGCCTCCTGAAAATCCCAAAGTTTGATTTTTTTAATTCTTAGCTATCATTTGATGACAAAAAGTTTACATATATTCAGGTAAGCTAAAACTTTAAACAATTTTTAAAAATTATTTTCCTTTGAAATTGTTTTGATGATGCAGATGTTGATGCCAGTGACTAAACTCTTTTATTGATATTTGTTGCTTGGTATGTGATGAAGACTTGATGTCAGAGGCTTAGGCATGAGGCAGAGCCTTACAGCCAACAGGGATAAGGGCCAGCCCCTGTATACCAGCACACCCCCGTAGTTGATCCTACAACAAAAGAAGGGTCCATGCACCCATGCACAGAGGGAGGTAAAGCTGCATAGTTTTAGAATGCATTACAAGTGATCACCCACATAATCATATACATTTATAAAGGTATAGTTGTAAATAAACCTCACAGTAACCACAAACCAATAATCTATAACTGATACACATGCCAAAAATGGAGAGAGAGAGAAAGGAATTGAAACATAACACTGAGGATAGTCATTAAATCACAAAGAAAGAGAGCAAAGATGAAAAAAAGAAAAAATAAGAACTACAAAAATAACCAAAAAACAATGAACTAATGGAAGTAAATATATAGTCATCAATAACTACTTTAAATGTAAATAGAGTAAATGTTATACAATCAAAGTGGCTAAATGGATGCAAAACAAGACCCATATATATGCTGCCTTCAAGAGACTCACATCAGTTCTAAAGACACACACAGACTGAAAGTGAAGAGGATGGAAAAATGTACTTCATGCCAATGGAAATGGAAATAAAACCTGGATGCTAAGTCACTTCAGTCGTGTCCAACTCTGTGTGACCCCATAGACGGCAGCCCACCAGGCTCTCCCGCCCCTGGGACTCTCCAGGCAAGAACACTGGAGTGGGTTGCCATTTCCTTCTCCAATGCATGAAAGTGAAAAGTGAAAGGGAAGTCGCTCGGTCGTGTCTGACTCTTCGCGACCCCATGGACTGCAGCCTACCAGGCTCCTCCATCCATGGGATTTTCCAGGCAACAGTACTGGACTGGGGTGCCATCGCCTTCTCCAAAAACCTCGGTAGCAATACTCATATAAGACAAAATAGACTTTAAAGCAAAGACTAACAACAGAAAAGAAGGACATTACATGATGATAAAGGGATCAATCCAACAAGAAGCTATAACAATTATAAATATGTATGCACTCAAGAAAGGAGCAACTAATTACATAAAGTAAGAACTGACAAACATAAAGGGAGAAATTGAGAGTAATAACAGTAGAGAGGCATCAACATTCCATTTACATTAATGAACAGATCATCCAGACAGAAAATTAATAGGGAAATATTGGCCTTTAATGATACATAAGGTCACACAGACTTATAGATATATATGTAGAACATTTGACCAAAAGCATTAGAATACACATTTTCAAGTATATATGGGACATTCTCCAAGATAGATCACATGCTAGACCACAAAAACTGTCTAAATAAATTTAAGAACACTGAAATCATATCAAGCATCTTTTTGATAACAATGATACAAAAATAGGAATCAACTGCAAGAAGAAAAAAAACTTCAAAAAGTTCAAACACATGGAGACTAAACAACATGCTACTGAACAGCTAGTGTATCACTGAAAAAAATCAAGGACAAAATCAAAAAGTACCTGGAGACAAAGGAAAATGATAATGCAAAAATTCAAAATCTATGGAATTCAACAAAAGCGCTTTAAGAGGGAATTTTATACAAGGCTATCTAATGAAACAAAGATTAATGTATCTCAACCTGGTAAAGGCCATATAGAACCCTCAGTTCAATTCAGTTCAGTTCAGTCACTCAGTCATGTTTGATTCTTTGCAACCCCATGGACTGCAGCATGCCAGGCCTCCCTGTCCATCATCAACTCCCAGAGCCTACTCAAACTCATGTCCATCGCGTCACTGATGCCATCCAACCATCTCATCCTCTGTCATCCCCTTCTCCTCCTGCCTTCAATCTTTCCCAGTACCAGGGTCTTTTCCAGTGAGTTGGTTCTTCGCATCAGGTGACCAAAGTATTGGAGTTTCAGCTTCAGCATCAGTCCTTCCAATGAATATTCAGGACTGATTTCCTTTAGGATTGACTGGCTGGATCTCCTTGCAGTCCAGGGGACTCTCAAGAGTCTTTTGCAATATATCAAACCCACAGCTTTTACCATTTCTTCTAAGATCAGGTACAAGACAAGCCCACTCTCACCACTTTTATTCAACATGAAAATGGCAGTCCAAGTCATACTGATCTGGTAAGAAAAAGAAATAAAAGGAATCCAAATGAGAAGGAAAAAGTAAAACTGTCACTATTTAGATATGTCATGATACTATAATTAGAGTATTCATAATTAGACTATTCTAAGGAGGCCATCAAAAAATAAAAACAAACTGTTAAAACTAAGCAATGAGTTCAGTAAAGTTGCATGATACATGTTAAGGTATAGATATCTGTTGCATTTCTATACACTAACAATGAACTATACACAATACACTAACAATGAGCAAGCTCTGGGAGTTGGTGATGGACAAGGAAGCCTGATGTGCTACAGTCCATGGGGTCACAAAGAGATGAACATGACTGAGCGACTGATCTGAATGAACAATGAACTATCAGAAACAGAAATTAAGAAAACAATCCCATTTTACAATAGCATCAAAAATAATAAAGTACTTATGAATAAATCTAACCAAGGAGATAAAATACCTGTACTAGGAAAACTATAATATATTGATGAAAGAAATTTCAGATGACAGAAACAAATTAAATGATATATGTTGCTAATGGATTGGAAAACTTAATATTGTTAAAATGCCTGGACTACATAAAGCAATCTATAAATTCAGTAAAATCTCTACAAAATTCTGATTAGCATGTTTCACAGAACTACTAATTCCAAAATTTATATGAAAACACAAAGGCTCTGACTAACCAAAACAATTTTGAGGAAGAAAAACAAAGCTAGAAGTATCACATTCCCTCATTTCAACTATACCTCAAAGATTCAGTAATCAAACAGTATGGTCCTAGCCCAAAATCAGACACATAGATCAACAGAACAGAACAGAGAGCCCAGAAATGAACTCACAGTTATATGGTCAGTTAATCTACTCAAAAAAGGCAAAAATCAGCAATAGGAATAAGACAACGTCTTCAAAAAATGGTTGTGGGAAAACTAGACAGCTACATGCACAAGAATCACAACTACTTTCCACACCATATACAAAAATAAAATGAGAGAGACTTAAATGTCACACCTGAAAGCACAAAACTCCTAGAAGAAAGCACAAGGAATAAGTACTTTGACATCAATGTTAGTAATATTCTTTGGATACGTCTCCTCCAACAAGGGAAACAAAAACAAAAATAAGCAAATAATATCTCAGACTAAAAAACTTCTGCATGGTGAGGGAAATAGTCAACAAAATGAAAGAACAGACTATTGAATGGAGAAGTGAAGTGAAATGAAGTGAAGTCGTTCAGTCGTGTCTGACTCTTTGCGACCCCATGGGCTGTAGCCCACCAGGCTCCTCTGTCCATGGGATTCTCCAGGCAAGCAAATTATATGTCTGATAAGGGGTTAACATTCAAAATATACAAAGAACTCATACATCTCAATATCAGGAAAACAACTAACCAGATTAAAAATTGGCAGAGTACCTGAATGGACACTTTCCAAAGAAGACGTACAGAGGCCAACAGACACATGAAAAGATGCTCGACATCACTAATCATGAGGGAAATGCAAATCAAAACCGCAGTGAGATCTCACCTCACAGCTGTCAAGATGGCCGTCATCAAAAGACAATAGATGACAAGTGTTGTGTGAGGACATGGAGAAAGGGGAACCTTAATGCAGTCTTGTTGGGAATGTAAATTGGTGCAGCCACTGTTGAAAACAGTATGCAGGGTCCTAAAAACATTAAAGGTAGAACTACCATATAATCCAACAATTCCATTTCTAGGTATTTTTCCAAAGAAAGCAAAAACACTAATTCAAAAAGATATATGCACCTGTACGCTAATTCGTGGCATTGTTTATAATAGGCAAAATATAGAAGCAACCAAGTGTCCATTGATAGATGAATGGGTAAAAGTATGAGCTAGATAAATGATGGCTAGATAAAGTAGATAGATATACACACAGTAGAATACTACTCAGCTGTAAAAAGGAGAAGGAAATCCTGCCTTTTGTGACAATTTGGATGAACATTGAGGGGATTGTGTTAAGTGAGATAAGTCAGGCTGAGAAAGCCAAATACCATGTGATTTCACTTATATGTGGAATCTAAAAACAAAAATTAAAAAAAAACAAAACAGAAGCAGACTCAGAGGAAAAACTGGCAGTTGCCAGAAAGGATGGCATTGGGGGATGAGTGAAATAGATGAGGGGGATTAAGAGGATACAAACTTCCAGTTGCGAAGTAAATAAGTCACAGGATATAATGTACAGCACAGGAAACAGAGTCGGTAACATCGTAATAGTTTTGTATGGTGACAGAAGGTCACCAAAGTTACCGCAGTGTTATCTTGTAATGATAAAATATCAGATCACTGTGTCTTAACCTCAGACTTCAATTAAAGTATTAAATACATAACCAAGGAGTTAATTAAAACATTTCATGCATTAAATAAATTTCTATTTAAATTTATCTTGGAAAGTATAAAAATCAAATATAAGATGATTCTTTCCTCCTGCTGTTTTTCTTTCCTTTTCTGCCAATAAATGATGTCACATCTCACACTGTTTCTCACTGCCTGGGAGCCACCCGGAAGCTTGTCAGTTCAGGGCCGCGGTGAGCACCAAGAGCGAGGCAGTGTGGGCAGAGTAGCATCTGCTTGGGGATACTGATCGTGTGGGAAACCCTCTCCTGAGGGCATGACCCGTTCGCAGCCTCAGGCTTCTGCTGTCGCAGGTGGCAGGGAAGCCTTCTCAGCTTGCAGTTGCGTTCCTCTCCTCTTGCCCGGAAGAGACACATGGGACGTGGGTCCTGCCCCAGTTCTCAGTGCCCCTGCCTGGACCCCTGTGGGCACCCAGTTCCTCCCAGAAAGACTCTCATCCCTACAAAACCTGGTGCAAGGCCAGAGCCACCGTGTGAGGACACAGCACAGTCAGGCCTCCCGGAGACTCTGGCCCTGGGCAGACCCCCACTCCTCTCAGAGGACCTGAGAGCCCCTCCACAGTCTAGCCCTCAGCTCCCATCCGCCCTGTCTTCTCCTCTCCCCTCCCTGCATCTCCCTCCCACTCCCCATCCACTCAGTTTCTGAGCTGCTGCCTCGGAGCCTCTCCCAACCTAGCAGCCTCTGCCATCCAACACCTCCTCATGTCCAGCCGTGCAGCAAAGCCGGCCTGCTATCCTGTGGGAGGCTGGCTGCCTGCCCCGCCCAGCACTGCCTTTATAGCTCTCCCCAGCACTCACCTCCTAGTGGTAAAGCATGATTATTTATTAGGATTATTTTCTGCCTCCTCAAGCAGGCATAGAGTGGGCAAGGATTTTTGACTCTTGGGTCACTTCTGTGTTTCCACCATGTGGAATACTACTTGGCACATAGGAAACACTCAATAAACATTGAAAGAATGAATTTATTTTATTTAGTAGTATGCATCAGACACTGTCCTAAGCAGTGCACAAATATTAAGTCATTTAAACCCTGGTAACAACCCTCTAAAAAAGGAGTTTTACCTCCATTATACACAAAAGCAAAGTGAGACACAGTGAGGTTAGTTAACTTGTCCAAAGTCACACAGCTGACATGTGGCCGGGCTCCTCCATGCTTCTGACACATGCTCGCCAATGAATGAATGAATGAAACATGATGGAATCTCCATTTTCTGCACTTTTTCCTAAACATCCAACTATGACCACATGAGTGATCCTAGTGAGTGACAGTGACCTGATCAAGGGACTGTGTTGGAAGGGAAAGAGCAGCCCATTCATTGTCCAAGGGCTGGTATCCAGGAGAGAGAGGCAATAGGCTATCTACTGGGGCAGGTCATACAGAGATGTGAGGAAATCAGAACAGAACATGTACCCTCATAGCAGGACAGGGGACACAAGGCTGTGGAAATGAGTCTCAGATCATGGGGTCAACTGTAGACCCTCCTTATCCCACCTTCTTGTGCACCTTTCCTGGGCGAGGGCTTCTCCCAACAATCCCAGGGATTGTGATCACGTAAAGCACATGTGAGACAGACTGACACGTGTTCACAGAGGGCTGTATGCATCTTATAAAGGAGCTGGTTGGAGCAATCGCCTCCATGTTGGGGAAACAATCACAATGATTGAAAGGGGGTAATTAGAGTTGGGAGGAGGCATATTTCTGCTAACAAACAGTTGCCAAATAAAGATCCTGCTGGGTTTCCTTTAATTAATGAGATGGCTTGGTTGTAATTATTCCATTAATCGTTTAAATACAAAAAAAGCTCTATTAAGGATCTTGAAAATGATTTCCTCTTAAATATGTTAAACTTCCTCTTTTATCCTCTTATTTCTGTTCTTAATTTGCCAAGTAAATCCTTTTTTAAAATGGTACAAAATAAGTGTTACCCAAACTCTAGCAGAATTATCACAGATTTTGAATTAGTGGAGTATAAATCTTAGTGCTGAACTGTATTTATGCTCTTGACGAAGGTAAGATTCCACTGGATCTGTATTTAGTATGCAAATAAGCAAAGCAGTAGAAGTGAAAATAGGGACTTTCACAGTATTTATAAGCAATTTCTATTCTCTAATAAGGTGCTGATTTGGGGTATATATAGAAATAAATAAATAAATATATATATATATATATATATTTATGTTAGTCTTTGAAAACCTTACCTGCAGTGACTCTTAGATAGTCTTTATTATGGGCGAGGGGAGTGTAAATTCCCGCTTTAATACAGTTCTATGCTCTGCCTCTCGGGGGGCGGGGGAGCAGCAGATGAGCACCCCCCACACCCACACCTGCACACGGTACCAGTGTGTCTTCAGCCATGACCAGAGGGTGCACAGTGAGGCTGCCTTGAGGGGACCAGATGGCCCTTCCTCACTGGAGGCCTCATGGATCTGTCTGGAAGATGAGCCAGGATGAAAAGGGGATGCAGACCAGAGAAGAGAACCATTTCCATGGCAGCCAAGGAAACTCCCAGGGCCTCCTTGATTCACCTCGCCCCTCCAGCCTGGCCCCACCCTCCACCCCTCATCGAGTAAATTTGCTCTCCTCACACTCCGCTGCTTTAATTCCTCTGTCTAGATTCTAGAGAGGGTCCAATGACTGCTGTGTCGCATTCCCTCCATTCAGGCTTCCATGCTGCCTAGACAGTGGCAAGGAGGGTATTTCCTCCAAGCATTCTTTGAGGGGCAAAGCCTTGCTTCTGAATAGACTGTTATTTTCCCTCAAGGGCCTACTTTAAGTCCAGACAAGTTCATGGGTCTGTTATTTCCACAGCTTTGGCCACTAACTGTGTGCAGGATGCCTTATTAGTTCACACTGTGAATCAATCCTCTCACGTGTGGTTCAGTTACCACGAGTCTCCAAATCAAGCGTCATGTTGCCAGAGAGGATGGAGTCTGCAACCAAAGAAAAGAGCAGGAGAGCAGAGCAGTGTTACAAGTTACTATGACCCATCAGGCCCCTGTAAGCCTGGGTGACTTTCCCTGTCAGTCCAGGTGATGGTGATGCGTCAGGCGGATGGGGGCCATTGTTCATCAGAGGTTGTGTGGCAGGTGTACGTGATGGGGAACCAGCAGGCAGCGGTGTATTAATTAGGCTATGCTGATGGTGGGAACGGAGACGTTTGGCAGAAATCACAATGAGGGCAAGTAAGAGAGATGATTCTGTACAAAGGACCCATCTCTGTCTGAGGTGCATGCTAGATGCAGAAGAGGAGGTGTCGTCTCGCCATCAGGGAGACCAGAAGAACAGACGAGGATCAGAACACTGCCTGGTGAATGACACAGTGGAGGCATGCACTGTTATAGAAACAAGCAAGACCCTGAAGGATTCCTGGAAATCAGTTGTCAGGATAACTCACCTTTAAATCAAATCAATAAGTATCTCCCTGTGCTATGTCGTATGCTTAGAGATCATAAAAGTCGGTGTTCTGAAACACCTGGAAATCTTCCAAGTAGTCTTCTTGTTTTTATTCTCAACTCTAGTTTTTATTAAGCCCGGGGTAGAGAAGACATAATTGGAGAGGGCAATGGCAACCCACTGCAGTGTTCTTGCCTGGAGAATCCCAGGGACGGGGGAGCCTGGTGGGCTGCCGTCTATGGGGTCGCACAGAGTCGGCCACGACTGAAGCGACTTAGCAGCAGCAGCAGAAGCAGCAGAGAAGACACATGCTTTAGTACCCTATTGCTTAATGATTCAAAGGAAAAACAGGCAGAGGCTCTCAGTAAATTAATTCAAGTTTATCAAGGAACAGGCTCTTCATCTTCCCGACTTAAGAACAACGTACTTGATTTACAGCATGACGGGCCTTGAATGATTCCGATGGATAATTAGAGATGTAAGTAAACATTTCAGAATCATGACAGGCTTCTTAAAGGATACAGTGTGGAGATTCACATGGTTAATAAAATCGAAGTTATAAAAATAAATGATCTTGCATAAGTTTGATTTTTTGAAGATCTGAATGTTCAAAAGAGCAGAAAACTTGAAATTTTTCTTCCACTCAAAGAGTGTTATTAATGGAATGTTGTTACAGTGCCATGGGTTTACTTTGGAGATAACTAACATTTTGTGTTTATCAGAGATTGAACAGAAAGCTGATACGCACTTCTATTATTGGCGTGGTATGGAAGGAAAGCAAAAAGGTGTCTGATTCCTGGTGGACCCCCCTCCCATCACCCTGCCGCATTCTCACAACCTGCCAGCTAGCTGAGCACTGTCTCCCTGGACAGCTCGACCGTGAGGGTCTCAGGGTTCTCCCTCCATCAGCACAGCCTCTGCCTCCTTGTTCCTGAGTAAATAAAACCCTAGCTGCTTCTGCTGGGTCTTCAGGAGACACGGTGGCTCCACTCTGAAGTTCTATGTCCTTCACAAACCAAAACATTTAGGGATTCTGCCTAAAATGTGTTCAAATAAAAGGAATACACTGCCCTTCACTGTCTCTTTATTTTCCTAGCCTGTCTTAAGAACCTTCCTTAGCCAATGGTGAAAAAATCCTATTGTTCTAGTGAGATAGTAAGAAGAGGAGAGATCTCAACACATGATCCCCAGTGAAAACAAAATTGTTATAAATCATAAGAGTGAGATTGGTAATTACTGTTAATGTCCTCCAGTTTAGATTTATCAGAACAAGCCCATTGACACCAGACATCTTGTGGTGAGAAGCCACTCTGCAATTGCAATTAGTGTCAATAATGCTGGATAGGCAGCTTAGGAAAAAACCACTGGCCAATTAGTTCCTTCCAATTTTTCTTCTAGCTAGCTCTTTCTCAGAACAGTGATTTTAATGGATTGATAAAGCAGTATGCAAATTAGTGCTTGCTGAAGCTAAAGTTTTGAACCTAAGGAAACTTCAAGAGGCATATAGAGAGGGAGTTACTGCAGTGGGTGACCTCACAGCACCTCAAATATGAGTTTTCTCATGAGTATATCTTATCATCCCAAACAGACTGAAACCTCCTCTTGGGGACAGACATGCTGCTCACCTTGGTGTCCTGCCTGGCTATGCTCTTCAGTATACATTTGTAAAGTGACTCATGAAAAACAGAACCCTTACCAGTGAAGTAGCTGTCACAGGGCAGTTGGTCATACTAAACAAACCACATGCCCCAAAGGCAGAAGGGAGGGGCATATTTCTGGAAAATGGGGAATCTCCTACTTGTGAGAACAAGGTCTTTAATAGTCATTTACTTTATACATACTGTGCTGTGCTTAGTAGCTCAGACATGTTCAACTCTTTATGGCCCCCTGGAATTTAGCTTGCCAGGCTCCTCCATCCATGAGGATTCTCCAGGCAAGAGTACTGGAGTGGGTTGCCATGCCCTCCTCTAGGGGATCTTCCCCACCCAATGAGTGAATTGAGGTCTGCTGCATTGCAGGCAGATTCCTTACCTTCTGATCCACCATAGTTGTGTGTATATGTCAATCCCACTCTCCCAATTTACCCCTCCCTCAGTTTTCCCCACTGATGACCATGTTTGTTTCTTGTTATCTGGTGACTCTATTTCTATTTGTAGATAAATTCATTTTTTTAGATTCTACATATAAGCAATATCATATAACAGTCATCTTATTCCAACTCACTTCATTCAGTATGACAATCTCTAGGTCCACCCGTGTTGCTGTAAACGGCTTTCATTTGTCTTTTTTACGGCTGAGTAGTATTCCATTGTAGGTATTTACTGTATCTTTTTATCCATTCCTCTGTCAATGGACATTTACAATGCTTCCATGTCCTGGCTATTGTAAATATTGCTTCAGTGAATAGTGGGGTGCGTGTATCCTTTCAAATTATGGTTTTCTCCAGATATGTGCCCAGCAGTGGGATTACTAGATCACACAGTAGCTCTGTTTCTAGATTTTGAAGGAAATTCCTCACTGTTTTCCATAGTGGCTGCACCGATTTACATTCCCGCCAACAGTGTAGGAGGTTTAATTTTCTCCACACCCTCTCCAGCATTTATTGTTTGTAGACTTTTTCATAATGGCCATTCTGACCACTGTGAGGTGATATCCCATTTTAGTTTTGGTTTGCAAAACACTTTAGCTTTAGTTTTGGTTTATTATTTCTCTAATAATTTGTGATATCGAGAGTCTTTTCAAATGTGTAACCATCTGTATGTCTTCTTTGGAGAAATGTCTATTTTGATCTTCTATTCATTCTTTGATTGGGTTGTTTTTGTTTTGTTTTTGATATTGACCTGCATGAGCTGTTTGTATATTTTGGATATCACTCCCTTGTCAGTTGCTTTGTATTCAAGTATGCTTTTTTACCATTCTGAGGGCTGTCTTTTCATTTTGCTACAGTCTCCTTTCACTTAGGTTCAATTGGATTACTTTTGTTTTCATTTTTATTACTCTAGGAGGTAGATCAAAAAGATCTTGCTGCAATTTTTGTCAAAACTTATGTTTTCCTTTAAGACTTTTATGGTATCTGGCCCTATATTTTGGTCCTTAATCCATTCTGAGTTTATTTTTGTGTGTGGTGTTAGGAAGTGTTCCAATTTAATTATTTTACATGTAGTTGTCCACTTTTCCCAGCACCACTTATTGAAGAGACTGTCTTTTCTCCATTGTGTATTCTTGCATCCTTTGTCATAAATTAGATGACTATTGGCGAAGTCAATGGCAACCCACTCCAGTACTCTTGCCTGGAAAACCCCATGGACAGAAGAGCCTGGTAGGCTGCAGTCCATGGGGTCACGAAGAGTCAGACATGACTGAGTGACTTCACTTTCACTTTTCACTTTCATGCATTGGAGAAGGAAATAGCAACCCACTCCAGTGTTCTTTCCTGGAGAAGCCCAGGGAAGGCAGAGCCTGGTGGGCTGCCGTCTATGGGGTCACACAGAGTCGGACATGAATGAAGCAACTTAGCAGCAGCAGCAGCAGCAGATGACTATAGGTGTGTGGGTTTATCTCTGGACTTTGTATCAGTCCATTGATCTGTATTTCTGTTTTTGTGTGTATTCCTGCATATTTCTGTATTTGTGTGTATGCTTTGATTACTGTAGCTCTGGAGTATGGTCTGATGTCAAGGAACCTGATTCCTCCAGCTCCATTTTTCTTTCTCAAGATTGCTTTGGCTATTTGTGGTCTTTTGCATTTCCATACTTTTTTTTTAATTTGTTTTAATCCTGTGAAAAATGTCATTGGTAATTTGACAGGAATTGAATTGAATCTGTAGGTTGCTTTAGGTGGTATGGTCATGTTGACAGTATTGATTCTTCCAATCCAAGAACATGGTATATCTCCATCTGTGTCATCTTTGATTTCTTTCATCAGCATCTTATAGTTTTGTAGTATACTGTAAGCATGGTGTACTTATAGTTTTATAGTACAGGTCTTTCACTCCCTAGTGTTTTATTCTTTTTGACGAAGTCATAAATTGGATTATTTCCTTAACTTATCCATCTAATCTTTCATTATTAGTGTATAGGAATGTAAGTGATTTCTGTGTATTAATTTTGTATCTTGCAACTTTACCAAGTTCATTGAGCTTTGTTAGTTTTCTGGTAACATCTTTAGGGTTTTCTATGTATAGTATCATGTCATCTGCAAAAAGTGTCAGTTTTACTTCTTCTTTTCCAGTTTAGATTCCTTTTATCTCTTTTTCTTTTCTGATTGCCATTCCAAAACTGTATTGAATAGTAGTGGTGAGAGTGGATATCCTTTTCTTATCCCTGATCTTAGAGAAAACGCTTTCAGTTTTTCACCATAGAGACTGATGTTTGCTATGTTTGTCATACATGACCTCTATTATGTTGAGGTAGGTTCTATGTCCACTTTCTGGAGAGTTTCTATCATATATAGGTGTTTATTAATCATCATTTAAATTTTAAATTCTTTGCAGATAAGTTCCTATAGTTCTTGAGAGAAAGAAAAGCCTATAGGATAATGATAAATGAACAAATTTCCAAAATGAATCAAATGAAAACATGGTTTGATTTCACTCATTTGGGAAACTCTTGGTGTTCCCACTTCAATCCGATTCCGGACTTCTAACTTCAGTTTCAAGTTGAACTGATTCTTTTGTGATAATTTGGCAAAACCTTAGCAGAATGAAAATTGGGTTCAGTTCAACGTGCTGCAAGCTGTTTCCAGTTTTTCTAGCTTGGAACTCATGCCTCAGTGTTTTTGTTCTAACTCCATCTATACACACACGGCTGCATGCAGACACACCTGTATATAAACCTTAAACAAACTAATGTGTAATTTTGCTAGAGTTTGGAGGACCAAAAAGCCATGGGTAAGGCTGTCTTTCATTTCCACTGCATGTACCACCAACATGGGCGCCTCAGCAGAGAGCACCGCTGTGCTGTGTCCTGCAGACAGACCCCATCCTCCTCCAGGGCCTAAGCATGCTTTGCTCTGATGTTACTGTGACTTTAAGAAGGTGAAAGGGGAACCCAGAAGGGTCCCTTGGTGGTTCCCTCACATCAGGCAGGCATTGCAGCAATTGACAGCAACTAGCCCATCGTTAAGTGTCTAAACTCACTATAGGGAGTGTCCTCCTCAAGGTCTCCCCCCAGCAACTAGGAAGAATGTCATCTGGTCCTGACTCCCCAGCACAGGGGCACCCACCTTCTGCTGTGTGGCCCCAACACCTGATGAAAACCTGCCCCTGGTCCTTCTTAGGCAACAAAATATGATTCTGGCATTTGGGATGGGACCTTTTCAAACTACTCCCTTCCTCGTGCCCCTCTGAGAAACCTCTGAATAAATGAACATCAGTGTATAAATGTGAATAAATGAATCATTTTTCAGATAGGGATTTTAATTTTAAAAGTGTGGGAAACTTGAACACATGTACACCCATGGCTGATTCATGTGAATGTATGACAAAAACCACCACAATATTGTAAAGTAATTAGCCTCCAATTAAAATAAATAAATTAATTTTTTTTTAAGTGTGGGAAACTTGAAAGGATAAGGTATGTATAGAGAAATTTGAAGGATCAAAAAACCAGCAAGGGAGAAACCTAAATTTTCCTGGTAGTCCTGAAACAATTTCATTTTCCAGAGTCTTCCTAAGGATTTGATCCCAGCCAGTGAGGTGCAGCCCAGTTACTGGCTTCAAAACCATCTCAACCACCAGTGCCTCATCCTCAACCTGCTCCCACTTCCACGCCCCTCCTCTGCTCACCCCACTCAGTGTCTCCTCAGTGAATGCTGCCACACCCACACCACCATCCCCAGTATAAGCGTGATCCTGTCTTCAAGTCAAATCAATCCCTGTGGTAAAAACATTCATTGCCTCACATCTCTTCGAATTCACTAACAGTTAACATACCATCCCCCCAACAGTAAAGAGAATGTGAAATCGAACTAGGCTGATGGTGGTGCACGATGGCCTCCAGGTAACAGTCTGTAAGCCTGGGTTTGGGGTCTTTTTCTGCCCTGCAAAGAGACGGAAATCCAAAAGATGATTTACTTTTGTATTTTTATTTCCACATTCCAATTTCAGCATTGTGCCATTACTTGATCCTAACTTCATTTCCTCAGTACGTATTTGTCTCGCTGATCCTGCCGACTACGCCAGTCATCTCACTGCATCTCACTGTTGGCACTGTCCGTTGAACCCAGAGTAGGTAAGACGCAAGCAGGGAAGCTGGAAGGAAACTCAAGGAATCGTAGGAACTGCAGACACATTTATTCTTTCCTGACTGGCACAGCAGCCATAGCAGCAGACATGCTGTATTCTCTCCTTTGTGGTTGACCCAGCGGACACAGCCATAATGCAGCCTGACCACCATACTGCAGCCTGACCACCATAATGCAGCCTCACCACCATAATGCAGCCGTAACATAGCCCCGAGGGCTTTACCAGGTCGAGCTTATATATGCTTACAGAACAAAAGTAGCCCGTGGCCAAGCAAGTACCATGTGACCCACATACACAGTGCTATAAGTCATCTCAGCTGTTACATAATCGTTACAAAATGTGGGGTGAAAGCAAAAGGCCACTGAGTGAAGTAGCGTGACCACCGCCATCTTGGCTAGTTTGCTCTTTCCCTACAGTGTTACACTAACAGGGGTTTCCAGATTACAAAGAATTATAACTGCACCCCTTCTGACTGCTGCCTTTTATGATTTACAGCTCCGTTGACATCACAGATCCTTTCCCTGTAGGGATTGTATGAGGAGGCATGCTGGCCTGCTAGCCCTGTGTTACTTTAAGTATACATACAAAAAGCAGAGCAAAGACAGCTGGAAAGTGATGATGTTGATATTCAGAATAAGGGCAGTACTTCCAATTTTCTATGTCTAATTAGCCACAGCTCTTCAAGAATTGGTGCAAATGTCACGGGGTTTACAATGTCGGTGTATCATCTTCACAAAAAATGCTATTTGATGGCATGAAAACAGAAATAACTAATGGTCACAGCAGACAGCTTGTAGATTAGACAAAGGTCACTGTGTTTTAATGAACCATGCTGTTAATTAATGAGAAAACAACGAGAACATGAGCTGTTAGGCTTGTGAATTTGTACCAAAAAAAAAAAAAATCAGTCAATCTGCACCTAAAATCTCTTTGCTGCTGCTTGCTGCTGCTGCTAAGTTGCTTCAGTCGTATCCGACTCTGTGCGACCCCATAGACAGCAGCCCACCAGGCTCCCCCGTCCCTGGGATTCTCCAGGCAAGAACACTGGAGTTGGTTGCCATTTCCCTCTCCAATGCATGAAAGTGAAAAGTGAAAGTCAAGTCGCTCAGTGGTGTCCGACTCTTCGCGACCCCATGGACTGCAGCCTACCAGGCTCCTCCATCCATGGGATTTTCCAGGCAAGAGTACTGGAGTGGGGAAATCTCTTTGAGTAACTCACAAAGCAACTGCAAGAATAGAAACACAGAACCACAGTTATTAACACCAGCTTTACATCACAGGCTTCCTCCTAGTAGGTCAAGTATTCTGATTATTATTCACTAATGTCTTTAGCAACCATTTGAGTAAACGCAGGGCATTTTATTTAAATTAAAAGCAAGCCAGAGAAAATGAGCTGATTTATTCTGAGGTACAGCGGCAGAGGCACCAGAAACTGTGTCTTGGTTGCCTTGAAAAGGTCAGGAGAACTTCATCCCAGATCGAAACCATTTCAAATGAGCATGATGAATGTTTGTATTTTTAACTCATTTGAAAATAAAATAAGGAGACCCATACAAAGGGTCATTTAAAGCCATGAAACCAAAACACAGGGAGGTCAGATCCATCAGTGGACTTGACAAAGAGCATTTCCTCTTTGGAGCCTGTCCCCCTGAGCTAGATGACAAGCAATGACTTTTTTAAACTGAATTTTCCTGTAGTAATTGTAGACCCACACGTAGTCATAAGAACTAATATTGAGATATCCTATATATACTTAACTCAGCTTCTCTATAATGTAATATCACAACCAGGATAATATTGATACAATCCACAGATCGTACTCAGATTACCCCAGCTTTGCATGGGGTGTGTATATGTGACTATGTAGATGTGTTTGTATGAGGGTATTTAGTTCTGTACAGTTTTAACTCTGCTAATAGTCAAGACACCAAACAGCTCCGTCAACGTGAAGGTTTCTCAGGTCGTCCTTCAGTAACCACACCCACGTGCTCTTCCCCACCATACTCCATCCTCCCCCCATCCCCAGCTCCCAGGAAACACTAATCTGTTCTGCACTTCCAAAATCTTTCAGTTGAAAAATGTTATGTAGACAGAATAACATGGCATGTAACCTTTGGGACTGCCTTTCTCCACTAAGCCCCTTCCCCTCCGAGATTCATCCAGTTGTCGGGTGTGTCAATAGTTGGTTCATTTTTACCATGGAGTAGTATTCCATGATATGGATGGACTACAGTGTGTTTGACCATTCCTATGGTCAGGACATCTGGGCTATTTTCAGATTTGGGTCATTATGAATGAATCCACTATGAACCTGCATGTACAGGTGTTTGTACAAACATAGGTTTACACTTCTCTGGTATGACTGCCCAAGAGTACAATTACTGAGTCAAGTAGTATGCAATTTTAAAAGAAATTGTCAATAAATTATAAAGACAAAAGAAATTGTCTAGCTGCTTTCCAGAGAGGCTATATCTCATCCACACTAGCTATGCCTGAGAAATAAGGTTTCTGCACATTCTCCCCAGTAGTTTGTGTTGGCATTATGTTTAATTTTACCCATTTTGATAGATGTGTGGTGTTATCTTGTTTTAATTTACATTTTCCAAAGTTAATTTAATTTTCATTTGCTGCTGATGAATATTCTTTGATGTGTTCATTTGCCATCCATCATTTTCTTTTCTTTTGCCCAGTTTCTAGCTGAATTATTTTTTACTGTTTAGTTTTGAGGATTTTTATATTTCTTTTTAAACTGACTTACAATGTTGTGTTAGTTTCAGGTGTACAGCAAAGTAAATGAGATATACATATATATATGGACTTCCCTGGTGGCTCAGCTGGTAAAGAACCCGCCTACAATGCGGGAGACCTGGGTTCAATCCCTGGGTTGGGAAAATCCCCTGGAGAAAGGAACAGCTACCCACCTCAGTATTCTGGCCTGGAGAATTCCATGGAATGTAGGGTCACAAAGAGTTGCACATGACTGACCAACTTTCACTTCACTTCATATATATATATATATATATATATCCATTCATTTTTCAGCTCTTTCACAGATAGTTTATTACAAAATATAAAGTAGAATTCCCTGTACTATACAGCATGTTCTTATGAGTTATCTTTTTAAATTTATTTACTTTTAGTTGTAGGATAATTGCTTTATAATGATGTGTTGGTTTCTGCCATACATCAACACGAATCAGCCATGTATGTGTTAGTTGCTCAGTCATGTCCAACTCTTTGTGATGCTATGGGTGCCTGCCAGGCTCCTCTGTCCATGGAATTCTCCAGGCAAGAATACTGAAGTGGGTTGCCATTGCCTTCTCCAGGAAATCTTCCCAGTCCAGGGATCTAACCCAGGTCTCCTGTATTGCAAGCAGACTCTTTATCATCTGAGGCACCTGGAAGCCTATTGAATCAGCCATAGGTATACATATATTCCCTCCATCTTGAACCTCCCTCCTACTTCCACCCCAGCTCACTGCTCAAGGGTGTCACAGAGCACCAGGCTGAGCTCCCTCTGTTATACAGTAACTTCTCATTAGCTATCTATTTTACATATGGTAATATATATATTTCAATGCTACTCTCTCGATTTATCCCACCCTCTCCTTCCCCGCCTGTGTTTGTAAGTTTGATCTCTATGTATGAGTCCGTATTCCTGCCCTGAAAATAGATTCATCAGTACCATTTTTCTAGATTCCATATATATGTATTAGTATACAATATTTATTTTTTCTCTTTCTGACTTAATTCACTCTGTATAACAGGCTCTAGGTTCATCCACTTCACTAGAACTGACTCAAATTCATTCCTTTTTATGGCTAGATAATATTACACTGTATATATGTACCACAGCTTCTTTATCTGTTGATGAACATCTAGGTCAGTTGTCTATTTTATATATAGTACAAGTGTGTATATGTTAATTACACTCTCCTAATTTATCATTTTCCCCCACATTTCCCCTTTGATAACTGTAAGTTTGATTTTGAGGTTTGTGAGTCTGTTTCTGTTTCTTAAATAAGTTCATTAGTATCATTTTTATTAAATTCCACATTTAAGTGATATCATGTATTATTTATCTTTTGCTATCTGACTTACTTCACTTAGTATGATAATCTATAGGTCCATCCATGTTACTACAAATGGCATTATTTCATTCTATTTATGGCTAAGTAATATTCCATCCTGCGTATATATACATATATACCACATTTTCTTTATACTATCCTCTGTCAATGGACATTTAAGTTGCTTCCATGACTTGACTATTGTAACTAGTTCTGCTGTGAACTGGAGTGTGTGTGTCTTTTTGAATTATGGCTTTCTCCAGATATATGCCCAGGAGTAGAATTCCTGCATCATATGGAAGCTCTATTTTTCGTTTTCTTAAAGGAAACTCCATACTCTTCTCCATAATGGTTATAAAAATTTATGTTCTCTTCAACAATGTAGAAGGGTTCCCTTTTCTCCACACTCTCTCCAGCATTTATTGTTTGAAGATTTTTTGGATGATGGCCATTCTAACTGCTATGAGGTGATACCTTATTGTAGTTTTGATTTGCATTTCTCTAATAATTAGTAATGCTGAGCATGTTTTCTTGTGCTTTTAAAACATCTTTGTATGTCGTCTTTGGAGAAATCTCTAGATCTTCCACCCATTTTTTGACTGAGTAGTTGTTGTTGTTGTTAATTTTGAGCTCTATGAACTGTTTGCATTGTTTAGAAATTAATCCTTTGTCAGTTACTCGTTTGCAAATATTTTCTCTTGTTCTATGGATTGTCTTTCATTTTATTTATGGTTTCCCTAGCTAGCAACTTCAGTTTCAGTTTAGCTGTGCAAAATACTTTAACTTGGTCCCATTTGTTTATTTTTGTTTTTATTTTCATTACTCTGGGAGGTGGATCAAAAAAGATCTTGCTACAATTTATGTCAAGGAATGTTCTGCCTATGTTTTCCTCTAAGAGTTACATTTACATCTTTAACCCATTTTTAGTTTATTTTTATTTGGTGTTAGAGAATGTTCTAATTTCATTCTTTTACTTGTAGCTGTCCCAGCATCCTTTATTGAAAAGACTGTCGTTTTCTCCATTGTATATTTTTGCCTCCTTTGTCATAATAGATTAGATGACCATGCTGCTGCTAAGTCGCTTCAGTCGTGTCCGACTCTGTGCGACCCCAGAGATGGAAGCCCACCAGGCTGCCCCATCCCTGGGATTCTCCAGGCAAGAACACTGGAGTGGGTTGCCATTTCCTTCTCCATAGATCAGTTTATTTGTGGGTTTATCTCTGGACTTTCTATCCTATAGTACTGATCTCTATTTCTCTTTTCATATGTATTTCTATATGTTTCTATGTTTGTGTATGTGTTTTGATTACTGTAGTGTTGTAGTATGGTTTGAAGTCAGGGAACCTGATTCCTCCAGCTTCATTTTTCTTTCTTAAGATTGCTTTGGCTATTTGTGGTCTTCTGTGTTTCCAAACAAATTTTTAAAAATTTTGTTCTTGTTCTGTGAAAAATACCATTGGTAATCTGATAGGGATTGAATTGAATCTGTAAATTGCTTTGGGTGGTATAATCATTTTTGACAATATTGATTCTTCCAATCCAAGAACATGGTATATCTCTCCATCTGTTTCTGTCATCTTTGATTTCTTTCATCAGCATCCTATGGTTTTCTGAGTACAGGTCTTTTGCTTCCTTAGGTAGGTTTATTGCTATGTATTTTATTCTTTTTGATGCAATGGTAAATTGGATTATTTTCTTAATTTCCCTTTCTCCTCTTTCATTACTAGTGCATAGGAATATAAGTGACTTCTGTGTATTAATTTTGTATCCTGCAACTTTATCAAATTCACTGATAAGCTTTATTAGTTTTCTGGTAGCATCTTTAGGGTTTTCTATGTGTAGTATCAGGCCATCTGCAAACAGTGACACTTTTACTTCTTCTTTTCCAATTTGAATTCCTTTTATTTCTTTCCTTTCTGATTGCTGTGGATAGGACTTCCAAAACTATGTTGAATAGTGGTGGCAAGAGTGGGCATCCTTGTCTTGTTCCTGATCTTAGAAAAAATGCTTTCAGTTTTTCACCATTGAGAATGATGTTTGCTGTGAGTTTGTCATATATGACCTCTATTATGTTAAAGTAGGTTCCCTCAATGCCCACTTTCTGAATAGTTTTTATTTATAAACGAGTGTTAGATTTTGTCAAAAGCCTTTCCTTCATCTACTGAGATGATCATGTGCTTTTTATTCTTCAGTTCGTTAATGTGGTGTCTCACATTGATTAGCATATATTGAAGAATCTTCACATGCCAGGAATAAATCCCAGTTGATTGTGATGCCTGATCCTTTTAATGTGTTGTTGGATTCTGTTTACTAGTATTTTGTTGATGGTTTTTACGTCTATGTTCATCAGTGATATTGGCATGTAATTTGTGTGTGTGTGTGTGTGTGTGTGTGTGTGTGTGTGTGATGTCTTTGTTTCACTTTGGTGTCTAGATGATTGTGGCCTCATAGAATGAACTTGGGAGAGCTCCTTCCTCTATGATTTTTGGAAGAGTTTCAGAAGGATGGGTGTTAACTCTTGAGAGTTTTTATATTTTCTCAATACTGGTCCTTTGTCAGATATTCTGTGTGTGTGTGTGTGTGTGTGTGTGTGTGTGTGTCTATAGCTTGTCTTTTCATCCTGTACTTTTGAACAAGTCTGATTTATCAATTTTTCCTTATGCTTTTGGTGTTAAGTCTGTGAACTCTTTTCTTAGCTTTAATCCTAAATATTTTCTCTTATGTTTTGTTTCTAGAAGTTTTATGGTTTTAACACTTAAGCCCATAATCCATTTTGGATCAATTTTTGTATAAAGTGTGAGATATAGAGGTTCATTTCATTGCATTTGGAAGTCAAATTGCCCCAGCACTGATTACTGAAAGGACTATTTCTTCCTCTGTTGAACTACTTTTGTATCTTTGTCAAATAATCAATTGAGCATATTTGTCTGAATACATTTCTAGGTTCTCATTTGTGTTCCATCATTCTCTGTGTGTCTGTCCCTCTGCCAAGACCACACAGTCTGGGTTTCTGGAGCTACATAGAGGTTTTTCATATCAGATAAAGTAATTCCTCCCACTTTTTTCTCTTTCTTGGGAGTTTTCGTTTCTTTTCTTTTCTTTTTTTTTGTAAGCTATTTTAGAGTCTGTACCTTTCCATATAAACTTTAGAATAAGTTTATTTACATCTACAAAAAAAGTTGCTGAGATTTTGATAAGAATTTCATTAAAACTACAAATCAGTTTGGGAGAAGCTGCCATCTTTATCATGTTGCACCTTCTAATTACTGAACATGGCATTTCCACTTACTTAGGTTTTCTCTAATTTCTTTTATCAACATTTTGTAATTTTCAGTATGCATATCCTGTACAGATTTTGTTAAATGAATAGCTAAACATTTTATTTCCTTTGGAATGGTCATAAATAATATTATGCTTTTAAATATTGCTTCCCACATCTTTTTTTTTTTAGTATGCAGAAATGTGTTTGTTTATTGTATGTTGATCTTATAACTTACAACCTTACTGAATTCACTGATTAGTTCAAAGAGGTTTTTGATAAATTCCTTGTGATTTTCTCCTTAGACAATCATGCATCTGCAAATATAGATTTTTTATGTCTGCCTTTCCAATTTGCATGCCTTTTATTTCTTTTACTTGCCTTATTGCAGTGACTATAGTATGCAATTATGTTGAATAAGGGTGATGAAACTAACATCTTTCCTTGTTCTTGATTTTTGGGAAAAGCTTTCACTCTTTCATCATTAGGTATGACATTCACTCTAATGGTTTTGTAGATGACATTTACCAAATTGAGAGCGCAAACTTCTAGTTCTGACTTGCTGAGAGTTTTTATCATGAGTGAGAAAATTGGATATCCACACTTAGAAGAATGAAATTGGACCCTTATCCACCACAGTGTACAAAAATTAACTCAAAATGGATGGAAGACTTAAAAGAAAGGCCTGAAAGTATACTCATGACTGCTGGGAGAAATATCGGTAACCTCAGATACACAGATGACATCACCCTTATGGCAGAAAATGAAGAGGAACTAAAGAGCCTCTTGATGAAAGTGAAAGAGGAGAGTGAAAAAGCTGGCTTAAAACTCAACATTCAAAAAGCTAAGTTCATGGCATCCAGTCCCATCACTTCATGGTACATAGATGGGGAAACAATGGAAACAGTGGCTGACTTTATTTTCTTGGGCTCCAAAATCACTGCAGATGGTGACTTCAGCCGTGAAATTCAAAGATGCTTGATCCTTGGAAGAAAAGCTATGACCAACCTAGACAGCATATTAAAAAATAGAGACATTACTTTGCCAAAAAAAAAAAAAAGGTCCATTTTATCAAAACTATGGTTTTTCCAGTAGTCATGTATGGATGTGAGAGTTGGACTATAAAGAAAGCTGAGCACCAAAGAATTGATGCTGTTGAACTGCGGTGTTGGAGAAGACTCTTGAGAGTCCTTTGGACTGCAAGGAGATCCAACCAGTCCATCCTAATGGAGATCAGTCCTGGGTGTTCATTGGAAGGACTGATGCTGAAGCTGAAACTCCAATACTTTGGCCACCTGATGCAAAGATCTAACACATTGGAAAAGACCCTGATGCTGGGAAAGATTGATGGCAGTCGGAGAAGGGGGCAACAAAGGATGAGGTGGTTGGATGGCATCACCGACTCGATGGACATGAGTTTAAACAAGCTCCGGGAGTTGGTGATGGACAGGGAAGCCTGGTGTGCTGCAGTCCATAGGGTGGCAAAGTCAAACATAGCTGAGTGACTGAACTGAACTGAAAGTGTAACACTATTAAAATAAAACATGGGGAAGGAACTTCTTGACATTAGTTTGGGCAATGTGTTTTTTGGGGGTTTTTATCAGGATATAGTTAATATACAATATTATATAAAATGTAGGTGTACAACATGATTCACAGTTGTTAAAGGTTGTATTCCATTTATAGTTATTATAAAATATCAGCTTATTTCCTTTGTTGTACCTATACTATATATCCATGTAGCTTATTTATTTTATACCTAGTAGTTTGTGCCTCTTACTTCCCCTCATTTATCCCTCCTGTTTCCCCTCTCCTGACTGATAACCGTTAGTTAGTTAGTTCTCTGTATTTGTGAGTCAGCTTCTTTATTGTCATATTCACTGATTATTTTTATTTTTTAGATTCCACATGTAAGTGATACCATATAGTATTTGTCTTATGGTTTTCTTGATATAACTCCAAAATCACAAATAACAAAGACAAAAATAAACAGGTGGGATTGCATCTAAGTAAAAATCTTCTGTGCATAAAGGGAAACCATCAACAGAGTGAAGACACAGCCTTTGAGATGAGAGAAGACCTTGCACACCAAGTATCTAATAAGAAGTTAATATCCAAACATATAAGGACATTTCATAACTCAATAACAAAAATTAGTTAAATAACCTGATTTAAAAATGAGCAAAGGACCTGGATAGGCATTTCTCAAAAAAAAAACATACAAATGACCAAACAGGTATACAAAAAGATGTTCAACATCACTAATCATCAGAAATGCACATCGAAGCCACCATGAGATATCCCCTCACATATGTTAGAAAGGCTATTACCAAAAAGACGTAAGAGAACAAGTGTGAATGAAGATGAAGAAAAGAGGGGACCCTCCTACCCTGCTGGTTGGAATGTAAATTGTGGAAAACAGTATGGAGGTTTCTCAGAAAATTAAATCTAGAACTACCATATAATCCAGCAGAAATAAAGCCATGATCTCAAAGAGATATTCACACCTGCATGTTCAGTGCAGCACTATTCACAGTAGCCAAGGTATGGAAGCAACCTCAGTGTCCATCAATGGACAAATAGACCAAGAAGATGTGACATAGATAGATAGATACATTGGTAGAAACAAATGAGAATATTAGTCAGTCTTAAAAAAAGGTAATTTGCAGTAACGTGAAGTTGGAGGACATTAGGATAAATGAAATAAGTCTGACACAGAAACACAAGTACTGCATGATCTCACCTACATGTGGAATCTAAAAAGTTGAACTCAAGAAACAGAGTAGAGTAACCACCAGTAACTAGAGGATGGGGGGAAAGAGATACACTAGAGCAAGGGCACCAACTGCCAGTCATGCAGGATGAATTAGTCCTAGAGACCTAATGAACAGCCCGCTAACTGAAGGTAACAGTAGTTTTAGTGTGTACTAGAAATTTGCTAAGAGATTAAATTTTAAGTGTTCTCACTATCACCAAAAAAATACATATATATATTACCTATGTGAGGTGACGGATATGTTAGCTTGATTACGGTAATCAGTTCACAATGTATACATACATTAGGACCTCATGTATATGTACATTGTGTATATGTACAGCTCAAATTACACAATTTCTACTTGCCAATTATACCTCAACAAAGCTTGGAAATGAAAAAGGGGCAAAAAAAGGTGATCTTCTCCCAATTTCATTCCCTTCCAGTTCGGTTAGATTTATAATACTTTCCCTCTCATTCTCCACAGAACTTTGTTCCTTTTAATTGAAATAAGATAGAAGTTTCATGAAACAAAAGACAAAATCTGGTCAAAATGGTTTTCATGCTTTTGCTCCCAATCAGATGAGCTCAAGTCTTGGAAGGGAACATTCTCATGGCCTGCAGTTCTGGGTTGTGAAGAGAAGTGTTCCACGGTCACCTCACTAATGCTCCCTTGGTGACCAGAGAGCTTGAGGTTACTGTTTGCCAAGTCTAAAACCAAGCCCTCATAAAGAAGACGGAGGAATGCTCTAGTAGGAGAGAGTTCTGACCCCAGTCTTACTCCTCCAAGGCAGAAACTGTGACCTTGTAGTAAAATCCAATTACAACTTCCTCTTGTTTTATTTGGACATGAAGGCTTTTTCCCAATGTTGTTTGAAAAAAAAAAATCAGTAAACAATATTCCTGAACAAGTGGCCCTGAGTAAATCTATAATGTATCTGCCTCAGGATACAACATAGAAATAATTCAATGAGGACCTACCTTACTATACTAATAGAATATTACTTTTTTCCAGTAATCTTTGTTCTCAAAAATATTGACTATACATCTACTGAGGGCCTACCTTACTATACTAATAGAATGTTACTTTATTCCTATAGCCTTTATTCTCAAAAATATTGACTATAGATCTACTGAGGGCCTACCTTACTATACTAATAGAATGTTACTTTATTCTAATGTTCTTTGTTCTAAAGAATATTGGCCATACATCTACCGGTAGCAGCTATTCCTATGGAAAAGGAAAACCTTTATGTGGTAGTGCCTCATTGCTCAGGCCATATTTGAGTTTTCTTAGCTATCCCTGACAATAGAACCCCCCACCAGTAGAGCACCAGATTCCCTGGCTCAAGTAGGAGGAAGAGACAGGGATAAAAGTAGACTCGCCACTAAGCACAGGCTCGACAGGTGTCAACAGGCTCTGCGTGAGGATAGAGGAAGATTGAAAGAAGCCTTGCCTCCCCAGCTCTCCCTAACATGGCACTTCAGACGCCTTAAGAGTGAATAAACTCAACTACCTAGATATATAGTGTAAAAAGCATTAGTCACTTATGTCTGACTCTGTGACCCCTTTGACTGTAGCCCACCCATCTTTTCTGTCCATGGAATTCTCCAGGCAAGAAGTGGGTAGCCATTCCCTTCTCCAGGGGATCTTCTCGACCCAGGGATCGAACCCAGGCCTCTTATATTGCAGGCAGGTTCTTTACAGTCTGAGCCACCAAGGAAGCCGCTTAGATATATACTGAAAACTAAAACAAAGAAAACCAAAACAAAACCCTCATATCCTGAATGAGTGTGTGCTGACCATGCTTTGGTTATCTGCATGAAATCATCTGTGGAGATTTAGCCATGGCAGGACTTCCCTGGTGGCTCAGAAGGTAAAGCATCTGCCTACAGTGCGGGGGACCCAGGTTCAATCTCTGGGTCAGGAAGATCTCCTGAAGAAGGAAATGGCAACCCACTCCAGTATTCTTGCCTGGAAAATCTCATGGACAGAGGTGCCTGGTGGTGTACAGTCCATGGGATCGCAAAGAGTCAAACACGACTGAGCGACTTCATTTTCACTTTTCAGTTTCAGTGTTAAGTCACTGTAAGTAGTAGCCATAATATTGGAGATTTATCTCCCATCATGAGAAATATTTGCGGGTTACTTAGTGCAAAATAACGGAAGGAGAGAATGCTGTATCTCTACTAGGCATTTTAAAAGTGTAGCATATCATCACATACTCTAACTGAAGAAACAGACATTTCCCTGAAACTTGCAACAAAAATGCCATTTTTCGAAATCTGATAATGGCTTTTGTCTTGGGACGTGGGGCGGGAGGATGGAGAGTAGATTAGGACATTCACTTTCTACGTTCAACACTTTTGTGATGTTTAGAGGTTTTAATAAAGAGCATGTATCACTTTTATAATTAAGCAGTTATAACAAAGATCAACTAATAACTGTGTATGCGTGTTACTCGCTCAGTCATGTCTGACTCTTAGCAACCCCATGGACTGTAGCCTGCCAGTCTCCTCTGTCCGTGAAGTTCTCCCGGCAAGAATACTGGATTATTTCCTCCTCCATAGGATCTTCCCAACCCAGGTCTCCTGCATTGCAGGTGGATTCTTTACCACCTGAGCCACCAGGGAAGCCTCAATTAATAAATACTGTTCTGTTAATACATTTTAAGTGCTGAGTCAATACTTGTTTAAAAACAAAAAAGGGAAATATTGTTTTTAAAGGAAAACAAATGTTGATAAACTCTGTGCCTGCCTCAGTCAAGGAATGACAAGGTGACTATGACAAATTTGCTCCAGAGACACTTTCTTAACAAATTCCAGTGGTTTACATTCTGTGACCCACTATTTAATGAGCCTCTTTAGTTGGCCTTTTCCAGGGTTCACTCACAACTCTTCCTAGAAAATCTCAAAGCCTTTCTGCTGGAACAAGTGTTATTTTCTAGGCAGCTCTCACCAAAGGGCAGCCTAGTAATTAACAAGTTTCATCTCTAGAGGCTTTAGGATCTCATTTCTGGCAAAGGATGTGTGTGCTACACATGATAACGCTGTCAAAACTTGCTGTCTTATAAGGAGATTTTTTACATCATAACAAAAGAACTCCGTATGCTCCTAAATATTTACCTCTCTGTCTCAGAACAACTCCTCAGAGCTCAGGGATTAAGTCACTCCTTGCAGCAAAATGAGGATCTGCTTTCTGTAAAACTGTAAACTGTATTTTTGGAGTTCACTCTTTCATTTCAAATACTTCACGTTACTGGGTAACTAAGGGCAATTGAACTATGTAGTCAGCCCTCCTTATCTCCAGGTTTCACATCCACAGGTTCAACCAACCGTAGACCAAAAATACTTGGGAAAAAAAACACAGAAATTCCCAAGAAGCAAAATGTGAACAGTGTGCCAGAAACAGTTAACAAAACTTTTGATTATATTAGGTATTATAAGTAATCTAGGGATGACTCAAAGTATATGCAAGGATGTGCATGGGTTATATGCAAGCCCTACTCCATTTTGCATAAGAGACTTGCATCCGCATATCTTTGTGTCCAGGGGGTCCTGAAACCAGTTTCCTGGGGATACCAAGGGACTGCATATACCAGGCAAGAGGAATCTGTAATTCAGGCTGCACTTTTAGAATTAAAACTGACTCCTAAATTTGCAAGAAATTAGAGACTTGAAGAGGAATAGTGTTCCACACTAGGAAACAACGTGGGGTTCCAATGTTCTCTGGGTTTACCTTGATTTGGAGGAAAGGAAATGTTAGCTTCCGACTTTAACAGCCAGATGTTTTAGATGAAGTGCCTGACTGTATAATACCCATGGAGCTTCCTGCTCTGGCCTGCTCCGTAATGCCGCTCCCTGACATGCCTTGTTCGATGTCTCAGGAATTCGTGATGATCGTCGTCTTTGGTTTGGAGTTCATCATTCGAATCTGGTCTGCAGGCTGCTGCTGCCGGTACCGCGGATGGCAGGGAAGACTGAGATTCGCTCGAAAGCCCTTCTGTGTCATAGGTGAGTATCAGAGTCCTGGACGCCCAGGTTTGGGACACTACATCCTTTTCTTCTTCTGCCTCTGGTATTACTACATCTGGTTTATGTTAAAAGCTAAATATTCATGGATTCTTCACCATGGGTCAGGCTCTCTTGTGATTTGAGCGTGCTAATTCATTTAATCCGCTTCACAGCTCAGTGAGGTAGGTGTTTTCATTGTCCGAGTTTTGCAGATGAAGAGGCTGGGGTACAGAGAGGTGGAGTGAGTTGCAAAAGTCTCACAGCTAGTAAGTGGTGGCACTGGGACTGAGGCTCTGGAACCCTCACGTCAAGTTGAGTTGTGCTAAAATACACGGTTCTCAAGCATCACTCTGAATTAGGGGAAGCATTGCTTTCCATAAGTATGAGATCTATTTTTGTTGTACAGTGTAAGCAGTACTGCTTTCAGGCTGTTGGTCAGCTGAAACGTGTAAGTGTACCGGTCCTGGTAAAGCTTACTTATGAGCAGGCCTCAAGAATAATTACATGTATGGCTTATTATACTCACTGTAACCATGAGACCTGATAAAGTGTTTTCCCCTCTGAAATTTGGCTCCTCACCCTACAGTCCCTGAATAAATATCACATCTCTACAACTCCCTGGCTGCTGTCGCTTCAAAGAGATTCCAGTCACCTGGGTGCCAGCCTGAAACTATAAAACATTCCAGAGTTAAGATCTGGCACCTCGCAGTGATATATTTTAAAGTGTATCATCAAATTGAAAATTTTAGTCAATTATATCTCAAATTTTAATTATTTTTTCAAGTAAGCTGCCTACGTCATGGCCTTTTATCCCTAAATATTTCAGTATGGATTTTCACAAAGAAGACTATGAGTTTGCATAATCTTCTGTACTTAAATTGGATGTTAGTCCAACCCCTTATCCAATCTGCTGGCTGTATCCTGGTTTTGCCAGTTGACCCAATAATGTCCTTGTAGCATTTTCCCCTGCAGTCTAGGGTCACACATGGTGTTTAGTCATCAGGTCTCTGCGGTCTCCTTTTATCTAGAACAGTTCCTCAGTCTTTCTGTCTTTTACAACACTGACATTTTTGAAGAATTTGACCTATTTTTTAAAAAAATAGAATGTTTTTATTCCTTTGGGGGAAGAATAGTAAAACCCTGTGTACCGTAGCTTCTTGTAATTGTGGATGTTGTAGTTGTTGTTATGCAATAGTTACATTTGCTTTCCTTGCTCTTTTCTCCTTCCTACTTCCTTGGCAGCCACTCAAATCCAAATGCTGAAAGTTCCTGGTGAGGTCCTTATTTCCACTGTTTCCAACCTGAGAAACTGGGGGTTTTAGTTACAAGCTAGTTTAGGCTAAGCTCCTCATCAACAAAGGGTTTTCCATTCTGTTTCAGAAATGGTTGAGCATCTTTAGGTACCTTCTTCACCCAGTTCTTAAGGAGGAAGTGGAGAAACCCTTTCCACCGGGACTGTCAGAGGAATCCTTTGTTCCATCTTTCATGCCAGAGCTGTGTCCACGTCCTGGACACATGTCCTGAGCATGGGGAAGCGGGTGGGCTCCCCACACACCTGCATATTTCAAGAGTCTCCATTCATTCAACCAGACTCTGTGGAAATGTGACTGCTTGCAAAGCACCACAGCTACAGAAGTGACTCTAGTGCAGTTCTAAGCTACATCAACCTTAAAACACCTTGCTCGGCCTTCACTAATGCAGTCTGTTTGTCCAAATGCCCCTCTTCTGCCAGATAAAGTACAGAGGAAATTGGGCACCAGCTCCCAGCCCCCGAGGGGCCCACCTGGCTCCCAGGGCACATCCAAGCAGGCACTTGGTTTTTCTCTGGAGATCTCCCCTCTTCTTGAATCCCCACTCAAGCTACACCACGAAACACTGTAGCTCGATGCGAAATTATGGCACAAGACCTTCCAGTACTATAAGGGACCCAAACAAAACAATTCACAAGGCAAACAGTTTAGCAGGACTCATTCAGCTTCTATAGGATAAAGTTGGTTCACAGCCGACTGCAGGAATGTCCCGTTTCAGGCTTTAAAACCAATTAAAAATTGCCAAAGAATGTTCAAACTACCACATGATTGCACTCATCTCACACACTAGCATGGAGAAGGCAATAGCACCCCACTCCAGTACTCTTGCCTGGAAAATCCCACGGATGGAGGAACCTGGTAGGCTGTGGTCCATGGGGTCGCGAAGAATTGGACATGAATGAGCTACTTCACTTTCACTGTTCACTTTCATGCACTGGAGAAGGAAATAGCAACCCACTCCAGTGTTCTTGCTTGGAGAATCCCAGGAGCGGGGGAGCCTGGTGGGCTGCCGTCTATGGGGTCGCACAGGGTTGGACACGGCTGAAGCGACTTAGCAGCAGCAGCGGCACACACTAGCAAAGTGACGCTCAAAATTCTCCAGGCCAGGCTTTACCAGTACGTGAACTGTGAGCTTCCAGATGTTCAAGCTGGATTTAGAAAAGGCAGAGGAACCACATCTGTTGGATCATGAAAAACACAAGAAATTTCTAGAAAAAAAAAACATCTACTTCTGTTCTGTTGACTACACCAAAAGCTTTGACTGTGTGGGTCACAACAAACTGTGGAAAATTCTTCAAGAGTTGGTAATACCTGTCCATCTTACCTGCTTCCTGAGAAATCTGTACGCAGGTCAAGAAGCAACAGTTAGAACTGGACAGGGAACAACAGACTGGTTCCAAATAGGGAAAGACGCACATTAAGGTTGTATATCGTCACCCTGCTCATTTACCTTATATGCAGAGTGTATCATGCGAAATGCCAGCCTGTATGAAACACATGCTAGAATCAAGATTGCCGGGAGAAATATCAATAACCTCAGATATGCCGATGTCACCACCCTTATGGCAGAAGGGGAAGAAGAACTAAAGAGCTTCTTGATAAAAGTGAAAGAGGAGAGTGAAAAAGTTGGCTTAAAACTGAACATTCAGCAAATTAAGATCATGGCATCCAATTAAGATCATGGTATCCAGTGCCATCACTTTGTGGCAAATAGATGGGGAATAATGGAAACAGTGAGAGACTTTATTTTGGGGGGTTCCAAAATCACTGCAGATGGTGACTGCAGCCATGAAACTCAAAGACACTTGCTCCATGGAGGAAAAGCTATGACCAGCCTAGACAGCATATTAAAAAGCAGAGACATTACTTTGCCAACCAAGGTCCATATAATCAAAGCTATTTCCAGTAGTCATGTATGGATGTGAGAGTTGGACTATAAAGAAAGCTGAGCACCAAAGAATTGATGCTTTTAAACTGAGGTGTTGGAAAAGACTCTTAATAGTCCCTTGGACTCAAGGAGATCCAACCAGTCAATCCTAAAGGAAATCAGTCCTGAATATTCACTAGAAGGACTGATACTGAAGCTGAAACTCCAATATTTTGGCCACCTGACACAAAGAGCTGACTCCTTGGAAAAGACCCTGAAGCTGGAAAAGATTGGAGGCAGGAGGAGAAGGGGACGACAGAAGATGAGATGGTTGGATAGCATCACTGACGCCATGGACATGAGTCTGAGCAAGCCCCAGGAGTTGGTGATGACAGGGAAGCCTGGCGTGCTGCAGTCCATGGGGTCACAAAGAGTCAGACACAACTGAGCAACTGAACTGACTGAAAAATTGGTTTTATTCCAATTCCAGAGGCAATGCCGGTGTATTTCTGGCCTCTAAGCTAAAGAGCGGGTTCTTTCCCATGTGTTTGCTGCCTTTTGATAGCTGTTCTCAGCTGCAGATTCATCGGCACATCTTGGTCCTTTAACCTTCCTCCTCCTCTCTTGAATCCTTCTGGAACTTGGTGTAGCATGTGGTTCTGAGGATGGTGTTGTGTCATCTGTAACTCAGCTACCTTTAGGCCTGTCAGCTGTGACTTTACAGATTCTGTTTGACGTGGTGTAGGTGTGCTTGGAGCTTAGGTGCCGCTTCAGGCCTTTTCTTCGTTTGTTATTTCACCTCTACCAAATCAGCTTCTTTGGAAGAAAACCTCACAGATAAATATATAATGAATACCCACTAGAACAAAAGCAATATTTGTACTCACACTTCAGGTAACTATGCACTTCTGTCTTTTATTTGATATATGTGTAATGATTAGATTCGTGGTCCAGCTGAACCTATGTAATAGTGAAACGTGTTCAGATGTGACTCTTTTGGACCAGGTGGGTAAGATGTAACCTACACAGAGGAACCAAATATCACCTGCTGGAAGGCAGCAGCATATCCCAAATGGCTCCTGAAGCCCTTTGTAAGCCATGCTTAATAGGGCCATAAAAAATGATTGATGTCAGGGGTAAAATGAGCAATCACAATGTAAAGTAAGCCCTGGATCTCCCTGCTTGACCTAATTGACTGGGGCAAAGTGGACAAAGAGGTGTCATCTCTCCTCTGCCCACTACAGCCACGCCTACAGCACATCGCACTGAATCTGCTAGGCCACTGCTGACAGGCCTAAAGGTGGCCGGGCTACAGGTGACACGACTCCATCTTCAGAACCACGTGCTACACCAAGTCCTAGAAGGATTCAAGACAGGAAGAGGGAGATTAAAGGACTAAGATGTGCTGATAACTGCTGTGCGTTTGGCGATGTAGCTAAGCTCTCTCAAGACTCCACATATCTGTAAGATCTGGTTATTCTGAACATGCCGCACACCCAAACATTTTCAGAAGGCTTGGGCATTCAAGAAAGGGCCCCGAGGAGACTGGCGGCCTGTGTGCCTGCGGGGTGGGGAATGCCTTCTGAGAGCACCCTGTAAAATAGAGCTGAAGCGGAGCGAAGCCCCTTCAGCTGTCGCCTTGGGCAAGACTGAGCTCTGCAGACCAGTTGATCCTATTTGGACACAGGTTGGTTCATGGGGCCCACGGGCTCATTCCCAGAGAACTGTAACTTCTCTCCTCACCTGCCCAGTCTCCACACCTGCATGGGAGCCAGAGCATTTCCAAATATTGTTGATTTAAGAAAACATAAAATCATTATATTCTCATGTTTGAAAAACATCTTTTAGACATCTATAACCAAAGGGAAGAAAAATTTATTCTTTTTTTTTAATTTTTATTTTTACTGTATTTTACTTTACAATACTGTATTGGTTTTGCCATACATTGACATGAATCCACCACGGGTGTACATGCGTTCCCAAACATGAACCCCCCTCCCACCTCCCACCCCATATCATCTCTCTGGATCATCCCCGTGCACCAGCCCCAAGCATCCTGTATCCTGTATCAGACATAGACTGGCGATTCGTTTCTTACATGATAGTATACAAGTTTCAGTGCCATTCTCCCAATTCCCCCCACCCTCTCCCTCTCCCTCAGAGTCCAAAAGTCCGCTCTACACATCTGCGTCTCTTTTGCTGTCTTGCATATAGGGTCATCATTACCATCTTTCTAAATTCCATATATATGTGTTAGTATACTGTATTGGTGTTTTTCTTTCTGGCTTACTTCACTCTGTATAATCGGCTCCAGTTTCATCCATCTCATTAGAACTGATTCAAATGTATTCTTTCCGATGGCTGAGTAATACTCCATTGTGTATATGTACCACAGCTTTCTTATCCATTCATCTGCTGATGGACATCTAGGTTGTTTCCATGTCCTGGCTATTATAAACAGTGCTGCGATGAACATTGGGCTACATGTGTCTCTTTCTATTCTGGTTTCCTCGGTGTGTATGCCCAGCAGTGGGATTGCTGGGTCATAAGGCAGTTCTATTTGCAATTTTTTAAGGAATTTCCACACTGTTCTCCATAGTGGCTATACTAGTTTGCATTCCCACCAACAGTGTAGGAGGGTTCCCTTTTCTCCACACCCTCTCCAGCATTTATTGCTTGCAGACTTTTGGATCGCAGCCATTCTGACTGGTATGAAGTGGTACCTCATTGTGGTCTTGATTTGCATTTCTCTAATAATGAGTGATGTTGAGCATCTTTTCATGTGTTTGTTAGCCATCTGTATGTCTTCTTTGGAGAAATGTCTATTTAGTTCTTTGGTCCATTTTTTGATTGGGTCATTTATTTTTCTGGACTTGAGCTGCATAAGTTGCTTGTATATTTTTGAAATTAGTTGTTTGTCAGTTGCTTCATTTGCTATTATTTTCTCCCATTCAGAAGGCTGTCTATTCACCTTGCTTATATTTTCCTTTGTTGTGCAGAAGCTTTTAATTTTAATTAGATCCCATTTGTTTATTTTTGCTTTTATTTCCAGAATTCTGGGAGGTGGATACAATAGACCAGTTAGACGTAATTGATATCTATAGGACATTTCACCCCAAAACAATGAATTTCACCTTTTTCTCAAGTGCTCAAGGAAACTTCTCCAGGATAGATCACATCCTGGGCCATAAATCTAACCTTGATAAATTCAAAAAAATCGAAATCATTCCAAGCATCTTTTCTGACCATAATGCATTAAGATTAGATCTCAATTACAGGAGAAAAACTATTAAAAATTCCAACATATGGAGGCTGAACAACACGCTTCTGAATAAGCAACAAATCACAGAAGAAATCAAAAAAGAAATCAAAATATGCATAGAAATGAATGAAAATGAAAACACAACAACCCAAAACCTGTGGGACACTATAAAAGCAGTGCTAAGGGGAAAGTTCATAGCAATACAGGCATACCTCAAGAAACAAGAAAAAAGTCAAGTAAATAACCTAACTCTACACCTAAAGCAACTATTCATTTTTTAAAAATCAGATGCTTTCTTTCTTTACCGAACTGATTTATCTCTCCTTGATTTGGGGAGTTTGAAAACTGGTAAAAGCTTATCTTGAATTGCAAAATTCTTATATCTGTGCCTTCAATTTGGCAATGGCACCCCACTCCAGTACTCTTGCCTGGGAAACCCCATGGACGGAGGAGCCTGGTAGGCTGCAGTCCATGGGGTCACGAAGAGTCAGACACAACTGAGCGACTTCACTTTCACTTTTCACTTTCATGCACTGGAGAAGGAAATGGTAACCCACTCCAGTTTTCTTCCCTGGAGAATCCCAGGGACGGGAGCCTGTTGGGCTGCCGTCTATGGGGTCGCACAGAGTCGGACACGACTGATGTGACTTAGCAGCAGCATGCCTCCAATTTACATCTCTCACCTAAGACGCTGTTGGAATAACATGTCTGCAGCTGTGGCCAGTAATCACTGTGCTACTTGAAGAGTTGAATGTGTGTGTGGCTGACTGATGAGTTGCCCTCATTTATCTGGACTTTCTGATTTCTTTTCTGATCTCTCTACAGTCAAACACAACTCATTCACTCAGTGGCCTCCGTATAGAGAACATGTAAAATAACCTCAAAGAGTGAGTTCACAGTCACTCCTTTTCCAGCTTTCATTAATGACCTGCCTGAAAATTGCAAACGTACCCAAGACTGCTGCTTAGATTATGATAATGAGCCTGACGTGTTAGAATGTCAACAAGTTACTTGTAACCATGACTTTTTGGATCCCTGGTAACTCCTTCTAGAGACAGATGGAACAAGGCGGTAGTTTTCAGTCATCTCAGGAAAGCAGAAAAGACTAGCCTGTGATTAACCTTGGATCAGTACTTGATGCTAAATACAAGTTGATTTTTTAATTGCTGTTTTAGCAGTTCTCCTTCTGTGTAATATTTCCACAGGAAGACAAAAGAGGCAAAGCAGAGCACAGAGGTGTCCCCCATGAGCTGAGCACATGTGCCTTTGACACGGGAAAATAGCAAAGGTATATATTTTTTTAATGAGAAAAAAATAACCAGTGTCTTCCCTAGCTACAACAAAATTGGAGCCTTTATTAAAATCAACCACACAGCCAAGGCAACTCTAATATATCTGCGAGTTCATCTTATTGAAAGCAGCTTCAGCTGCTAATGTGTTGGAAAGCTATATTAGAGACACTTGGATGCCCCTGGCCCCTAAACTGATGATTGAGGCACCGTTTTTCTACCTCTCCAGCCTCTCCATCTTTCATTGCAAGAGACATTCTTTTCAGCTGCACTCATTTTCTCCCCCTCTAATCTCTGCCCTTTACTGAAAGCTATTTCTCTTGGGTTGTTTCCTGTCAGCCGTGTACTCTTCTCTGCCTCCTTCTGTGTCTGGATGTCCAAACTCCATGCATCTGGTCACCTCCATGGGATTAACTGGACCATCTGAGGACTGTTAGACTTTCTTGACTTGCTTGACTACAGAAATATAAAGCCGTTTCAGTCTCTATAGTGAATATAGCTGATATTTATTGAAATTTGCTGCTCTATGGGTACTGCTCTTGGACTGTAAATACTGTCTCATTTAATCCTGCAGAAGTTTTATAATATCCTTTTTAAAGATGAGGAAGTAAGATAAGGTTTGAGAAACTTGTCCACAGTTAGAAAGATGGTGAAAGAACTAGGATTTCAGTCTAGAAAAATAAGCCTACCTGATGAGCTCCTTTTACTCACAACACTTGTGACATCAAATCTGTGGGATTTTCCCTCACATCAACCAGTTCTCCAACTTTCCGTACACCCTTGAAAGTGAAAGTTGCTCAGTCATGTCTGACTCTTTGCAACACTGTGGACTATATTGCGCCAGGCTCCTCTGTCTATGGAATTCTCCAGGCCAGAATATTGGGGTGGGTAGTAGTTCCCTTCTCCAGGGGATGTTCCCAACCTAGGATTGAACCCAGGTCTTCCACATTGCAGGTGGATTCTTTACCATCTGAGCCACCAGGGATGCCCAAGAATACTGGAGTGGGTAGCTTTTCCCTTCTCCAGCAGATCTTCCCAACCCAGGAATCGAACCAGGGTTACCTGCATTGCAGGTGGATATTTTACCAGCTGAGCCAACAACTCGACACAGTTTTGACACTAACAATTGGTATTAGTATGAAACCCCGCCAACCCAGGGTTTAGTCTCACTGGACTTTCCCTCCTCAACTTCAGACACCAGCCACAGAGAGGGTCCAAGCTAACACACTCTGCCTGGCCGATGGCAATCTAGGGTTTCCAGTAGCCCCCCATGTTGCTAGAATGACACAGAGGTCAGGAAACTGCTGTACATTATATCACATTATATTTTTTATATTTATTATAAAAGCTACAATCTGAGAACAGCCAAGTGAAAGAGATGCACTGGACAGATATTTGGGGCAGAGGGCTGTCTAACATGGAGATTTTGGGCCCCTTCAAGAGCCCCACCTCCCAGAACCTGTGTGTTCACCAGATGCTCACCAAACCGCACGCTTTACAGATAGCTGTGGTGCTGTCACTACAAAAGCACGTCTGTTGGTCACTGGCTGTTGGTGACTGAACTCTTTCTCTCCCAGGAGGTCCCGGGTCTTCCTGGTATGCAGGAAGCTGAATAGATACCCCTAGCCAACAGTCATCTGATGATTGTATGAAAGGCATTTATCATGCCAGAGATCCCAAAGTCTAGGAGCTCTGTACAAGGAACCCAGGAGAATGACCAGGTATCTACTCCCCAGAGTACCACACGACCCAACTGTGAGACTATTGCTCTTATTGTTTATTAGTGTTTTTAAATTGAATTTAGTCAGCCTTGTCCATTGTCATCAACTTACATTTGTAATATCCATTAGTTGCATACAAATGTTATCATTTGTCACCTAAACTCTTTGAATAATAAGTCAGACTTCACAAAATGGCATCAATATCAGCCTTAAATATTAGCCTTATTACTTCAATTAGATCAGGTTACTTGTTGCTGCTCTCCAACTGAAAGAAGAAATTAAGCTCTGAAGTAGACGAATTGGCCTTTTCTATGACTGCATGGCCTCCGGAGCAAGGCTTTCCTGAGGTCCCTGAGTGTGTCCTAACTTGAGATGTCTCCGGGTAAATGACATTATTCTCAGAAATGCATTCACATGTAGTTCATACTATAGACTGCTGGAGACCTGTTTAGGTCACTTGACCTTGTGTGCAAATTTGAGTGTCATATAGCTTGATTAGCTCATAAGTCTGGACCATAGGGAGAACATGCCTGGAGAAAATGAATAACTAAAGATTATTTCCCATTCCTTCAATAAACCTGAGTGGAGCACTATGATACATGGTACTAATATCCTGTACCTTCAAATGTTACATAAGAAAATTCACTCACAGACAGAGCATTTATTTCTTATGTGCCAAACAGGATCTTAGGTGCCAATGACACAATGATTAATAAAACACGGTCCCTGCCTATAAGCAGAGGAGCTCCTGTGCCCTTGGAGCAAGAAGGAGACTAGTTATGTTGATTTAGAACAAAGCTGATGGAGGCAGGAGTCATGGAGAGAAGGGTGTAGAACACCATGACCGACTGAACAAAGGAGAGAAAGGTCCCTTGGCTTTTGAGCTCAGTCACCCACCAGACATCTATACTATGTCCAAGTGTGGTTCTCAGTGCCAGGGATGCTATGTTGCTCTAAATGGGCAGTGTCCTCTTTCCCGTCAACCTGATATTCCAGGGGACAGAGAAAAATAATATGCAGAAATATTTTTGAAAAACGAGATAGTGTCAACTACAGAGAGTGCAATGAAGAAACTAAACAGAGAGATTAGGAGTTCCTTTAGATTGAGTGGTCCAAGGGAGTCTTTCTAAGGAGTGGACACTCAAGTCAACCTGAGTATTACAAGAGCCATTGATGAAACAATGTGGGCAGAGGTGTTTCCAGGCCAGAGAGCAAGCAATGCAAATGTTCTTGAGACCAAGGGAGCTTGGCCTGTACCAGGCAGAGACACATGGTCACTGTGGCCAGAGGTCAGTGAGCTCAGTGTGGAAGGTGATGGACAGACAGCCACTCCCAGGGGCCGCGGGGGCCACATGAGGCCATCTAGTTGCCTGAGATGAAGTAGGGTCTAAGATGGGCCACTAGGCAGAGGTCCAATAGATAACTGTTGGGCCTAATGATAAATATTTAGGTTAAAAACACAACATTTTGATCAGGCAACAAGAAGTATGGCTATATAAGGCCCTGGGTCTCTTGGTCATCTGTCTATGCCTGTTTGAACTTCATATCGGAATATATAAATCATTATCCATCCAGAAAAGTATAAACCTGTCCCTCTGACTTTTTGACCCATCTGTGTATCTACCCTTACATCTATGTACCTGCCCATCTATATAGAAACATGAACTGTCCAAACTGAAAAGAAAATGTGTTTTTCCTGTGAGCAGCAGGAATTAGGAGAATGTGATGAGAGCTCTCACATTCCTCTTGGAAACTCTCACCAGGAAGCAGTTCCCAGGGGGCCTCTGAGCAAAGGACTTTGCAGCATCCACTCGGTGATGGCTGTGAGGCAGACTTATTTCATTAAAGATGATTTATTTCCTTTGAGAAATGGTCTCTTGCTGTGTTGAGCTGTTATCTGAAGACTTATGATCAATAGGAGGCATTACTGTCTCTATAAGGTCAGTTTTCTGAGTGCTGCTTGGAATTTGCCAGCAGGAGCCCCTTTCACCCCAGTGGAAGTTGTGCAATTCAGCCCCTGTGTGCGGCTGTGGAGATGTTCCTGGCACATCTTTGCAGGGCTTGTGTTTTATTTTTAATAAATACCACAGAGCAAGCAGCCCTGTGCACAGCTGAGTACAGCATTTGAGAGCGTGGATAATGTGCTGTGTAGTGGGCGGCTTTTAAAATTAGATTTTAAAGCTTCATCCCTATTAAGAGGCTCAACTGCAGTATAAATGCATCTTTAATTCTTCAAAGAGTATGTTCCTATAACGGAATTCGGAGCTCAGTTAGAAGATAGAGCTCATCAAGCAACACTGTGTCCCTCTGAGACATTGCCTCTCTCTCACAAGAAACAGTAAAATTGAGGCTCCATGAAGGGAGTGCTCCCTGCTTAACCCCCAAGTCAGCCACAGGGCTGGGGCAGAAAGCTGACTTCCCCTGGCTCCCAGCTCTAACACACCATCTCTGGAGAGTCAAATATAATTACAGTATAATCCACTTAATCTACACACGGAAGAATAACGAGGGAGCAGGAAAAATGAGTTTATTAGCAGGTTGGTAGGAGCCCACGTGTTGTAGATCAGCAAACTTCCTGTTGAGATGCAGCTTTCCAGTGAGTTCTAGGCAATTTTCCTGCCATGAGAGATGATCCTGATGCCACGGCCACAGCTGGCAAAGGACTGCTTGATTCTTCTCACTTTGACACATAAGTAAAGCTTCAACTTGAAAATGCTGCAGAACCACAGTTTTGTCAGAAATAAAACTTACGGATGTTTTTTAAAAAAATAACGATAATAATAAGAGGAAAAAAAGAGTGCATAGTTCCCCCTCAACACTCCTTTGGGTCAAAAGAAACAACCACATTGAATTAAATGCTCAACTCACCACCTTACTTGAAAAGAGAGATGAGTGAGCCTTTGCTTCATTGTTGACTTTTGATTACTTTCACACCAATCCACGGTGGCTGTGAACTTGCTGGACTATCTGTTGTCTATTTCCTACACACACATTACAAAACAGACAATAGTTTAAGAGGTGTGTTTAGATAAGAAATCTGCCTTTAAAGCTGGATATAACAGGAGGTTAGAACTTGGGCTGCTTGATGTTACATGAACACAAATAAAATTTTATGGTTTAAAGTATAAATCATATTTATGAAGTATCTCATATAACCCTCATTGTTGTCCAGTTGCTCAGTCATGTTCAACTCTTTGTGACTCCATGGACTGCACCACACCAGGCTTCTCTGTCCTTCACTATCTCCTTGTATTTGCTCAAATTCATGTCCATTGAGTCAGTGATGCCATCCAACCATTCCATCCTCTGTCATCCCCTTCTCCTTTAGCCTTCAATCTTTCTCAGCATCATGGTCTATTCTAATGAGTTGGCTCTTTGCATCAGGTAGCAAAGTATTGGAGCTTCAGCTTCAGGATACTCCTTCCAGTGAATATTCCGGGTTGATTTCCCTTAGGATTGACTTTCTTATTAAAATTGAAAAAGATGATGATCTCCATTTTACATATTGAAAACATGAGCCTTAGATTAATGGTCTTATCAAGGGTCACACTGCATATAAGCAAAACAGTCAGAACAACAACAAAAAAGAGCAAGAGAGTGAGATATGTTCAGGACATCCCTCTATGGTACCATGTTATCCACCTGTGTCACTCACGTGCAATGCAACAGGAAGAAATAAATAAACCATGTGATGAGGTCTGGGTCCTGTGCCCATTGGAAACAAGCCAAGAAGAAAATAGATGTTAGTATCAAAAAATGCAGTTCCTTTCCCCAGCAGTCTCTTCCTAAGATCTGCCCCCCTCCCTTTTTTTTTTGCAACTTTTCATTTTGAAATAATTGTAGACTTACTTAAAAGTTTCAAAAAGAGTAGAGAGAGTTGCTCTGCACCCAACTATCCTCCGGCCAGCTTCCCCCATTGATGGCATCTCACGTGAGTTTAGTGCAGTTACCAAAAACAGGAAGTGGATTGGATGTGTTACCGACTAAACTGCAAACCTTGTTCAGATTTCACCAGTCTCTGCCTGCAGTCAGTGAAATTTTACCATATGTACAGGTTAACTGAACCATCGCCACCATCAAGATACAAATCCTTCCCACCCCCTAAACAACTCGAGGTGCTATCCCTTTAAAGTCACTCCTCCCAAAAAAATCCCAGCTCCTGAGAATCACTGATATGTTCATCACTGTAATTTTGTCATTTTTAGATTGTTGTGTAAATGCAACCATACACTCATAAATTCAATCTTTTTTTTTCATTTTTTTTAACTTTTTATTTTTGCTTTATTTTACTTTATAATACTGTATTGGTTTTGCCATACATTGACATGAATCCACCACGGGTGTACATGTGATCCCAAACATGAACCCCCCTCCCACCTCCCTCCCCACAACATCCCTCTGGGTCATCCCCGTGCACCAGCCCCAAGCATGCTGTATCCTGCATCGGACATAGACTGGTGATTCGATTCATACATGATAGTATACATGTTTCAATGCCATTCTCCCAAATCATCCCGCCCTCTCCCTCTCCCTCTCCCTCTGAGTCCAAAAGTCCACTATACACACACACACACACACACACACACACACACACACACAAATTCAATCTTTTAAAATTGCTTTTCTTTTTTCAGTCAGCATAATACTCTTGAGATCCATGTAAGTCATTGGAAATAACAGTAGTTCAGTCCTTTTTATCGCTGACTAGTATTCCATGCTATGGATTACACAGTTTATCCATTTACCTGTTAAAGGTCATCTGGCCAGATGACCAGATGGTCAGGTTGTTTTTATTTATAAACCAAGCTGCCATGAACATTTATGTAGAGGCTTTGTATGAACATAAGTTTTTATTTCTTTAGGATAGATACCCAGGAGTGGGGTTACTGGCTTCAATGGTGTTTGACTTTATCAGAAGCTACCAAACTGTTTCCAGTGTCTAGCTATTTCTTTTAAAATACAGAAATACCTAGAATACTTCACGACAGTAAATTACATCCATATTGACTTAAATGACATTCACTACTTTCATAGAAAATGTGTTTCTACTTCTATTTTTCTATGAAAATTATTTTCTAATAAGCAGAAGTTTCTGAAATTCATATTTGATTACTTGGGTCAAGAAATAAGTGAGAATATAGTCCATTAAGGAGCAGTTCTTCATGCTCTAATAAATGAATGCAAATTTGATGTCTATGTAGATGAAGTGTTGAGAAACTAATTAATGTAAAAAACCAATACTGTATAAATTCCTGAAGGACCATTACCTAAATCTAACTTTACTTAGTAGGAAATCCTTATTCAAGCCAATTTTACTAAAACAAATACTAATTATACTTTCCTGCTAGAGCAGTGGTCCCCAATCTTTTTGGCTCCAGGGACTGTTTCATGAAAGACAATATTTTCACTGATGGTTTCAAGATGATTCTCAAAGGAGTGCTCAACCTAGGTCTCTCACATACGCAGTTCACGGTAGGGTTTTCACTCCTATGAGGATCTAAATTCAGCCACTGATCTGACAAGAGGCAGAATTCAGGCAGTAATGCAAGCAATGGGGAGTGTCTGTAAACACAGATGAAATTTCACTTGCTCACCCATCACTTACCTCCTGCTGTGTGACCATGTTCATAACAGGCCACTGAACAGTACTGGTCCAATAGGGGTTCGGGACTCCTGTCCTACAGGATACTTAAAATCACATCAAGCCTCAAATCTGAATCCCTCAGTATAAAATGCTTAAAGCTGTCACCAAGCTTTGGACCCAATAATCATAGTCCTGACGTGATGTAAACAAACATTTGTTCTCTCTGATCCCACACCTTTCAAAAATCCCCTATTCTTTTTTTAACCATTTTTATTGAAGTGTAATTTACAATGATTTATTAGTTTCAGGTATATAGCAAAGTGATTCAGATATATATATATGTAAATGTTGTGCTATGCTTAGTCACTCAGTCATGTCTGACTCTTTGGAATCCATCCATGGACTATACCTGCCAGGGTCCTCTGTCCATGGGATTCTCCAGGCAAGAATACTGGAGTGGGTTACCATGCCCTCCTCCAGGGGATCTTCCTAACCCAGGGATCGAACCCAGGTCTCCTGAATTGCAGGTGGATTCTTTACCATCTGAGCCACCAGGGAAGCCTATATATAAGAATATATTTATTCTTTTTTTAGATTCTTTTCTGGTATAGGTTATTATAAGATGCTGAATATAGTTCCTTATTCTGTACAGCAGGTCCTTGTAGTTTATCTATTTTATATATAGAAGTGTGTGCCTGTGAGTCCCACATTCTTAATTTATCCCTCCCCGCTTTCCCCTGTGGTAACCGTGCATTTGTTTTCTGGGACTGTGTCCATTTCTGTTTTGTAAATAAGTACCTTTATATCATTTGTTCAGATTCGCATGTAAGTGTCACCGTCTGACGTTTGCCTCTGTCTGGCTCACCTTGCTCAGTAGGATCGTCTGTAGATCCACACACGCTGCTGCAGACGGCATTGCTTCACTCTCTTCTGTGGCTGGGTAACATGCCATTGTGTGTGCACACCACATCTTCTTTATCCATCCCTCTGCTGATGGACATTCAGGCTGCTTCCACATCTTGGCTATTGTAAATAGTGCTGCTATGAACATTGAGGTATGTGTATCTTTTTGAAATAGAGTTTTCTCTGGATATTTGCCCAGGAATGAGGCTGTAGGATCATAGTGTAGCTTAAAAAAAAAAAAAAAAAAAAAAAAAAAACACCCAATTCTTAAAACTATTCTTAAAACCTTCAAAACCCCTCTCAAAATCTCCCAGTGAATCTTCCATCGTAATCAACAGAAAAGTCATTTTCTCAAAAGTTAGTAACAACCCCACACATTCATGAATTTCAGGTCCATCACCACTCTGGGTTTAAGCAATGTTAGAACAAGTAATTACTCATTTGGAAGAAGATCAGGTTGGATCCATATTTATCTTATCATATTCCAAAATAAATTCCAAATAAATCAAAGATTTAAATAAATATTGGATGGCAGAAATGGGTAAATTGTCATATAATCTTGAAACCAGGAAGGTCTTTTTCAGTTCAGTTCAGTTCAGTCACTCAGTCATGTCCAGCTCTTTGCGACCCCATGAATCACAGCACGCCAGGCCTCCCTGTCCATCACCATCTCCCGGAGTTCACTCAGACTCACCTCCATCGAGTCAGTGATGCCATCCAGCCATCTCATCCTCCCTCGTCCCCTTCTCCTCCTGCCCCCAATCCCTCCCAGCATCAGAGTCTTTTCCAATGAGTCAACTCTTCGCATGAGGTGGCCAAAGTACTGGAGTTTCAGCTTTAGCATCATACCTTCCAAAGAAATCCCAGGGCTGATCTCCTTCAGAATGGACTGTTTGGATCTCCTTGCAGTCCAAGGGACTCTCAGGAGTCTTGTCCAACACCACAGTTCAAAAGCATCAATTCTTTGGTGCTCAGCCTTCTTCATAGTCCCACTCTCACATCCATACATGACCACGGGAAAAACCATAGCCTTGACTAGACGGACCTTTGTTGGCAAAGTATGTCTCTGCTTTTGAATATGCTATCTAGGTTGGTCATAACTTTCCTTCCAAGGAGTAAGCGTCTTTTAATTTCATGGCTGCAGTCAGCATCTGCAGTGATTTTGGAGCCCCCCAAAAATAAAGTCTGACACTGTTTCCACTGTTTCCCCATCTATTTCCCATGAAGTGATGGGACCAGATGCCATGATCTTTGTTTTCTGAATGTTAAGCTTTAAGCCAACTTTTGCACTCTCCACTTTCAGTTTCATCAAGAGGCTTTTTAGTTTTTTAACTGTGACTAAAAATGTAGAGACCACAGAAGAAAACATTGATAAACTTATGCTACCTAAAATTTTTTAAAGATGTAATTAGATTGCATAAAATCAAAAATACTGTATGATAAAGTAAACAAGCAATGTTAAAAGACAAATGTAGGAAAATATACACAACACCTATCAGAGACAAAAAGCTGATCATCTTAAACTATAAGCAGCTCTAGAAATCCAGAAGAAAAATCCAGCAACCCAGAGGCAAATAAAAGATAGCAAATGGATATGAACAGGCAGTTCCCAGCAAAAGAAGTACCCATGTGCCTTGTAAACACAGTCTGACTCATAAGAAATACAAAAGGCAGCATTTTCTCACCTGTCAGATCGGCAAAATTCAGTTACTTTTTTAGTGAGACGGTGAGGAAGCAGGCGTGCAAAGTGGTGTCACCCTTATGAAAAGTGTCACTGCTACTAAAATTACATGGAGTTTACTCTGTGCCCCAGGAATTCTCCTTCCTGAGAGTCTCATCAATTTGTAGTAAGTAGTAAATAGCGCTGAATAAACTGTGGACACAATGAAGATGATCTTTTGGTTAGATACGGAAGGACCCAAGATGTATTAATTGAAAAAAAAAATGCTGCAATATTACATACATAGTGTGCTACATTTTGTGTAAGAGAAAAATAAGGTAGATACATTGCTATTTATTTATCCATTTTTTTGTAAAAAAAAATGGAAGATTTTTTTCAGAATAAAAATGTTCAGCTAAAGATATTAAATAGGAGCAAAGTGAACAATCCTAGAACTGACAATCAGAAACAATTACCAACTTAATAAGACTTCTTGTTAGGTTTTTTGTTGATTGTTTTCTCTTAAATCATCTCCCTCACTAATAAATTCCTAGAGTTTGAGTCCACGTGTCTTTAATAAGAATAAATTTCATTTTAAAAGAGGAGGAGTAGGGGAAGAAACCACTGTAGGTATTTTTGAGTCTAGAGGTCTTTCTTTGTCATCGTTTAGTCACCAAGTCTTGTCCTACTCTTTTTTGTACCTATGGACTGTAGCCCACCAGGCTCCTCTGTCCGTAGCACAGTCATTTCTGAAATGATCATATCTAGAGCTCTTTAGATGTGATCATCTCAGAAATGGCTCTGTTACAGTCCCTGAAGGATATTCAGGGCAGGAGGTGGAGGGGTGGTTGTAGCTTGATTTTTGACTGGCTGTTCATTGTGCTTAACCCACGTTTCCCCCAGAAGGGCTTCCTCAGCCCTGAACCAGGTTCCCTGCGCCTGCCCTGTTCCATCTGAACAGGCACCACCCTGGCTGTGGTGACGTCCCCAGTCCATCTTGCCAGCTATCCTTTCAGCTCCGTGTGGGTGGAGGGCATTGGTCTCGTCTACCCTGCCCATGCCTTTTACTATCAAAAGCCCAGGTCCCAGCAGCTTCTGACCACAATAAGTGTGTATTGAGTGAATAAAAGTTCAAAACAGTCGCAAGCTATGAGGCATTCACCTGCACAACCTCACCTCCCCCGCAGCCTCACCCTATACATACACAAGGTGAACACGATATCAAGAATGAAGCAGAACTGTGGCAGTTATCGAGCAGTGCAAGGAGAGGGGAGCACCTTGACCTCAGTTAACAGGAGTTTTCAGAAAGATAATTTTTGCCTGTATTTTTTTTTAATGTAGTTGCTTCATTTGGTCATGTGAATGTGATTTTTTTAATAAAGTGCTTATTTTTCATGCTTGTAATTACAGGCTCCTCAACAGGGTAATCCTCTGCTACTGTTTTCTCAAACTTTTTACTTCTGCCTTTTACAAAATGTTTGAAATAGTTGATTTTAGCTCCTACCGCAGACTCTGAATCTGTGTTTGGAATGTGAAGATCAAAGTAGTGTCGCTAATCCTCAGGACTTTGCCATCGTGTAACTTCAGAATCCATCTCTTATCAAGTTTCTGTGGTTTTCTGGAATCTTTACTGGTCACAACATTAAAATGTGCACATCTGAAACCATTTTTTCTGTCCCGATGTGTCCCCAAGGTGGGATCACCACGTGTTTTCAATAAACCTTGTTTTTTGTTCTCCTCTAAACAGAGCATGTCTTGTTCAAAAAGCTCTTGATGGTAAGGAAGGGATTGATAATAAAAAGAGAGAGCCCAGAGTGGGATCCATCCTCATGACTTCAGGATTTGTCGGGAAGCAACTCGTCCCACAGTCAGAGCTGAGACTCATGTCATTACCATGAGTTCTAACCCTGTCTCTGGGAATAACTTATTCTGTCATCTTGTACCAGCCTTGAACTCCATTTCTTTCCTTTTAATCACAGATAAGAACAGCAGTATACTTTATAGACTTCATAAAAGCAAATATGAAATTAGAAAGTTCTAAAACCTGCCCTTTAACTGGTGCCAACGAGGATGAGTTTTGCCAAGCATTTGATCATTAAGGATGGAACTTAGGTCTGTAATTAATCATGGTCCATTTGACTAATAATCCCCCTAAAAAGATGGATATAATCTGCACATGGCAACAAGTAGGATTTTCAAAATTATGCGTGTCAATTGTTTATTTATGGCTTATATTTACTCAAATTCACTCTTTTAAAGCACTATTTTTTTTCATTCTTCACAGAAGGGAAAGTCCATTTTCACACCCCAGTGTTTATCCCTAAGGATTATCCAGCAGCCTAAACTGTGTCTATTTCTTATTTCTAAAAATCTTATTTAGTGCCTCGAAAAAGACTGAAAGTCAAGTGTACTGGGTAATTCTCAAAATCCCTGGATGGCAGTCAAAATCAGTTCCCACCCACAGGTGTCTTTTGGTTACTGACATCTGGTTACTGAAATGGCATCTCCACCTGCAAAATCCAAATAGCAGTCTGTTCAAAGAACTTCCGGAGGACATGCTTTCAGAAATTTTTAGTAGTAGGTGATGATTAATCAAAACCTGCGTGCCATCTGAAAATAAGTATCAGATTTCTCAAAGAAAAATTACATTTCCCAACGCTAGTAAACACAACCGGCTGCCAAGAGTCGAAGAGTCAGGATCATGTAATGCCTTAGAGTAGGAACCAAAAGGGATGCTGGGTATTTTGTTTTCACTTGGTAAAGTTACACCTGTAATGACATCATTGTTTCGCTCTTGGTGCATAAACACTCAGGTTACCACACTGAAGAGGATATCCGAGCATCGGATTTCATCATGGGGCCAAAGGGGAATTCCAGCCGAAGTTTCAGCCCTGACCTTTCATTGGTGGCAATCCAAATCTTTTTTTAGACTTGTAGTCAAATACCGGTGTGGGCCCTGCTGAGTTGGAAGTGACTGCAGGGTTGCTGTCTGGTGGGCATGAAAATAGGTACCAGGTGATGGTTTTACACAGCTTCCTCAGATGTGTGCAGAACTGTGGTTTCTGAGACTCCTTCTCGTGTTTTCTATATAAAGGAGCACCACATAAGGCCAACAGGTCACGGCCCTGGAACACATTCTGAATCATCCAGAAATACTCTTGACGTTTCATCCTCCTGATGGATGGAGAGCTCATGGGATTACACCCAGGGGATTTACTCAGGACCCGCGGGGTGCCTTCAGTAGGATGTGTTTGCCTCCTGCTCATTCACAGCAGTTCTCAGAGGACATATGCTTCTTCCCTGCTTCATAAACACAGAAGCACAGCTTCTGCACATCCTCCCAGCTGCACCCACCTCTGAACTGAGATGTCTGTGATCACACTGTGCAGCGGAAGGTCCAGTGTGAGGCTAGTCCCGTGGCACTGCAGGCCTAGATCAGACCTCAGCACACCTGAGTCTGCACCCCCGACCTCTGCCCACGCTCCAGCCTCACCACACTGTCTTCCGGTGTCTGGAGGGATCTCAAGCAGCCCTGTTACCCATACCCCTCAAAGAGCCCCCCTTTCTGCCTCCTCTGTTGACAACAGCACCCCCCCTCAGCCGACAGGCCAGTTTACCCACCCAGTTTCTCAGGCCAGAAATCCTAAAGTCACCCTCAGAGCCCCTTCTTTGTGTCAGACCCCACGATCAGCCCTGCAGTGGGTCCTGACACCTCCTCCTTCTCACGTCCCAAGTCCGCCCCCTGCCTGGGTCCTCCTCATTTCCCCTGGCTCCTCTGAGGCTGCTTTCGCCCTCGGGCTGGACCATGCCAGTGGCCTCCTAATTGGCCCTGTGACCTCCACTCATGTCATCCAGCCCTCTCTGGATCTGGTTCCCAAAGGTAACCAAAATGACCTTGGAAGACACAAGTGTGATTGATCCCACACCCCGACCCCACCACACATGGAAGGACAGCTAAAGCTCTTCCTAAAGCTGCCTTGATTGGGCCAGAGCCACCCCCTCACCTCCCCTCAGGCATGTGACCACACTTCCACATCTGGGTCTTTGCACCTCCTGCCTGGAGCGCCTCCCCCCAGATGGGGCGATGGCCACCCCATCACTGCACTGGACCTGGATTCATATGACAGCACCTCAGAGACATCCCCCCAGACCCGAAAGCACCCCTGTGACCTGTGACCCTGTGACCCCACCCCTTGCCCTGCTTGCTGTCTCTCGGGACTCTCTGTCGCACCTGGATCTTGGATTCTGCCCTTACTCATTTGGACAATATAAGTCTACACTATGTTACGGAACATTCACTCCTTGAGGACAGGAAAACATCTGTTTTCTTCACTGCTCTATCCCGTGTTCGGCTCATAATAGACATGCGCTGAAAGGTGTTTGATGGGTGAACTACTGCCTGAATGAATGAATTGCCTTAACACTGAAGAAAGCTCATTTCCAAAACTCCTGCTGATGCTTCGTCACTGAACCATTTAGTCTCTGAAGAATGTACTGCCTAGAGTTATAGAAACCGGAGTCAGGAAGCATCTTGGGCCCTGCCCAGTTCAGTCCATCTCACTGTGAAGACAGGGAATCCAGCTTTAAGAGAACTGATGGTGAAGCAAGCACAGCCCAAGCTTCTTATGCTTCTATACTTTACATCTCTGTTCCTTTTGAGAGGTTAGAATGTTGGATTCACAAGGAAAATTCAATGAGGCCACAAAGTTTCAGTTCCTCCTTGTCTGGATGTTCTGTTTGCAATAAAGCATCTGGCATGGTACACTGTGGTGTTGGAGAAGATACTTGAGAGTCCCCTTGGACTTCAAGGAGATCCAACCAGTCCATCCTAAAGGAAATCAGTCCTGAATATACATTGGAAGGACTGATGCTGAAGCTGAAGTTCCAATACTTTGGCCACCTGATGCAAAGAACTGATTCATTGGAAAAGACCCTGATGCTAGGAAAGACTGAAGGCAGGAGGAGAAGGGGACGAGAGGATGAGATGGTTGGATGGCATCACCAACTCAATGGACGTGAGTTTGAGCAAGCTCCCAGAGTTGGTGATGGACAAGGAAGCCTGGAGTGCTTCAGTCCACACAGTCCAAAGAGTTGGACACAACTGAGCGACTGAACTGAACTGATGGTACACTGAAAACTTACAAATTCATGCAGAAATTGTCCATGTAGACAGGATAGCTGACCAGTACTCTGTTAGTCTTCTGTCCTATTGGGACAACCTAAAGGATAAAAAAAATGGTTAATATAAGATTTCTTCTAAATTTACCTGAATGTTCACCATTTACAAGTAGTTATATTCCCTACCCTTAGTAATCCTTTACTCCGTGGGTTTTCACATTTAAGGCTTGCCTATATCCCTGTTTACTGATCCTTTTACAAGAGAAAAGTTATCAAGAAGGAAGCATGGAATAAAGTATAAGCACTTTAGAACCAGATATATAAAAAGCCAAAACCATGCCTTTGATTCTTGGCCCCATAAACTAGCTAATACCTTGGATAAGATTCTTGAAACTTCTTGGTATCAGTTTACTCATCTGTATAGTGTGGTGTGTGTGTGTCTGTGTAAAATATTGTTTTAAGCCAAGACATTAACCTGATGTCAGGCACAATGAGGCAGACGCGGGCTTTCTGTGTATTATGTCACTGAATCCCCACAACCGCCCTGGGGGAATATGGCTCTGTTCCCTACTTTCAAGTGAACACTCTGAGAATCGGCAAGGTCAATAGGCCCGAGGGTCCCCACCCTGGAAAGGACAGCACTAGGAGGACCTGGGCTGTCTCACTAGGTCCACACTGATGAACCTCCACAGAAGGCTATTATGGAGACGGGCTGGAATCGATTCTGTTTGCTGAGCACCCTGTGAAGACCGTATACCAGGGACACCAGCAAACACCCCTTCTCACCACTGACTCACTGGGCTGGTGGCCAGCCTTCCTGGGCCAATAGCTTCTATTTTAAATAACTAACAATTCCACTTATTCTCATTACAAAAGCAGCAAAGGCTTATTATAGGTCATTTGGACAAAGTTCAGTTCAGTTCAGTTCAGTCGCTCAGTTGTGTCTGAGTCTTTGCGACCCCATGAATCACAGCACGCCAGGCCTCCCTGTCCATCACCATCTCCCAGAGTTCACTCAGACTCACGTCCATCGAGTCAGTGATGCCATCCAGCCATCTTATCCTCAGTCGCCCCCTTCTCCTCTTGCCCCCAATTGCTCCCAGCATCAGAGTCTTTTCCAATAAGTCAACTCTTCGCATGAGGTGGCCAAAGTACTGGAGTTTCAGCTTTAGCATCATTCCCTCCAAAGAAATCCCAGGGCTGATCCCCTTCAGAATGGACTGGTTGGATCTCCTTGCAGTCCAAGGGACTCTCAAGAGTCTGCTCCAACACCACAATTCAAACGCATCAATTCTTCGGCGCTCAGCCTTCTTCACAGTCCAACTCTCGCATCCATACATGACTACTGGGAAAATCCATAGCCTTGACTAGATGGCCCTTTGTTGGCAAAGTAATGTCTCTGCTTTTCAATATGCTATCTAGGTTGGTCATTTCCAAGGAGTAAGCGTCTTTTAATTTCATGGCTGTAGTCACCATCTGCAGTGATTTTGGAGCCCCCCAAAATATAAAGTCTGACAGTGTTTCCACTGTTTCCCCATCTATTTCCCATGAAGTGATGGGACCAGATGCCATGATCTTCGTTTTCTGAATGTTGAGCTTTAAGCCAACGTTTTCACTCTCCACTTTCACTTTCATCAAGAGGCTTTTTAGTTCTTCACTTTTTGCCATAAGGGTGGTGTCATCTGCATATCTGAGGTTATTGATATTTCTCCCAGCAATCTTGATTCCAGCTTGTGCTTCTTCCAGCCCAGCATTTCTCATGATGTACTCTGCATAGAAGTTAAATAAGCAAGGTGACAATATACAGCCTTGATGTACTCCTTTTCCTATTTGGAACCAGTCTGTTGTTCCATGTCCAGTTATAACTGTTGCTTCCTGACCTGCATATACGTTTCTCAAGAGGCAGGTCAGGTGGTCTGGTATTCCCATCGCTTTCAGAATTTTCCACAGTTTATTGTGATCCACACAGTCAAAGGCTTTGGCATAGTCAATAAAGCAGAAATAGATGTGTTTCTGGAACTCTCTTGCTTTTTCCATGATCCAGCGGATGTTGGCAATTTGATCTCTGGTTCCTCTGCCTTTTGGAAAACCAGCTTGAACATCTGGAAGTTCACGATTCACGTATTGCTGAAGCCTGGCTTGGAGAATTTTGAGCATTACTTTACTAGCGTGTGAGATGAGTGCAATTCTGTGGTAGTTTGAGCATTCTTTGGCATTGCCTTTCTTTGGGATTGGAATGAAAACTGACCTTTTCCAGTCCTGTGGCCACTGCTGAGTTTTCCAAATTTGCTGGCATATTGAGTGCAGCACTTTCACAGCATAATCTTTCAGGATTTGGAATCGCTCAACTGGAAATCCATCACCTCCACTAGCTTTGTTTGTAGTGATGCTTTCTAAGGCCCACTTGACTTCACATTCCAGGATGTCTGGCTCTAGGTGAGTGATCACACCATCGTGATTATCTTGGTCATGAAGATCTTTTTTGTACAGTTCTTCTGTGTATTCTTGCCACCTCTTCTTAATATCTTCTGCTTCTGTTAGGTCCATACCATTTCTGTCCTTTATCAAGCCCATCTTTGCATGAAATGTTCCCTTGGTATCTCTAACTTTCTTGAAGAGATCTCTAGTCTTTCCCATTCTGCTGTTTTCCTCTATATCTTTGCATTGATCTCTGAGGAAGGCTTTCTTATCTCTTCTTGCTATTCTTTGGAACTCTGCATTCAGATGCTTGTATCGTTCCTTTTCTCCTTTTCGCTTCTCTTCTTTTCACAGCTATTTGTAAGGCCTCCCCAGACAGCCATTTTGCTTTTTTGCATTTCTTTTCTGAGGGGGTGGTCCTGATGCCTGTCTCCTGTACAATGTCACGAACCTCAGTCCATAGTTCATCAGGCACTCTATCTATCAGATCTAGTCCCTTAAATCTATTTCCCACTTCCACTGTATAATCATAAGGGATTTGATTTAAGTCATACCTGAATGGGCTAGTGGTTTTCCCTACTTTCTTCAATTTAAGTCTGAATTTGGCAACAAGGAGTTCATAGTCTGAGCCACAGTCAGCTCCTGGTCTTGTTTTTGTTGACTGTATAGAGCTTCTCCATCTTTGGCTGCATAGAATATAATCAATCTGATTTCGGTGTTGACCTTCTGGTGATGTCCATGTGTAGAGTGTTCTCTTGTGTTGTTGGAAGAGGGTGTTTGCTATGACCAGTGCATTTTCTTGGCAAAACTCTACTAGTCTTTGCCCTGCTTCATTCTGCTTTCCAAGGCCAAATTTGCCTGTTACTCCAGGTGTTTCTTGACTTCCTACTTTTGCATTCCCATCCCCTATAATGAAAAGGACATCTTTTTTGGGTGTTAGTTCTCAAAGGTCTTGTAGGTCTTCATAGAACCGTTCAACTTCAGCTTCTTCAGCGTTACTGGTTATGGCATAGACTTGGATTACTGTGATATTGAATGGTTTGCCTTGGAGACAAAGCGAGATCATTCTGTCATTTTTGAGATTGCATCCAAGCACTGCATTTCGGACTCTTTCATTGACCATGATGCCTACTCCATTTCTTCTAAGGGATTCCTGCCCACAGTAGTGGATATAATGGTCATCTGAGTTAAATTCACCCATTCCAGTCCATTTTAGTTCGCTGATTCCTAGAATGTAGACATTCACTCTTGCCATCTCTTGTTTGACCACTTCCGATCTGCCTTGATTCATGGACCTGACATTCCAGGTTCCTATGCAATATTGCTCTTTACAGCATCGGACCTTGCTTCTATCACCAGTCACATCCATAACTGGGTATTGTTTTTGCTTTGGCTCCATCCCTTCATTCTTTCTAGAGTTATTTCTCCAGAGATCTCCAGTAGCATATTGGGCACCTACTGACCTGGGGAGTTCCTCTTTCAGTATCCTATCATTTTGCCTTTCATACTGTTCATGGGTTCTCAAGGCAAGAATACTGAAGTGGTTTGCCATTCCTTCTCCAGTGGATCACATTCTGTCAGACCTCTCCACCATGACCCACCCGTCTTGGGTTGTCCCGCGGGCATGGCTTAGTTTCTTTGAGTTAGACAAGGCTTTGGTCCTAGTGTGATTAGATTGACTAGTTTTCTGTGAGTATGGTTTCAGTGTGTCTGCCCTCTGATGCCCTCTTGCAACACCTACCGTCTTACTTGGGTTTCTCTTACCTTGGATATGGGGTATCTCTTGACAGCTGCTCCAACAAAGAGCAGCCACTGCTCCTTACCTTGGACGAGGAGTACCTCCTCACCACCACCCCTCCTGACCTTCAACGTGGAATAGCTCCTCGAGGCCTTCGGGTGCCCGCGCACCCACCGCTCCTTGGATGTGGGGTTGCTCCTTCCGGCCTCTGCTCCTGGCCTCAGACATGGGGTAGCTCCTCTCGGCTGCTCCTGCGCTGTTGCAGCCTGGCAGTCTCAGCCGCCACCCGTGACCTCAGACGCAGGGTAGCTCCTCTCGGCTGCTGCTCCTGACCTCGGACATGGGGTAGCTCCTCCCAGCCACCGCCCCTGACCTCAGACGTGGGGTAGCTCCTCTCGGCTGCGTTAAGTGCACCAGTTGCAGCCGCCAGCACTTCTTACCTTATACTTATGTCTAAACTTTTGATACTTTATAGCAGCTATTCCAAAGTTTAGCTTATAGTGAGGCTACTGAAAAGAGCTCAAGGAATTAGAACAAATAACGTGGTGAGGGAGGATGGAATCGCCAGGAATGTAGTATTTGCTGCAATTCTGTTTTGACCAGAGGCAACAAGATGAAATGAGCTTACAGTGCAAGGAGAAATGTATGTTAGCTGTTACAGGAAACTTTCTGAGACACGATCATAATTTACAAAAAACCTTAAAGCCTAAAGTCTCCAGACAGTTAATCTATTATAAATGTCAAGATGAGCCCTCTTTGTGGTTTGCCTCTAGAAAATTTCTCTCTCCTAATAATTACTAGTTTAGAAGTGTTCATCTGTGCATTGTTTTATACGTCTGATTTAGTTCTTCCCTCTATGATTTTAAATTAAGCCAAGGGTACTAAGATAAACTCCCTAATAGGTGAACCGTGTCATGTAACGGAAGCAACAAAACAGGCCAACAAGTTCAAATGTTGCTCTAACCCAGCTGTCACTCCATAACAGGATGACCTTGGGTGTGAATCCACCTGATAATGAGGACTTTTCAGTGTTTCAGTGACTAATCCCTTCTACCCAGGGCCCAGTGTAATCAATTTGTATTGATTTTGCTAATACTAGAGCAAAGTTCCAGTGTTCAAATCTGCAGTCTCCTCAAATCTCAAGAATTAATCCATAAATCACTAAGTGATTCAGTGAGTATGTGAGCCTACTTCCTAATACCATGTAAGCCTATATTCCACATTTCTAATGGGATAATTATAATCAATAATCGTTTCTTCCCCACTTCCAAAATTGTTTCTGTTGGAGGGGCATTTAGGAGCTCGAAATTAAGATTACTTGTTTTTTATTTTTCCATGCCATCTGGTGCTTCTTCTTGTTTATTAGCACTTTATTTCTTTCTCTAACTCCATTTTCTATGGACTTATCCATAAAAGTACTGTCTCTTTTAATATAATTTATTTCTGCTTTAATTTCCCAGCATTTCTCTCTTTCGTGAGCACTTTATACAATAACAAATTTATTCTTGCTCTAGTTTCCACCTGCTTTTGCAGCCGACCCCTTTCTCCCTCCCCCGACCACAAACCCTGCACCTACTTCACCCTGATTTTCATTATCCAAGGAGTGATGCGCCATGACTCTCAAGGGCACAGCTCGGGAGTCAGGTAAGGGCCAGCACAGCCACTTGTAGGTGTTGTGCCTCGGCCAGTTGAGCCCCGCAAGCCTCAGTTCTTTGTTTTTAAGGAGGACATAGCAATGATACTGTCTGCTTTATGGCACTGTTTGGAGGACTAAATGAAATGATGGGCCGCAGGGCTTTCCAACCTTGGCACTACTGACACTGGGACCAGGTCATTTCCCGACCGCCCACCCCCCCAGAGGGTTGTTCCAGGCATTGCAGAATGTTAGGAAGCAACCCTGGCCTCTACCACTAGGTGCCAGTAACTACTCCTTCCCAGTTACAACAACCAAATACATCTCCAAACATTGCGAAATGCCCCTGGGAGGAAAACTTTCCCCTTTGACAACACTGGTGCACATAAAGCATTTAGCAATGCCTGGTACCCAGATGGGACATGATAAATATTTGCAACAGTTTGACGATCAGATGAATGAATGAATGAATACTCATTTTAATGCAAGTGTCTAAGACAATGCTTGACCCTTAATTAACGGCTTCACACACTAAGAGATGAACAAAGGAAGTTGAAGCCAATGAGCCTCAAGGCTGTCTGTGTTTGCTACAGTGTACTAAAATGTTCTGTCTTCTCTTAAATGCTCCTATGTTGCTAACAGAAAAACATTTTAGACAAATAGCTACTTGTGCAGCTTAAATTGTTCTACCCAAATTCCACTCCGCTGTATTGACATGAAATTGACATAAACATGGTGTAAGTTTAAGGTGTAAAATCTATTGATTTGACATGCTTATAGACTGCAAAATGACAGGATACTGAAAGAGGAACTCCCCAGGTCAGTAGGTGCCCAATATGCTACTGGAGATCAGTGGAGAAATAACTCTAGAAAGAATGAAGGGATGGAGCCAAACAATAACAATACCAAGTTGTGGATGTGACTGGTGATAGAAGCAAGGTCTGATGCTGTAAAGAGCAATATTGCATAGGAACCTGGAATGTCAGGTTCATGAATCAAGGCAAATTGGAAGTGGTCAAACAAGAGATGGCCAAGAGTGATTGTTCCCATTCTAGGAATCAGTGAACTAAAATGGACTGGAATGGGTGAATTTAACTCAGATGACCATTATATTTACTACTGCGGGCAGGAATCCCTTAGAAGAAATGGAGCAGCCATTATGGTCAATGAAAGAGTCCGAAATGCAGTGCTTGGATGCAATCTCAAAAATGACAGAATGATCTCGCTTTGTCTCCAAGGCAAACCATTCAATATCACGGTAATCCAAGTCTATGCCCCAACCAGTAACGCTGAAGAAGCTGAAGTTGAACGGTTCTATGAAGACCTACAAGACCTTTGAGAACTAACACCCAAAAAAGATGTCCTTTTCATTATAGGGGACTGGAATGCAAAAGTAGGAAGTCAAGAAACACCTGGAGTAAAAGGCAAATTTGGCCTTGGAATGGAGAATGAAGCAGGGCAAAGACTAATAGAGTTGTGCCAAGAAAATGCACTGGTCATAGCAAACATCCTCTTCCAACAACACAAGAGAACACTCTACACATGGACATCACCAGATGGTCAACACCGAAATCAGATTGATTATATTCTATGCAGCCAAAGATGGAGAAGCTCTATACAGTCAACAAAAAAAAAAAGACCAAGAGCTGACTGTGGCTCAGATCATGAACTCCTTATTGCCAAATTCAGACTTAAATTGAAGAAAGTAGGGAAAACCACTAGCCCATTCAGGTATGACTTAAATCAAATTCCTTATGATTATACAGTGGAAGTGGGAAATAGATTTAAGGGACTAGATCTGATAGATAGAGTGCCTGATGAACTATGGACTGAGGTTCGTGACACTGTACAGGAGACAGGGATCAGGACCATCCCCGTGGAAAAGAAATGCAAAAAAGCAAAATGGCTGTCTGGGGAGGCCTTACAAATAGCTGTGAAAAGAAGAGAAGTGAAAAACAAAGGAGGAAAGGAAAGATACAAGCATCTGAATGCAGAGTTCCAAAGAATAGCAAGAAGAGATAAGAAAGCCTTCCTCAGAGATCAATGCAAAGATATAGAGGAAAACAGCAGAATGGGAAAGACTAGAGATCTCTTCAAGAAAATTAGAGATACCGAGGGAACATTTCATGCAAAGATGGGCTTGATAAAGGACAGAAATGGTATGGACCTAACAGAAGCAGAAGATATTAAGAAGAGGTGGCAAGAATACACAGAAGAACTGTACAAAAAAGATCTTCACGACCAAGATAATCACGATGGTGTGATCACTCACCTAGAGCCAGACATCCTGGAATGTGAAATCAAGTGGGCCTTAGAAAGCATCACTACAAACAAAGCTAGTGGAGATGATGAAATTCCAGTTGAGCTATTTCAAATCCTGAAAGATTATGCTGTGAAAGTGCTGCACTCAATATGCCAGCAAATTTGGAAAACTCAGCAGTGGCCACAGGACTGGAAAAAGTCAGTTTTCATTCCAATCCCAAAGAAAGGCAATGCCAAAGAATGCTCAAACTACCACAGAATTGCACTCATCTCACACGCTAGTAAAGTAATGCTCAAAATTCTCCAAGCCAGGCTTCAGCAATACATGAACCGTGAACTTCCAGATGTTCAAGCTGGTTTTCCAAAAGGCAGAGGAACCAGAGATCAAATCAACATCCGCTGGATCATTGAAAATCCAAGAGAGTTCCAGAAAAACACCTATTTCTGCTTTCTTGACTATGCCAAAGCCTTTGACTGTGTGGAAAACTGTGGAAAATTCTGAAAGCGATGGGAATACCAGACCACCTGACCTGCCTCTTGAGAAACGTATATGCAGGTCAGGAAGCAACAGTTAGAACTGGACATGGAACAACAGACTGGTTCCAAATAGGAAAAGGAGTACGTCAAGGCTGTATATTGTCACCCTGCTTATTTAACTTAGATGCAGAGTACATTATGAGAAACGCTGGACTAGAAGAAACACAAGCTGGTTCAAGATTGCCGGGAGAAATATCAATAACCTGAGATATGCAGATGACACCACGCTTATGGCAGAAAGTGAAGAGGAACTCAAAAGCCTCTTGATGAAAGTGAAAGTGGAGAGTGAAAAAGTTGGCTTAGAGCTCAACATTCAGAAAACAAAGATCATGGCATCTGGTCCCATCACTTCATGGGAAATAGATGGGGAAACAGTGGAAACACTGTCAGACTTTATATTTTGGGGGGCTCCAAAATCACTGCAGATGGTGACTACAGCCAAGAAATTAAAAAATGCTTACTTCTTGGAAGGAAAGTTATGACCAACCTAGATAGCATATTGAAAAGCAGAGACATTACTTTGCCAACAAAGGTCCATCTAGTCAAGGCTATGGTTTTTCCTGTGGTCATGTATGGATGTGAGAGTTGGACTGTGAAGAAGGCTGAGCGCCGAAGAATTGATGTGTTTGAACTGTGGTGTTGGAGCAGACTTTTGAGAGTCCCTTGGACTGCAAGGAGATCCAACCAGTCCATTCTGAAGGGGATCAGCCCTGGGATTTCTTTGGAGGGAATGATGCTAAAGCTGAAACTCCAGTACTTTGGCCACCTCATGAGAAGAGTTGACTCATTGGAAAAGACTCTGATGCTGGGAGGGATTGGGGGCAGGAGGAGAAGGGGATGACAGAGGTTAAGATGGCTGGATGGCATCACGGACTTGATGGACGTGAGTCTGAGTGAACTCCGGTAGTTGGTGATGGACAGGGAGGCCTAGCGTGCTGCGATTCATGGGGTCACAAAGAGTTGAACATGACTGAGCGACTGAACTGAACTGAACTGATATACTGCAAAGTGATTATTAGTTAACAACTCCATCATTTCACATAATTACCATTTCTTTTTTTGTGGTGTAACATTGAAGATTCACTCTATTAACAGTTTTCATATATATAATACAGCATTGTTAACTATAAACACCCTTCTTTACATTGGACCCCCAGAACTCATTCACGTTGTAACTGGAAGTTTGTAAACTTTCCCCAAGCTCTCCCCATTTCTCCCCCCTACTTTCCTCCAGTAACCATGATTCTAGTCTCCGTTCCTTTGAGTTTTACTTTTTGAGATCCCACGTATGAGTGATATATAGTATCTATCTTTCTCTATCTGGATTGTTTCAGTTGGCTTATTGTCCTCAAGGTCAGTCCATGTTTTTGCACACAGTAGCATTTCCTTCTATATCATGGATGAACAATATTTCAATAAAGATAGATAGATCTTCTTTATTTATTCATCCATTCATCGATGGACACAACTTGCTTACATATCTTGGCTATGGAGAATAATGTTGCAATGTACATGGGGATGCAGGTATCTCTTCAAGATCCTGTTTTAGTTAACTCTGGATATAAACCCAGAAATAGGATTGCTCTGATAGTTCCATTTTTAATTTTTTTAGGATCCTCCATACTGTTTTCCATAGTGGCTGCACCAATTTACATTCTGACCAGCAAAGCAGAAGCGTTCTCATTTCTCCATACCCTCACCAACACTTGTTATCTCCTATCTTTTTGATAATCACCATTTTAACAGGTTTTGGTTTTCATCCCCTGATGATCAGTGATATTGAGCACCTTTTCAATACATCTGCCATTTGTATGTCTTCTTTGGGAAAATATCTATTTGGATCTGCTGCCCAATTTTTAATTTTTTTTTTTTACTATTGAGTTTTATGAGTTATTTGTATACTATGGATATTAAATTCTTTTCAGCTATGTGATTTGAAAACGTTTTCTCTCTTTCATTGCCTTTCCATTATGTTAATGGTTTCCTTTACTGTACAGAATTTTTCAGTTTGCTATAGTTTCACTTGTTAATTTTTGCTTTTCTTGCCTTCACTTCTGATGTCAAACCCAAATTATCATTGCCAACGCCAACGTCAATAAGCTTACCCCCTGTTTTCTTTTAGGAGTTTTATAGTTTCGGGTGTTACATTTAAGCTTTTAATCCATTTTGAGTTAATTATTATGAGTGGTGTGTGATAGTGTCCAGTCTCACTCTCTTGCATGTGGCTGTTCAGTCTTCTCAATACCATCAATTGAAGAGACTATTCTTTCCCTTCCCCACTGTGTATTCTTGGCTCCTCTGTCATTAATTAATTGTCCATATATGTGTGTGGCTTCATTTCTGGGCTCTCTGTTCTGTTCCGTTGACCTTTGTGTGCTTTTATGCCAGTTTCATACCATTTTGATACTACAGCTTTTTATTATAATATGAAGTGAGAAGTGTGATGTTTCTAGTTTCATTCTCCTTTGTCAAGGTTGTTTTGGTATTTTTATGAAAGAGTTTGAGAAGGATTGGTATGTATTCTTCAGATGATGTAATTCACCACTGAAGCTATCTGGTCCTGGACGTTTTTGTTCACTAGGAGGTTTTTGATTACTGATTCCATCTCTTTGTTAGTGACTGGCCTGTTCAAATTTTCTATTTCTTCCTGATTTAGCCTTGTTAGATTGTATGTTTCTAGTAAGTTAACTATTTCTTCCAGGTTGTATGTTTCACTAAGATCTCTTTCTGGGAGTTTGTCTTGTTCTTTTGTTTGGAACATATTATTTTATTTCTTCATTTTCCTTGACTCTCTGTTAATTTCTGTGCATCAGATAAAACTAGCCACCTACACTAGTCTTGACTGACAGATCTTGTATAGGAGATGAACATCATCAATTAGCCTAGCCTTTGCCTCTCATTGTCTCTGAAACGTTTGTAATTGTCTAACCACTGTGTTCTTAGTGGCTCCCAGTGGTCAAATATTTGCCAAGACTCATCAGTGTCTCAAGTAGAGGGTCACAGTCATCTTCTGGATGAATGCCAGTTGGAAGTTGGACCCTCAGGCAGCATCTGGGAAAGTATGTGATTAGACCCTATCCAGGGAGAAACTGGGAGGTAGGCATTTCACCTGCTCCCTCTGTGCTGCTGCTGCTACTAAGTCACTTCAGTTGTGTCCAACTCTGTGCGACCCCACAGCCCACCAGGATCCTCTGTCCACAGGACTCTCCAGGTAAGAACACTGGAGTAGGTTGCCATTTCCTTCTCCAGTGCATGCTAAGTTGCTTCATTTGTGTCCGACTCTGTGCGACCCTACGGACAGCAGGCCACCAGGCTCCTCTGCCCACAGGATTCTCTAGGCAAGAACACTGGAGTGGGTTGCCATTCCCTTCTCCAGTTCCCTCTGTGCTGAACCCAGTTATTAATATATAGCCATGAAGTAGGCGCGGGGGACTGCGGGGTCCTGAACCCATTAAGAACTTTCTTTGCTGTAGCCCTGTAGGACTCCTGGCTGCAAGCGCTGTTGGCTGTCAAAGCCAAGTGATCCAGGGGTTTTTCTCCCAGCAGCCTCAAAATCTGGGTCACCAGATATGTATAAAAACTCCTCGAGAATGATAATGGCAAATTGGAGCAGGCCAGAGGGAGAGGGCAGGAGATATGTCCACTGGCTCCTGTGACCTCAGGAGAGAACTGCAGTCACTCTCCAGAGGCATCTAAACTGGAGGCCTGACCTGTGGCAGTAGCTTGTAAAGTAGGCAAGTAGAATCCTCTCAGGAAAAGACAGGGAGATGGGCATTTCTACAGCCCAGGGCTCACACTCACTAACACCTGCTTCCCTGTCGGCTACAGTGTGTGTCTCATGGATGCCAGCCTTATGGCTTTCAGGGCTAGGCGTTTTGGGGGACCTATCCCTCTGGTAGGAGTCTTAAAAATTGGGGTGCTAAATGTGGGGTTCAAACTCTCAGTCTCTCAGGGAGAAGCTAGGAGTTTGAGGTCCCTCCTGTGTGTCTGGCACTATGCTAGGAGTGGGGTTTATGGTGACTATGTCTCAGCCTCTCCTGCTGTTTTGATGTGAGCGTTCTCTTTCTGGATTTCCTCCAGAGGGAATTTCTGCATGTGTAACTGCTCATGTGGTGTTTCTGTGAGAGGAGGGCAGTTAGGAGCCTCCTGTGAGGCCATATTTAAAGGCCACACCTACCCACACTTATAAAAGGTAAACCTTAGTGAGTATTGCTTTTTATAAATGTCAATGAATGACGGCTATAAATTATTACATTGCTGTAGAATTCTGTGCTGGTTTGATTAACTTAAGAGTATTTTTGATTGATGTTCCAGTTATTAAGCCACTGACGTGGTAAGAGAAGAAAGCTCAAGCTACTTTTAAATGTTTATTAACTTGCGTTTATTCTATAAACATTTACTGAGTGCCTGCTCTGTTCTAGGTACTTGGGATACAAGTATCCAACCTTGTGGAAGCTCTAGTCTCCTAAGTAATGGACTACAAAAATAATACATACATTACATAAAAATAAGACAAGAGTACTCATAACTTCTAAAATATTAACCTGGGAAATATCTAGATGTACTGACAGCAAAACTCCAACCGATGACTATAACCCAAGCAGAAGCGTTTTTGTTGCTGACTCACCATGCCATTTGGTTGCTCACTTATGACTTCATTTCACTGAATTCTGACTTTCTGATCTGAATTACAATAAGGGTGTTAAATCAAATCTGTGGTTACCTTTGCATATTTTGTGACTTAAAATCTTTAGTTTATGATTCACTGTGTGCATAGTTTTTGAAACTGTCTCAGACCTACAGGGTTTCTTTTACTTTCTCTAGGTTTTGTCACTAAAAGCATACTTTTGTGCTGTAGTGTAACCGCTCTATAGCTAATTTTTAAAAACTGATACAATATGTGTTTTCTGTGTTTCACTTTTTTCATCTAGAATATCTAACAGATATTGGTGTTACAAGGATTAATATAATATGACATTTGTAGAAAACTTAACACTAAGGAAAATGCCTGCGCAAAGTAAATTTCAAGTCTGTATTTTCTGCACCCACACTAGTCATTTATTTATTTCAACTATTTCTAATATTTTAGCATAGTAAGTAGGGTATTGTATCTTTTTCTTTGTACACTTGTGAGGAAGCAGTACTACAATGAGAAACAGAAGCATTATGTATGTCCAGCAGGGCCATATAAGGAATGTTTCTTTGTCTATAAACCACTTGTCTCAGAAGAAAATCCCTCTGAATGATGAAAACCAAGAGATGTTTTCACACTTAACTCTTTTTAAAGTTTTTTTCCTGATTTCAAAAGATGTTTTCATTGTTATAAAATGCCAAGATTAATGAAATTAATAACTTCAAAAGTGAAAAGTCCTTTATCCACATTCTCATCCCACCTCTCTACCCATAGAGAGAATTAATATTCTATGTATATCCTCACGTTTTTCCTAGTTGTATAATGTATTTTTTATTAAGTAAGACTACACTGTATATTCTGCTTTGCAACTGACTTCTAGTCACTTAACGTGCCTGGTATTTGTATTAACATATTCACTTTCCTCTCCTCTCCAATAGCTACAGAGAAAAAGAAAAGGATACGTTTGTGGCTGGCTGTGGGCCCAACCACAAACTCACTCAGCCTACAGATCTAAGAGTAGAAATGCCTTCCACTGACCTGTGTGCCAACCTCCAACCCTCTCTCCAAGTCATGACCCAAGAGGGCACCAGGAGAGTGACTCTAAAGATCCTCACAGTCCACATCCAGGGGCCAGACCTTCCTGAGAGCATGAAGGACTGGGCTGAATGAAAAATCCACATTCACTCAGCGGTTAACCCTGAGGACCCCAGAAACATAGTAAATGCTGCACCCTGAGGGGTGTGAGTGTTGCTGCCTGGCCTTGCACGCCCACCTGGCACAGAAAGGATATTTTATTGAGGATGAGCAGGTCAAGCTGACTTACCGTAAAATCGCCATTGGAGGCTATTCATCCCACTTCACTCCTCCCGCTTCAAAGCTACTTTCCATCACTCCAATATTTACCCTTGGAGCGATTAAGTCCTCCTTTATCTTTTCTGTGCTTTCGTTAGCTGCTCTTTTTAGCAGGTATGGTTTAAGCCAAACGTCAATATGTCAGACATTGAATCTCTAGTCCCATGCACAGTGTGTACAACTGCCTCCTCCCTTATAACAAACGGAATGTCAATTAACTTGAGTGCAGAAGTTACCCAAAACTGACTGACAGCAGTTTAGAAAGGACTCTGCCCAGAGCGCCTGAAGTATTTAGCTTAGTTGAGGCCTTTCTTTCAGTCTGCAAAGCTGCAGACACAACAACAGAAGTGAAATTTTTGTAGGAAGGAGCGACAAGCTTTGGGGGCAAGAAAACAGGAAATCTGATTGTGCCAAGCAGCACTTTCACAGCTAGATGGTGCCTCCACGGCATCATCAGGGAAGCTTTGGGGCTGGGGCTCCTGCCGGCAGGACACCCCGCTCCAACCGTGACGCCAGGACTGCAGTGGAGGGTGCCCCCAGCCCCTAAGCCCCCCAGAGCACCAGACCTTCTGAAGGCCACGTCCAGTTCTTCGAAAGTTAAACAGGAAGTGGTCCAAACCAGATGGCTAAAGCAGAGAATGGCTGAGGGGTAAGAACGAGTCAGCAGAAGGCCCCGTCCTCCACCTTCCGCTCCTCGGCGGTCACAGAGCTCACGTGGCGGCCGCCAGCCTGGAGCTCAAGTCCTGCTCCCAGGGCCCCAAATAGGGCCAAAGTGACGCGTTCTGAAATCCTCTCTGGGAAACGAAAACCTCTTGGCTGTGCGACTTACGGCTGCTTCAACCTGTTTCTTTCAGATACCATTGTCCTCATCGCCTCCATAGCGGTCGTTTCTGCCAAAACTCAGGGTAACATCTTCGCCACGTCGGCACTGCGCAGCCTGCGCTTCCTGCAGATCCTGCGCATGGTGCGTATGGACCGGCGCGGCGGCACCTGGAAGCTGCTGGGCTCCGTGGTCTACGCGCACAGCAAGGTGAGCTCACACCTTCCGCACCCGCGGCCGCCCTGGTCGCCAAACTCTTCAAAAGCAAACTTGGGCTTTTCAGAAACTGACTAAAGCCATGCGAGGACACAATGTGGATTATGTAAAAGTCACCATAAATATCCAAGCAGTAGTCAAACACATGAAATCATGCTCAGATTTTGTTTTCGTTCCTGTTTCAAGTATTTTTCACCTCTGAAAAATCTCTCTTTCTTTTTATATCTATAAGGCTTCCCTCATAGCTCAGTCGGTAAAGAATCTGCCTGCAATGCAAGACCCGGGTTCAATTCCTGGGTCGGGAAGATCCCCTGAATAAGGAAATGGCAACCCCCTCCAGTATTCTTGCCTGGAGAATCCCATGGACAGAGGAGCCTAGCAGGCTATAGTCCATGCGGCCGCAAAAGTCAGACACCACTTAGTGACTAAACCACCACCACCACCATACCCGAGCAGTAGTCAAAGACATGAAATCATGCTTAGATTTTGTTTTTGTTCCTGTTTCGAGTATTTTTCACCTCTAAAACATCTCTCATTCTTTTTATATCTAGGAATTAATCACAGCTTGGTACATAGGATTTTTGGTTCTGATTTTTTCGTCTTTCCTTGTCTATCTGGTGGAAAAGGATGCTAATAAGGAGTTCTCTACGTACGCAGATGCTCTCTGGTGGGGCACGGTGAGTGCGAAAATCCGGTTTTATTTATGGGATGTTGTGAGATGTTTCCTTTGAATACAGTGCAGAGATTCCCATGAGTGGTCTCAGTAAAGCTATAAAAGAACTTCCAAAAGGGAAATTTTGTGCAAATACGCAGCACTTTAAATTATCTGAAGAGTTGCCTCATCTGCTTAGGTCTAACAAAGCTCTCTTACAAATCAACTTACTGCTTCATGCGTGCCAGCCTGTTGCAAAATAAAAACGAATAATTTTTTAACCTTGATTAAAATGTTCACGGGCTCACTTATTTAACTTTGTGGAGCGCAGCTTTGAAGTACAAATTGTTGTGTTGTTTGTCACTCATCAGAGAGTTTATCTGGGGCTTTAAAAAAAGAAATAGTAGCTGAACAAAAGCTGTGAGTAACATTGTGGTACAAAAAGGGAAAGAGAAAAGAGTGGTAACCATCTGTGAGATCAGAGATTACAGACACTGTGTTTCAAATGTTTCTACTCTTTTTCCTTTATATTGTTGTTAAAGGATGGTTTTCCAAACAAATAAAAGTTAAAACATGACTCTCGTACACATAGAAAATAAAGCATGTGTAAATATTTTAAGTTATTATCAATGAAGGAACTAAGAAGATGTTACAGCCAGTTCAGAGGACTATCCACAGAACAGAAGTGTGTGAAGATTAGGAGTATTGAATGTGCAAACAGAGGCAAACCTGGCTTCTTCCACAGTGAAAGCAGGAAGTCAGAGGAACCCCCACCAGACAGGATTGATTTACATATCTATAGACAAGAATTACTTTGCATTCCTGCTGCAACTTACACAATCCTAAAATAGCTCAAAGGCCGTGAAAGGTGCAGAGTCTGCCCCATCAAATCAGAAATCGATAACCTAGAAGAACATACTCTAAACAACACACAGTTTTGCACTGAAGCAAAAATTGTCTTTCTGTTGTAAAGAATTTATTAAGCAGTCATTGAATTGTATACCCTAATAAGAATGTTTTAAGATAAAGGAATGCTTTATACAATGTGTAAACTGCATTTCTTCTTATTTTATTCATTAATATGTTCCAAAAGGGTGAAAATACAACAGCAGTTAGAGTTGTCTGAAGAGTCTCTTTGGTCCAGCAAACTTGTTGTCTTATAAATCACTTGTAATATTTCTTGAGTGTTAGATTGTTGCCAAAATAAAAATGCATCATCTTCTTAAACTATGATTGAAGCATTAGTAAGTTTCTTAGCCAGTCTGCCTCGTGGAGCTCACTGCTGCGCTCTTCCGCTATTTGTCAGAAGCTCATCAGTGAGAACTAGAATTGTCATCAAAGACGAGGATAACTCATCAGGGCTTGAAGCAAGCAGAACCTGAGAACCCGGTATAGCATAGCAGCAATAAAATGAGGAAGAATCAGAAGTATAGTCGTTTGAAGATGAAGATTCTTCTTCCTTAGATTGTCAGAGCTTAATGTCTACAAGATTGTGTCACTGATAACAAAGCATCCTGTTGTTTCATAATTTGGTTTCCAACTCCTTGCCCTCCCCCACAAGCAATAATGACCACTTTGAAAGAAGGAAAAGTGGAAAACCCAGAAGAGAGCTGTCATCTGACATGCCTAAAATACTTTTTATGTGTTGAGAACAAATGAAAATGTATGACTCATAGTGGGGATAAACTGAGTAAACTGAGCGAAAAGGTTTTTCTAGCCAGCAAGGGGAAGATAGCGATTTGAATTTTAGTTTCTGCATCGCTGGGAAGATCCTAATGTGGCTGAATGACTGAGACCCTTGGGCGCCCTCCTGTACTGAGGTGCAGCTGCTGGTGCGTCCACCTGGCGCCTCTCTAGCCTTCCATCCGTCTTCCTACTACTCTCCTTCCTGCTTATCCCCTGCCTGCTGCATTGCGTGTTGAGTGTGTGGGGGAAACTCTCAGTGTACTTAGTCACCAGCTTGGTTCTTTGCCAGAATAACCCACATAGCAGGTTTCCAAAGGTCATCTCTGTGCCTTTCAGGGAAAAGCAGCATCTATTCATTGATTTCAGCGCAGCAGTGCTATTCGACTGAAGTTTAACCTGTACTTAGGGCTTCCCTGGTAGCTCAGCTGGTAAAGAATCTGCCTGCAATGCAGGAGACCCTGGTTCAATTCCTGGGTAGAGAAGATTCCCTGGAGAAAGGATAGGCTACCCACACCAGTATTCTTGGGCTTCCCTTGTGGCTCAGTTGATAAAGAATCTGCCTGCAAAGCGGGAGACCTAGGTTCGATCCCTGGGTTGGGATCAACCAAGGGATCCCTGGAGAAGGGAAAGGCTACCCACTCCAGTATTCTGGCCTGGAGAATTCCATGGACTGTACAGTCCATGAGGTCGCAAAGAGTTCTACACGACTGAGTGACTTTCGCTTCTCTACCACTGATGCTGGGAGGGACTAGGGGCAGGAGGAGAAGGAGACAACAGAGGATGAGATGGCTGTAAGGCATCACTGACTCAATGGACATGAGTTTGACTAAACTCTGGGAGTTGGTGATGGACAGGGAGGCCTGGCGTGCTGTGATTCATGGGGTCACAAAGAGTCAGGCACGACTGAGTGACTGAACTGAACTTAACTGAATCTGTATTTAGCAGAATCTTTGAATGGCCTAATTATATCTCTTTCTGAAAAAAAAAACAAAACTAGTCTTGACTACAGAAGCAAAAATTTTCTAAGATACTGAGCTTCTAGGAATAAAAAAAGGCCTTGTTGGCCCAGAGTGGGTTTGTTGATATTAACTAACTCATTAATGAAATTGTCTAAAGCCATAAAAAGCAAACAAGAGAACTTACTAGTTCTGTCCTTATAAGAACATATACTAGGTCTCCAAAATGAAGCAAAACAAATATAGAATACTCCACTGTGCTTAGTCACTCAGTCGTGTCCAACTCTTTGCAACCCCATGGACTGTAGCCCACTAGGCTCCTCTGTCCATGGGGATTCTCCAAGCAAGAATACTATAATAGGTTACCATGCCCTCCTCCAGGGAATCTTCCCGACCCAGGTGGATTCTCCACCATCTGAGCCACCAGGGAAGCCCAAGAATACTATAATGGGCTACCACGCCCTCCTCCAGGTGGTCTTCCTAACCCAGGGGTTGAACCCAGGTCTCCCACACTACAGGCAGATTCTTTACCAGCTGAGGCACCAAGGAAGCCCAAGAATACTGGAGGGCATAGCTGATCTCTTTTCCAGGGGATCTTCCTGACCCAGAAATCAAACTGGGGTCTCCTGCATTGCAGGTGGATTCTTTACCAGCTGAGCTACCAGGGAAGCCCATGGAATACTCTACGTTTTGTTATGTATTAATGAAGACCTCAATGAAATCTTTCTAGTTAAAACTGTCCATGTTGCATGTAATGCATACCTTGCTAACTAAGGAAACATCCGGAATATAGGGGAATGAAGGAAATGAAAGAATCCTGATTTGATGAGTTTCTTAGTGCTGGGCTTTGGTGAAAAAAAAAGAAATCCCCATTTATTAAAAAGAAAAAAACCTGAAGTAGCGATATATAACTTAAAATGCAATTTATAGTCTATGGATACAGCATTCAGTGAATTCCAAATATTATATGCAAAACTATTCCATGAAGAAGATACTTTTCCCAAACCAACTTTAGGAGGAATGCGTAGTGCGATCAGCACTGCTCAAAGCAATAGCAGTTCAGAGAACTTTGGTCCCTGGAAACTCTTCCCATAATAATAGATGACAATAGTCAGCCCATAGTCCATAGAAAGGGCTGGTGTTAAGCCCCTGACAGGTACCCAGCCGCAGATGGGGGCTGCATGAATGGATATGGGGAACCTCTACAGCAAAGGAGCAGAGACCAATGCCCTTCCTGACAGACCTACAGCTTCAGGACAAACCTACAGCTTCAGGGAAGAAGGGCTTTGGGAATCAAGGTTTCAGTGAACAATGTTCTGGACTGTGAATGAGCAACTGAAGAGGCATTGATGACGAATGTTGCTGAGGCCAGGTAGCTACAGGAGGACGGGGTCTTCTGATTGCACAGCGGAGCTCTGCTTAACATCACTTCCTATTAGTATTAACCTCCTTTTCAGTTACTTCAGGTTTATTCTGAAATAATCAAAGAACAGGTTTTCCTGGATTTATTTTTTATTATGAGCTCCTTCTTTCCTGTTATTATCTTCCCTCCTTTTGATTTGATTTAGATTTATTCTGAAGTAACTTAAGATCCCATCCTCCTAAAGTAGTTTTTCCTTGTAACGACCTTATCCTTGAAGGCCAACTTGTCCTTTTTTTTAATTTACCACTCTTACTGTGTTGAAGATGGTGTTATGGGTTTTCTTTAAAGATGCAACAGCAGCAGATGGTATAAACCTACTCTTGAAGTATAAACCTACTCTGAATATAGCCTCCACCTGAGACCTGGGCTTGACATGATTCCTTTAGGCATGTAGAGGATTTGGCATTGGCCAGTTAGTCCTAGAATGTGCTCTTAAAAACCCCACACTTTTCCCAAGCAACAATATGGAAGGCTCTGTATGTAATGCACACTCAACAGGTTATGCAGCCCATATGTATGCCATGAATTCATCCCCCTACAAAATCTAAGAATAGGAAATGGTGCCAATTTGTGGAAAGAGCAAGGATACCCTTGTCCTTGATGACACTTGTCACCTTTCTGAGAATCAAACCCCCTTCCATCAGGTTTACCAGGACCTAGTGTTTTCTGCTGCCTCTAAGAAGCTATTGGTTTCTGACTCAGTAAGTCTGCTGGTACCACAAATAGAAGTGTTTCTTACTACCAATGTGTGACCTGATGGAATCAGAAGTTTTACTTCCAACTATTCAGGATTATTAACAACCAAGTGAAAACTGAGACATACACCCTTGGCGATACTTTCCATACAGTCTAGTGGTTATTAACCTCTCCAAGCCCCACGCCTACCTTTGGGGCATTTATGGGGTATATTGGGCTTGAATCCCTGGAGAACTCTTTCCTAAGACATCTGTTCTTAAAATTGGCACACGTGCAACTCTGGACACTTTTGTTCAGTGTTATTCTAATAGTACTGAGCACATGCTGTATTAAAAAAGAAAAAAAGAAACAGTATTATAGTCAGGAGACCAGGGTTCCAACCCCATCGTTAGTGTTAGTAGAGATGTGATATTAAGCAATTGTTTAATATTGCTGTAAAACTGAAAAAATTATAGTACCCAAACACAAAGTTGCTCTGTGTTTCAAATGAGACTAGGACGTGTGGATTCACTTTATCCAATATTAGATAGCTGTGACTGCCACTGTTCTTGCTTATCTGACCACAAGCCTGGGAGAACAGTAGGGAGTGCTAATGCCCTGAGCCCCCGCCACAGCAGAACTTGAGTTTTGCGATGCCACCACCGTGGAGTTTCCAATGTGTAAAGACTGAAAATCTTTCTGACCTACTAGTTCAAGATGACCAAATGTCAAAATTAACTTCATAGATTCCATGACTACCTATGCTCAGGAAGTAGCCCAAGAGATTACTTGGGCTAAGAGAAGAGAAGAGGGAAGAAAAGAGACTAGAAAGAACAGAAACAGAGCAGAGAGGAGAAAAGAGTGGGGAGGGAGAAGGAGATTGTTGACAACTGTTGACAGGAATCTTCCCCCTTAAGAGACCCCCTTAGGAATTGCTGGAGGGAACGTAAGTTGTGCACCCACTATGGAAACCAATACAGCTATTCCTCAAAAAAAATTAAGACTAGAACTACCACATGATTCTGCAATTCTGCCCTAAAGAAAACAAAACACTAGCTGGAGAAAATACATGTACCTCATATTCTATTACAATAGCCAAGAGTTACAATAGCAGTGCTGTTTACAATAGCCAAGATATAGAAGCAACCTAAGGACCCATCAACAGATGAATGGATAAAGAAGATATGTTTATATACACAGTGGAACATTACTCAGCCATAAAAAAGAATGAAATGATGCTATTTGCAGCAACATGGATGGACCTAGAGATTATCACACTCAGCAAAATAAGTGAGAAAGAGAAAGACAAATACCATATGCTTTCACTTACATGTGGAATCTACAATACAGAACAAATATGCTAACATAGCAAAACAGAAACAGAGTCACAGATACAGAAAACAAACAGGTGGTTGCCAGAGGGCAGAGCAGGAGAGAGAGGGAAGAAATAGGTGAGGGAACCTGAAAGGTACAAAATAAGTGAGTCCCAAGTATAAAGGGTGCAGTGTGGGAAATAGAGCCAATGACTGTACAATGTCTTTGTATGGTGATATCGTAACTAGACTTATCTTGGTGATGGTTTCAAAATGCATTAGAAATACCAAATCACTGTGTTGTGTAACAGGCACTAACAAAGGGCTTTAGGTCAATTATGGCTCAAAACAAACAAATAAACTCATAGAAAAAGAGACCAGATGTGTGTTTAACAGAGGCAGGGAGTGGAAGGTGGAGGAGTTGAATGAGGATGGTCAAAAGGCACAAACTTCCAGCTATAAGTGCCATGGATATGATGTACCATGCAATAAGTATAATGAGCTCTGCTGTGCATTATATATGAAAGTTGCTAACAGAGTAAATCCTAAGAGTTTTAAAAATTATATATATATATATATACATATATATATATATATCTCCATTTCTTTAATGCTGTATCTATATGAGATGATGGGTGTTCGCTGAACTTACAGTGTTAATCATTTCATGATGTGTTCAAGTCAGGGCATTGTACTGTGCACCTTAAACTTCTGCAAAGCTGTGTGTCAATTATATCTCAGTAAAACTGGAAGAAAAAAAGATTAAATAAAATAAAAATAATTTTAAAGGGACCCCCCCCCTTAGGGGGAAATTATACTATACTGTGGAAATCTACTAATAGTCTATTTTAATATGCTCACATAAATGCATTAGCTATAAACAGCTATTCATACCTGTATTCTCAAAACCAGACCAGCAAATATTTGTTGATTTGTTGCTGGAAGAAAAGAAGGTAGATTTATATCTCCTGGTCTCCAGTTAATTGTGCTATTGAAAACAAACAATTAACTGTAGCTTAACCTATGTCTAAATTATAATCTGAACACAGCACCTGCCTCCCATTAAAGAAAAATATTGAGGAAAGCTTGGACCCGAGTTTACATTTGTTTTGCAGTATGATTCCTGAGGGAGAAAACACTTGATTGTTGAACCCACTAAGGGGCCTGGAGCAGACCTCCGACTTTGCTACCATTACTCCTTTCTGCCAGTATTTGCAACCCAAAGACTTTCAGAAAATCTCTCCTTACCTGCATGACTGCAGTTGAAGGCAAAACTTCCTCTGAGCTGCTCCCACCTGCTACACCCATTTGCTCCCATTTGCTTCCAGTATATGTCCACCTGGAAGGACAGCACAACCCGCAGGCACCACCAAGCTCACCTGATGAGGCCGCAGGGGAAGCAGGCCTGTCCTTCTTGTCCCAACCATTCCCGTCAGGCTGGTCTGCTGGCTTCCACCTCTAGGCATGAAGCGTGACAACCAATTAAAATATTATTTTGCTAAAACAACACTGAAAGAGATATTGGAACTTTTAAAAAATGTGTTTTTTAATTGTTTAGGGACTTCCCTGGTGACTGAGATGGTAAAGAATCTGCCTTCAAAGCAGGAGACCTAGGTTCGATCCCTGGGTCAGGAAGATCCCCAGGAAAAGGGAATGGCTACCCGCTCCAGTATTCTGGCCTGGAGAATTCCACAGACAGAGGAGTCTAGTGGGCTACAGTCCATGGGGTCGAAATGAGTCCAAAAGAGATATTGGAACTTTTTAAAAGTGTATCTTTTAATTGTTTGAATTCAAAACTTTATGACATTTCATAGTCAAAAGTCAATGAGTATGAATCAATAATAAGTAAATATATATATAAATACATAAGTTTTCAAAATTTCACTAAGCAGCAGATGTTAAGAGCATAGATCCTAGGGGCTCTGGAAGGAGTCAGAAAATGGAACGACGCTCAGTACAGTGGATTTCCTCCAGGCCTGATTTTTGCCAACTTCTGAAGATCACAGATGCCAACTATAAGCAGGTAATTCCTGCCAGAAGCTCCCAGGGAAGAGGGTGTCTTCAGGGCTTTCTGTGACCCCACCTTCCTCTAGCTTTACATCCAAATTAGACCAGTTAACTGCAGCTCAGTCACTGGAGCTGCACGTGGCTTCTGGAACACAGAAGTGGGTGCATTGCTGAGCACAAGTGTGGGAGCAGAGACCCCTAAAGGATACTCAGTTCATGTGCAAAGGACCAACTAAGAAAGCTTCCCAGGGCCTTCCAGTTACTGGGGAAAGGGAAGAAACACAAGGTAACTGCACTGGGGTACCTCAAAGACAGCTTGACCTGAGAGCCCGGAAAATCATCAGCCTTCCTGCAGACTAGTGCCTTTGAAGGTAGAGAATCCGCCTGCAATGCTGGAGACCCAAGACTTGATTCCTGGGTCAGGAAGATCCCCTAGAGAAGGAAATATCATCCACTCCAGTATTCTTGCCCGGGAAATCCCACAGACGGAGGAGCCTGCTGGGCTACAGTCCATGGAGTCACAAAGAGTTGGACATGACTGAGAGGTTAACACTTTCACTTTCCTGCAGCCCTCTTTCAGGAAGGTTTGATGGAATGCAGCTCCCTGGTAGCTCAGACGGTAAATAATCTGCCTGTGGTGCAGGAGACCTGGGTTCAATCCCTGGGTTAGGAAGATCCCCAGGAGGAGGGCGTGGCAGCCCACTCCAGTATTCTCGCCCGGAGAATCCCTCTGGACAGAGGAGCCTGGTGGGCTACAGTCCATGGAGTTGCAACGAGTCAGACATGACTGAGCAACTAAGCACAGCACAACCAGAGGTTGCCTTAGAAAGGGGGCAGCCAGGTCAAGCAGGAGGGTCAGTGTGATGCCCCCTGATAACAGCAGGAGGCCCAGTTTCCCCCTTTGCAGCCATAGGAAGCAAGATGATCTGCCCCACAGGCACAAAACACGAACCCTCGCCCACGCTTCCTGGCATCCTGGTGCTAGATCCTTCCTCAGCCTCACCATCAACAAAAAGCCCCTCAGCCCTCAACCAAGCAACAGCCCAATGACTGTGAGGTCCGGCGGAGGAAGTGGCTGCTACAGACTGGGCTGTGGGCCACTCCAGCTCCTCCTGGCCTGGCCCTGGTGGCCCAAGAAGTAGGTGGGAGGGTCTCGCCGTCCTCCACCCCAGGCAGCCCAGGTGTGACTCTCAGGGTTCATGACACCTCCTTACCAGTGCTGTAAGAGGGGCAGCCCTGAGTTCAAAAGGAGGGCGTGGCACTCTTAACTGGACTGAGAAGGTGGTTGCTTTGCTGTGTCTGGAGGCAGGAGATTAAAACCCACTCAGAGCCCCAGGCCCAGGAGAACAGCTCAGATGTGTGACTGGAATGGAAAGCAGACAAAGAAATGCAACATTATTGCTGTGACCAGACCATGAAATTTCTTCTTCCATTTATTATTGTTAATAAACTACTGGAAAGGATTAAGCTCTTTTGCAGAAATGGTGTGGTAGATTAAACTCCTTCCTGCATATTTAAGGTTATGAACCTGTCATGAGATGTAGCCAGGAGTATTTTATCTGCAATCAGAATCCCTTCCGAGACGGTGGCATCTGGTTCGCTTGGCTGCTGGTCTGCAGAGCACGTTCTTTCTCACATCCTCACAGCCCAAATGAGCCCTCCCCGTTCCAGGCCCTTCTCTCCCCACAGGTGATCCTCCTTGTCCTTCACTGCAGGTGATGAAGCCACCGTGAGCTTTTCCAGCCCAGCTCCCTCTTCACGTCGTGCCCACACAGTCTCCACCCTGTGGAGGATACGTTCATCCACACGACCAAGGCTAGCCCTCCACCATGTGCCCGTCCCCTCGGCTTGCTTCTTAGTCACCGAGTCATGTCTGACTCTTTGCAACCCCATGGACTTTCATCTGCCAGGTTCCTCTGTCCATGGGATTTCCCAGGCAAAATACTGGAGTGGGTTGCCATTTCCTTCTCCAGGGGATTTGCCCCACCCAGGGATCAAACCTGAGTCTCCTGCATTGGCAGGTGAATTCTTTACCGTCTGAGCCACCAGAGGAGCCCCTTTCTCGGGTACCCCCTGACAAAGCTCCCAGCTCCCCTCTGCAGACTTGGCCTCTCTGCAGACAGGCACAGATTCATCCTAGAAATCCCCACCTCACGTCAGAGATTCCCAGGAGTTCTCACCCCAGTTTCTCACTCTGTTTGTTACCAATGTTCTTGAAAGCGTTATTTGTTTACTGAACACTTACTGAGGTCCTCTTATTTTGTGGCAAACTTCATGCTAGAAAACAAAGAGTAGAGAAACAGTTGAGGAAATGCGGCCCAAGGGAGAGCAGAATAGACCACCCCTCATGATAAGAGCCAATAGGAAATGAGCAGGCCAGAGAGAAACCAGAGGCCCTGCCGTGGACAGTGGGCAGGAGGCCTCTCTGAGGACAGCCAGCTTAGGACAAGATCGCAGAATGAGAAGGAGCCCTGGCAAGGGGGAATGGCTGAGGGGAGAGACTGTGCAAGGGCTCCGTGGAAGGATGGCCTCGCCTGTTCAAGGAGCTAAAAAGGACACTGTGGTCAAAGTGCAGTGAGCAAAGGGAAGCCCAGGGCAGTGTGGGGGTGCCGTGGAGATAGGGTCATGTGCTCCACAGCTCGGAGCTTAGAATTTATTCTGAATTTGGTGAATAGCCATTGCAAGGCTTCTAGAGAGCAGTAAGAAAATAGCCCCTGTGGAGAAGGAAACAAGAGAACCAGGAGCGAAAACAGAAAAGGCAATTGAGAGACGACGGCTCATGATCTTCAAGAGCCAGGACATGGAAACAACCTCAGGGTCATGACAATGGGTCAACAGGAGGGTGTGCTGTACACATGAGGGTATTGCTACTCAGCATAGAAAACGAAGAAACTCTGCCAACTGCAGCCAGGTGGATGGACCTTGACCTCTAAGTGCAACCAGTCAGACAGGGACAGATACTGTATGATCTCACTTATATGTGTTTAAAAAAAATGGGCATAGAAGGAGCCTACCTCAATATAGGCCCTATATGATAAGCCTATAGCAAACATTATTCTCAATGGTGAAAAACTGAAAGCATTACTCCTAGGATCAGGAACAAGAAAAGAGTGTCCACTTTCATCATTATTATTCAACATAGTTCTGGAAGTCATAGCTACAGCAATCAGAGAAGAAAAAGAAATAAAAAGAATCCATATCAGAAAAGAGGAAGTAAAGCTCTTGCTGTTTGCAGATGACATGATATTGTTCATAGAAAACCCTAAAGATAGTATCAGAAAACTACAAGAGCTAATCAGTGAATTTAGCAAAGTTGCAGGATACAAAATCAATACACAGATATCACTTGAAATTCTATATACTAACAATGAAAAATGATACAGAGAAATTAAGGAATCAATCCCATTCACCATTACAACAAAAAGAATTCAATATCTAGGAATAAACTTTCCTAAGGAGACAAAAGAACTGTACACAGAAAAGTATAAGACAGTAATGAAAGAAATCAAAGATGACATAAACAGGTGGAGAGATATTCCATGTTTCTAGGTAGGAAGAATCAATATTGTAAAAATGACTATACTACCAAATGCTATCTACAGATTCAATATGATCCCTGTTAAATTGGTTAATGTTAAATTGGTTAATGGCATTTTTTAAAGAACTAGAACAAAATATTTCACAATTCATATGGAAACACAAAAGACCCTGAATAGCCAAAGCAGTCTTGAGAAAGAAGAATGGAGCTGGAGGAATCAAGCTTCCTGACTTCAGATTATACTACAAAGCTACAGTCATCAAGACAGTATGGTACTGGCACAAAAACAGAAATACAGACCAATGGAACAAGATAGAAAGCCCAGAAAGAAACCCATGTACCTATGGGTACCTTATTTTTGACAAAGGAGGCAAGACTATACAATGAGGCAAATATAGCCTCTTCAATAAATGGTGCTGGGAAAACCGGACAGCTACATGTAAAAGAATGAAATTAGAACACTTCCTAATACCACACACAAAGATAAACTCAAAATGGATTAAAGACTTAAATGTAAGACCACAAACTATAAAACTCTTAGAGGAAAACATAGGCAGAATACTCGATGGCATAAATCAAAGCAAGATCCTCTGTAACCTTCCTCCTAGAGTAATAGAAATAAAAACAAAAGTAAATAAGTGGGACCTGATTAAACTTAAAAGCTTTTGCATAGCAAAGGAAGCCATAAGCAAGGTGAAAAGACAGCCCTCATAATGGGAGAAAATGATAGCAAATGAAACAACTGACAAAGGATTAATTTCTAAAATATACAAGCAGCTCATACAACTCAATACCAGAAAAGCAAACAACCCAATTAAAAAGTGGGAAAAAGACCTAAACAGACATTTCTCCAAAGAAGACATACAGATGGCTAACAAACACATGAAAAGATGCTCAACATCGCTCATTATTAGAGAAATGCAAATCAAAAGTACAATGAGATATCACCTCACACCAGTCAGAATGGCCATCATCAAAAAGTCTACAAACAATAAATGCTGGAGAGGGTGTGGAGAAAAAGGAATGCTCTTGTACTGTTGGTGGGAATGTAAATTGATACAGCCACTATGGAAGACAGTATGGAGATTCCTTTTAAAACTATGAATAAAACCACCATGTGACCCAGCAATCCCACTCCTAGGCATATACCCTGAGGAAACCAAAATTGAAAGAGACACATGTATCCCATTGTTCATTGCAGCACTGTTTATAATAGTTAGAACATGGAAGCAACCTAGATGTCCATTGACAGATAAATGGATAAAGAAATTATGGTACATATACCCAATGGAATGTTACTCAGCCATAAAAAGGAACACATTTGAGAGCTCTAATGAGGTGGATGAACATAGAACCTATTATACAGAGTGAAGTGAGTCAGAAAGAGAAAGATAAATATCATATTCTAACACACATATATGGAATCTAGAAAACTGGTCCTGAATAATTTATTTACAGGGCAGCAATGGAGAAACAGACATAGAGAATAGACTTATGCACATGGAGAGAGTGAAGGAGAGGGTGAGATGTATGGAAAGAGTAACATGGTAACTTACACTACCATATGTAAAATAGATAGCCAATGGGAATTTGCTGTATGGCTCAGGAAACTCAAACAGGGCCTCTGTATCAACCTGGAGAGGTGGGAGGGGGAGGGAGGTGGGAGGGAGTTTCAAAAGGGAAGGGATATATGTATACCTATGACTGATTCATGTTGAGGTTTGACAGAAAACAGCAAACTTCTGTAAAGCAATTATCCTTCAATTAAAAATAAATAAATTTTTAAAAACAGAAGGAGATGAGATTCATGGTTACAGCAGGTATGGGAGTTGGAGTGGAGGAAGATGGTGAAAAGGTACCAGCTTCCAGTTAGAGGATAAACCCACACCAGGGATGTCAGTACCACAAGGTGACTGTAGGTAACTCTGCTGTGTGATATGCAGAAAAGCGAAGAGAGTAAATCCTACGAGTTCTCATCACAAAAAGAAAAGTGTTACCCTTTTATAGTATCTCTGCAGAATGATGGATGTTCACTAACCCTGCTGTGGTCATCATTTCACAGCAAATGTAAATCAAACTGCCAAGCTACATGCGTTGAACAGTGATGCACGTCAACTATCCCTTAATAAAACTGGGAAAAGTATAGTAAAAAAGAGGCTGCTACAGAGCCTGATCTACCATGGTGCCCATGAGGACAGAGAGAAGGGAGTGGACTGGGAATATTGGAGCATCGTAACCTGCTGAGGGGTTCAGAGAGGGACCTGTGGGGAAGGAGCAGCAAGGGTTCCTCGAGGCTTCCAATTGAGCAGCCCACACCCGAGGTTTGTGAGATCTTAGTTCCCTAACCAGGGATTGAACCCGGGGCCCTCAGGGAATTCCTGACAGCGGTATTCTTGATTGGGAAGGGATGTAATTGGCACAGCAGGCTAGGGGTAATAGAAGTTCTGTCTTAAATATATTCAGTTTAAATGACTGGGCAGCATCCAAAGAGAAGTATCAGTTGCAGATATGTGGATCCAGAGCTCAGAAGAGTGGTCCGACTTGGAGGTAGCAACTCAGTGTGTTCCTCATAAAAATGGCATTTAAATCTTGAGAGCATTTCAGATCACCTGGCGAGGGAGAGAAAAGAAGAGACAGAAGAGAAAGGAAAAATTGAAGAACAGAATTTTTCAAAAAAGAGAAAAAGACCCAGAAGCAAACCTTAAGAATCTAATATTCGAAGGTTGACTGGTGTCGGATGAGCCACGTAAAAGAAGCTGCCAAAGATGCAGCTATGACAAACAGCATATTACAAAGCAGAGACAGCACTTGCCAACAAAGGTCTATATAGTCAAAGCTATGTTTTTTTCAGTAGTCATGTACGGATGTGAAATTTGGACCATAAAGAAAGCCAAGGAATTGATGCTTTAGAACTGTGGTGCTGGAGAAGACTTTTGAGAGCTCCTTGAACTGCAAGGAAATCAAACCAGTCAATCCTGAAGGAAGTCAATCCTGGATATTCATTGGAAGGACTGAAGCTCCTTAACTTTGGCCATCTGATGCAAAGAGCCAACTCACTGGAAAAGACCCTGATGCTGGGAAAAATTGAGAGCAGGAGGAGAAGGGAATAACAGAGGATGAGATGGTTGGATGGCATCTCCCACTCAAGGACATGAGTTTGAGCAAACTCTGGGAAAAAGTGAAGGACAGGGAACCCTGGCATGCTGCAGTCCATGGAGTTGCAAAGAGTTGGACGTGCCTGAGCAACAGCAACAACAAAGATGTGAAGGGAAAACCATGAAAGTAAGGCAAGAAGGGAGTCTAGGAAGGGTGGTCAGCTGAGCTGGATGCTTTGGGAGGGTTTATAGCACCAAGTGTCCCTTCCATTACCATTTCTGCCTCTCAATAGGCTTCCCTCCTCCAAAAGCTGGGGAAGGTGACATGACCAAGACTGCTGCTGTTAGAAACCGCTGGTGACCCTGTCCCTGTGTCTAACTCTCTTAGTCCTCATTCTCCTTGTTTTCCATGAGCCTGTGACACCAGGGCTCATCTGGTCTTCTGTGAAGCTCTCTTCTCCATTGAATTCCCATTTACATAACCCGTTCCTAGGCCCCTGCTTTTGAAACAATATACTCCTCTGGCTTTCCTTTTCCTTCTGCCCCTTAAACGCGTGGGTTTCCTGAGGAGGTGTCCTGCACCCCTTCTTCACACTCTTGCTTCCACAGTCACTCAGCACCTGATTCCAAAACCCACATCTGACTCAGGCTCTCCTTCTTAATTCCCTGCTAGTATGGCTTCCCAGGTAGCAGTAGTGGTAAGGAACCCACCAGCCAAAGCAGGAGATTTTAGAGACAAGAGTTTGATCCCTGGATCTAGAAGATCCCCTGGAGGAGAGCAGGGCAACCCACTCCAGTATTCTTGCCTGGAAAATGCCATGGACAGAGGAGTCTGGTGGGCTACAGTCCATGGGCCTACAAAGAGTCAGGCATGACTGAGGTCACACACACACACACACACAGAGAATGTCTTGATCAGCCACATACTGATATTTGAAAAGCCGTCATTGAAAGTTACTCATCTCTGCTCCCAAACCCTCTCCTTCTTGTTGTCGTCTTTCTATTTAGGGGGCCACATTTTCCACTTGAAATTTTCAAATCCTGTTGGTTTGGTCGTCACCTTCCTTCTGGATGATCTATGGACATGCTCCACCTCGTACCATCCCGCTTCCACTGTTCTGAGTCAATCACCCCATCATTCTACCAGGTCAGGCTTGCCTCGTCTGTCCTGGAGTACAGCCAGAACTCTGTTCTAAGGCACACAAGCAGCCCCTGGAGCAGTTTATCATTAGGGAGACAAGACCCAGAGATCATTTCTCAGACACTCCCTGGTCTAGCATCAGAGTAGCTCCAGTGCAGCTAAGTGCACATTCCAAAACCCACCCTGTTTATCCCACTGCTGTGCAGCTGTTCATCTGTATCCCCTCCCTGGATCACTCTCTCATCTCTATCTCTCAAAATATTACCCCTCCTTCAAAGCCTGGGTATGATGACATCTTCCCAACAAAGCTTCTGCAACTCGCCCAAGCTAGTACTAATCTCTCTGAATTTGAGCAGCAGATTATTTGTGCTTCCAGCATACCTGTCTTGCCCGATTTTGTGTTTTAATGATTTGTGTGTGACATACTTCCCCTCTTATGCCCTAAATATCTCAGGAAAGGAGCCATGCACCTCTCATTTTTGTTCCACTGCAAAGCAAAACACACACCCTACACACACCAGGCCTTCAGGAAATGCCCGCCAGGGAAATGAGTGGATAGACTTAATTAACATAAATTATTGTTTTGTGTACTGATCCAGTCTTAAAGCTGAAGAATTGATGCTTTTGAACTGTGGTGTTGGAGAAAACTCTTGAGAGTCCCTTGGACTGCAAGGAGATCCAACCAGCCCATTCTAAAGGAGATCAGTCCTGGGTGTTCTTTGGAAGGACTGATGCTAAAGCTCAAACTCCAATACTTTGGCCACCTCATGCGAAGAGTTGGCTCATTGGAAAAGACTCTGATGCTGGGAGGGATTGGGGGCAGGAGGAGAAGGAGATGACAGAGGATGAGATGGCTGGATGGCATCATCGACTCGATGGACATGAGTTTGAGTGAACTCCAGGAGTTGGTGATGGACAGGGAGGCCTGACGTGCTGCAGTTCATGGGGTCGCAAAGAGTCAGACACGACTGAGCAACTGAACTGAACTGAACTGAAAGCCATGGCGCTATCATTCCTGTATCACTGATGGTTATCCACTTGCTAATCTAGCCTTTCTTTGAATGCACTTAGGAAAGATGGAAAATCGTGTTATAAGGGAGGAACAAGTATGTAGGTTACTCCCTTCCTTAAGCAAAGGGTTCTGTTATGTGTCATGGAAAATTAAAGCACAGTAATAAAATGCGCCAGCCAGACTGCTTGAATAATGATTTAGTGGAAACTGTTCGTGAGTCCTGACTTTCCTCTCAAGTACTTAAGCTGCACGTCCTGTTTATTTGTTTTTAGATAACATTGACCACGATCGGTTATGGAGACAAAACCCCCCTGACGTGGCTGGGAAGGCTGCTGTCAGCAGGCTTCGCACTCCTGGGCATTTCTTTTTTTGCACTTCCTGCTGTGAGTATCTTTGCAAAAATTAAGCACTTCCAGTTGGATTGTAGAGGTTTACTAGCATGAGCTTCCTTTAAACAGTATGCCCTGGAACATAGCTATATGTTTACTGGTATCATTTTTCTGATATAATGTTGACTTTTCTACATATAGCTAGTTAGATAATTTTAAAAAATGGTCTTCCCGTGGAGACATTTAACCCAAAAGTTTTCTACCAGCTGGGGCTTTAGGATCTGATAATAATTCAGGTGGCACCACCTCTCAGTCAACATGCTTCTAATACATTGAAAATAGGTATAAAGAGTTAAAGCTGTCTTCCTCTTAAACTGATGGCTCCAGTTAAGTGTGTGAGATGTGAGCTACTGAAGAGATTCATGTGCCCACGTGGAGTGTTTACCTCTTCGGATCCACTTGAGTGAGAAGCACATGGATTTAAAGGGTCTTTAAAATGTCAGATGATTTATTGTTTGTGTCATCATTGATTTTTGTTAACCACCAGTTTCTGTATCATATCAGAATGAAGAGCACACTTATCTTCTCTTAAGCTTTTGATTATTTTCCCCTGAGTGGATGAAGCCTGTCTTTCTGGTTGTTTTATCCTCTTGTGTCTTCAAAGGCAGTTCGTGAAAATATTTATTACAATTTGCCTCCATCTTCAACCTCTCTCTTTGGCTCACTCCACCCCTCGTGGGGGAAAGGAGCCCAGAAGCAGGCGTGTTAGAGCCGCGGTCGCCATGCTGCTTAAGGAACCAGCGCCTCCATCTTGCTCTAGACACAGGAAGGCCCACCTCTCAGCCTCGGCCCGAGAGACCCCAGGGCACCCCTCCAAGGAGCCAAGGGGGTGGGGCCTTCAGCACCACAGGGTGAGGTTCCTGGGGCTCCACCTCTGCCTGAGCCCTTTGTCCCTCCCATGAAGCAGTGCTCAGCTTCAAGCTGACTAGATGGTTGCACCCCAGACCACCCAAAGTCAGAGAAGGGTCCCCAGGGACCATGCATGAGCTCAGGTATCAGATCTCACTTTGAATTCGGGTTCGGTCTCATGCTCCCCAAGTGTGATTGTGTTGGTTTGCTAGGACTGCTGTAACAAGGTGTCACAGACTATCTGGCTTGACCTAACATAGTTCAATTGTCTCGTGGTTCTGGAACTTCCCTGGTGGCTCAGATGGTAAAGCGTCCACCTACAATGTGGGAGACCCAAGTTTGATCTCAGGGTCAGGAAGATCCCCTGGAAAAGTAGATGGCAACACCCTCCAGTAATCTTGCCTGGAAAGTCCCATGGATGGAGGAGCTTGGTAGGCTATGGGGTCACAAAAAGTCGGACACCACTGAGCGACTTCACTTTCTTTCTTTCTCATGGTTCTAGAGGTGAAAGTTGAAAACCAAGGAGCTGGCAAGGCTGGTTCTTTCCGAGGGCCCCAAAGGAGAGATGTGTCCAGGCCTCATGGACACCGTCTACTCCCTGTGTCTCCCTCTGTCCATGTCCAAGTCTCCTCCAAAAAGGACACCAACCACACTGGGTTCGGGCCTGCCATATGAGCTCACTGTAACTTGATCACTTGTGTAAAGACCTTTTCTCCAGATAAGGTTGTACCCTGAGGTCCTGGGGATTAGGACTCCAACCTGTAAATTTTGGACACAAGTCAGCCCGTGACAGACCCTGAGTACATTTATTAATGTCATATATGAAGAGTTATTGCACCCAAAGAAAGTTTTTGAAGATCAATGATATAACATAAGTCAAGTTGTTTGTCATGAAGAAAACTTTTACAATATATGTGTGTTTCCTGCTGAGACAAAGTGGAAAAAAAGACAGAAAGCCTCTGTCCATCCAGAGTCACGTGAATTCACAACGTCAGCCATGTAGAACAGACACCCACGTGACAGCCAGATTCTCTGCTGGAAAACACCTTACAAACAGCAAAATGCAGTCTTGTGCTTTTTTTCCCAAAATAATGGCACCGAAGATCTGCCGCTGTTGGGTTTAATACTCATCCTGAGGCCACACGTATAACAGCCCATGTGATCCCTCAAAGAATCACAGACGTGGCGGAGGCCACGTCAGGGCAATTCACTCGCAGGGCAACAGTGTCTGCCATCTTCCCAGGAGAGATCGAAGTCTTTCATTACCTTCGCTTAATTTAGAGGAAATTCTGATAAGGTGAGTTCTGTAGTTTCGCACTTCTTCAAGGATTATAAACAGCAATGTGGAAGTAGGCTGGTAGAACAGACACTACACCAGGAAGAGATAATAGCAAGGGACGGAAAAAAGAGCCTGTAAGAAGAGAGCAGAGACAAGTGTTCAAAGGTGTAAAGACCTGGGCCAATTTGCATGAAGGGCAGCCATCTCCAAGCACTGCCTGCATCTCATCCAGCAGGTTGCCTGTCTCCATCCTGAAACCCTGGACCATCATGGCAGAGTCAGTTGTATTGCTGTTAGGTTAAGGGGCAGAGACTAATGAATCATTCTTGAGAAGCTTTCCCAATAAAGTGTTAAGATTTTTTATGCAAAGTAAATCAATTTGTGTTGGAAATCAAAGTCTCACTCACCCGTAGCATCCCCTCACAGGGCCAAGCAGAGTAGACTTTACCATGGAGAATTTCACTGCAGCCTCACGGTAGGTGCTGGGTTCTTACTGAATGAATGAAAGATGGTTCATGTTTACCTTTAATTAAAAAAAAAAAAAAAGGGTGGCCGGAAACACCTGTATGTCCAGCGCACTTGCCGGCAGCAGTGGTGTCAGACTGAAATTAGAGGAACACAGGGGCACTTTGCTAAGAAAGTCAGAATGGATGCTGGGCCTGCCTTCCACCCAGAAAAGAAAGGGCCAAGAGAGAGAAGAACCTTCCCTGTCTTTCCCTGGAAGTAGGATTCTCCTGTACACCACAGAGGCATTCTCCTGCACATCACACAGGCATGCCAGCCACCACCTCGGCTGGGGTCTGTTTCCCTGAGGCCCCATCCGAGGGCCTCAAGATAAGGAGAGTTCTCCTGTATTCTCGGCCGAGAAGCATGAGTGGCATAAGTCCCCACTGCCTTGGAGGGACTGTCTCCACCTACGGACCCTCGCTTCCCTCTTGCTGAGAATATCTTTAACCTGTTTGCCAAGTACAGGGTACAAATCAGCTCTTTTAACCTGGAGGATAACAAGGGTAAATATTTTAAATATTTGCCAAGATGTCTTATTTCTATCTGATGTTTATGGAGAACTTCTAAAACTTAAAACCTCAAAGATTATCTCACCTTAGGAAAGGAATTAAGACAAAACTCAGTTTCTGAGAATGTGTCTCTGTCGGTCTCGATATTTGAAGGGATGGCACGTTAGCTGTGTTTTACACAGCAGGCTTTATTTTTAACAGACCTGTGTTTCTGTATATGAACTGAGGGCTGAAGGAGATGGCGGAGGACCGGACAGGAGCCGTGAGCAGACGATGAGCAGAGATGGTGTCATGACTGCTGTGATCTACAGTCTGGCTCAAGAGGCCTGCAGCCCACGTTTGCCATCCACTAGTGTGTGTTTCTGAGCAATGCCAGCGTGATTTTCACCACATTTTAGCTTGCTTGGCAGGTGCTCAGTTTGTGTTATGCAGGGCCTGTCTTCATTTTCCAAAAGGGATTTAACTCTGAACCTCATATTTACATAATGAATGCTCAAAAATAGTAGCCATTGCTGTTAATTCAGTTTCTACAAAAACTAAATTATACTTCCTATGAGTGGATTATACACATCTATGCATGTAATATAAATACATAATATAAATATATGCTATAAATTCTGCTGTTTCATAGTCTCTTATGTGTTTAAGCTTCATGAAAAATGACATTAAAAGGAAAATAAATAAATCTTTCCTAAATGGTCTTAAGAAACAGAAGGAAATTTTGGAGTTGTGACTAACTAAGAGTTGATTTGGATTTGGAAACAGAAGGCCATTTTTATAACCTCTAAATGGAGGGAGATGTTAAAATCCACGAATAAAATCCTACAAACCAGGTTTTCATAAAGCTTCGTTTGTTCAGTCACAACCTGCGTGAGATGAGAACCTCAGACAGGATCAGACAGTCGCTGAGAAAAAGTGATGGAAAACAGACCCTATGACATTGTTTCTAATTTCACAGTGCAGTTGTGCGTCCTGATTGATGAGGGAGTCTGTCACCGCTCATTAATGGCAATAGTATCATTGTATAACTGTATTTAAACATAACTGCGTTATTTATTATCTGGTTATCATCACAAAGGTACTCAGAATTGTGGAATTTCAAGGAGAATTCTCTAGTATTCTCACCTGGAAAATCCCATGGACAGAAGAGCCTGGCAGGCTATACAGCCCACAGGGTCACCAGAATCGGACATGACTTAGCGACTAAACTGCCTCAAGATAAGGAGGAAGAGTAAAGGTTATCTAGAGCTCCAAAATATCCTCATCAAGTTGTCATCCACTGAGACCTAACACATCACAGGATGAGACATACCACCCCCTCAGACAGCTCTTACTATCTTTGAGTGACTTCAAACACATAAAGAAAAGAAAAACAGCCGTCCCTTACCTACAGCAAGGAACTGACTCACAGCTCGTAAGATACCTGGCTATAACCTAAGGGTTAGATTCCTTTAATAAAAAGCTAATCATTTATAGCTAGCAAGTAAAATCCCAGACTCGAAAGCAGAGGGACTCTGCTTCCCACACCAATAAAGTGGAGGCTGAGAGACAAAGCCCAGAGACTGAACTGAGGGAACTCTGAAGCCAGCCTCAACCTGAGGCTGACATGAAGCATCTTGATTCCACAAATTTAGACCAAAGCAGACTGAAAATAGGGGACAAATCAAGAGAGCAGGATTTTGGCAGACGGAGACGCTATGCAGAAAAAGGCAAACCAGCCGAAAAGCCAGTATAAACACAGAAGGATCAGGCTAGTTTCACCAGCCCCCAGACCTAATGAGTGAGCCAAAACCAAGAAGGCAAGGCATGCTCCGAGTGTTAAGACTCTGAGGATTAAGACCCAGGAGAGGGGCTTCCCTGGTGGCTTGGTGGTAAAGAATCTCCCTGCCAATGCAGGAGACACAGATTCAGCCCATAATCCAGGAAGATCCCACGTGCCAAGGAGCAACTAAGCCCGTGCAACTACTGAGCCTGGGCTCGAGCCCACAGGCCTGGAGCCCACACTCCACAACAAGAGAAACCGCTGCAATGAGAAGACCAAGAACCACAACTAGATAGTAGCCCCCGCTTGCCGCAGCTAGAGAAAGCCCTCACAGTAATGAAGACCCAGCACAAACAAAAACTAACTAATGAGTGAATTAATCAACTTTAAAAAAAAAAAGAATTGGGAGGATACGTATGTGCTTCGCCTTGACCCGTGCTCTCATCTTCACTGGACAAATAGGCAAAATGGAGACATCTCCAAGCCTGAGTGTCTGTGTGGCTCATCTAAACAACTGTCCTTCCCCACTCGCTTTCCTTTGGCAGGTGTAGAATTATAGCATCACGAACAGATCTTAAAATTTAATAAGATCATTCCCCCACCCCTTTCATGAACGGAAAGTATAAACTGTAGTAGTTGCCATTAGCATGCTAAAATAGCTCCCAAGTCCACGTCCACGAGACAGTAACAGCTCCAGATTTTAAATCCCCCTCGTCTGTCACTGGATAGGCCTGTTTTCTCTAACTTAGGTGTGAAGAAACGCCACAGAGAGGGCCACGCAAAGGCATTTTTTATTTGGAATTGTGGGGCCTCCTCCTACACCCTAGGAGACTGGAGAGCAGCACCTGGTGATTTCCTGAAGGACAGACATCAAGACCTGTTTCTTGTCCAACCACTTGCCATTGGACAGTGGCATAATAATAGAGGGAATCATGTTTGTTTAATAAGTAATGAGATTATGGACAGGTTGCATACTGTTTGTCATTTCTCAGACTCTTCTTAAAGTGTTGTTTTTTTTTTATATTTGTATTATTTAATGATGCTTTGGGGGGAATTTTTTTTTAAGCACTATTTCTGTATTTTGTGACAGGGCATTCTTGGCTCAGGTTTTGCATTAAAAGTACAAGAACAGCACCGCCAGAAACATTTTGAGAAAAGACGGA